>NW_027361699.1:11465000-12665000 GCF_039654945.1 Dendrobates tinctorius
GGGGTGTGGAGGCCTGAAATGATATTCACTGCTTCGCAGTGAATATTCATTTCTCTTTAGCAGCGGGGACAGGGACTTCTGCCTCCTGACACCCGCTGCTGCTCCACTGGCAGGGGCCCCCATAGCAGCTGCATGGTGTGCGACACACCACTGGCTGGGGGCCCCTGGAGCAGCGGGGGCCCTAGGCAACTGCTGGCCCTGTATGCCAGCAGGTGCCAGGGCCCACCAGATGCCAGGGCCCACCGGAGAATCCTCCGGTTCCCCGGTGGGCCAGTCCGACGCTGGTCATACCATTCGGCCTTTGCAATGCCCCAGCTTTGTTTCAAGAATTTATCAACGAGGTGTTCCGGGATCTACTCTATTCCTGTGTGGTCGTCTATCTAGACGACATTCTCGTTTTCTCGCCCGATCTGTCCTCCCATCGTAAGAGCGTACGCTTGGTCTTACATCGCCTTCGAGAGAACCAACTCTACGCCAAGATTGAAAAATGCCTTTTTGAGCAGACGTCACTGCCCTTCTTGGGATATATCGTCACCGATTCCGGTCTGAAGATGGACCCCGAAAAACTCAGTGCGGTACTCAAGTGGCCCCGTCCAGTGGGGATAAAGGCCATCCAGCGGTTCCTTGGGTTCGCAAATTATTACCGTCAATTCGTGCCGCATTTTTCTACGGTTACCAAACCCATCACGGCCTTGACCCGTAAGGGAACAAAGCCCAACAGCTGGTCTCCCGAAGCTGAAAACGCCTTCCTGGCTCTGAAACAGTCTTTTGCATCAGCACCCATTTTGCATCGGCCTGTGACCAGCAGGCCCTTCGTCCTAGAGGTGGATGCCTCCTCCACTGGAGCGGGGGCGGTCCTGTCCCAGCAGGCTTCATCCGGACGGCTGGCCCCTTGCGGCTTCTTTTCTAAAGCCTTTTTGTCTGCGGAGTGCAACTACTCCATTGGAGACCGAGAATTACTTGCCATTAAGATGGCCTTGGCTGAATGGCGGTATTTACTCGAGGGGGCTGTACATCCCTTCACCATCCTCATGGACCACAAGAACCTGGCTTACCTGCAGTCTGCCCAAAGACTCAATGCCCGGCAAGCCAGGTGGGCCCTGTATTTCTCCCGCTTTGACTTTCAACTTCACTTTCGACCTGGTAATAGGAACATCAAGGCCGATGCCCTTTCCAGGTCGTTACAGTCATCGGAGAGGGATGAAGTCCCATCCTATATTATCGAGCCTACTAAGATGATCACCATGGCCCCTGTGAATTTTTCTATTCCTCCGCCTGGTAAAACTTTCGTCCCTCAAGGCAGACGTACAGAGGTGTTGCGCTGGGGGCATTCCTCCAAAGTTGCTGGACACGTAGGGACTAAGAAGACTCTCTTGCTGCTTTCCCGGTATTACTGGTGGCCCATGCTTCGCCAGGATGTGAAGGACTACGTAGCCTCGTGCACAATCTGCGCCCAGAACAAGGTGGCTAGGGCTTTGCCCGCCGGTCTTCTCCACCCATTGCCAGTTCCTGAGGCCCCCTGGCAGCAGATCGCCATGGATTTTGTGACTGATTTACCCCGCTCAGCTGGATGTACCACCATCTTAGTCGTAGCAGATCATTTTTCCAAGATGGCCCACTTCATTCCCTTACCAGGACTGCCGTCCACCCCGAAGTTGGCCGAGATCTTCATCCACCAGATCTTCAGGCTGCATGGTCTTCCTCAGCGGATTGTGTCGGATCGGGGGGTCCAGTTCACCTCCCGCTTCTGGAGGGCTCTCTGCCGGCTTATGGGTACATCTCTCGACTTCTCCTCCGCATACCATCCTCAGACCAACGGGCAAGTGGAGCGAATTAATCAGGTGTTAACCACCTTCCTACGTCACTTCTCCAACGCCCATCAGGACAATTGGGTCGCGCTCCTACCTTGGGCTGAATTCTCGCACAATAACC
Organism: Dendrobates tinctorius; assembly: GCF_039654945.1. Classification (NCBI taxonomy): domain Eukaryota; kingdom Metazoa; phylum Chordata; class Amphibia; order Anura; family Dendrobatidae; genus Dendrobates; species Dendrobates tinctorius. The sequence goes on from NW_027361699.1 coordinate 11,466,933, forward strand.
ATCCCAACGAATCTACCGCCAAGTCACCATTCTTTGTGGTAACCGGTCAAAACCCAGGTATTCCGTTACCTTTTTCCACATCTACGGGGGTGCCCGCAGCTGATTCTCTCGCAAAGGAATTCTCGCAGATTTGGAGAGAGACCAGGGAAGCGCTCAAGGGTGCCAACAACCGAATCAAGAAACATGCAGACAAAAGACGAAAGGACGTGCCTCCGTACCATCCAGGTGACAAAGTCTGGCTTTCAACTCGACATATCCATCTGAGAGTTCCCTCTTACAAGTTGAGTCCTCGGTACATTGGACCGTTTGAAGTGATTGGACGCATTAATGAAGTGGCTTATAAACTGAGGTTGTCTGCTTCGCTCCGGGTTCCCAACGCTTTCCATGTCTCGCTCTTGAAACCCGTAGTCCTGAATCGGTTCCAACCAGTTTCCATCGTCCCTCCTTCACCCGTTATCTCGGACAACGTCTTTGAGGTCAAGGACATCTTGGCTATGAAAAGAGTCAGGGGTAAGACCCTTTTTCTTATCGATTGGGAGGGTTTTGGTCCCGAGGAAAGGTCCTGGGAGCCTCGAGAAAATATCAACGCCCCCCGGATTCTGAAAAATTTTTTGGCCAATCTCAGTAGGGGAGGGCGTAAGGAGAGGGGTACTGTGACATCGGCGGCTATGCCCGCCGATGCTCCTCCAGCGGCAGCGCGCGCCGCAGCGTCCCCTTACCTGCGCGTCCCCGTCCGGGCGCGCGCCCGTCGCACGTTCGCCCTCACTGCGGCTCCTGGCACCCTCCCCCTGCCACGCACACGCCCCCTCCCGCTCTCTCCAGCGGTGGGCGGCGCTGAGGGGCTGGACTGGTGGACGCACTTCCGGGGGTTAGTATATTTCAGGCGTCCTCGCTGTTAGGAGGACGCCTGATGATTGTGTAGCTTCTGCACCCTCTGGCCACTACAGTACTCCTGTAGTTCTTTCGTTCTCTGCCTAGTTTTCCTCCAGGGCCGCCAGGCTCTGCCTCCCTGCCGTCCTCGGCCCCGTCTCCCTCGCCCTTCCCAGTCTGTCCAGGCGCTGCTTCCTTGCTATCTCCTATGTCCTCTCCTCTGGCTCCAGTCAGCCCTGCCCTGTCCACTTGCCATTCCCGTATTGTGTTTTCCTCTGTGCCTCCGGTTCCTGCTCGTATCTCAGCCCTCCGTCTTCCGAGCCCCTTATGTCCGTGGAGCCGTCCCTCTTGGTTCCGGCTGTCGCGCCTCCGTCCTCTGTGGTCCTGCCCCAAACGATCCTTGTATAGGGGTCGGTCTTCACCTGGCGTGCTCGGCCAAGGGGCTCCGGATCCGCGATCCAGAGGGTCCACTCTCTGACGTAGTTTTACCTAAAACATTACAAAAAAAATCATATTTTTCCACAAAAATGATCTTTTCACCCTCAATTTTTATTTTTCCAAGGGTAATAGGACCACAAAAGTTATTGTGCAAATATGTGTACTTTTATTGTTTTTTTTTTGTTTCCAAATAATGAATTTATTAGGGAATATTTTTTTTTTATTTATTTAGAAATTTTTTATAAATTGCTTTTCCACTTTTTTTTAAACTTTATTACAATGTCCCAGGGGAGACATGACTGTCATGTGACAGATCGCTGATCTGTCACATCACAGATCGCTGTGACAGATCAGTGATCTGTCAGAGGCAGTGCAGAAGGCTTTCTCTTGCCTGCGCTTTGCAGGCATGAGGAAGCCAGCTCCCTGCAGGCCCCCGAAGGTCCCCACCGCCATTTTGGATCTGGGGACCTGCAGGGATGGAGGCTCCCGTGGCAGCGCTGCACATCGCGCTGCTGCGGGGGTCTCAGGGAAGCATGGAGGGAGCCCCCTCCCTGCTGATGCTTCCCTAAACCCCCGGTACACTGTGATCATGTTTGATCGCAGAGTGCCAGGGTTGAACATGTCGGTGGTGGTCTATGACCACCCCTGACACATAGTGCCGGGTGTCAGCTGTGATAATCAGCTGACACCCAGCCGTGATCAGCGGTGCTTACCACGTGAGCGCAGCTGATCGCTATGACGTACTTTCCCATCCCTGGGAATTAAGTCCCAGGGCACATGGACGGGATAGTACATCATATGGCAGAAAGGGGTTAATGAAAGATTATTTTCGGGGAAAAATGGCGTGTGCTTCCGTGCAATTTTCTGCACCAGAGAGGGAAAGCCAGTGACTGGGGGCAGTTATTAATATCCTAGGAAGGGATCATGGTTATTGGCCCCCCCGGCTAAAAACATCTGCTCCCAGCCACCCAAGAAAAGGTGCATTAGTAAGATTATATATAAAAAACATAGAGTAGGACTGCCCCCTCTGAGAATGCTATGACGTGGCAGGGTGGCTCCAAGAATTGATCAATTGTTTGCTAAATGTCTCATTTTAAAGTATAGTTAGAAACTAATATGTGCATATGCACTTTATATACAGTATTGCGTACTAACCATAGGCAGCACTGGCTTCTTGGCTTTTTGTCTGGTCACATGGTCTGTGATGTTAGGTCCTGGAAGGCCTGTGTGTTGGAAGGTCCTCACTTCCTAAAGAGCACATGGTGAGGCCGTGGACATGGATGGTCGCTGTGTTGGTAGGTCCTATGCATGGACTGGATTCCTGAAGAGCACAGGGTGAGACCATGTATTGACAGAGTCAGTGACGGCACTTCCCTGAGGAAGCTACAGTTCTTCTGAGGGTCTGGAACTGTCGGGTGGCCTGGTGAGCAAGGCATTGTCCAGGACCGTGATCCCAGTTAAGCAGCTTCCCTTGGAACCAGGACTGTCAGGAGGTCAGTGTATGGAGAGGAGCTCTTGTAACCATGAACAAAAGGGGTTACTATGAACTGTGCGGTCAACCACGGTAACTGGACGAAGTGAGGTTCAGCGTGATTAGAGACTGCGATATAATGTCGGGTAATGCTATGTGAGTAGAGATATTGATACAGCGCACGGACACTCCCAGGAACTAGTCAGAGGAGGGCTGGAGGGTACAGTGTCTGTCAAATGAAGGAAGCCGTGTACTATGAACTATATGTGATGTATGTGTTGTATAAACAGTGGTTTATGAGTGGATAATAAACCACATGGACTGTTTAATGGAGAAAATTGTTCCTGTTTGACTGAATCCCATTGTCCAGCGAGTGTCCCCCAACACATGTAGGAAGCGCTCTCTTACACTGGGTACAAGAGTCATAAGGATTAAGAAGAAGTCTGTAATGCCAAATGCAGACATCTTCTGCATCCAGATGCAGATCGACAGTCTGTTGCATCTGACACACCCATGACAGTACCCCTTTTCTACGAGTGGCCTACAGACAGTCAGGACCAGGTTTCTTAGGATAAGAGGTGTGGAATTAAGTAACCAGCCTGGTGGTATTAATATCTGATGCTGAAACCCACATCCTTTCCTCTGCACCAAGTACTGTTGGGATCCACGTTGGAGACTAGAGTCTACAGTCCTTGGAAACTGAAACTCCAGATTACCATCAACCATTATTGGGGGCGACAGTAAGAGTGAGGACTAGTGTTGACCGATACCATCCGGTATACAGAAATATCGGATCAGATTGGATCGGCCCGACACACAAAAAGTATCGGATTATCGCCGATTCCGATACCAGAAGTCCCATTCAAGTCAATGGGACAGAAATATCGGATTAAAAAAAACCCTTTCTTTCCTTGTACATCAAGTTCGGGAGGGGGGAAGAGTGTGGGTGGTGCGTGGGCGGACACTGTGCGTGTCTGTGTGTGCGGGCGGGCTCTGTGCGGGCCTCTCGGGGGTCTGTACGGACCTAATGGGGGTCTGTGCCGGCTGGCGACGGTCTGTACCGGCCTGCCAGGGGTCTGTGCCGGCTGCCGGGGGTCTGTACTGGCCTGCCGGGGGTCTGTGCCGGCTGCCGGGGGGTCTGTGCCGGCTGCCGGCGGTCTGTACGGGCCTGCCGGGGGTCTGTGCCAGCTGCCGTGGGTCTGTGCGGGCCTGCCGGGGGGTCTGTGCCAGCTGCCGGCGATCTGTACGGGCCTGCCGGGGGTCTGTGCTGGCTGCTGGGGGTATGGCAAAAGCTGCGTGGGAACTTTCTCACACAGCAATGCCAAAAGTGAGACTAGGGACTATTTTTTTACAGTGGCGGAGGAATACAGTGCGGAAGGATACCTACCTCCCGCCATTGGATTCCTGGAGCCCCTAGAGAACGGTCGCATCAGCTGATGCTGCTGTTCTCCACGGGAGATCGGCATGGGACACTCGTGGATTTCTGCGGAACAGGGAGTATTTGTTGTTTTTTTTTCATATTTTTTTCACAGATGTCACTGGCTTCGGGGAACAATGTGACAAGTAATGGTGAGTATGTACTCTATGTTATATGTACTGTATGTCTATATGTATGTATTGTATGAATGTAATGTATGTAGTAAGTATGTAGTATGTATGTACTATATCTGTAGCATGTTTTATGTATGTTGTATGTATGTATGTAGTATGTATGTATGCTGAATGAATGTAGTATATATGTAGTATATATGTAGTATGCATGTATGCTGTATGAATGTAGAATGTATGTAGTATGTCTGTTGTATGAATGTTGTATATATGTAGTATGTATGTATGTATGTTGTATGAATGTAGTATATATGTAGTATGTATGTATGTTGTATGAATGTTGTATATATGTAGTATGTATGTATGTATGTATGTTGTATGAATGTAGTATATATGTAGTATGTATGTATGTTGTATGAATGTTCTATATATGTAGTATGTATGTATGTATGTATGCTGTATGAATGTAGTATATATGTAGTATGCATGTATGTATGAATGTTGTATATATGTAGTATGTATGTAGTATGTATGTATGCTGTATGAATGTAGTATATATGAAGTATGTATGTAGTATGTATGTATGCTGTATGAATGTAGTATATATGTAGTATGTATGTATGCTGTATGAATGTAGTGTATATGTAGTATGTATGTAGTATGTATGTATGTTGTATGAGTATAATATATATGAAGCATGTATGTAGTATGTAGTATGTATGTTGTATGTATGTAGTATGTATGTTTTTTTTTTTTTTTTTTACATTCAGCACATTAGCCGGACGATGGGACTACTACTGTCCCATAATTGGCTAATGTGTCAATCACTGTCATTGTAGTAGGCATCGCCCGATGGGACTTCTAGTCCCATCGGACGATGCCTGCACACACACACAGACCCCCGGCAGGCCCGTACAGACCGCTGGCAGCCGGCACAGACCCCCCGGCAGCCGGCACAGACCCCCGGCAGGCCCGTACAGACCGCCGGCAGCCGGCACAGACCCCCGGCAGCCGGCACAGACCCCCGGCAGGCCCATACAGACCGCTGTCAGCCGGCACAGACCCCCCTGTCAGCCGGCACAGACCCCCAGCAGGCCCGTACAGACCGCCGGCAGCCCGCACAGACCCCCGGCAGGCCCGCATAGAGCCCCGGCAGGCCCGCACAGACCACGCATCATGATGCGCACAGACCGCGCATCATGATGACATAATTTTAGCAGCCAATCACAGCCACAACAGTGGCTCATTGCATTATGGGAACTTCTGATTCCGGTATTCGATACTGAAAAATATCGGTACTCGGTATCGGAATTCCGATACAGCGAATATCGGCCGATACCCGATATTTGAAGCATCGCAATGCTCAACACTAGTGAGGACTTAAGAGGTTCCACATATTTTTTGAGCAAAGACCTATGAAAGACATTGTGGATCCTAAGGGCTTGAGGTAGCTCAAGACTAAATGCTGCTGGATTAATGACGGCGGTTACTTTATAGTGACCAATAAATCTGGTTCCAAACTTCGAGGTAGGCACCTACAACTTGATATTCCTGGTAGACAACCACTCAAAGTCATTCACATTCAGGTCCGGACCCGGCAAGTGCTTTCTATCAGCCATATGTTTGTACCTTTCTTCCATGATCTTCATATTTCTCAGAACCCCCCGCCACACTGAAGACAGCGACAAAGCAAAACGTTACTCTTCAGGAACTCCCGAAGCCCCTCCATTGCTAAAAGTACCAAACTGTGGATGGTAACTGTATGCCTCAAAAACAGTGACCTGCCGATAGACTCTTGATGATGATTATTTACAGCAAATTCTGTCAGCGGTAATTAGGATGCCCAATCCTCCTGATTTTCAGAGACAAAACACCTGAGGTATGTCTCCAAATTCTGATTAATGCGCCCAGTCTGTCCAGCCGACTGGGGATTGAAGGCAAAGGAAAAGGACAACTGCACCATCAGTTGAGAACAGAACGCCCTCCAGAACTTAGAATAAACTGGGACACCCGATCTGACACCACATCGGAGTGAACCCTGTGAAGCTTCACAATCTCATTTATAAACACCTGAGCAAGAGTCTTGGCCTTTGGTAATGCTACGAAGTGAACCATCTTACTGAACCTATCTACAACCACCAAAACCACAGTCTTGCCTGCACATACTAGTAGGTCAGTAATAAAGTCCACTGACAAGTGTGTGCATGGCCTGCTAGGAATAGGTAGAGGAAGAAGAGTACCAAATGGACGGCTATGCAATACTTTAAAATGCGCACAGATGCTACTAGCAGATTCTTGTTCAACCCCATTCTGATGCAACCCTGGCCACCAAAAAGGACGAGAAATGAGGTCCACAGTTGCCTTACCACCTGGATGACCAGCAAGCACAGAGATGTGCTGTTCCTTAATTACTTTGCGGCGCAGATTAGATGGTACAAAGAGCTTTCCTGAAGGGCAGAAGGCAGGGGCATCTCCCTGGGCGTCCAACACCTCATCCTCCAGCTCAGGGTACAATGTCAAATTGACTACACCCATCTGCAAAATTGGGGCAGGGTTCTCATTGCACCACCACCATGGAAGCTCTGGGACAAAGCATCAGCCTTGACATTTTTGACCCCTGGATGGAAATTGACAACAAAATTGAACCTAGTAAAAAACATGGACCATCTAGCTTGCCTAGGTTTGAGAGTGAGACATTTAGCCAATTGAAGATATGAGAGGTTCTTATGGTCAGTGATAACAGTAATAGGATGGACAACCCCCTCCAACAAATGTCGCCATTCTTCAAATGCCAATTTTGTCTCCAAAAGCTCCCTATTACTCACGTCTAGAGTTGAGCGACTTTTGGTTTTTTAGGGTCGCGTTTCGTTTCGTGAAACCCGACTTTTCCAAAAGTGTGGTCGAGCAAGATCGTCCGATTATAGGGAAAAGTCGGTGTCGTTCCGAAACACGAAACCCAATGTAAGTCAATGGGGAATAAAAGTCGGCAGTGAGAGGAGGACAGGAAACACACCTACAGTGCCCATTTGAATGCCAAAAGCATCAATTCTTCTTACTTAAGCTTGTCAACCTTAATTAACTTCATAATACAAGTTACGCACTGAAAAATGGGGGTTATTTGGCTAAAGTTGTAGGGGGGGAGGGCTGGCTGCAGGTTTTCATGTGCCCTGGGCGAAAGAGCGCCCCTTTAACACATACCACAACTCATCAATGATCATGCTCCGATACGGCAGAGAAATAGCGGTATAGTACAATGAAAAATACTTCACTTTTTACATCTCATGACGAGGCCCATCTATTTCTCCATACAGAATCATTGGTCCCATATAATGTTTGAAACAGTATATGATGAGCTCCACATAATGCTACAGTATATGTTGGTCCCCATGGATGAAGCTCCACTGTCTTATGGGCCCAAATAATGCTCCAAACATAATGGGCCCCATTTCTAATGCTCTAGTGTATAATGGGCCCTGTAAATGCTGCTCCAGTGTCTGATGTCCACCTTTGGAATGTTCCAGTGTATGGTGGGCCCCATCTATCATTCTCCAGAGTAACGTGCTCCCCAAAAATTGCTATCCCAACATTGAAAACAATCAAATAAGTCTCCTCGCTAGGGAATCCCTGTACTAGTCTGGACTCCTCGTCGTCCCCATCTTCCATCTCACTGCACAGTATTTCACCCTTGCAAGTGCTGTGATCCTGAGCAAGCAGGGGGGGGCCCACTCGTTGGCGACGGCACTGGCACAGGGCCCCTGATAGTACGGTGGTGTGTCTGATGGCGGGTGGGCCGAACCTGCACTTTCATCTGCAGCTTCTTCTTTGTCACCGTGTAAGATGGAACTGTATATGGGAAGGGTAACCTGAGTTTCATCAGGGTCAGATTCAGGCCGTGTAGCCTGCGAGGGGAATGTAGTGGTCTGGGTCAATGTACCAGCAGATTCATCGAGCAGTGGCTGGGCATCAGTGCACTTGTGTCGCCCCCAGGAGTACGGTCGCCACAGTGGCATTACCTTCCTCCTAGGGAGTGTGATGTCATGCTTGGGAGCAACGAAGGATCTCTCTAGCAGGTTAACTGATTAGGCGGCGTTATTCCCACGAGTCATGACCCTCCAAACAGCGTTCATGAAGGCAAAGTGTTTGTTTTACGTGGGCAGTATGGTTGCAAAGCTGAACCTTAAAGGAATGTCCAGAAGGGCACCACCAGGAGTGGAGCCTACGGTTAAATTCGACTCCACCTGGGAAACCTCAACCATGCCAGCTACAGAACAGATGCACACATTGCAAGCTTAATTGCGTTAACGAACGAGACTCCGTCATGCCCCGCGGTCCGAGTCCGGCTTACTAGAGGGACACGTGAGGCTCTGGAACATGAGATTGGCCAATAACTGGTGTGTCATGCCCTTACATGTCCGTGGCTGCATGTGCACTACACTGAAAAGGCCAGCGTTTGTCGCTTACAGGTGCAGATAACCCGCTGAACAACGTTAGTGATGGGGATCACTGATTACAATTATTACCCGCGAACAATGATTTCCCAGTAAGTGCAGGTTAACTGCAGTTCCGGAATTAGGCCTAACCGACATTCCTGAAAAAATGAAAAACTTACGTGTGCAAACCTCAGGTGCTGTAGCTTGCTTAACAGCTCGCCAGCCGTTCTCACGCCCAGTATGGATTACACGTGATTGCACAAAGGTTAGAAAGGGTACCGTATCCCCGGATAACATGTATGGATAGCATACACATTCAAAACATATGTCTCAGGAGGCAGGCTCAGACGGTGTTAGGCCCAGTATGAATTGCACGTGATTGCACAAAGGTTAGAAAGGGTACCGTATCCCCGGATAACATGTATGGATAGCATACACATTCAAAACATATGTCTCAGGAGGCAGGCTCAGACGGTGTTAGGCCCAGTATGAATTGCACGTGATTGCACAAAGGTTAGAAAGGGTACCGTATCCCCGGATAACATGTATGGATAGCATACACATTCAAAACATATGTCTCAGGAGGCAGGCTCAGACGGTGTTAGGCCCAGTATGAATTGCACGTGATTGCACAAAGGTTAGAAAGGGTACCGTATCCCCGGATAACATGTATGGATAGCATACACATTCAAAATATATGTCTCAGGAGGCAGGCTCAGACGGTGTTAGGCCCAGTATGGATTGCACGTGATTGCACAAAGGTTAGAAAGGGTACCGTATCCCCGGATAACATGTATGGATAGCGTACACATTCAAAATATATGTCTCAGGAGGCAGGCTCAGACGGTGTTAGGCCCAGTATGGATTGCACGTGATTGCACAAAGGTTAGAAAGGGTACCGTATCCCCGGATAACATGTATGGATAGCGTACACATTCAAAATATATGTCTCAGGAGGCAGGCTCAGACGGTGTTAGGCCCAGTATGGATTGCACGTGATTGCACAAAGGTTAGAAAGGGTACCGTATCCCCGGATAACATGTATGGATAGCGTACACATTCAAAATATATGTCTCAGGAGGCAGGCTCAGACGGTGTTAGGCCCAGTATGGATTGCACGTGATTGCACAAAGGTTAGAAAGGGTACCGTATCCCCGGATAACATGTATGGATAGCGTACACATTCAAAATATATGTCTCAGGAGGCAGGCTCAGACGGTGTTAGGCCCAGTATGGATTGCACGTGATTGCACAAAGGTTAGAAAGGGTACCGTATCCCCGGATAACATGTATGGATAGCGTACACATTCAAAATATATGTCTCAGGAGGCAGGCTCAGACGGTGTTAGGCCCAGTATGGATTGCACGTGATTGCACAAAGGTTAGAAAGGGTACCGTATCCCCGGATAACATGTATGGATAGCGTACACATTCAAAATATATGTCTCAGGAGGCAGGCTCAGACGGTGTTAGGCCCAGTATGGATTGCACGTGATTGCACAAAGGTTAGAAAGGGTACCGTATCCCCGGATAACATGTATGGATAGCGTACACATTCAAAATATATGTCTCAGGAGGCAGGCTCAGACGGTGTTAGGCCCAGTATGGATTGCACGTGATTGCACAAAGGTTAGAAAGGGTACCGTATCCCCGGATAACATGTATGGATAGCGTACACATTCAAAATATATGTCTCAGGAGGCAGGCTTAGACGGTGTTAGGCCCAGTATGGATTGCACGTGATTGCACAAAGGTTAGAAAGGGTACCGTATCCCCGGATAACATGTATGGATAGCGTACACATTCAAAATATATGTCTCAGGAGGCAGGCTCAGACGGTGTTAGGCCCAGTATGGATTGCACGTGATTGCACAACGGTTAGAAAGGGTACCGTATCCCCGGATAACATGTATGGATAGCGTACACATTCAAAATATATGTCTCAGGAGGCAGGCTCAGACGGTGTTAGGCCCAGTATGGATTGCACGTGATTGCACAAAGGTTAGAAAGGGTACCGTATCCCCGGATAACATGTATGGATAGCGTACACATTCAAAATATATGTCTCAGGAGGCAGGCTCAGACGGTGTTAGGCCCAGTATGGATTGCACGTGATTGCACAAAGGTTAGAAAGGGTACTGTATCCCCGGATAACATGTATGGATAGCGTACACATTCAAAATATATGTCTCAGGAGGCAGGCTCAGACGGTGTTAGGCCCAGTATGGATTGCACGTGATTGCACAAAGGTTAGAAAGGGTACCGTATCCCCGGATAACATGTATGGATAGCGTACACATTCAAAATATATGTCTCAGGAGGCAGGCTCAGACGGTGTTAGGCCCAGTATGGATTGCACGTGATTGCACAAAGGTTAGAAAGGGTACCGTATCCCCGGATAACATGTACGGATAGCGTACACATTCAAAACATATGTCTCAGGAGGCAGGCTCAGACGGTGTTAGGCTCAGTATGGATTGCACGTGTTTGCACAAAGGTTAGAAAGGGTACCGTATCCCCGGATAACATGTATGGATAGCGTACACATTCAAAATATATGTCTCAGGAGGCAGGCTCAGACGGTGTTAGGCCCAGTATGGATTGCACGTGATTGCACAAAGGTTAGAAAGGGTACCGTATCCCCGGATAACATGTATGGATAGCGTACACATTCAAAATATATGTCTCAGGAGGCAGGCTCAGACGGTGTTAGGCCCAGTATGGATTGCACGTGATTACACAAAGGTTAGAAAGGGTACCGTATCCGCAGATAACATGTATGGATAGCGTACACATTCAAAATATTTGTCTCAGGAGGCAGGCTCAGACGGTGTTAGGCCCAGTATGGATTGCACGTGATTGCACAAAGGTTAGAAAGGGTACCGTATCCCCGGATAACATGTATGGATAGCATACACATTCAAAATATATGTCTCAGGAGGCAGGCTCAGACGGTGTTAGGCCCAGTATGGATTGCACGTGATTGCACAAAGGTTAGAAAGGGTACCGTATCCGCGGATAACATGTATGGATAGCGTACACATTCAAAATATATGTCTCAGGAGGCAGGCTCAGACGGTGTTAGGCCCAGTATGGATTGCACGTGATTGCACAAAGGTTAGAAAGGGTACCGTATCCCCGGATAACATGTATGGATAGCGTACACATTCAAAATATATGTCTCAGGAGGCAGGCTCAGACGGTGTTAGGCCCAGTATGGATTGCACGTGATTGCACAAAGGTTAGAAAGGGTACCGTATCCCCGGATAACATGTATGGATAGCGTACACATTCAAAATATATGTCTCAGGAGGCAGGCTCAGACGGTGTTAGGCCCAGTATGGATTGCACGTGATTGCACAAAGGTTAGAAAGGGTACCGTATCCCCGGATAACATGTATGGATAGCGTACACATTCAAAATATATGTCTCAGGAGGCAGGCTTAGACGGTGTTAGGCCCAGTATGGATTGCACGTGATTGCACAAAGGTTAGAAAGGGTACCGTATCCCCGGATAACATGTATGGATAGCGTACACATTCAAAATATATGTCTCAGGAGGCAGGCTCAGACGGTGTTAGGCCCAGTATGGATTGCACGTGATTGCACAACGGTTAGAAAGGGTACCGTATCCCCGGATAACATGTATGGATAGCGTACACATTCAAAATATATGTCTCAGGAGGCAGGCTCAGACGGTGTTAGGCCCAGTATGGATTGCACGTGATTGCACAAAGGTTAGAAAGGGTACCGTATCCCCGGATAACATGTATGGATAGCGTACACATTCAAAATATATGTCTCAGGAGGCAGGCTCAGACGGTGTTAGGCCCAGTATGGATTGCACGTGATTGCACAAAGGTTAGAAAGGGTACCGTATCCCCGGATAACATGTATGGATAGCGTACACATTCAAAATATATGTCTCAGGAGGCATGCTCAGACGGTGTTAGGCCCAGTATGGATTGCATGTGATTGCACAAAGGTTAGAAAGGGTACCGTATCCCCGGATAACATGTATGGATAGCGTACACATTCAAAATATATGTCTCAGGAGGCAGGCTCAGACGGTGTTAGGCCCAGTATGGATTGCACGTGATTGCACAAAGGTTAGAAAGGGTACCGTATCCCCGGATAACATGTATGGATAGCGTACACATTCAAAATATATGTCTCAGGAGGCAGGCTCAGACGGTGTTAGGCCCAGTATGGATTGCACGTGATTGCACAAAGGTTAGAAAGGGTACCGTATCCCCGGATAACATGTATGGATAGCGTACACATTCAAAATATATGTCTCAGGAGGCAGGCTCAGACGGTGTTAGGCCCAGTATGGATTGCACGTGATTGCACAAAGGTTAGAAAGATTACCGAATCCCCGGATAACATGTATGGATAGCGTACACATTCAAAATATATGTCTCAGGAGGCAGGCTCAGACGGTGTTAGGCCCAGTATGGATTGCACGTGATTGCACAAAGGTTAGAAAGGGTACCGTATCCCCGGATAACATGTATGGATAGCGTACACATTCAAAATATATGTCTCAGGAGGCAGGCTCAGACGGTGTTAGGCCCAGTATGGATTGCACGTGATTGCACAAAGGTTAGAAAGGGTACCGTATCCCCGGATAACATGTATGGATAGCGTACACATTCAAAATATATGTCTCAGGAGGCAGGCTCAGACGGTGTTAGGCCCAGTATGGATTGCACGTGATTGCACAAAGGTTAGAAAGGGTACCGTATCCCCGGATAACATGTATGGATAGCGTACACATTCAAAATATATGTCTCAGGAGGCAGGCTCAGACGGTGTTAGGCCCAGTATGGATTGCACGTGATTGCACAAAGGTTAGAAAGGGTACCGTATCCCCGGATAACATGTATGGATAGCGTACACATTCAAAATATATGTCTCAGGAGGCAGGCTCAGACGGTGTTAGGCCCAGTATGGATTGCACGTGATTGCACAAAGGTTAGAAAGGGTACCGTATCCCCGGATAACATGTATGGATAGCGTACACATTCAAAATATATGTCTCAGGAGGCAGGCTCAGACGGTGTTAGGCCCAGTATGGATTGCACGTGATTGCACAAAGGTTAGAAAGGGTACCGTATCCCCGGATAACATGTATGGATAGCGTACACATTCAAAATATATGTCTCAGGAGGCAGGCTCAGATGGTGTTAGGCCCAGTATGGATTGCAAGTGATTGCACAAAGGTTAGAAAGGGTACCGTATCCCCGGATAACATGTATGGATAGCGTACACATTCAAAATATATGTCTCAGGAGGAAGGCTCAGACGGTGTCAGGCACAGTATGGATTTGACGGCCCAGATTACACAGCGGAGGAGCAGGGAGAGTTAAAGATTGCAAATGCTGGGGCCCTGCCCAAGCAAGGGGGGCCCACTCATGGGCGTCGGTACTGGCACTGGGCCCCTCATAGTACAGCGGTGTGTCTGACGGCGGGTGTGCACCACCACCGTCAGAGACACTTGATTGCACTATGAGGGACCCTGTGCCAGTGCCCGCACCCAAGAGTCGGCCTACCCACCTGTCCAGGGCAACGGCACTCGCACGGTGTAGTGCGCTAGGTGGTGACCCCGGCCATGGGGGGGAGGCAGCACAGTTAGGGAGTTTTAGAAAGTGGCATATGTTGATGTTGGACATTCAGCTGATGCAAAAGGCGAAATAGGTCAAGTCCCAGGAAGAGGTGGACCAAAGCAAGCCATTTTTCTGTCACCCTATGTGTCATCAGGGGAAGGTGGGACAAAATCCTTGGAAACCCATGCATGGTTCATTTTAATGAAGGTTAGATCATCCACATTTTGGGTTGACAGACGGGTCCTTTTTTCTGTCAGGATTGATCCAGCTGCACTGAAGACTCTTTCCGATAGCACACTTGCAGCTGGGCAAGCGAGCTCCTGTAAGGCATATTGGGCCAATTCAGGCCAGGTGTCCAGTTTAGCGGCCCAATAGTCAAAGGGGAATGACCTGTGCGGGAGAACATCGATATGGGAGGAAAAGTAGTTTGTAACCATGGTTGACAACTGCTGTCTCCTGTCACTTTCCATCGATGCAGTATTACCAGTTGTGTGAGCGGTATTTGAAAAATCAGTCCACAACATTGTCATGAAACCCCTGTCTCCAACGCCACTTCTGCTGTGTGCACCACAAACACCTCTGCCAAGCTGCCCCCGGCCCGTACGGTTCGTGTGAGAACCATCACCGCTGCTGTGTGCTGGGAATGCCTCAAGCAACCGATTTACCAGAGTTGCTTGTTTATTAGCCAATATTAGGTCAAGGTTCTCCTGTGGCATGATGTTTTGTAATTTGCCTTTATAGCGTGGATCCAGGATGCTGGCCAACCAGTAGTCGTCATCGTTCATCATTTTGGCAATGCGGGGGTCCCTTTTTAGGATCCGCATGGCATAATCTGACATGTGGGCCAATGTTCCCGGTGTCAATGATGCACTGCGAGTGCTGGTTGGAGGAGCACTTTCTGGCAAATCCACATCCCTCCAGTCACGCACAAACCCTGTACCAGACCTTGCCACGCCAACATTTTCACTTGCCCCACGAGATGCATCCTCCTCCCCTAAGTAATCATCCCCATCATCATCCTCCTCCTCCTCCTCTTCTTCCTCCACCTCGTCCAGGAGAGGTCCCTGAGCAGACAATGGCTGAATGTCATCAAGGATTCCCTCCTCCTCTTCCTCCTCATCAACATTGGCTGCAGACGCCTGCTCCTTAAGGTGTGTCAAAGTTTGCATGAGCAGACGCATAAGTGGGATGCTCATGCTTAGGATGGCGTCGTCTGCGCTTACCAGCCGTGTGCATTCCTCAAAACACTGAAGGACTTTACAAAGGTCTTTCAGCTTCGACCACTGCACACCTGTCAACTCCATGTCTGCTCTCAAAGTGCCTGGCCCTGTATCCTCCCACAAATGCATTATGGCCTGCCTCTGCTCGCACAGCCGCTCCACCATGTGCAGGGTGGAGTTCCACCTTGTTGCAATGTCGATAATGAGGCGGTGGTTGGGAAGGTGGAGCAATCGCTGCAGCTTCTGCATACGAACGGAGTGTACAGGCGACCGGCGGATGTGCGCGCACAGTCTTCGCACCTTCTGGAGCAGGGCTGTTAACTCCGGATAATTTTTGAGGAAGCACTGCACCACCAGGTTCAAGGTGTGAGCCAAGCAAGGTATGTGGCTGAGTTTTGAAAGGGCTATGGCTGCCACAAAATTACGGCCATTATCACTAACTACCTTGCCTGCCTCAAGATGTACACTGCCCAGCCATGACTCAGTTTGTCGCTTCAAGTACTCGGCCAGCACCTCGGCGGTATGTCTGTCGCCCAACCACATCATCTGCAACACAGCCTGCTGACGCTTTCCACTAGCTGCTCGATAGGGGGACACATCGTGTGCAACAGTGGCAGCTGCAGATGGAGTGCTCGTACGACTGCGCTCTGTGGACGAGCTTTCGCTTCTGGAGGAGGAGGAGGAGGAGGGTGGAATGCCTACAGCCAACTGTTTCCTATACCGTGGGCTAGGTAGCACTGTCCCACCACCGCTGTCCCCTGTGGACCCTGCATCCACCACATTAACCCAGTGCGCAGTGATGGACACGTAACGGCTCTGGCCATGCCGACTGGACCATGCATCAGTTGTGAGGTGCACCTTTCCGCTCACTGACTGCTTGAGTGCATGGACAATGCGGTCTTTCACATGATGGTGGAGGGCTGGGATGGCTTTGCGAGAGAAGAAGTGGCGACTGGGTAGGTCATAGCGTGGTACTGCATAGGCCATGAGTTCGCGGAAAGCTGTGCTTTCCACCAACCGAAAGGGCATCATCTCAAACGAGATTAGTTTGGCAATGTGGGCGTTCAAACCCAGTGTACGCGGATGAGAGACTGAGTACTTTCTTGACCTACTCATAGTGTCTGGGAGGGTGAGCTGGACTTGAGAGCTGCATATGGTGGAAGTAGCGGTGGACAGGGCGGACTGAGAGAGGGTTGATGATGGTGATGGAGTTGGTGTTCTTTCTGATGGCCTAGAATCAGTCTTTCGTTGATATAACAGTGGGATTCCCTGACTGCTGTGGCCTTGCAACGACACCTCAACATTTGCTGCTGTGCTAACCGGTGGGCTTACAGTGGGGGAAACAATGTAGTGTTGATGACTACCTTCGTTGTGATCAGTTGCACATGTGGCACTTGAGGTTTGGTGTTGTGTCCACGCTTGCAAGTGCATGCTGGTTAAATGTCTAAGCATGCAACTGGTATTCAAATTTTTCAGATTTTTCCCTCGGCTAAAGGTCTTTGCGCACTTCTTACAGATAACCTTGGCCTGATCATGAGGATTTTGTTCAAAAAAGTGCCACACTGCACTCTTCCTACTTTGGCAGACATTTTGCAGCCTAGCACGCTGTGATCTTTTGACCCTCTGGAAAAGCTGTCCAGCAACTCTTTTGATGTTTGGAACCTGTCTTTGGAGTGCTCCGGGCCTGCCAGATAACAGCTGTTGCGATGTCGATGTCTGCTGTGGATGCTCCTCATCTGAGCTATTGGAAGAAACACCCTCTTCCCCCAATGGATGCCAATCTGGGTCAACAACTGGGTCATCCATCACCTCCTCTTCTATGTCATGTGCACCTTCCTCTGTGTCACCGTGTATGGTGGTATAGTGTGCGGGAAGGGGCACCTGAGTCTCATCAGGGTCAGAATCTGGCTCTGTACACTGCGAGGACAATGTAGTGCTCTGAGTGAATGTACCAGCAGAATCATCCATCAGCGGCTGTGCATCAGTGCACTCCATGTCAGATTCATCTTGGCCTGGGTAATTCACCATTTGACTTGATAATCCAGGCATGGTATGTGAAAACAGCTCCATGGAGTAATCAGTAGTATGGCCTGCGTCATCTTTCAATCTTGGTTGGGGTGAAGGACACAAGGAAAGGTGTGGTTCATGAACATGAGCCTCCAATAACGACTCAGTGCTTTTACTTTTTACAACTGAAAAAGAGGAGGCGATAGAGCTGGAGGCTGAGTCAGCAATGTAAGACAAAACTTTTTCCTGATGCTCTGGCTTTAAAAGCGGTTTGCCAACTCCTAGAAAACTAAGCGTTCGAGGCCTTATGTAGCCAGACGGCCCCCCCGGCTAAAAACATCTGCTCCCAGCCACCCAAGAAAAGGTGCATTAGTAAGATTATATATAAAAAACATAGAGTAGGACTGCCCCCTCTGAGAATGCTATGACGTGGCAGGGTGGCTCCAAGAATTGATCAATTGTTTGCTAAATGTCTCATTTTAAAGTATAGTTAGAAACTAATATGTGCATATGCACTTTATATACAGTATTGCGTACTAACCATAGGCAGCACTGGCTTCTTGGCTTTTTGTCTGGTCACATGGTCTGTGATGTTAGGTCCTGGAAGGCCTGTGTGTTGGAAGGTCCTCACTTCCTAAAGAGCACATGGTGAGGCCGTGGACATGGATGGTCGCTGTGTTGGTAGGTCCTATGCATGGACTGGATTCCTGAAGAGCACAGGGTGAGACCATGTATTGACAGAGTCAGTGACGGCACTTCCCTGAGGAAGCTACAGTTCTTCTGAGGGTCTGGAACTGTCGGGTGGCCTGGTGAGCAAGGCATTGTCCAGGACCGTGATCCCAGTTAAGCAGCTTCCCTTGGAACCAGGACTGTCAGGAGGTCAGTGTATGGAGAGGAGCTCTTGTAACCATGAACAAAAGGGGTTACTATGAACTGTGCGGTCAACCACGGTAACTGGACGAAGTGAGGTTCAGCGTGATTAGAGACTGCGATATAATGTCGGGTAATGCTATGTGAGTAGAGATATTGATACAGCGCACGGACACTCCCAGGAACTAGTCAGAGGAGGGCTGGAGGGTACAGTGTCTGTCAAATGAAGGAAGCCGTGTACTATGAACTATATGTGATGTATGTGTTGTATAAACAGTGGTTTATGAGTGGATAATAAACCACATGGACTGTTTAATGGAGAAAATTGTTCCTGTTTGACTGAATCCCATTGTCCAGCGAGTGTCCCCCAACACATGTAGGAAGCGCTCTCTTACACTGGGTACAAGAGTCATAAGGATTAAGAAGAAGTCTGTAATGCCAAATGCAGACATCTTCTGCATCCAGATGCAGATCGACAGTCTGTTGCATCTGACACACCCATGACAGTACCCCTTTTCTACGAGTGGCCTACAGACAGTCAGGACCAGGTTTCTTAGGATAAGAGGTGTGGAATTAAGTAACCAGCCTGGTGGTATTAATATCTGATGCTGAAACCCACATCCTTTCCTCTGCACCAAGTACTGTTGGGATCCACGTTGGAGACTAGAGTCTACAGTCCTTGGAAACTGAAACTCCAGATTACCATCAACCATTATTGGGGGCGACAGTAAGAGTGAGGACTAGTGTTGACCGATACCATCCGATATACAGAAATATCGGATCAGATTGGATCGGCCCGACACACAAAAAGTATCGGATTATCGCCGATTCCGATACCAGAAGTCCCATTCAAGTCAATGGGACAGAAATATCGGATTAAAAAAAACCCTTTCTTTCCTTGTACATCAAGTTCGGGAGGGGGGAAGAGTGTGGGCGGTGCGTGGGCGGACACTGTGCGTGTCTGTGTGTGCGGGCGGGCTCTGTGCGGGCCTCTCGGGGGTCTGTACGGACCTAATGGGGGTCTGTGCCGGCTGGCGACGGTCTGTACCGGCCTGCCAGGGGTCTGTGCCGGCTGCCGGGGGTCTGTACTGGCCTGCCGGGGGTCTGTGCCGGCTGCCGGGGGGGTCTGTGCCGGCTGCCGGCGGTCTGTACGGGCCTGCCGGGGGTCTGTGCCAGCTGCCGTGGGTCTGTACGGGCCTGCCGGGGGGTCTGTGCCAGCTGCCGGCGATCTGTACGGGCCTGCCGGGGGTCTGTGCTGGCTGCTGGGGGTATGGCAAAAGCTGCGTGGGAACTTTCTCACACAGCAATGCCAAAAGTGAGACTAGGGACTATTTTTTTACAGTGGCGGAGGAATACAGTGCGGAAGGATACCTACCTCCCGCCATTGGATTCCTGGAGCCCCTAGAGAACGGTCGCATCAGCTGATGCTGCTGTTCTCCACGGGAGATCGGCATGGGACACTCGTGGATTTCTGCGGAACAGGGAGTATTTGTTGTTTTTTTTTCATATTTTTTTCACAGATGTCACTGGCTTCGGGGAACAATGTGACAAGTAATGGTGAGTATGTACTCTATGTTATATGTACTGTATGTCTATATGTATGTATTGTATAAATGTAATGTATGTAGTATGTATGTAGTATGTATGTACTATATCTGTAGCATGTTTTATGTATGTTGTATGTATGTATGTAGTATGTATGTATGCTGAATGAATGTAGTATATATGTAGTATATATGTAGTATGCATGTATGCTGTATGAATGTAGAATGTATGTAGTATGTCTGTTGTATGAATGTTGTATATATGTAGTATGTATGTATGTATGTTGTATGAATGTAGTATATATGTAGTATGTATGTATGTTGTATGAATGTTCTATATATGTAGTATGTATGTATGTATGTATGCTGTATGAATGTAGTATATATGTAGTATGCATGTATGTATGAATGTTGTATATATGTAGTATGTATGTAGTATGTATGTATGCTGTATGAATGTAGTATATATGAAGTATGTATGTAGTATGTATGTATGCTGTATGAATGTAGTATATATGTAGTATGTATGTATGCTGTATGAATGTAGTGTATATGTAGTATGTATGTAGTATGTATGTATGTTGTATGAATATAATATATATGAAGCATGTATGTAGTATGTAGTATGTATGTTGTATGTATGTAGTATGTATGTTTTTTTTTTTTTTTTTACATTCAGCACATTAGCCGGACGATGGGACTACTACTGTCCCATAATTGGCTAATGTGTCAATCACTGTCATTGTAGTAGGCATCGCCCGATGGGACTTCTAGTCCCATCGGACGATGCCTGCACACACACACAGACCCCCGGCAGGCCCGTACAGACCGCTGGCAGCCGGCACAGACCCCCCGGCAGCCGGCACAGACCCCCGGCAGGCCCGTACAGACCGCCGGCAGCCGGCACAGACCCCCGGCAGCCGGCACAGACCCCCGGCAGGCCCATACAGACCGCTGTCAGCCGGCACAGACCCCCCTGTCAGCCGGCACAGACCCCCAGCAGGCCCGTACAGACCGCCGGCAGCCCGCACAGACCCCCGGCAGGCCCGCATAGAGCCCCGGCAGGCCCGCACAGACCACGCATCATGATGCGCACAGACCGCGCATCATGATGACATAATTTTAGCAGCCAATCACAGCCACAACAGTGGCTCATTGCATTATGGGAACTTCTGATTCCGGTATTCGATACTGAAAAATATCGGTACTCGGTATCGGAATTCCGATACAGCGAATATCGGCCGATACCCGATATTTGAAGCATCGCAATGCTCAACACTAGTGAGGACTTAAGAGGTTCCACATATTTTTTGAGCAAAGACCTATGAAAGACATTGTGGATCCTAAGGGCTTGAGGTAGCTCAAGACTAAATGCTGCTGGATTAATGACGGCGGTTACTTTATAGTGACCAATAAATCTGGTTCCAAACTTCGAGGTAGGCACCTACAACTTGATATTCCTGGTAGACAACCACTCAAAGTCATTCACATTCAGGTCCGGACCCGGCAAGTGCTTTCTATCAGCCATATGTTTGTACCTTTCTTCCATGATCTTCATATTTCTCAGAACCCCCCGCCACACTGAAGACAGCGACAAAGCAAAACGTTACTCTTCAGGAACTCCCGAAGCCCCTCCATTGCTAAAAGTACCAAACTGTGGATGGTAACTGTATGCCTCAAAAACAGTGACCTGCCGATAGACTCTTGATGATGATTATTTACAGCAAATTCTGTCAGCGGTAATTAGGATGCCCAATCCTCCTGATTTTCAGAGACAAAACACCTGAGGTATGTCTCCAAATTCTGATTAATGCGCCCAGTCTGTCCAGCCGACTGGGGATTGAAGGCAAAGGAAAAGGACAACTGCACCATCAGTTGAGAACAGAACGCCCTCCAGAACTTAGAATAAACTGGGACACCCGATCTGACACCACATCGGAGTGAACCCTGTGAAGCTTCACAATCTCATTTATAAACACCTGAGCAAGAGTCTTGGCCTTTGGTAATGCTACGAAGTGAACCATCTTACTGAACCTATCTACAACCACCAAAACCACAGTCTTGCCTGCACATACTAGTAGGTCAGTAATAAAGTCCACTGACAAGTGTGTGCATGGCCTGCTAGGAATAGGTAGAGGAAGAAGAGTACCAAATGGATGGCTATGCAATACTTTAAAATGCGCACAGATGCTACTAGCAGATTCTTGTTCAACCCCATTCTGATGCAACCCTGGCCACCAAAAAGGACGAGAAATGAGGTCCACAGTTGCCTTACCACCTGGATGACCAGCAAGCACAGAGATGTGCTGTTCCTTAATTACTTTGCGGCGCAGATTAGATGGTACAAAGAGCTTTCCTGAAGGGCAGAAGGCAGGGGCATCTCCCTGGGCGTCCAACACCTCATCCTCCAGCTCAGGGTACAATGTCAAATTGACTACACCCATCTGCAAAATTGGGGCAGGGTTCTCATTGCACCACCACCATGGAAGCTCTGGGACAAAGCATCAGCCTTGACATTTTTGACCCCTGGATGGAAATTGACAACAAAATTGAACCTAGTAAAAAACATGGACCATCTAGCTTGCCTAGGTTTGAGAGTGAGACATTTAGCCAATTGAAGATATGAGAGGTTCTTATGGTCAGTGATAACAGTAATAGGATGGACAACCCCCTCCAACAAATGTCGCCATTCTTCAAATGCCAATTTTGTCTCCAAAAGCTCCCTATTACTCACGTCTAGAGTTGAGCGACTTTTGGTTTTTTAGGGTCGCGTTTCGTTTCGTGAAACCCGACTTTTCCAAAAGTGTGGTCGAGCAAGATCGTCCGATTATAGGGAAAAGTCGGGGTCGTCCCGAAACACGAAACCCAATGTAAGTCAATGGGGAATAAAAGTCGGCAGTGAGAGGAGGACAGGAAACACACCTACAGTGCCCATTTGAATGCCAAAAGCATCAATTCTTCTTACTTAAGCTTGTCAACCTTAATTAACTTCATAATACAAGTTACGCACTGAAAAATGGGGGTTATTTGGCTAAAGTTGTGGGGGGGGAGGGCTGGCTGCAGGTTTTCATGTGCCCTGGGCGAAAGAGCGCCCCTTTAACACATACCACAACTCATCAATGATCATGCTCCGATACGGCAGAGAAATAGCGGTATAGTACAATGAAAAATACTTCACTTTTTACATCTCATGACGAGGCCCATCTATTTCTCCATACAGAATCATTGGTCCCATATAATGTTTGAAACAGTATATGATGAGCTCCACATAATGCTACAGTATATGTTGGTCCCCATGGATGAAGCTCCACTGTCTTATGGGCCCAAATAATGCTCCAAACATAATGGGCCCCATTTCTAATGCTCTAGTGTATAATGGGCCCTGTAAATGCTTGCCCAGTGTCTGATATCCACCTTTGGAATGTTCCAGTGTATGATGGGCCCCATCTATCATTCTCCAGAGTAACGTGCTCCCCAAAAATTGCTATCCCAACATTGAAAACAATCAAATAAGTCTCCTCGCTAGGGAATCCCTGTACTAGTCTGGACTCCTCGTCGTCCCCATCTTCCATCTCACTGCACAGTATTTCAACCTTGCAAGTGCTGTGATCCTGAGCAAGCAGGGGGGGCCCACTCGTTGGCGACGGCACTGGCACAGGGCCCCTGATAGTACGGTGGTGTGTCTGATGGCGGGTGGGCCGAACCTGCACTTTCATCTGCAGCTTCTTCTTTGTCACCGTGTAAGATGGAACTGTATATGGGAAGGGTAACCTGAGTTTCATCAGGGTCAGATTCAGGCCGTGTAGCGTGCGAGGGGAATGTAGTGGTCTGGGTCAATGTACCAGCAGATTCATCGAGCAGTGGCTGGGCATCAGTGCACTTGTGTCGCCCCCAGGAGTACGGTCGCCACAGTGGCATTACCTTCCTCCTAGGGAGTGTGATGTCATGCTTGGGAGCAACGAAGGATCTCTCTAGCAGGTTAACTGATTAGGCGGCATTATTCCCACGAGTCATGACCCTCCAAACAGCGTTCATGAAGGCAAAGTGTTTGTTTTACGTGGGCAGTATGGTTGCAAAGCTGAACCTTAAAGGAATGTCCAGAAGGGCACCACCAGGAGTGGAGCCTACGGTTAAATTCGACTCCACCTGGGAAACCTCAACCATGCCAGCTACAGAACAGATGCACACATTGTAAGCTTAATTCCGTTAACGAACGAGACTCCGTCATGCCCCGCGGTCCGAGTCCGGCTTACTAGAGGGACACGTGAGGCTCTGGAACATGAGATTGGCCAATAACTGGTGTGTCATGCCCTTACATGTCCGTGGCTGCATGTGCGCTACACTGAAAAGGCCAGCGTTTGTCGCTTACAGGTGCAGATAACCCGCTGAACAACGTTAGTGATGGGGATCACTGATTACAATTATTACCCGCGAACAATGATTTCCCAGTAAGTGCAGGTCAACTGCAGTTCCGGAATTAGGCCTAACCGACATTCCTGAAAAAATGAAAAACTTACGTGTGCAAACCTCAGGTGCTGTAGCTTGCTTAACAGCTCGCCAGCCGTTCTCACGCCCAGTATGGATTACACGTGATTGCACAAAGGTTAGAAAGGGTACCGTATCCCCGGATAACATGTATGGATAGCGTACACATTCAAAATATATGTCTCAGTAGGCAGGCTCAGACGGTGTTAGGCCCAGTATGGATTGCACGTGATTGCACAAAGGTTAGAAAGGGTACCGTATCCCCGGATAACATGTATGGATAGCATACACATTCAAAATATATGTCTCAGGAGGCAGGCTCAGACGGTGTTAGGCCCAGTATGGATTGCACGTGATTGCACAAAGGTTAGAAAGATTACCGTATCCCCGGTTAACATGTATGGATAGCGTACACATTCAAAATATCTGTCTCAGGAGGCAGGCTCAGACGGTGTTAGGCCCAGTATGGATTGCACGTGATTGCACAAAGGTTAGAAAGGGTACCGTATCCCCGGATAACATGTATGGATAGCGTACACATTCAAAATATATGTCTCAGGAGGCAGGCTCAGACGGTGTTAGGCCCAGTATGGATTGCACGTGATTGCACAAAGGTTAGAAAGGGTACCGTATCCCCGGATAACATGTATGGATAGCGTACACATTCAAAATATATGTCTCAGGAGGCAGGCTCAGACGGTGTTAGGCCCAGTATGGATTGCACGTGATTGCACAAAGGTTAGAAAGGGTACCGTATCCCCGGATAACATGTATGGATAGCGTTCACATTCAAAATATATGTCTCAGGAGGCAGGCTCAGACGGTGTTTGGCCCAGTATGGATTGCACGTGATTGCACAAAGGTTAGAAAGGGTACCGTATCCCCGGATAACATGTATGGATAGTGTACACATTCAAAATATATGTCTCAGGAGGCAGGCTCAGACGGTGTTAGGCCCAGTATGGATTGCACGTGATTGCACAAAGGTTAGAAAGATTACCGAATCCCCGGATAACATGTATGGATAGCGTACACATTCAAAATATATGTCTCAGGAGGCAGGCTCAGACGGTGTTAGGCCCAGTATGGATTGCACGTGATTGCACAAAGGTTAGAAAGGGTACCGTATCCCCGGATAACATGTATGGATAGCGTACACATTCAAAATATATGTCTCAGGAGGCAGGCTCAGATGGTGTTAGGCCCAGTATGGATTGCACGTGATTGCACAAAGGTTAGAAAGGGTACCGTATCCCCGGATAACATGTATGGATAGCATACACATTCAAAATATATGTCTCAGGAGGCAGGCTCAGACGGTGTTAGGCCCAGTATGGATTGCACGTGATTGCACAAAGGTTAGAAAGGGTACCGTATCCCCGGATAACATGTATGGATAGCGTACACATTCAAAATATATGTCTCAGGAGGCAGGCTCAGACGGTGTTAGGCCCAGTATGGATTGCACGTGATTGCACAAAGGTTAGAAAGGGTACCGTATCCCCGGATAACATGTATGGATAGCGTACACATTCAAAATATATGTCTCAGGAGGCAGGCTCAGACGGTGTTAGGCCCAGTATGGATTGCACGTGATTGCACAAAGGTTAGAAAGGGTACCGTATCCCCGGATAACATGTATGGATAGCGTACACATTCAAAATATATGTCTCAGGAGGCAGGCTCAGACGGTGTTAGGCCCAGTATGGATTGCACGTGATTGCACAAAGGTTAGAAAGGGTACCGTATCCCCGGATAACATGTATGGATAGCGTACACATTCAAAATATATGTCTCAGGAGGCAGGCTCAGACGGTGTTAGGCCCAGTATGGATTGCACGTGATTGCACAAAGGTTAGAAAGGGTACCGTATCCCCGGATAACATGTATGGATAGCGTACACATTCAAAATATATGTCTCAGGAGGCAGGCTCAGACGGTGTTAGGCCCAGTATGGATTGCACGTGATTGCACAAAGGTTAGAAAGGGTACCGTATCCCCGGATAACATGTATGGATAGCGTACACATTCAAAATATATGTCTCAGGAGGCAGGCTCAGACGGTGTTAGGCCCAGTATGGATTGCACGTGATTGCACAAAGGTTAGAAAGGGTACCGTATCCCCGGATAACATGTATGGATAGCGTACACATTCAAAATATATGTCTCAGGAGGCAGGCTCAGACGGTGTTAGGCCCAGTATGGATTGCACGTGATTGCACAAAGGTTAGAAAGGGTACCGTATCCCCGGATAACATGTATGGATAGCGTACACATTCAAAATATATGTCTCAGGAGGAAGGCTCAGACGGTGTCAGGCACAGTATGGATTTGACGGCCCAGATTACACAGCGGAGGAGCAGGGAGAGTTAAAGATTGCAAATGCTGGGGCCCTGCCCAAGCAAGGGGGGCCCACTCATGGGCGTCGGTACTGGCACTGGGCCCCTCATAGTACAGCGGTGTGTCTGACGGCGGGTGTGCACCACCACCGTCAGAGACACTTGATTGCACTATGAGGGACCCTGTGCCAGTGCCCGCACCCAAGAGTCGGCCTACCCACCTGTCCAGGGCAACGGCACTCGCACGGTGTAGTGCGCTAGGTGGTGACCCCGGCCATGGGGGGGAGGCAGCACAGTTAGGGAGTTTTAGAAAGTGGCATATGTTGATGTTGGACATTCAGCTGATGCAAAAGGCGAAATAGGTCAAGTCCCAGGAAGAGGTGGACCAAAGCAATCCATTTTTTTGTCACCCTATGTGTCATCAGGGGAAGGTGGGACAAAATCCTTGGAAACCCATGCATGGTTCATTTTAATGAAGGTTAGATCATCCACATTTTGGGTTGACAGACGGGTCCTTTTTTCTGTCAGGATTGATCCAGCTGCAATGAAGACTCTTTCCGATAGCACACTTGCAGCTGGGCAAGCGAGCTCCTGTAAGGCATATTGTGCCAATTCAGGCCAGGTGTCCAGTTTAGCGGCCCAATAGTCAAAGGGGAATGACCTGTGCGGGAGAACATCGATATGGGAGGAAAAGTAGTTTGTAACCATGGTTGACAACTGCTGTCTCCTGTCACTTTCCATCGATGCAGTATTACCAGTTGTGTGAGCGGTATTTGAAAAATCAGTCCACAACATTGTCATGAAACCCCTGTCTCCAACGCCACTTCTGCTGTGTGCACCACAAACACCTCTGCCAAGCTGCCCCCGGCCCGTACGGTTCGTGTGAGAACCATCACCGCTGCTGTGTGCTGGGAATGCCTCAAGCAACCGATTTACCAGAGTTGCTTGTTTATTAGCCAATATTAGGTCAAGGTTCTCCTGTGGCATGATGTTTTGTAATTTGCCTTTATAGCGTGGATCCAGGATGCTGGCCAACCAGTAGTCGTCATCGTTCATCATTTTTGCAATGCGGGGGTCCCTTTTTAGGATCCGCAAGGCATAATCTGACATGTGGGCCAATGTTCCCGGTGTCAATGATGCACTGCGAGTGCTGGTTGGAGGAGCACTTTCTGGCAAATCCACATCCCTCCAGTCACGCACAAACCCTGTACCAGACCTTGCCACGCCAACATTTTCACTTGCCCCACGAGATGCATCCTCCTCCCCTAAGTAATCATCCCCATCATCATCCTCCTCCTCCTCCTCTTCTTCCTCCACCTCGTCCAGGAGAGGTCCCTGAGCAGACAATGGCTGAATGTCATCAAGGATTCCCTCCTCCTCTTCCTCCTCATCAACATTGGCTGCAGACGCCTGCTCCTTAAGGTGCGCCAAAGTTTGCATGAGCAGACGCATAAGTGGGATGCTCATGCTTAGGATGGCGTCGTCTGCGCTTACCAGCCGTGTGCATTCCTCAAAACACTGAAGGACTTTACAAAGGTCTTTCAGCTTCGACCACTGCACACCTGTCAACTCCATGTCTGCTCTCAAAGTGCCTGCCCGTGTATCCTCCCACAAATGCATTATGGCCTGCCTCTGCTCGCACAGCCGCTCCACCATGTGCAGGGTGGAGTTCCACCTTGTTGCAATGTCGATAATGAGGCGGTGGTTGGGAAGGTGGAGCAATCGCTGCAGCTTCTGCATTCGAACGGAGTGTACAGGCGACCGGCGGATGTGCGCGCACAGTCTTCGCACCTTCTGGAGCAGGGCTGTTAACTCCGGATAATTTTTGAGGAAGCAATGCACCACCAGGTTCAAGGTGTGAGCCAAGCAAGGTATGTGGCTGAGTTTTGAAAGGGCTATGGCTGCCACAAAATTACGGCCGTTATCACTAACTACCTTGCCTGCCTCAAGATGTACACTGCCCAGCCATGACTCAGTTTGTCGCTTCAAGTACTCGGCCAGCACCTCGGTGGTATGTCTGTCGCCCAAACACATCATCTGCAACACAGCCTGCTGACGCTTTCCACTAGCTGCTCGATAGGGGGACACATCGTGTGCAACAGTGGCAGCTGCAGATGGAGTGCTCGTACGACTGCGCTCTGTGGACGAGCTTTCGCTTCTGGAGGAGGAGGAGGAGGAGGGTGGAATGCCTACAGCCAACTGTTTCCTATACCGTGGGCTAGGCAGCACTGTCCCACCACCGCTGTCCCCTGTGGACCCTGCATCCACCACATTAACCCAGTGCGCAGTGATGGACACGTAACGGCTCTGGCCATGCCGACTGGACCATGCATCAGTTGTGAGGTGCACCTTTCCGCTCACTGACTGCTTGAGTGCATGGACAATGCGGTCTTTCACATGATGGTGGAGGGCTGGGATGGCTTTGCGAGAGAAGAAGTGGCGACTGGGTAGGTCATAGCGTGGTACTGCATAGGCCATGAGTTCGCGGAAAGCTGTGCTTTCCACCAACCGAAAGGGCATCATCTCAAACGAGATTAGTTTGGCAATGTGGGCGTTCAAACCCAGTGTACGCGGATGAGAGACTGAGTACTTTCTTGACCTACTCATAGTGTCTGGGAGGGTGAGCTGGACTTGAGAGCTGCATATGGTGGAAGTAGCGGTGGACAGGGCGGACTGAGAGAGGGTTGATGATGGTGATGGAGTTGGTGTTCTTTCTGATGGCCTAGAATCAGTCTTTCGTTGATATAACAGTGGGATTCCCTGACTGCTGTGGCCTTGCAACGACACCTCAACATTTGCTGCTGTGCTAACCGGTGGGCTTACAGTGGGGGAAACAATGTAGTGTTGATGACTACCTTCGTTGTGATCAGTTGCACATGTGGCACTTGAGGTTTGGTGTTGTGTCCACGCTTGCAAGTGCATGCTGGTTAAATGTCTAAGCATGCAACTGGTATTCAAATTTTTCAGATTTTTCCCTCGGCTAAAGGTCTTTGCGCACTTCTTACAGATAACCTTGGCCTGATCATGAGGATTTTGTTCAAAAAAGTGCCACACTGCACTCTTCCTACTTTGGCAGACATTTTGCGGCCTAGCACGCTGTGATCTTTTGACCCTCTGGAAAAGCTGTCCAGCAACTCTTTTGATGTTTGGAACCTGTCTTTGGAGTGCTCCGGGCCTGCCAGATAACAGCTGTTGCGATGTCGATGTCTGCTGTGGATGCTCCTCATCTGAGCTATTGGAAGAAGCACCCTCTTCCCCCAATGGATGCCAATCTGGGTCAACAACTGGGTCATCCATCACCTCCTCTTCTATGTCATGTGCACCTTCCTCTGTGTCACCGTGTATGGTGGTATAGTGTGCGGGAAGGGGCACCTGAGTCTCATCGGGGTCAGAATCTGGCTCTGTACACTGCGAGGACAATGTAGTGCTCTGAGTGAATGTACCAGCAGAATCATCCATCAGCGGCTGTGCATCAGTGCACTCCATGTCAGATTCATCTTGGCCTGGGTAATTCACCATTTGACTTGATAATCCAGGCATGGTATGTGAAAACAGCTCCATGGAGTAATCAGTAGTATGGCCTGCGTCATCCTTCAATCTTGGTTGGGGTGAAGGACACAAGGAAAGGTGTGGTTCATGAACATGAGCCTCCAATAACGACTCAGTGCTTTTACTTTTTACAACTGAAGAAGAGGAGGCGATAGAGCTGGAGGCTGAGTCAGCAATGTAAGATAAAACTTTTTCCTGATGCTCTGGCTTTAAAAGCGGTTTGCCAACTCCTAGAAAACTAAGCGTTCGAGGCCTTATGTAGCCAGACGATGATGCAGGCTCAACACCTCCTGCATTCGGTCCTATTTTGCTCTTGCCACTACCATCAGATCCACCACCAACACCATCATTACCAGCTGCCAACCCCCGCCCAATTCCACGGCCTCTTCCACCAGCCTTCCTCATTTTTGGTAGAAATGTAGACAAAATCCAACAAACTATATAGTATGTAAAACAAGGTACAAAGTGTCTATAGGACAGGGGAGATTTTGAATTTCTGCACACACTTTTGGACACTGGACACTTTTGGATTGTGTGAGGCCCAATGAATATCTGAGCGCTATGTGACAGGCTCGATGGCACAGCTGTGACCTAAGTGACTAGAGGATAAGTGAGATTTTGAATCTCTGCACACACTTTTGGACACTGGACACTTTTGGATTGTGTGAGGCCCACTGATATCTGAGCGCTATGTGACAGGCTCGATGGCACAGCTGTGACCTAAGTGACTAGAGGATAAGTGAGATTTTGAATCTCTGCACACACTTTTGGACACTGGACACTTTTGGATTGTGTGAGGCCCACTGATATCTGAGCGCTATGTGACAGGCTCGATGGCACAGCTGTGACCTAAGTGACTAGAGGATAAGTGAGATTTTGAATCTCTGCACACACTTTTGGACACTGGACACTTTTGGATTGTGTGAGGCCCAATGAATATCTGAGCGCTATGTGACAGGCTCGATGGCACAGCTGTGACCTAAGTGACTAGAGGATAAGTGAGATTTTGAATCTCTGCACACACTTTTGGACACTGGACACTTTTGGATTGTGTGAGGCCCACTGATATCTGAGCGCTATGTGACAGGCTCGATGGCACAGCTGTGACCTAAGTGACTAGAGGATAAGTGAGATTTTGAATCTCTGCACACACTTTTGGACACTGGACACTTTTGGATTGTGTGAGGCCCAATGAATATCTGAGCGCTATGTGACAGGCTCGATGGCACAGCTGTGACCTAAGTGACTAGAGGATAAGTGAGATTTTGAATCTCTGCACACACTTTTGGACACTGGACACTTTTGGATTGTGTGAGGCCCACTGATATCTGAGCGCTATGTGACAGGCTCGATGGCACAGCTGTGACCTAAGTGACTAGAGGATAAGTGAGATTTTGAATCTCTGCACACACTTTTGGACACTGGACACTTTTGGATTGTGTGAGGCCCAATGAATATCGGAGCACTATGTGACAGGCTCGATGGCACAGCTGTGACCTAAGTGACTAGAGGATAAGTGAGATTTTGAATCTCTGCACACACTTTTGGACACTGGACACTTTTGGATTGTGTGAGGCCCACTGATATCTGAGCGCTATGTGACAGGCTCAATGGCACAGCTGTGACCTAAGTGACTAGAGGATAAGTGAGATTTTGAATCTCTGCACACACTTTTGGACACTGGACACTTTTGGATTGTGTGAGGCCCACTGATATCTGAGCGCTATGTGACAGGCTCGATGGCACAGCTGTGACCTAAGTGACTAGAGGATAAGTGAGATTTTGAATCTCTGCACACACTTTTGGACACTTTTGGATTGTGTGAGGCCCAATGAATATCTGAGCGCTATGTGACAGGCTCGATGGCACAGCTGTGACCTAAGTGACTAGAGGATAAGTGAGATTTTGAATCTCTGCACACACTTTTGGACACTGGACACTTTTGGATTGTGTGAGGCCCAATGAATATCTGAGCGCTATGTGACAGGCTCGATGGCACAGCTGTGACCTAAGTGACTAGAGGATAAGTGAGATTTTGAATCTCTGCACACACTTTTGGACACTGGACACTTTTGGATTGTGTGAGGCCCAATGAATATCTGAGCGCTATGTGACAGGCTCGATGGCACAGCTGTGACCTAAGTGACTAGAGGATAAGTGAGATTTTGAATCTCTGCACACACTTTTGGACACTGGACACTTTTGGATTGTGAGAGGCCCACTGATATCTGAGCGCTATGTGACAGGCTCGATGGCACAGCTGTGACCTAAGTGACTAGAGGATAAGGGAGATTGGATTGCTTTTAAAAAAGCAGTTTGCGGAGCAGTGGGTAAACAGCAAT
Source organism: Dendrobates tinctorius (assembly GCF_039654945.1). Lineage (NCBI taxonomy): Eukaryota > Metazoa > Chordata > Amphibia > Anura > Dendrobatidae > Dendrobates > Dendrobates tinctorius. The sequence continues at coordinate 11,499,655 of NW_027361699.1, forward strand.
GCCAGCCTGTCAGGAAGCCTTAAAAGGCAGCCCAACAACCAACACCACTGATACAGCACAATATAGCCTCCCCTTGCACTGCACACACAGTGACTGGTGTGTTGTGCAGGCCAAACTGCTATCAGCAGCAGAAGCAGTTTTTTTTTCTTCTCAGCAGGACAAAAAAAAAAAATTGGGATTGCTTTTAAAAAAGCAGTTTGAGGCCCAATGAATATCTGAGCGCTATGTGAAAGGCTCGATGGCACAGCTGTGACCAAAGTGACTAGAGGATAAGGGAGATTGGATTGCTTTTAAAAAAGCAGTTTGCGGAGCAGTGGGTAAACAGCAATGCCAGCCTGTCAGGAAGCCTTAGAAGGCAGCCCAACAACCAACACCACTGATACACCACTATATAGCCTCCCCTTGCACTGCACACACAGTGACTGGTGTGTTGTGCAGGCCAAATCGCTAGCAGCAGAAGCAGTTTTTTGGTCTTCTTCCCTGCCTAACGCTCTCCCTACAGAATCAGCAGCAACCTCTCCCTATACTGAGATCGGCAGAAGTAAGATGGCGGTCGGCGTGCACGCCCTTTTATACCCCCTGTGACGCCCACCAAAGCAAGCCAATCACTTGCATGCCCTTCTGAAAGATGGTGGTGACCCGTGGTTATGTCATCACGTTGCCCACAGTGTCCGTGGATCCTGATTGGCTGAAAAAGAGCGCAAAACAAACTTTTGAAACGCGACTTTGGCGCGTAAGTCGCCGACCTCGTGGCCGACCTCATCCTAGGGTCGGGTTTCGTTTCATGAAACCCGACTTTGCCAAAAGTCGGCGACTTTTGAATTTTTTCGACCCGTTTCGCTCAACTCTACTCACGTCATAATTTCTCTCAGCTGAAGACAATTTTTTAGAAAAGAAAGTGCATGGACGCCATTCACCAGGGGACAGACCCTGAGACAACACAGCCCCAACCCCCACCTCCGAAGCATCAACCTCCACAACAAAGGGTTGGGAAACATCGAGTTGAATCAGTATAGGAACCGTGGCAACACAGCTCTTTTTGGAGAAAAAAGCCTGCAAGGCTGCATCCGACCATTTGGAAAAATCATACCCCTTCCTTGTCATGTAACTAAGGGGTTTCACAATTACTGAGTAATTTGGATAACTTTCAAGTAAAAATTAGTAAAGCCCAGAAAACAGTGTAGAGCCTTCAGGTTCTCGGTACGGTCCCAATCAAGGACAGCACGGACCTTTTCAGGATCCATCCACAAACCTGAAGAGGACAACAGATACCCCAAAAACTGCACCTCCTGGACAGCAAAAGCACATTTTTCTAGTTTGACATATAATATGTTATCTGTTAATTTTTGCAGCACATGTTTTACATGCCCTTGATGTGTCTCAAAATCTGGTGAGTAAACTCTCAGAAAAAATGTCCTCAAAATCCGACAAAAACCCGTTTCGAAGTAAAAACTACTTCTTCTACATGATGTCTGTCATCCCCTGAGGAAAAAGTCATTTTTACTTTGAAACGCGTTGGGAATAAATGATTAATCTTCAATTATAACTGGAATCGTGTATTATGTCAAACAGCGCATGGAAGTCCAAAAATAAGTTCCACAGGATTTGATATGTCAGGATAAACTGGGCACAGACCCCCGGCAGGCCCATACAGACCGCCGTCAGCCGGCACAGACCCCCCTGTCAGCCGGCACAGACCCCCGGCAGGCCCGTACAGACCGCCGGCAGCCCGCACAGACCCCCGGCAGGCCCGCATAGAGCCCCGGCAGGCCCGCACAGACCACGCATCATGATGCGTACAGACCGCGCATCATGATGACATAATTTTAGCAGCCAATCACAGCCACAACAGTGGCTCATTGCATTATGGGAACTTCTGATTCCGGTATTCGATACTGAAAAATATCGGTACTCGGTATCGGAATTCCGATACAGCGAATATCGGCCGATACCCGATATTTGCAGTATCGCAATGCTCAACACTAGTGAGGACTTAAGAGGTTCCACATATTTTTTGAGCAAAGACCTATGAAAGACATTGTGGATCCTAAGGGCTTGAGGTAGCTCAAGACTAAATGCTGCTGGATTAATGACCGCGGTTACTTTATAGTGACCAATAAATCTGGTTCCAAACTTCGAGGTAGGCACCTACAACTTGATATTCCTGGTAGACAACCACTCAAAGTCATTCACATTCAGGTCCGGACCCGGCAAGTGCTTTCTATCAGCCATATGTTTGTACCTTTCTTCCATGATCTTCATATTTCTCAGAACCCCCCGCCACACTGAAGACAGCGACAAAGCAAAACGTTACTCTTCAGGAACTCCCGAAGCCCCTCCATTGCTAAAAGTACCAAACTGTGGATGGTAACTGTATGCCTCAAAAACAGTGACCTGCCGATAGACTCTTGATGATGATTATTTACAGCAAATTCTGTCAGCGGTAATTAGGATGCCCAATCCTCCTGATTTTCAGAGACAAAACACCTGAGGTATGTCTCCAAATTCTGATTAATGCGCCCAGTCTGTCCAGCCAACTGGGGATTGAAGGCAAAGGAAAAGGACAACTGCACCATCAGTTGAGAACAGAACGCCCTCCAGAACTTAGAATAAACTGGGACACCCGATCTGACACCACATCGGAGTGAACCCTGTGAAGCTTCACAATCTCATTTATAAACACCTGAGCAAGAGTCTTGGCCTTTGGTAATGCTACGAAGTGAACCATCTTACTGAACCTATCTACAACCACCAAAACCACAGTCTTGCCTGCAGATACTAGTAGGTCAGTAATAAAGTCCACTGACAAGTGTGTGCATGGCCTGCTAGGAATAGGTAGAGGAAGAAGAGTACCAAATGGACGGCTATGCAATACTTTAAAATGCGCACAGATGCTACTAGCAGATTCTTGTTCAACCCCATTCTGATGCAACCCTGGCCACCAAAAAGGACGAGAAATGAGGTCCACAGTTGCCTTACCACCTGGATGACCAGCAAGCACAGAGATGTGCTGTTCCTTAATTACTTTGCGGCGCAGAATAGATGGTACAAAGAGCTTTCCTGAAGGGCAGAAGGCAGGGGCATCTGCCTGGGCGTCCAACACCTCATCCTACAGCTCAGGGTACAATGTCAAATTGACTACACCCATCTGCAAAATTGGGGCAGGGTTCTCATTGCACCACCACCATGGAAGCTCTGGGACAAAGCAGCAGCCTTGACATTTTTGACCCCTGGATGGAAATTGACAACAAAATTGAACCTAGTAAAAAACATGGACCATCTAGCTTGCCTAGGTTTGAGAGTGAGACATTTAGCCAATTGAAGATATGAGAGGTTCTTATGGTCAGTGATAACAGTAATAGGATGGACAACCCCCTCCAACAAATGTCGCCATTCTTCAAATGCCAATTTTGTCTCCAAAAGCTCCCTATTACTCACGTCATAATTTCTCTCAGCTGAAGACAATTTTTTAGAAAAGAAAGTGCATGGACGCCATTCACCAGGGGACAGACCCTGAGACAACACAGCCCCAACCCCCACCTCCGAAGCATCAACCTCCACAACAAAGGGTTGGGAAACATCGAGTTGAATCAGTATAGGAACCGTGGCAACACAGCTCTTTTTGGAGAAAAAAGCCTGCAAGGCTGCATCCGACCATTTGGAAAAATCATACCCCTTCCTTGTCATGTAACTAAGGGGTTTCACAATTACTGAGTAATTTGGATAACTTTCAAGTAAAAATTAGTAAAGCCCAGAAAACAGTGTAGAGCCTTCAGGTTCTTGGTACGGTCCCAATCAAGGACAGCACGGACCTTTTCAGGATCCATCCACAAACCTGAAGAGGACAACAGATACCCCAAAAACTGCACCTCCTGGACAGCAAAAGCACATTTTTCTAGTTTGACATATAATATGTTATCTGTTAATTTTTGCAGCACATGGTTTACATGCCCTTGATGTGTCTCAAAATCCGGTGAGTAAACCAAAATATTTCAGATAGACCACCAGAAATCTGCACACCAAATGACTGAAAATATCATTAATTAAATGTTGGAATACCGCAGGTGCATTGGTCAGATCGAAAGGCATGACCAGACAATGACCCTCAGGGGTATTGAACACCGTTTTCCATTATTCGCCTTTTCTGATTCAAACCAGGTTGTAGGCCCAACTTAAATTCAACTTAGCAAACAACTTAGCTCCCACAACTGTGCTGAACAGATCCGGAATCAGAGGACGGGGGTATGGATTTTGGATGGTAATCTGATTTAATTCCCAGAAATCGAAATCTGGACCACCATATTTTTTCTTCACAAAGAAGAACCCAGATGAGGGTTGGATATGTCCCTTCTCCAGACTTTCCGCAATGAAATCCTTCATTGCTTGTCTCTCATCGCCGGAAAGATTATACAGTCTGGACTTTTGATGATTAGCTCTGGGGGTTAGGTTAATAGGACAGTCATATGTATGGTGACGAGGCAAATCCTGACAGCCCCCTCTCAGAAAAAATGTCCTCAAAATCCGACAAAAACCCGTTTCGAAGTAAAAACTACTTCTTCTACATGATGTCTGTCATCCCCTGAGGAAAAAGTCGTTTTTACTTTGAAACGCGTTTGGAATAAATGATTAATCTTCAATTATAACTGGAATCGTGTATTATGTCAAACAGCGCATGGAAGTCCAAAAATAAGTTCCACAGGATTTGATATGTCAGGATAAACTGGGAACTGCAAGTTGATGATAAATGCACCCCTTGCTTATTCATCTCCAGACTACCAAGGGTTAAACAAGGCTCCTGTTTGATTAAGAATCAAAGGACAGGCCCCAATAAAATGTCCCTTTTTTCCACAAAAAAACACACTCCCTTCTTTTTGCAAATCTCCCGGGAAATATACAATGCAGAGGCACCCCCTAACTGCATGGGTTCCTACACCCTCCTCAGAACTGGTTCATCGCTACACCTCTCTCGTGGCAAAAGGGCAATACCCCAAAAAGAGGCTCCGTAGAATGTGGTCTTACCCACCGATCCCGAAGGCGTTGATCAATGCGAATAGCCAACGACATAGCAGCCTCCAAACTCAGGGGTTACATACACTGTCTCAGTAAGGCCCTGAAGAAATTGGCTTCTAAGAGCCAAGTTATTCCATTTAGTATCTGTTTCCCATCTGCGGAACTCGGACCTATACATCTCCTCTGACCGATTCCTTGCTGAAGGCGACACAACCTTGACTCGGCCAAGACTGCTTGGTCAGGGTCATCATAGATAAGGGCTAGAGCCCTAAAAATCCCCCCACAGACTGGAGACAAAATGAAAGCCCAGAATTGAGGATCTCCTTATAGCAGAGAGATCACAATACCAACTCGCTGCTCCTCATTTCCGGAGGAGTGCGGACAAAGTTTAAAATACAGTTTGCAAGCTTCCTTGAAACAAAATACTTGTCTCTACTCCTGGAAAACATGTTTGGGATGGCAACCTTGGGTTTCAGATTTACCAGACAACCTGTAGAGACCTCAACAATATTGACCTGGAGCCGCTGTTGCTGCTGCAAAACCTCAATGTGCAAGTCAGTCATCTCCAGAGACAAACAGCGTAGCTGCTCTGCTAGCCCTGCATCCAGATCCATAACCAAGGGAGAAAAGAAAAAAAACACACAAAAATAAACACATGCCAGTTTTTTTTTCCTAAATATGTACAGCCAGTGATAATGTCACGCACAGTGTGGGAAAGACTAAGTGCAACACAAAGGAATGAGGGGAAGGAAGCCCAGACACTAGGACAAGGGTGAGTGAAGACCTCTAGGCAGATCTAATATGACCCTACCTGCCGTGCCACCCCTATATTGGTTCCTCACCAATCGCCGAGCAGGAAACCTAAGCCCCATATCTCAATAGTGCTAAGCTCTGGATAGGGTGGGGGTGGGATGTCTCTGGTCAGTCCCCACTGTAAACTAAAGACAAAAAGGTAGACAGACAAGGGGAATGAACTTAGCTTGAGCAGACTCAGCGGTAACCCAAACATCCTCACACAGCTTCAGAGAGGAAGTGAGCCGTCTGCTCTAGCACCAAACCTTCACAAGGGAAAAATGTGAATATCACTGGTGACTCTCTGCAGCAGACTGGGGATTTTAAACACCCAGTTCCAGGTGTGTCAACTAGAGCCAGAGGGAGGTTGCCGCTGGATCCAAGAGTCAGAAAGATTAAGGAGGCGTCTGTAATGCCAAATGCAGAGACCTTCTGCAGCCAGATGCAGAGCGACAGTCTGTTGCATCTGAAACATCCGTGACAATAGTGATGAGCGAGTATACTCGATTCTCGAGATTTCCCGAGCTTGCTCGGGTGTTCTCAGAGTATTTGGATGTGCTCGGAGATTTAGTTTCTGTCGCCGTTGCTGCATGGTTTGTAGCTGCTAGCCAGCCTGAATACATGTGGGGATTGCCTGTTTGTTAGAAAATCTCCACATGTATTCAGGCTGTCTAGCAGCCTGAAATCACGCAGCTACAGCAACAGAAACTAAATCTCTGAGCACATCCAAATACTCGGAGATCACCCGATCATGCTCGGGAAATCTCAAGTAACGAGTATAATCTCTCATCACTAGTAACTAATAATTCAGCAGACAAGTTTGCAGACAGTTGACTATAAAAGGACTTTGCTTACATAGTAACATACATAGTTAGTAAGGCTGAAAAAAGACATTAGTCCATCCAGTTCAGCCTATAAAATTCTGTCAGAATAAATCCCCAGATCTACGTCCTTCTAAAGAACCTAACAATAACTGTAAGATACAATATTGTTACGCTCCAGGAAGACATCCAGGCCTCTCTTGAACCCTTTGACTGAGTTCGCTATCACCACCTCCTCAGGCAGGGAATTCCAAATTCTCACTGCCCTAACTGTAAAGTTTCCATTTCAGGCTGTCAGCACCACATGAAAGAAAAATATCACAAGGCCGCAGAAAGAAAATATTTATTTGCACAGGAAAGTTAAAGACTTCAAGAGATTTTTACTTGCTTCTCAGAATACTGTAGAAAAAAGTTATCCAAAAATGTAACAAAGATGGAACTGCAACCATCTCTCAGAAGTACAGGATGACAATGGAAATTAACACCTAAACATGAACATATTCTATGAGAATAGTTGAAAATCAACATGCAACTTTGATGCAATTAACTAAAGAAGTAAAAATAATATAGATAAAGGGACGCACACTACTGAGTGTAGATATTGTGGACAGAAGGAAAAAATGAATGATCCCAAGTAAGAGAAAAAACTTTGGCAATGAAATTAGGAAGCTAAGTGTATGGTGAATCCAAGCGAAATTTATTAAACCAACAATTGAGAGACAGAAGCGCTAATGGCTGAAAGTGTTGGCACCCTTGAAATTTCCCAGAAAATAAAATTCTTCTCCCAGAAAGTTATTCCAATTACACATGTTTTTTTATGCACATGTTTATTGCCTTTATGTTTATTGTAACATAGTATCATAGCTAGCAAGGCCGAAAAAAAGACATTTGTCCATCCAGTTCAGCCTATATTCGGTCATAATAAATCCCCAGATCTACGTCCTTCTAAAGAACCTAATAACTGTAAGATACAATATTGTTATGCTCCAGGAAGACATCCAGGTCTCTCTTGAACCCCTCGAAAGAGCTCACCATCACCAGCTCCTAATGAAAGGAATTCCAGATTCTCACTGCTCTAACAGTAAAGAATTCTCTTCTATGTTGGTGGAAAAGCCTTCTCTCCTCCAGATGTAGAGAATGCCCCACTGTGACCATCACTTTCCTTGGTATAAACAGATCCTCAGAGAGATATTTGTACTGTCCCCTTATATACTTATACATGCTTATTAGATCGCCCCTCAGTCGTCTTTCTTCTAGACTAAATAATCCTAATTTGCTAATCTCTATGGGTATTGTAGTTCCCACATACCCTTTATTAATTTTGTTGCCCTCCTTTGTACTCGCTCTAGTTCCATTATATCTTTCCCGAGCACGGGTGCCCAAAACTATACACAGTACTCCACGTGCAACCTAACCATGGATTTGTACAGAGGCAGTATAATGCTCTCATCATGTGTATCCAGACCCCATGATCCTGTTTTCCTTGGCAGCCACTGCCTGGCACTGGCTGCTCCAGGTAAGTTTATCATTAACTAGGATCCCCAAGTCCTTCTCCATGTCAGATTTACCCAGTGGTTTCCCATTCAGTGTGTAATGGTGATATTGATTACTTCTTCCCATGTGTTTAACCTTACATTTATCATTTTTAAACCACATCAGCCACCTTTCGGCCCAAGTTTCCAACTTATCCAGATCCATCTGTAGCAGAATACTTTCTTTTCTTGTATTGACTGATTTACATAGTTTTGTATCATCTGCAAATTTCAGTATTGTACTGTGTAAACCTTCTACCAGATCATTAATAAATATGTTGAAGAGAATAAGTCCCAACACTGACCCCTGCGGTACCCCACTGGTCACAGAGACCCAGTTAGAGAATATACCATTTATAGCCACCCTCTGCTTTTTCCCCTAGACCCAGCATTCTCATTTTGTGTGCCAACCTCTTGTGTGGCACGGTATCAAATGCTTTGTAAAGTCCAAGATATACCACGTCCAATGACTCACCTTGGTTTAGTCTATAGCTTACCTCTTCATAAAAACTGATTAGATTGGTTTGAAACCCATGCTGATATGGAGCTAAACAGTTATTCTCATTGAGATAATCCAGAATAACATCCCTCAGAAACCCTTCAAAAATTTTATATTCCAGGTTCATTTTTAAAGCCCATTTTTAATATTGGTACACATTTGCTATGCGCCAGTCCTGTGGAACAAACCCTGTCACAATAGAGTCTCTAAATATAAGAAATAGTGGCTTGTCTATTACATCACTTAGTTCTCTTAGTTCTCGTGGGTGAGAATGCCATCTGGACCCGGAGATTTATCTATTCTAATATTATTTATCCAGTTCCGCACCTCTTCTTTGGTTAGATTGGTGACCCTTAAAACAGGGTTTTCTTTATCTCTCGGCATTTCCCCTAGCATTTTATTTTCCAACGAGCATACCATGGAGAAGAAGGTGTTTAATATATTTGCTTTTTCCTCATCATCTACAACCTTTCTTTCCTCACAATTGTTTAAGGGGCCTACACTTTCACTTATGGTTCTTTTAGGCTACGGCCACACTATCAGTATTTAGTCAGTATTTCACATCAGTATTTGTAAGTCAAAACCCGGAGTGGGTCAAACATGCAGAATTACTGCTCTTGTTTCTATTATACCTTGTCCTCTGATTGTTCCTTACCTGGTTTTGGCTTACAAATGATGAGTTTCAAAGTTGCAATTCTTTCTTCCAGACCCCGCACCTTTTCTTCTAGAAGGGCCAATAGTCTACACTTCTGGCAGGTCAAGTTGGATTCTTCTTCTGGTTGATCTGTGAACATGTAACACATGTTGCAGCAGAACATGTAGTTTGTCACATCTGCCATGTTGATCCTAGATCCTGCTGACTTGCTGTGTGTCTTCCTTCTTGTGTAATCTACTGTGTTTAACCTTCTTGTGTAATCTGCTGTGTGCTTTCCTTCTTGTGTAATCTACTCAGCCAAGCTTCTTGCAATCATGTCCTAGAGGCAAAAATTTGCGCGCTGTAAGGCATACAATTTGACGATGCTTCCTGATGAGGGAGACTCTTCGCTCTTCCCAGAAGGCACCTGGAATATGCAAATTGTCCTCTACAAGCTTCAGTCCCTGGTTCTGCAATGCTTTCCAAGCAGCTGGTCCTGGCTGTGCCCAACGATCTTCTTGCTAAGTGAGATATGCAAATTGTCCCCTTCAAGCTTCAATCCCTAGTTATTGAAACAACACAAAAAAAGAGGAAAAAAGAGAAATTGAGCGCAATTTCACACAAGTCCCCCAAAATGCTAGGGACAAAATTGTTAGCACTTTCCCAAAATTGTAGGCAAACAACTTTATTTCAAGCATGTGATGCTCGTTCAAACTCATCTGTGTAAAGTAACAGGTGGAGGTAATATGAAAATAACACCTGAAATCTGAAAAAAATTAGAGGTGACTTAATCTTTGCATTGTGTGTCTTTGTGTACCACACTAAGTATGGGAATAGAAAGAGGAGAAATGAAGTGTCTGAGGACTTTGCGAACCAAAATTGTTAAAAAACATAAACAATCTCAAGGCTACACGTCCATGTCCATCTCCATGGATCTTGATGTTCCTTTGACCACAGTGCAAAATATAATCATGAAATTCACAACCCATGGCAATCTAACTAATATGTCAGGACGGGAAAAGCAGAGGAAAGAAACATGCACAAATACATGGACCACCGTATCAATTCCAATATATATTTAGTGTACACAAAAGCCAACATTCATTCACCCCTTAGTGACAGAGCCATTTTGCAGCTTAATGACCTGGCCAATTTTTACAATTCTGACCACTGTCACTTTATGAAGTTATAACTCTGGAATGCTTTAACGGATCCGGCTGATTCTGAGAATGTTTTTTTGCGACATATTGTACTTTATGTTAGTGGTAAAATTTCTTCGATATGACTTGTGTTTATTTATGAAAAAATCGGAAATATGGTAAAAATGTTGAAAATTTTGCAATTTTGAAACTTTAAATTTTGTTGCCTTTGCCTTAAATCAGAGAGATACAGTATGTCACACAAATTTCTTAATAATTGACATTTCCCACGTCTACTTTACATCAGCACAATTTTGGAAACAATTTTTTTTGTTAGGAAGTTATAAGGGTTAGAAGTTGACCAGAGATTTCTAATTTTTGCAGCAAAATTTAATAAACTATTTTTTTAGGGACCACATCATATTTAAAGTCATTTTGAGGGGTGTACATGACAGAAAATACCTGAAAGTGACACCATTCTAAAAACTAGACCCCTCAAGGTGCTCAAAACCACATTCAAGAAGTTTATTAACCCTTTACGTGCTTCACAGTATCTAAAGCAATGTGGAAGGAAAAAATTAACATTTAACTTTTTTTGCAATAAATTTATTTCAGAACCAATTTATTTTAATTTCACAAGTGTTAAAAGAGAAAAAGAACCACAAAATTTATTGTGCAATTTCTCCTGAACACGCTGATACCCCCTTTGTTGGGGTAAACCAATTTTTCGGTGCACGGCAGAGCTCGCAAGGGAAGGAGTGCCGTTTGACTTTTTCAACGCAGAATTGGCTGGAATTGAGATCGGATGCCATGTTGCGTTCGGAGAGCGCCTGATGGGCCTAAAAAGTGGAAAACCCCAACATGTGACCCCATTTTGGAAACTAGACCCCTTAAGGAGCTTATCTAGATGTGTGGTGAGCATTTTGAACCTCTAAGTGCTTCACAGAAGTTTATAACGTAGAGTCGTAAAAATAAAAAGTCATTTTTCCCACAAAAATGATCTTTTCACCCCCAAATTTTTATATTTACAAGAGTAACAGGAGAAATTATACCCCCACAGTTGTTGTGCGATTTGTCCTGAGTACGATGATATCCCATATGTGGGGGTAAACCACTGTTTGGGTGCACGGCAGGGCTCAGAAGGGAAGAGGCACCATTTGACTTTTTCGAAGCAGAATTGGCTGGAATTGAGATTGGACGCCATGTCGCTTTTGGAGAGCCCCTGGTGTGCTTAAACAGTGAAAAAAAACCACAAGTGACACCATTTTGGAAACTAGACCCCTTAAGGAACTTATCTAGATGTGTGGTGAGCACTTTGAACCCGCAAGTGCTTCAAAGAAGTTTATAACGCAGAGCAGTAAAAATTAAAAAATAACTATTTTTTCCTCAAAAATGATTTTTTAGCCCGCTATGTTTTATTTTTTCAAGGGTAACATGAGAAATTGGACCACAAAAATTGTTGTGCAATTTGTCCTAAGTACACTGATACCCTATATGTGGGGGTAACCACTGTTTTGGCGCATAGGAGAGCTTGGAAAGGAAGGATTGCCATTTTGGAATGTAGACTTTGATGGAATGTTCTGCGGTCGTCATGTTGCATTTGCACAACCCCTGATGTGCCTAAACAGTATAAACCCCCAACAAGTGACCCCATTTTGGAAACTAGACCCCTGAAGGAGATAATCTAGATATGTGGTGAGTACAGTTGATCGAAACGGGTCGCTCATATTCAAAAGTTGGCGACTTTCGCTGAAATCGGGTTTCATGAAACAAAACCCGACCATAGCGTGAGGTCGGCCACGAGGTTGGCGACCAGAGCACCAAAGTAGCGTTTCAAAAGATGCTTCCAGCGCCCTTTTTCAGCAAATGATGAAGGACGCACACTGTGGGCAACGCGATGACATAGGCAGAGGTCACCACCATCTTTGAGAAGGGCATGCAAGTGATTGCCTGGCTTTGTGTGGCGTCACAGGGGCATATAAAAGGGCGTGAACACCGACCGCCATCTTACTTATGCCGATCTTAGCATAGGGAGAGCTGCTGCTGTAGGTAGAGCGTTAGGCAGGGAAGAAGAACCAAAAAACTGCTTCTGCTGTTAGCGATTTCCACTTACAACACAACACTTTGTGTGCAGTGACAGGGGAGGCTCTATTTTTGTGCGTCAGCTCTGTTGGTTATTAGGCTGCCTTATAAGGCTCCCTGATAGCTGCATTGCTGTTTGCACACTGCTGTGCAAACTGCTCTTTTAAAAGCAAAAATACTTTTCATCCTCTTTTCTGCACAGTTACCAAGCGTTCATTTTTCCACCCTTTTGTGTGTGCACTGTGCAGCAGTCCTGCTTATTAGGGTGCCTGCATCCATACTTGGACTGAGAGCATCATTGTCAGCGTCCTCAAATCTCTAGTGAGATCCAAATTCTCACCATTCCTATAGACACCATCCACCTTGTCATACACCATCCAATTTTAGCCTGTTACATTGAGGTGTAATCTCTCCTGGTCCTGAGACAATAGTTCTGCATCCTCAAATCTCTAGTGAGATTGAACTTCTCACCAATCCTATAGACACCCTCCACCTTGTCATACAGTATCCAATTTCAGCCTGTTACATTGAGGTGTAATCTCTACTGGGCCTGAGACAATAGTTCAGCGTCCTCAAATCTATAGTGAGATTCAAATTCTCACCAATAGTAGATACACATTCTACCTTGTTTTACAGTACCATATAGCTGGTGGTATTTTGGGTACATTTTCACAAAAATGAGGAAGTATGGTGGAAGACGCCATGGAAGTGGGCGGGGGTTGCCAGCTGGTCCCGATTGTGGTGGTGGTGTTGCATCTGTTGGTAGTGGCAAAAGCACAAATAGCACCTAAGGCAGGAGGTGTTGAGCCTGCGTCATCATCTGGCTCCACAAGGCCTCAAAGGCTCTCTTTTCTGGGAGTAGCTAAACCACTTTTAAAGCCGGAGCTTCAGGTACAAGTTTTGGCTTACATTGCTGACACAGCCTCCAGCTCTCTCTCCTTCTCTTCTGAAGTTTCAAAAAATAATAGCATTGAGTCATCAGTGGAGGCTCCTGGCAGGAACAACACCTTTCCATGTGTCCTTCACCCCTACCAAAAGTGAAGGATGTGGCAGGCCAAACTACCGATTACTCCATGGAGCTCTTTTCTCATACCATGCCTGGGTTAGCAAGTCAAGTCGTGAATTCCCCAGTCCAAGATGAATCTGACATGGAGTGCACTGATGCACAACCACTGCTAGATTTTTCTGCTGGTACATTCACTCAGAACACTACATTGTCCTCGCAGTGTACTGAGGCAGAATCAGACCCTGATGAAACTCAGGTGCCCCTTCCCGCATACTATACCACCTTACATGGTGACACAGAGGCAGGTGCACATGAAATTGAAGAGGAGGTGATGGATGACCCAGTTGTTGATCCAGATTGGCATCCATTGGGGGAAGAGGGTGCCGCTGCCAATAGCTCAGAAGAGAAGGAGGAGGATCCGCAGCAGGCAACGACATCGCAACAGCTGTTATCTGGCAGGACCGTAGCAGTCCAAAAACGTGTTACAAAAACCAAAAGAGTTGCAGGACAGCTTGGCCAGATGGTCAAATTAGCACAACGTGCAAGGTCACAAAATGTCTTCCATAGTAGGAAGAGTGCAGTGTGGCACTTTTTTGAACAAAATCCTAATGATCAGGCAAAAGTTATCTGTAAGAAGTGCGCAAAGACCTTTAGCCGAGCAAAAAATCTGAGAAATTTGAATACCAGTTGCATGCTTAGACATTTAACCACCATGCACTTGCAAGCGTGGACGGACTACCAAAACCTCACGTACCACATGTGCACCTGCTCCGAATGAAGGTAGTCAGCAATGCTACATCGCTTCCCTCACTGTAAGCCCACCGGTTAGCACACCACCAGCAGCAAATGTCGAGGTGTCGTCGCAAGGGCAAAGCAGTCATGGAATCACAATGTTATTGCTACGAAAGACTGAATCTAGGCCATCAGCAGCACCACCAACACCATCACCATCACCAACCCTCTCTCAGTCTGCCATGTCCACCGCTAGTTCCACCATATGCAGCTCTCAAGTCCAGCTCACCCTACCAGAGACTCTGAGTAGGACAAGAAAGTACCCATCCTCTCATCCACGCACACTGGCTTTGAACGCCCACATTGCCTAACTAATCTCGTTAGAGATGATGCCCTACCGGTTGGTTGAAAGCAAAGCTTTCCGCGAGCTCTTGGCCTACGCAGTACCACGCTATGACCTACCCAGTCGGCACTTCTTTTCGTGAAAAGCCATCTCAGCCCTCCATGTGCATGTGAAAGACCGCATTGTACATGCACTCAAGCAATCAGTGAGTGGAAAGGTGCACCTCACAACAGATGCATGGTCCAGTAGGCATGGCCAGGGCCGTTACGTGTCCATCACTGCGCACTGGGTTAATGTGGTGGATGCAGGGTTCACAGGGGACAGCGGCGGTGGGACAGTGCTGCCTAGCCCATGGTATAGGAAACAGTTGGCTGTAGGCATTTGACCCTCCTCCTCCAGAAGCAAAAGCTCGTCCGCAGAGCGCAGTCACACGAGCACTCCATCCACAGCTGCCAGTGTTGCACACGAGATGTCCCACTATCGAACAGCTAGTGGTAAGCATCAGCAGGCTGTGTTGAAGATTATGTGTTTGGGCGACAACAGACACACCGCGGAGGTATTGGCCGACTACTTGCAGTGACAAACTGAGTCATGGCTGGGCAGTCTACATCTTGAGGTAGGCAAGGTAGTTAATGATAACAGCCGGAATTTTGTGGCAGCCATAGCCCTTTCAAAACTCAGACACATACCTTACCTGGCTCACATCTTGAACCTGGTGGTGCAATGCTTCCTAAATAATTATCCGGAGTTAACAGCCCTGCTCCATAAGGTGCGAAGACTGTGCTCGCACATCCATCGCTCAAATGTCCACTCCAGTCGTATGCAGAAGCTGCAGCGATCACTCAGCCTTCCCAAGCACCGCCTAATCATAGACGTTGCTACAAGATAGAACTCCACCATGCACAAGGTTGAGAGGCTGTGCGAACAGAGGCAGGCTGTAGTACATTTGTGGGAGGATACATGGGGAGGCAGTTTGAGGACAGACATGGAATTGTCGGGTGTGCAGTGGTCAAAGCTGAAAGACGTCTGTAAAGTCCTTCAGTGTTTTGAGGATTGCACACGGCTGGTAAGCGCAGATGACGCCATCACAAGCATGAGCATACTACTTATGCGTCTGCTCATGCAAACTTTGACGCACGTTAAGGATCAGGCGTCTGCAGCTGAGGAGCAACAGGAGGAGGAGGAGGGAAGCCTTGATGACAGTCAGCCATTGTTTGGTCAGGGAACTGGCGTGGACGAGATGGAGGAAGAGGAGGAAGAGGAGGAGGAGGATGAGGGGGATGATTATTTTGGGGAGGAGGATGCTTCTCAGGGGGCAAGAGAACATGTGGGCATGCCAAGGTCAGGTACAGGGTTAGTGCGTGACTGGAGGGATGTGGATTTGCCAGAAAGTGCTCCTCCACCCACCACTGGCAGTGCAACATTCACACCTGGAACATTGGCCCACATGTCTGACTATGCCTTGCAGATCCTAAAAAGGGACCCCCGCATTGTCAAAATGATAAGGGATGATGACTACAGTTGGCCAGCATCCTCGATCCATGCTATAAAGGCAAATTACACAACATCATGCCACAGAATAACCTAGAGCTAATATTGTCTAACAAACAAGCAACTCTGGTAAGCAGGTTGTTTAAGGCATTCCCAGCACACAGCAGCGGAGCTGGTTCTCCCACGAGTCATAGGGGGCAAAATGGAAGAGGTGCTTGTGGTGCACACAGCTGAACTGGCGTTGGAGACAGGGGTTTCATGACCATGTTGTGGACTGATTTTTCAAGTACCGCTCACACAATTGGTAATACTGCATCGATCGAAAGTGACAGGAGACAGCAGTTGTCAAGTATGGTTACAAACTACTTGTCCTCCCATATCGAGGATCTCCCTCACAGGTCATTCCCCTTTGATTATTGGGCCAGTAAACTTGACACATGGCCTGAATTGGCACAATATGCCTGTGAGAATCATGTGGGAATAGTGGATGAGGGCAGGTATATCTCGCCCAGATTCCTTTCCTATGTGGCCTAGTCTGGTCAGTATCACACCTGCTTGCTAATGAATAATGGGAGGTGGATATAAAAGGATGCCAGGGGGTTGTGTGAGTGTCTCAGCCTGGGAACACAGAGAGCTTGTCTGTGTGAGAGACACACGTGAGTGGAAGCAGTGCCCACTGCAACTGTGGTTTGGCTGGACGGGAGAAGCCCGCCAGTTGGTAGTTAGGTTGTCCATTGTTTAGTTAGTGCCGGACAGGCAAGGATTTGTTTATGTTTTATTTCTTTTTGCATTGCTTTCACCGTTAATAAACCTGACCCAGGGTCAGTTATACACGAATCCCAGCTCTGCGCCTGAGTTTCATGCTGAACGCACGTGACCTTTGACCCCAGCAAAGGCGATCCCGGAGTGTTTTATCACATTGTGGTGGAGAACGCGGGCATCACATTGCAAGCATGAGCATGGAGGACGTGGTGAAAGCGCTGGTACAGTCCACCGCCGTCCAGCAAGAAGCTAATCGGGTGATGATGGCCCAGCTGAAGGAGTTGGTGGACATGACAGTTACCGATCGTTCGCTTCTCCAGCAGGTGGCGCAGCGCTTGGCAAGCTTACCTGAGCTTAACCTGGAAGCCGAGTCGAGAGTGATTCACGTGAGTCGGTACTGGCAGAAAATGACGACCGAAGATGACGTCGAGGCATACCTGACCACGTTTGAACGGACGGCGGTGCGAGAAAAATGGCCGAAGGCACGATGGGCCGGCCTGATTGCCCCGTTTCTTTCCGGTGAGGCCCAAAAGGCTTATTATGACTTAGAGCCTGAAGCCGCGCAGGACTTTGACAAATTGAAAGGCGAGATCTTGGCCCGGCTGGGAGTGACGACCGCTGTCCGTGCACAGAGAGTGCATCAATGGACTTATCAGCCGGATAAACCACCGCGGTCCCAGATGTTCGACCTGATCCACGTGACGAAGAAGTGGCTACAACCCGAGGTGTTGACAGCGCCAGAGATAATCCAGTGAGTCGTCATGGACAAGTACCTGAGAGCTCTACCGCCAGCCCTGAGGAAGTGGGTAAGCCATGGAAATCCTACGACGGCAGATCAACTGGTGATTCTGGTTGAACGTTACTCCGTGGCGGAAGGACTCCGAGACGACGCTACCCCACCTCGTTCTTCATCATCTCCACGTGGAATCGGTAAGACTGTTCCAGGGAGTAGGGGAGATGGGAAAAATCCCTAAGACAGTGGGGGAGGAAAACGGGACTGCCCGCACTGCGAGGCCGAGAGTAACGAACTATGGTCTAAGCAAGGGGCCCGTTAGGTGTTTCCGCTGCCAAGAGATGGGACATATTGCTGCGAACTGTCCGGTCACTACTGAACCCATGCAGTGCGACGTCACAGACACTAAAAACCGCATGTCTATGGTTGCACGGGTAGTGAGTGTGAATGCCGGTCAAAAGGATGTGGAAAAACACTTGTGTGATTTAACTGTTGATGGCAAAAATGTGGTGGCATTGTTGGACTCGGGAAGTGTGGTGACTCTGGTGAAGGCAAGTCTGGTGTCAGCCCCGACTGGACCATCAGACAAATTTTCTGTAACGTGTGTGCATGGAGACACCTGTTCGTACCTCACAACGGTCATATGCATTACTACTTCCTATGGGTCTGTGCAACATAAAGTGGGACTCGTCCCGGCGTTATTGCATGATGTTATCCTGGGCCGGGATTTTCCCCACTTCTGGCAATTGTGGGAGAATCAGTTGATGCCCTCGGGTAATAGTGTACATGATTCTTCTCCCAGGGCGCGTGTGGGTCCCGAACCCCGGGAAGAGGTCTCCCCGGAAGACTCGGGGGAAGAGTCTGCGGGAAATGACCTGCAGTTCCCGTTTTCAGTCATGGCGGGTGATACAGAGGAGACCGGGGAAGAGGAGGAGGCCGACAGCCGTCCACCTCCCCGTTTGCCGGATTTAGAAGTTCAGAAAGATGACTTCCAAAGCGAGCAAATAAAGGATCCTACCCTTTCTCAGGCTAGGACAAATGTAAAAGTGATAAATGGGGTACCCGTAGAACCTGGCTCTAGGCTGGCATATCCTTACATGGTTCTGGAGAATGATTTACTCTATCAGATAGAGAAAAAGGGGGAAGATATGGTGCAACTATTAGTCGTGCCAAAACCCTACCGGCGGCAGGTGCTGGACCTGGCCCATGGACATGTGATGGGAGGTCACCTGGGAGTCCAGAAAACCACCGAAAGGATATTACACTGTTTTGTTTGGCCAGGCATGCATCACGATATTCATGTATATTGTGAGTCTTGTCCTGACTGCCAAGCCTCTGCACCTAAGCCCTGGTTCTGTAGCCCTTTGGTACCCCTACCTATTATTGAAGTCCCGTTTGAGAGGATTGGGATGGATTTAGTTGGGCCCCTTCCACGGTCTGCACGTGGACACCAACATATCCTGGTCATCTTGGATTATGCCACTCGTTACCCGGAGGCCATCCCTTTGCGTAACACGGCCACCAAGACGATTGCCAAGGAACTGGTGCATGTGTTTAGTCGGGTCGGTATATCAAAACAGATACTCACCGACCAGGGGACCCCCTTTATGTCCAGGATAATGAAGGAGCTCTGCCGATTGTTACAAATCGAACCGCTACGCACATCCGTGTATCACCCTCAAACAGACGGGTTGGTTGAACGGTTCAATAAAACTCTGAAGCAGATGCTGAGAAAGGTGATAGACAAGGATGGGAAGAACTGGGACTATTTACTTCCGTATTTGCTTTTTGCCATCAGGGAAGTACCCCAGTCTTCCACGGGATTCTCGCCTTTCGAGTTACTGTACGCCCGACGTCCTCGCGGACTGTTAGACGTTACAAAAGAAACCTGGGAGGGTCAGGTCACTCCATTTAAAACAGTGATAGATCACGTCACACAAATGCAGGACCATATTGCGGCTGTTATGCCTATCGTCAAAGAACACATGATACAGGCTCAAGGAGCCCAAAAAAGAATCTATGATAGGGGCGCCAAGATCCGTACGTTTGCACCCGGAGATAGGGTGTTGATCCTGGTCCCCACGGTGGACAGTAAGTTCCTGGCAAAGTGGCAGGGCCCCTTTGAGATTAAGGAAAGAGTTGGTGAAGTAAACTATAAAGTATACCAGGCAGGTAAACGGAAACCTGAACAGATTTATCATGTAAATCTGATAAAACCCTGGAAAGATCGGTCTGCCTTGTCAGCGGAGCTGGCCCGTCCCGTCGACTCGCATACCGTACCGGAGGTACGGGTTGCAGAGACTCTCTCAGAGCGGCAAAAGACTGAGGTCAGGCAGTTTCTACTTCACAACCAAAAGTTTTTCTCAGAAAAACCCGGGCAGACTACGCTAATAAAACATGACATCGTAACGGAACCTGGTGTCACAGTTCACGTAAAGCCCTACCGAATCCCGGAAGCGCGCCGTGAAGCCGTTTCCCGAGAAGTGAAGGCAATGTTAGAGTTAGGTGTCATTGAGGAATCGCACAGTGCTTGGTCCAGCCCGATTGTGCTAATTCCTAAACCGGACGGCACCATCCGGTTCTGCAATGACTTCAGGAAACTGAATGCGGTCTCAAAATTTGATGCCTACCCCATGCACCGGGTCGACGAGTTAATAGATCGGTTAGGAAAAGCCTGATATATTACGACCCTAGACCTAACAAAGGGGTATTGACAGATCCCTCTGGTGGAGGCTGCCAGAGAAAAGACAGCATTTGCTACCCCAGAAGGTCTATTTCAGTATGTGTATATGCCGTTTGGACTGCACGGAGCACCGGCGACCTTCCAGAGACTGATGGATCGAGTCCTGAGGCCACATAGGCAGTACGCTTCGGCCTATTTGGATGACATTGTCATTTACAGCTTGGACTGGGAGACTCATCTCCAGAAAGTCCAAGCTGTGATTGAAGACCTGTGGGAGGCAGGTCTAACCGCGAACCCCAAGAAATGTCACATCGGGCTAGAAGAAGCCCGGTATTTGGGGTATGTAATTGGGAGGGGTGTTGTTAAACCCCAGGTTGATAAGATTCAGGCGGTTCAGGACTGGCCACAACCTGTCAACAAGAAGCAGGTGCAAGCCTTCCTGGGGATCGCCGGTTATTATCGTCAGTTCATACCCAATTTTGCAGCCATCGCTACCCCCCTGACGGATCTTACAAAAGGGAAAGACTCCGTCATGATTAAATGGAGTTTAGCGGCTGAAGAAGCCTTCCATAGCCTAAAACGGGCACTTTGCTCTCAGCCCGTACTGGTGACTCCGGACTTCCGCAGCGAGTTTGTGGTACAAACGGATGCCTCTGATACCGGTATCGGGGCCGTACTCTCACAAGTGAGGGACGGAGTGGAACACCCAGTCCTCTATCTCAGCAGGAAGCTGAATAAACACGAGCAAAGGTATGCAGTCGTAGAAAAAGAGTGCCTAGCCATTAAGTGGGCTCTAGAGGCCCTCAAATATTACCTGGTGGGCCGAAAGTTCAGGCTGATCACTGACCATGCCCCTCTCAAGTGGATGCACTTGAACAAGGAACGGAATAGTCGGGTGACCCGGTGGTTCCTTGCCCTGCAGGCCTACACTTTTACGGTGGAGCACCGCCCAGGGGTACAGATGGGGAATGCAGATGCCCTGTCCCGAGTGCACTGTTTGGCGGGTGTCATTGCTCGACCAGAGTGGTCTGAGCAGAGGGGGGGGATATGTGAGAATCATGTGGGAATAGTGGATGAGGGCAGGTATATCTCGCCCAGATTCCTTTCCTATGTGGCCTAGTCTGGTCAGTATCGCACCTGCTTGCTAATGAATAATGGGAGGTGGATATAAAAGGATGCCAGGTGGTTGTGTGAGTGTCTCAGCCTGGGAACACAGAGAGCCTGTCTGTGTGAGAGACACACGTGAGTGGAAGCAGTGCCCACTGCAACTGTGGTTTGGCTGGACGGGAGAAGCCCGCCAGTTGGTAGTTAGGTTGTCCATTGTTTAGTTAGTGCCGGACAGGCAAGGATTTGTTTTATGTTTTATTTCCTTTTGCATTGCTTTCACCGTTAATAAACCTGACCCAGGGTCAGTTATACACGAATCCCAGCTCTGCGCCTGAGTTTCATGCTGAACGCACGTGACCTTTGACCCCAGCAAAGGCGATCCCGGAGTGTTTTATCACATGCCTTACAGGAGCTCGCTTGCCCTGCTGCTAGTGTGTTATCTGAACGAGTCTTCAGTGCTGCTGGATCAATCCTGACAGAAAAAAAGACCCGTCTGTCGACCCAAAATGTTGATGATCTAACCTTCATTAAAATGAACCATGCATGGGTTTCAAAGGATTTTGTCCCACCCTCCCCTGCTGACACATAGGTTGCCAGAAAAATGGCTTGCTTTTGTCCTCCTCTTCCACAGACTTCTCCAATTACTCCATTTGCAGCTGCTGAATGTCCAACATCAACATATGCAATTTTTTCCACCTCCCTAACTGGGCTGCCTTCCCCCACAGGGCCGGGGTCATCACCTGGCGCACGCACCCGGGCAAGTGCTGTTGCCCTGAACCGGTGTGTGGGCCCACCCTTGGGTGACAGCACTGGCACAGGGCCTCACATAGTACAATAAAGTGTCTCTGATGGTGGGGAGGCCCATTCGCCGTCAGACACACTGGCATACTATGAGGGGGCCCTGTGCCAGTACCGGCACCCATGAGTGGGTGCACCATGCTTGCTCAGGGACACAGCACTTGCAATACTTACCTCTCCCTACTCCACCACTGTGTAGTCTGGCCAGTTAAATCTGTCACAGAGACGACCACTACAAATTTGGTGTACTGATCGATGATGCTTAAGATGTAGCTATGTCCAGTCCTGCTGGCCTCTACCTTCAGATTACCAATGGCTACCATTTGTAATGGATGTCAACGCCCAATCGGATGCAGTGGTGCTTTATGATCACCTTTCACATTTTTCATAGTCACAGACGTGTGACACTCCTGCCACCGTTTTTCAATGTCTCCTCTCATGCCAATCCAATAGAATCCCATACAGCCTGCGGCTTGTGTGTTTTGCACTCCAAAGTGACCAGACAGATCATGATAGGCAGTGAGGACCATGTCTACAGCTATCCCTGTGATCACAATTTGATGGAGACGAGTTACAGTGATGGGATTGACACTACTGCGATACAGCAACCCTTTCTTCACTAATTTCCGTTTTAGCTGTATCCACAGTCAAAGTTATTGAGGGTCAGCATCGCCTCTGCGAATTCTCCCGGGAGGTTTTCCCATGATTACTAATTCCAAAACATCTAAAATCACTCGACTTTACGTCTGTACTTTTATCCATCTACCTTTCTCTAGCAGACAGTCTGAACTGGCTAACTAACACTGAAATATAAACGAAGATTTGAAAGTACTCCAACACTGTATACTGGTGTACGTTGCAAAATCATTTCCCTTTTTTCTCTTTTTTATATTCAGGTGTAATCCATACTGAGCCAGTGAGAGTCTGTTTCTGACTCTGGAAATATATACTGTGACTTACAATGCCCCCTACACTGTATACAGCTGTACGCTTCTGATCCATTACCCTTTTACTGCTTTTTATATTGTATAATCCATACTGACCCTGAGAGCATCTGTGTCTGCCTCCTGAAATAAATACAGAGATTCTGAATGTTGAAACTATACTATATATACCTTGTATATGGTGATACTGTACCCTTTTTCTACTTTTTAGATTGTTGTCGAGTCCATACTGGCCATGGCAGAGTCTGTGTCTGCCTCCTCAAATATATAAGTATATTTATAATGTTGAAACTATACAATATATCCCTGTTATCTGGTGTTAAACGCCATGCAGGGCCGGGGATTACTCAGTGCCGGGCCTTTCAGGCTCTTTTAAGGGTGAAGTATGTCAGGGTGGTGATTGGGACCCTGTCTGTGGCCCTGGGTGTCCAATAAAGAAGATGACAGTTCAGATGAGGGGGAAGATGTATGATAGTTAATTTGGAAAAGGAGGAGGAGGAACCTTGGCTGATTGTCCCGTCCAAGAACCTGAGGACCGTGGCTCCAGTCGCCCTTGAGTCAGCACTTCTGGGCAAGACATTTGTTCCTGCCCATCTGCGACTGGAGGTCCTCTCTTGGTCTCACTCGTCCAGGGTGGGTGGACATTTTGGGACAAAACAGACCTCTGAGCTTCTGGCAAGGATGTACTGGTGACCACATATGGCCCGTGATGTCAGGGACTATATTCGGGCTTGCGTCTCTTGCACCCAGATTCGGTCCCCTCGGCAATGGCCCGCTGGGCTACTCTACCCCCAGCTGGTAATGGACAGGCCCTGGGAGATGGTCGGTATGGACTTTGTGGTGGGACTGCCCAAGTCCAGTAGCATCACGGTCATTTGGGTTGTCACCGACCATTTCTCCAAGACGATGCACCTGGTGCCACTTTCCCGGTTACCTTCTGCACATGGCCTGGCAGCGTTGTTCATTAAGCATGTCTTCTGCCTACATGGTGTGCCAGACAAGATTATCAGCGACCGGGCTCCCCAGTTCACGTCTCGGTTTTGGAGAGAGCTATGTCACCTGCTCAGTATTGAGCTGAACCTCTCCTCGGCCTATCACCCCGAGACGAACGGGTTGGTAGAGAGAGCCAAATAGACCCTGATCACATATCTATGACATTTTGTCTCAGCCAGGCAGGATGACTCAGCATCCTTGCTGCTGTGGGCGGAGTTCGCTTTGAACAACGCTGTGGCTGATTCCACCGGCCAGACCCCATTCCTCCTTATTTACGGCCAGCATCTGCGTGTCCCTGTGCCCATGCCTGTGTCGTCCACTGATTCTAGGGTGGTAGACTGGGAGGTGGAGGCACGTGACATATGGAACCGCACTCAGGATGCTATTTGGGCCTCCAAGGAGAGAATGAGGTCCTCCTCTGATTCACACTGGCTCCCCGCTCCCACCTTTGCTCCCGGCGACTTGGTGTGGCTCTCCGCTCGTAACATCAGACTGCGGGTTAAGTCCACTAAGTTCACGCCTCGCTTTATAGGTCCCTTCAAGGTCCTGGAGCAGGTTAACCCTGTGGCCTACTGTCTGGCCCTTACTCCACACTTGGGTATCACTGACACCTTCCACGTGTCCCTCCTTAAGCCCGTTCACATGTTCCGGTTTTCGGAGTCATCTACCGGGACATCAGGCTTGTCCTCAGATGAGTACAAGGTGAACACCATCATGGAGTGTAATGTGGTACAGGGCAAAAAGTATTATCTAGTGGACTGGAAGGGTCATGGCCCAGAGGATAGGACCTGGGAACCTGAGGAAAACATCTGTGCTCCTCTGCTTATTGCGGCCTTTGAGCGAAGCGAACCTCAGGAGGGAGGGGGCCCTAGGAGGGGGGGTAATGTTAGGCGTCGGATTCCTGCCCCTGCACAGGACGAATCTCGAGCCTTGCCTTCTGCTGTCTCCCTTTTAGTCTCAGCCGCAGGGGAGCCTGCTCAGCAAAGACGTTATTCCCAGCATCTTGCTAAGGCTAGTGCTGTCAGGTTGGTTGCTGCTGCCACCTCTGGGTCAGCTTTGGCAATCCGCACTAGCCAGCAGAGAGCAGCTCCAGAGGCAAAATCCTTTTTGCAGCCTTCTGAGCATAACCATGGGACGACCTCTCTTTGAAGGTGGGGGGTCACACTGTCAGGTCCTTCTCCAACTCGGATTCGACCATCAGGAAGGTCCTAGAAGGACGCTGCTATAAAAGGTTTGCATGGCCGCTCGGCCATGCGCTAGTATAGTCTGTAATATGTAGTGGTATGTGTGATAATGGATGCTTGTGAAACGCTGACTGACTCATTATGAAACGCCTTCCCTCTGATACGTACGTTGTTAGGGTTTACCCTGTGGCTGTTAACAGGGCACAGCATTTAGTAAGGGTCTCTCCCTGGTGTCGCAGTTGCGGCATCAAATGCTTGTGGGTCTAGAGGGACTCTAACCCTGTGTCCTTGGGGCAGGGTCCTGTGACCAAAACACTAGTGTTCACTCTGCGGTATCGTGGCCCTGTGAAGCAACAGGGTTCGCCTCCTATTCACCGGGTAAAGTTAACCCGTGTGTGTCTGCTATACCGCCAGTTTCTGTCCACCATTACCAAGCAGCAGTCTACCATCTCTGCATGGTGGACCCTGGGCTGCGAACAAACCGCATTACCATCTTTTGTTATTCAGTGCATTCCGCCAGCCCTAACAATTGGTTGTTAAAGGTAGTGATGAGGGACGGGGGTCTGGTGGACTCACCTACAAGTTTTGTAAAGAAGTTGTTTGCATGTTGAAATGCCTTCTGAGGTGACTCTCTGTGGGTATCCTCTATTTTGAAAAGGGTTGTTAGTAGAGTTGAGCGAAACGGGTCGAAAAAATTCACAAGTCGCCGACTTTCATGAAACGAAACCCAACCTTAGCGTGAGGTCGGCGACTTTAGAGCCAAAGTCGCATTTCAAAAGATGCTTTAGCGCCCTTTTTCAGCCAATCAGGAAGAACGGACACTGTGGGCAACGTGATGACATAGGCAGTGGTCACCACCATCTTGGAGAAGGGCATGCAAGTGATTGGCTTGCTTTGTGTGGCATCACAGGGGGTATAAAAGGGCGGGGACGCTGACCGCCATGTTACTCATGCTGATCTCAGAATAGGAAGAGCTGCTGCAGCTGCTGATTCAGTAGGGGGAGCGTTAGGAAGGCAAAAAGAAAAAAAAAAACTGCTTCTGCTGCTAGCGCTTTTCACTGTAGTTACTGTGCAGTGAAAGGTGAAGATTTTTGCTTTTGTGCAGCAGCGCTGGTGGTGATTAGCCTGCCTTTTAAGGCTAGCTGCATTGCTGTGTGCACACTGGTGTTCAAACTGCTTTTTTAAAAGCAATCCAAATTGTATTGTTTTGTCCTGGTGAGGTAGTGAGCGTTCATTTTTTCACACGCCGTACAGTGGTGAACGCTCCTCACAAAGTACCGTGTAACGGCTGTTATAACGGCCAAATTGAAGCTATCTACGTTTGTGACTGTAAGGAAAAGTCGAGGAGTTTGTCCGTTCTTACAGACCTACACCTTATAGTTTTGTCCGTTTTCAAACAGTTTAGTATATTTGCTTTTTGATTACATTCAAAACTAGAGAGACAGCGTGTGTCAGTCCGTATAGAAAAACACGGAGCTTGACAATTTTACATACACTGTACAGCGGTGTACGTGCACGCTCCTCTCTCAGTACCGTGTAACGGCTGTTATCACGGCCAAATTGAAGCTATCTACGTGTGTGACTCTGTAAGGAAAAGTCGAGGAGTTTGTCCGTTCTTACAGACCTACACTCTAGGGAGATTCCAATTCTGCCCAATTCTATATACACCTTGTAGTTTGTCTACACTAGGCAATTTCTGCTGGTCACATTGTGGTGTTAAAGACACAGGGCCTGACAGAATCCAACTGTGTCCTGAAGTGTAGAGAGATTCCAATTCTCCACAGTCCTCTATCCACCTCTCTTACAACATCCAGAATCTGCCTGTCACATTGCGGTGTAAAATAAACAGGGCCTGACAGAATCCAACTGTGTCCTGAAGTCTACAGAGATTCCAATTCTCCACAGTCCTCTATCCACCTTTATTACACCATCCATAATCTGCCTGTCACATTGCGTTGTAAAATAAACAGGGCCTGACAGAATCCAACTTTGTCCTGAAGTCTAAAGAGATTCCAATTCTCCACAGTCCTCTATCCACCTTTCTTACACCATCTATAATCTGCCTGTCACATTGCAGTGTAAAATAAAAAGGGCCTGACAGAATCCAACTGTGTCCTGAAGTCTAGAGAGATTCAAATTCTCCCCACTCCTATATACACCTTGTACCTTATTTTTCAGTACCATATAGTTGGTGTTTTTTTGGGTACATTTTCCCCAAAAATGAGGAAGTGTGGTGGAAGAGTCCGTGGAAGTGGGTGGGGGTTGGCAGCTGGTAATGATGGTGTTGGTGTTGGTGGTGGATCTGCTGGTAGTGGCAAAAGCAAAATAGCACCTAATGCAGGAGGTGTTGAGCCTGCATCATCGTCTGGCTCCACAAGGCCTCGAAGGCTCCCTTTTCTTGGAGTAGGTAAACCGCTTTTAAAGCCGGAGCTTCAAGAACAAGTTTTGGCTTACATTGCTGACTTAGCCTCCAGCTCTATCGCCTCCTCTTCTGAAGTTTTAAAAAATAAAAGCAATGAGTCGTCATTGGAGGCTCATGGTCATGAACCACACCTTTCCATGTGTCCTTCACCCCTACCAAAATTGAAGTATGCGGCAGGCCACACTACAGTTTACACCATGGAGCTGTTTTCACATACCATGCCTGGGTTATCAAGTCAAATCTTGAATTACCCAGGCCAAGATGAATCTGACATGGAGTGCACTGATGCACAGCCACTGATAGATGATTCTGCTGGTACATTCACTCAGAGCACTACATTGTCCTCGCAGTGTACTGAGGCAGAATCTGACCCTGATGAAACTCAGGTGCCCCTTCCCGCATACTATACCACCATACACGGTGACACAGAGGAAGGTGCACATGACATTGAAGAGGAGGTGATGGATGACCCAGTTGTTGACCCAGATTGGCATCCATTGGGGGAAGAGGGTGCCGCTGCCTATAGCTCAGAAGTGGAGGAGGAGCATCCACAGCGGGCATCGACATCACAACAGCTATTATTTGGCAGGCCCGGAGCAGTCCAAAAACAGGTTACAAAAACCAAAAGAGTTGCAGGACAGCTTGGCCAGACGGTCAAAATAGCACAGCGTGCAAGGCCTCAAAATGTCTTCCATAGTAGGAAGAGTGCATTGTGGCACTTTTTGAACAAAATCCTAATGATCAGGCAAAGGTTATATGTAAGAAGTGCACAAAGACCTTTAGCCGAGGGAAAAATCTGAGAAATTTGAATCCCAGTTGCATGCTAAGACATTTAACCGCCATCCACTTGCAAGCGTGGACGGACTACCAAACCTCACGTACCACATGTGCAACTGCTCCCAAAGAAGGTAGTCAGCAACACTACATTGTTTCCCCCACTGTAAGCCCATCGGTTAGCACACCACCAGCAGCAAAGGTTGAGTTGTCGTCGCAAGGGCAAATCAGTCAGGGAATCACACTGTTATTGCAACGAAAGACTGATCTAGGCCATCAGAAAGAACACCAACTCCATCACCATCATCAACCCTCTCTCAGTCCACCATGTCCACCGCTAGTTCGACCATATGCAGCTCTCAAGTCCAGCTCACACTACCAGAGACTATGAGTAGGACAAGAAATTACTCATCCTCTCATCTGCGTACACTGGGTTTGAACGCCTACATTGCCAAACTAATCTCATTAGAGATGATGCCCTATCGGTTGGTTGAAAGCGCAGCTTTCCACGAACTCATGGCCTACGCAGTACCACTCTATGACCTACCCAGTCGCCACTTCTTTTCTCGCAAAGCCATCAAAGCCCTCCACTTTCATGTGAAAGACCGCATTGTACATGCACTCAAGCAATCAGTGAGTGGAAAGGTGCACCTCACAACTGATGCATGGTCCAGTAGGCATGGCCAGGGCCGTTACGTGTCCATCACTGCGCACTGGGTTAATGTGGTGGATGCAGGGTCCACAGGGGACAGCGGTGGTGGGACAGTGCTGACTAGCCCACGGTATAGGAAACAGTTGGCTGTAGGCGTTTGACCCTCCTCCTCCTCCTACTCCTCCAGAAGCGAAAGCTCGTCCACAGAACGCAGTCGCACGAGCACTCCATCCGCAGCTGTCAGTGTTGCACATGAGGTGTCCCCCTATCGATCAGCTAGTGGAAAGAGTCAGCAGGCTGTGTTGAAGATGATGTGTTTGGGCGACAGACACACCGCGGAGGTATTGGCCGACTACTTTCAGCGACAAACTGAGTCATGGCTGGGCATTCTACATCTTGAGGCAGGCAAGGTAGTTAGTGATAATGGCCGGAATTTTGCGGCAGCCACAGCCCTTTCAAAACTCCGACACATACCTTGCTTCGCTCACACCTTGAACCTGGTGGTGCAGTGCTTCCTCAATAATTATCCTGAGTTAAGAGCCCTGCTCCAGAAGGTCCGAAGACTGTGCTCGCACGTCCGCCGGTCGCCGGTACACTCCAGTCGTATGCAGAAGCTGCAGCGATTGCTCCACCTTCCCAAGCACCGCCTAATTATCGACGTTGCAACAAGGTGGAACTCCACCCTGCACATGGTTGAGTGGCTGTGCAAACAGAGGCAGGCCATAATGCATTTTATTTATTTATTTTACTCATTTATATAGCGCCATTAATTCCACAGCGCTTTACAGACATTATTGGCACTGTCCCCGATGGGGCTCACAATCTAAATTCACTATCTGTATGTCTTTGGAAAGTGGGAGCAACACACGCAAACACGGGGAGAACATACAAACTCCTTACTCATTTGTATAGCGCCATTAATTCCACAGCGCTTTACAGACATTATTGGCACTGTCCTCGATAGGGCTTACAATTTAAATTTCCTATCAGTATGTCTTTGGTGTGTAGGAGGAAACCAACGCAAATACGGGGAGAATATACAAACTCCTTGCAGATCTTGTCCTTGGTGGGATTTGAACCAAGGACCCCATCGCTGAAGGACTAACCACTAGTGTTGAGCGATACCGTTCGATACCCAAAAATATTGTATCGGATGGTATCGCCCGATACGAAAAAAATATCGGGTATCGCCGATTCCGATACCTGAAGTCCCATTCAAGTCAATGGGACTTCCGGTATCGGAATTAAAAAAAGGCCTTTATTTCCTTGTTGGCTAATTCTACATATTTGAAAACAAATAAGAATCATGTAGAATGTATTGCGGGAGGTGGAGGAGACATTAAAAGCATAGTGGTTTATTCAAATCACATGGCATAGCATTAATTCCAATTTTTTTTTTCAAGACGTTCGGAGTTAAAAAGATATTGACTATGTTAACTTTTTTATATTTAGTCAGATATGTATGTTTCACAACTTCCATGCTCTTCACCTTCTTTTGTACTTCTCCCACACTTTCTCCTTCATGATCCGCAGCAGTAGCATTTTTTTCATCAACTTTTTCTTCACCTTATTCATCTTCTTCTTCTTCATCTTCTTCCCATTAATTTTTTTTTTCCATTCTTCATATTCTTCTTATTCAGCTATTATTAATTTTCATATGCTATTTCTTCATCTTCTTCCTATTCTTCTTTTTCTTCATTTTCTTATGGTGACAGGCATTCCTGTAGTACTTATCTATAAAAGTTATAAGATTACACCTTACGTTCTGCCTGTCACAAAAGATTTACAACAGGATTTGTCCGCGTTCAGTTTGGCCTGCAGCAGCAGGCATTTTCCAGGGGCACCACGAGGAGGAACGGACTCACCCCCATTTACTGCTTAGTCTTCTTCTGCTTATAATTTTGATTTCTTCTATGCTGATTTTTTGTCTTATGCTTAATGTTCTTCTGCTTTCTGTTCTTCTGCTTTTGCTTCTTCTGCTTCTTGTTCTTCTGTCTTTTGTTCTGTATCTTGGTGGTTGTCTTCATGTTCTTTGTCCTCTTGGTCTTATTATTAAGGGTCATATTTCTGGTCTTCTTTGGTGTGGTCTTCAGGGTCGTCATCATCAGGGTCATCGTCATGGAGATCAATAAGGATTACCAAAGACAATTTCAAAAAGCTTGATCTTGGAAATGTAGCAGAAGGTACAAGAAGGCTGAGAAACTGGCAAGAACCAGCAGACAGTGCTGGCACCCGGATGGGTAGCAGAAGGAACAAGAGCCAATGGCACTACCGAGGACCAACTGACGGTGCTGGACCACGGTTACTAAGCAGAAGGTACCTGTGCTAAAAAGCACTACCAAGGACCAGCTGATGGTGCTGGACCTCGGATACCGAGATGGAGGCACCTAGGCCAAAGGCTGTGGCGAGAACCAGCAGACAGTGCTGGCACCCGGATGGGTAGCAGAAGGAACAAGAGCCAATGGCACTACCGAGGACCAACTGACGGTGCTGGACCACGGTTACTAAGCAGAAGGTACCTGTGCTAAAAAGCACTACCAAGGACCAGCTGACGGTGCTGGACCTCGGATACCGAGATGGAGGCACCTAGGCCAAAGGCTGTGGCGAGAACCAGCAGACAGTGCTGGCACCCGGATGGGTAGCAGAAGGAACAAGAGCCAATGGCACTACCGAGGACCAACTGACAGTGCTGGACCACGGTTACTAGGCAGGAGGTACCTGTGCTAGAAAGCACTACCAAGGACCAGCTGACGGTGCTGGACCTCGGACACCGAGATGGAGGCACCTAGGCCAAAGGCTCTGGCGAGAACCAACAGACAGTGCTGGAACCCGGGTGGGTAGCAGAAGGTACCCCTTGAAAGCAAAGTAGCCAGGCCGCAAGCCGGCCGCAGTTACCGAAACCCACAGTCCTACAGGGGGTCCATGTCCCATTGGCACTACGGATCCAGCCTTCAGTGCCAGTTCCCACAGCCCACATAGGAGTCACCTAAACTGCAGGCACCGTAGAGTCGGCTAACCCGGCCGCAAGACGACAGGACAACGGATTGGTGGCATAGTGACCTTGACACTACCCGGAAACAGCAGGCGTGCTGGAACCAGGCTGGGCAACAGGGAGTCCCCGTGCCAAAGACACTGCCGAGAACCAGCTGACGGTGCTGGAACCCAGATGGGTAGCAAAAGCTACAAGAGCCAATGGCACTATCGAGGAACAGCTGACGGTGCTGGACCATGGTTACTAGGCAGGAGGTACCTGTGCTAGAAAGCACTACCAAGGACCAGCTGACGGTGCTGGACCTCGGATACCGAGATGGAGACACCTAGGCCAAAGGCTCTGGCGAGAACCAGCAGACAGTGCTGGAACCCGGGTGGGTAGCAGAAGGTACCCATTCAAAGCAAAGTAGCCAGGCCGCAAGCCGGCCGCAGTTACCAAAACCCACAGTCCTACAGGGGGTCCATGTCCCATTGGCACTACGGATCCAGCCTTCAGTGTCAGTTCCCGCAGCCCACATAGGAGTCACCTAAACTGCAGGCACCGTAGAGTCGGCTAACCCGGCCGCAAGACGACAGGACAGCGGATTGGTGGCATAATGACCTTGACACTACCCGGAAACAGCAGGCGTGCTGGAACCAGGCTGGGCAACAGGGAGTCCCCGTGCCAAAGACATTGCCGAGAACCAGCTGACGGTGCTGGAACCCGGGTGGGTAGCAGAAGGTACCCATTGAAAGCAAAGTAGCCAGGCCGCAAGCCGGCCGCAGATACCGAAACCCACAGTCCTACAGGGGGTCCATGTCCCATTGGCACTACGGATCCAGCCTTCAGTGTCAGTTCCCGCAGCCCACATAGGAGTCACCTAAACTGCAGGCACCGTAGAGTCGGCTAACCCGGCCGCAAGACGACAGGACAAGGGATTGGTGGCATAGTGACCTTGACACTACCCGGAAACAGCAGGCGTGCTGGAACCAGGCTGGGCAACAGGGAGTCCCCGTGCCAAAGACACTGCCGAGCACCAACTGGCATTGTTGGAGCCCAGGGACAATCATGGTGTAGGCCGAGGCCTACTTGGTGGTAGTTTTAGATTGTTTGTAGGCTACAAAAGACTGTCAACGTGCTCCAATTAGGCATCTGTCTCCACTCTGTTTCCAGGATTTCACGTGACTACCAACACCGCCAGTTTATGCGTACAGTAGCCGTCTGCCCAATCCACACGTGTTCCTGTGTTACTGGTGTTCTGTAATGTCAGCAGATTCCCTGATGTTTGTCTGCCAATGTCTCCTGCTCTGTCCACATTCCCACCACTTGCAGTGGGAAGGTGGACAGCGTAGGACACAGTGCCGGACACACATTGGGGGATCAGCTCACGTTACAGAACACCAGGAACACAGGAACAAGTGTGGAATGTGTGGACGGCAACTGTGAGCAGGAACTGGCGGTGTTGGAGGTCAGGGGAAATACTAGAGACAGAGTGGAGACAGAGGCCAAATCAGAGAATGTTTAAATCTGAAGTAGTTACAATTTGGAGGCAGCAGCAGTTTGCCCTCCACACAGCAGGGGATCAGCTGACGTTACTGACCCCCACTTTCACATGAACGAGTGTGTTTTTCTGTGTGGACAGCACTTCCAAGCACCAACTAGCGTTGTTGGAACCCAGGGACAATCATGGTGCAGGCCGAGGCCTACTAGGAGCCTGGTGTAAAGCTGAGGTATTTTGACTTTGGAGGGAGCAGGACACTTTGCCCTCCACACAGCAGGGGATCAGCTGACGTTACTGACCCCCACTTTCACATTAACAAGTGTGTTTTTCTGTGTGGACAGCACTTCTGAGCACCAACTAGCGTTGTTGGAGCCCAGGGAGAACCAGGGTGCAGGCCGATGCCTACTTGGTGGCAGTTTTAGATTGTTTGTAGGCTACAACAGACTGTCAATGTGCTCCAATTAGGCATCTGTCTCCACTCTGTTTCCAGGATTTCACGTGACTACCAACACCGCCAGTTTATGCGTACAGTAGCCGTCTGCCCAATCCACACGTGTTCCTGTGTTACTGGTGTTCTGTAATGTAAGCAGATCCCCTGATGTTTGTCTGCCAATGTCTCCTGCTCTCTCCACATTCCCACCACTTGCAGTGGGAAGGTGGACAGCGCAGGAGACAGTGCCGGACACACATTGGGGGATCAGCTCACGTTACAGAACACCAGGAACACAGGAACAAGTGTGGAATGCGTGGACGGCAACTGTGAGCAGGAACTGGCGGTGTTGGAGGTCAGGGGAAATACTAGAGACAGAGTGGAGACAGAGGCCAAATCAGAGAATGTTTAAATCTGAAGTAGTTACAATTTGGAGGCAGCAGCAGTTTGCCCTCCACACAGCAGGGGATCAGCTGACGTTACTGAACCCCACTTTCACATGAACGAGTGTGTTTTTCTGTGTGGACAGCACTTCCGAGCACCAACTGGTGGTGTTGGAGCCCAGGGACAATCATGGTGCAGGCCGAGGCCTACTAGGAGCCAGGTGTAAAGCTGAGGTATTTTGACTTTGGAGGGAGGAGGACACTTTGCCCTCCACACAGCAGGGGATCAGCCGACGTTACCGAACCCCACTTTCACATGAACGAGTGTGTTTTTCTGTGTGGACGGCACTTCCGAGCAACAACTGACGATGTTGGAGCCCAGGGATAGTCATTTTGTAGGCTGAGGCCTACTTGGAGGCAGTTTAAGATAAGACGTTGTTTGAATTTGGAGGCAGCAGCAGTTTGCCCTCCACACAGCAGGGGATCAGCTGACATTACTGACCCCCACTTTCACATGAACAAGTGTCTTTTTCTGTGTGGACAGCACTTCCAAGCACCAACTAGCGTTGTTGGAGCCCAGGGAGAACCAGGGTGCAGGCCGAGGCCTACTTGGTGGCAGTTTTAGATTGTTTGTAGGCTACAACAGGCTGTCAACGTGCTCCAATTAGGCATCTGTCTCCACTCTGTTTCCAGGATTTCACGTGACCACCAACACCGCCAGTTTATGCGTACAGTAGCTGTCTGCCCAATCCACACGTGTTCCTGTGTTACTGGGATTCTGTAATGTCAGCAGATCCCCTGATGTGTGTCTGCCACTGTCTCCTGCTCTGTCCACATTCCCACCGCTTGCAGTGGGAAGGTGGACAGCGCAGGAGACAGTGGCGGACACACATTGGGGGATCTGCTGACGTAACAGAACCCCAGTAACACAGGAACACGTGTGGAATGCGTGGACGGCAACTGTGAGCAAGAACTGGCGGTGTTGGAGGTCAGGGGAAATACTAGAGACAGAGTGGAGACAGAGGCCAAATCAGAGAATGTTTAAATCTGAAGTAGCTAAAATTTGGAGGCAGCAGCAGTTTGCCCGCCACACAGCAGGGGATCAGCTGACGTTACCGAACCCCACTTTCACATGAACGAGTGTGTTTTTCTGTGTGGACAGCACTTCCGAGCACCAACTGGCGGTGTTGGAGCCCAGGGACAATCATGGTGCAGGGCAGGCCGAGGCCTAGTAGGAGCCAGGTGTAAAGCTGAGGTATTTTGACTTTGGAGGGAGCAGGACACTTTGCCCTCCACACAGCAGGGGATCAGCTGACGTTACTGACCCCCACTTTCACATGAACGAGTGTGTTTTTCTGTGCGGACAGCACTTCCGAGCACCAACTAGCGTTGTTTGAACCCAGGGACAATCATGGTGCAGGCCGAGGCCTACTAGGAGCCAGGTGTAAAGCTGAGGTATTTTGACTTTGGAGGGAGCAGGACACTTTGCCCTCCACACAGCAGGGGATCAGCTGACGTTACTGACCCCCACTTTCACATGAACAAGTGTGTTTTTCTGTGTGGACAGCACTTCTGAGCACCAACTAGGGTTGTTGGAGCCCAGGGAGAACCAGGGTGCAGGCCGAGGCCTACTTGGTGGCAGTTTTAGATTGTTTGTAGGCTACAACAGACTGTCAATGTGCTCCAATTAGGCATCTGTCTCCACTCTGTTTCCAGAATTTCACGTGACTACCAACACCGCCAGTTTATGCGTACAGTAGCCGTCTGCCCAATCCACACGTGTTCCTGTGTTACTGGTGTTCTGTAATGTCAGCAGATCCCCTGATGTTTGTCTGCCAATGTCTCCTGCTCTCTCCACATTCCCACCACTTGCAGTGGGAAGGTGGACAGCGCAGGAGACAGTGCCGGACACACATTGGGGGATCAGCTCACGTTACAGAACACCAGGAACACAGGAACAAGTGTGGAATGCGTGGACGGCAACTTTTAGCAGGAACTGGCGGTGTTGGAGGTCAGGGGAAATACTAGAGACAGAGTGGAGACAGAGGCCAAATCAGAGAATGTTTAAATCTGAAGTAGTTACAATTTGGAGGCAGCAGCAGTTTGCCCTCCACACAGCAGGGGATCAGCTGACGTTACTGAACCCCACTTTCACATGAACGAGTGTGTTTTTCTGTGTGGACAGCACTTCCGAGCACCAACTGGCGGTGTTGGAGCCCAGGGACAATCATGGTGCAGGCCGAGGCCTACTAGGAGCCAGGTGTAAAGCTGAGGTATTTTGACTTTGGAGGGAGGAGGACACTTTGCCCTCCACACAGCAGGGGATCAGCCGACGTTACCGAACCCCACTTTCACATGAACGAGTGTGTTTTTCTGTGTGGACGGCACTTTCGAGCAACAACTGACGATGTTGGAGCCCAGGGATAGTCATTTTGTAGGCTGAGGCCTACTTGGAGGCAGTTTAAGATAAGACGTTGTTTGAATTTGGAGGCAGCAGCAGTTTGCCCTCCACACAGCAGGGGATCAGCTGACATTACTGACCCCCACTTTCACATGAACAAGTGTCTTTTTCTGTGTGGACAGCACTTCCGAGCACCAACTAGCGTTGTTGGAGCCCAGGGAGAACCAGGGTGCAGGCCGAGGCCTACTTGGTGGCAGTTTTAGATTGTTTGTAGGCTACAACAGGCTGTCAACATGCTCCAATTAGGCATCTGTCTCCACTCTGTTTCCAGGATTTCACGTGACCACCAACACCGCCAATTTATGCGTACAGTAGCCGTCTGCCCAATCCACACGTGTTCCTGTGTTACTGGGATTCTGTAATGTCAGCAGATCCCCTGATGTGTGTCTGCCACTGTCTCCTGCTCTGTCCACATTCCCACCGCTTGCAGTGGGAAAGTGGACAGTGCAGGAGACAGTGGCGGACACACATTGGGGGATCTGCTGACGTAACAGAACCCCAGTAACACAGGAACACGTGTGGAATGCGTGGACGGCAACTGTGAGCAGGAACTGGCGGTGTTGGAGGTCAGGGGAAATACTAGAGACAGAGTGGAGACAGAGGACAAATCAGAGAATGTTTAATTCTGAAGTAGCTAAAATTTGGAGGCAGCAGCAGTTTGCCTGCCACACAGCAGGGGATCAGCTGACGTTACCGAACCCCACTTTCACATGAACGAGTGTGTTTTTCTGTGTGGACAGCACTTCCGAGCACCAACTGGCCGTGTCGGAGCCCAGGGAAAATCAGGTAGTAGGCCGAGGCCTACTTGGAGCCAGGTGTAAATCTGAGGTTGTTTGACTGTGGAGGGAGCAGGACACTTTGCCATACACACAGCAGGGGATCAGCTGACGTTACCGAACCCCACTTACACATGAGCGAGTGTTTTGTCTGTGCGGACAGCACTTCTGAGCACCAACTGGCGGTGTCGGAGCCCAGGGAAAATCAGGTAGTAGGCCGAGGCCTACTTGGTGGCAGTTTGCGATTGTTTCTAGACTACTACTAACTGTCAACGTACTCCAATTAGGCCTCTGTCTTCACTCTGTTTCGAGTATTTCCGCTGGCTTCCAACCACGCCAGTTGCTGCTCTGAAATGCCATCTGCACAACCCACACTTGTTCCTGTGTTACTGGGGTTCTGTAACAGCAGCTTCTCCCTAGAGGTGAGTCAGGCAATGTCTCCTGCTCTGTCCACATTTCCACTACAAGTAGTGGGAATGTAGACAAAGCAGGAGACATTGCCATGCTCAACTCTGGAGATGAGCAGATGTTACAGGACCCAGGTAC
Organism: Dendrobates tinctorius; assembly: GCF_039654945.1. Taxonomy (NCBI): domain Eukaryota; kingdom Metazoa; phylum Chordata; class Amphibia; order Anura; family Dendrobatidae; genus Dendrobates; species Dendrobates tinctorius. Next base: position 11,537,856 of record NW_027361699.1, read on the forward strand.
CACAGGAACAAGTGTGGATTGTGCAGACGGCACTTGAGAGCAGAAACAGGCGGTGTTGTAGGCCGGAGGAAATACTCAAAACAGAGTGGAGACAGAGGGCAAATCAGAGAACATATTAAATCAGAGGTAGTCAGAAGTTGTAGGCAGCAGGAGAGTTTGCCGTACACACAGCAGGGGATCAGCTAACGTTACCGAACAACACTTACACATGAGCGAGTGTTTTGTCTGTGCGGACAGCACTTCCGAGCACCAACTGGCGTTGTCGGAGCCCAGGGAAAATGAGGTAGTAGGCCGAGGCCTACTTGGAGCCAGGTGTAAATCTGAGGTTGTTTGACTGTGGAGGGAGCAGGACACTTTGCCATACACACAGCAGGGGATCAGCTGACGTTACCGAACCCCACTTACACATGAGCGAGTGTTTTGTCTGTGCGGACAGCACTTCTGAGCACCAACTGGCGGTGTCGGAGCCCAGGGAAAATCAGGTAGTAGGCCGAGGCCTACTTGGTGGCAGTTTGCGATTGTTTCTAGACTACTACTAACTGTCAACGTACTCCAATTAGGCCTCTGTCTTCACTCTGTTTCGAGTATTTCCGCTGGCTTCCAACCATGCCAGTTGCTGCTCTGAAATGCCGTCTGCACAACCCACACTTGTTCCTGTGTTACTGGGATTCTGTAACAGCAGCTTCTCCCTAGAGGTGAGTCAGGCAATGTCTCCTGCTCTGTCCACTTTTCCACTACAAGTAGTGGGAATGTAGACAAAGCAGGAGACATTGCCGTGCTCAACTCTGGAGATGAGCAGATGTTACAGGACCCAGGTACCACAAGAACAAGTGTGGATTGTGCAGACGGCACTTGAGAGCAGAAACAGGCGGTGTTGTAGGCCGGAGGAAATACTCAAAACAGAGTGGAGACAGAAGGCAAATCAGAGAACATATTAAATCAGAGGTAGTCAGAAGTTGTAGGCAGCAGGAGAGTTTGCCATACACACAGCAGGGGATCAGCTGACGTTACCGAACCCCACTTACACATGAGCGAGTGTTTTGTCTGTGTGGACAGCACTTCTGAGCAACAACGGGCGTTGCTGTAGCCCAGGGAAAATGAGGTAGTAGGCCGAGGCCTACTTGGAGCCAGGTGTAAATCTGAGGTTGTTTGACTGTGGAGGGAGCAGGACACTTTGCCATACACACAGCAGGGGATCAGCTGACGTTACCGAACCCCACTAACACATGAGCGAGTGTTTTGTCTGTGCGGACAGCACTTCTGAGCACCAACTGGCGGTGTCGGAGCCCAGGGAAAATCAGGTAGTAGGCCGAGGCCTACTTGGTGGCAGTTTGCGATTGTTTCTAGACTACTACTAACTGTCAACATACTCCAATTAGGCCTCTGTCTTCACTCTGTTTCGAGTATTTCCGCTGGCTTCCAACCACGCCAGTTGCTGCTCTGAACTGAAATGCCGTCTGCACAACCCACACTTGTTCCTGTGTTACTGGGGTTCTGTAAAAGCAGCTTCTCCCTAGAGGTGAGTCAGGCAATGTCTCCTGCTCTGTCCACATTTCCACTACAAGTAGTGGGAATGTAGACAAAGCAGGAGACATTGCCGTGCTCAACTCTGGAGATGAGCAGATGTTACAGGACCCAGGTACCACAGGAACAAGTGTGGATTGTGCAGACGGCACTTGAGAGCAGAAACAGGCGGTGTTGTAGGCCGGAGGAAATACTCAAAACAGAGTGGAGACAGAGGGCAAATCAGAGAACATATTAAATCAGAGATAGTCAGAAGTTGTAGGCAGCAGGAGAGTTTGCCGTACACACAGCAGGGGATCAGCTGACGTTACCGAACCCCACTTACACATGAGCGAGTGTTTTGTCTGTACGGACAGCACTTCTGAGTAACAACGGGCGTTGCTATAGCCCAGGGAAAATGAGGTAGTAGGCCGAGGCCTACTTGGAGCCAGGTGTAAATCTGAGGTTGTTTGACTGTGGAGGGAGCAGGACACTTTGCCATACACACAGCAGGGGATCAGCTGACATTACCGAACCCCACTTACACATGAGCGAGTGTTTTGTCTGTGCGGACAGCACTTCTGAGCACCAACTGGCGTTGTCGGAGCCCAGGGAAAATGAGGTAGTAGGCCGAGGCCTACTTGGAGCCAGGTGTAAATCTGAGGTTGTTTGACTGTGGAGGGAGCAGGACACTTTGCCATACACACAGCAGGGGATCAGCTGACGTTACCGAACCCCACTTACACATGAGCGAGTGTTTTGTCTGTGCGGACAGCACTTCCAAGCACCAACTGGCGTTGTCGGAGCCCAGGGAAAATGAGGTAGTAGGCCGAGGCCTACTTGGAGCCAGGTGTAAATTTGAGGTTGTTTGACTGTGGAGGGAGCAGGACACTTTGCCATACACACAGCAGGGGATCAGCTGACGTTACCGAACCCCACTAACACATGAGCGAGTGTTTTGTCTGTGCGGACAGCACTTCTGAGCACCAACTGGCGGTGTCGGAGCCCAGGGAAAATCAGGTAGTAGGCCGAGGCCTACTTGGTGGCAGTTTGCGATTGTTTCTAGACTACTACTAACTGTCAACGTACTCCAATTAGGCCTCTGTCTTCACTCTGTTTCGAGTATTTCCGCTGGCTTCCAACCACGCCAGTTGCTGCTCTGAAATGCCGTCTGCACAACCCACACTTGTTCCTGTGTTACTGGGGTTCTGTAACAGCAGCTTCTCCCTAGAGGTGAGTCAGGCAATGTCTCCTGCTCTGTCCACATTTCCACTACAAGTAGTGGGAATGTAGACAAAGCAGGAGACATTGCCGTGCTCAACTCTGGAGATGAGCAGATGTTACAGGACCCAGGTACCACAGGAACAAGTGTGGATTGTGCAGACGGCACTTGAGAGCAGAAACAGGCGGTGTTGTAGGCCGGAGGAAATACTCAAAACAGAGTGGAGACAGAGGGCAAATCAGAGAACATATTAAATCAGAGGTAGTCAGAAGTTGTAGGCAGCAGGAGAGTTTGCCATACACACAGCAGGGGATCAGCTGACGTTACCGAACCCCACTTACACATGAGCGAGTGTTTTGTCTGTGCGGACAGCACTTCTGAGCAACAACGGGCGTTGCTGTAGCCCAGGAAATAAAGTTCAGGTCATAGAAACATGAACACAACAGGAGACCTGGATCCTGTTGCCAGCCAATTATTTATTCTGGAAGAGGACTGGCAAATTCAGGTGAGATCCAGGCCTTGTTCATTTTCACAAAAGTAAGCCGGTCAACATTATCGGCGGAAAGACACGTTCTGATAATACACTGGCAGCAGGGCAAGCCAGCACCTCCAATGCATACTGGCTAAGCTCTGGCCATGTATCCAGCTTAGAGACCCAATACTTGAGCGAGGAAGAGCCGTCTGGGAGATCACTAACAGGGCACGACAAGTAGTCTGTCACCATCTGACGGATACGTTGCCTCCTGCTGACTGGAACCGTCTGTGATGGTGTAGCCGTTTGTGGCGGTCCCACAAAACTTTTCCACATTTGGGCCATACTGGCCTTGCCTTGTCCTGCGGCACTGCCTCTGCTACCTCTTTGTGCAGAGCTTCCTCCACTGCCTCTACCCACATGGCTGGTTTGAAAAGCACTACCAGCAACACTTGTGGGGGGAATGGAGAACATGATGGCCTGCACAAGTGTTTCTTGGTACTCCCGCATTTTTCGCTCCCGGTTCAACTGTGGTATGAGGCTTTGTAAGTTGTCCCGGTAGCGAGGATCTAGGAGGGTGTACACCCAATAATCAGCTGTGTGGAGAATGTTGGCGATGCGGCGGTCATTTAACAAGCACTGCAGCATGAAATCAACCATGTGCTGCAGACTGCCAACTGGACCGGAAACGCTGTCCCCAGCTTGAGGCAGCATCTCTGCCTGCTCAGCATCACCCCACCCTCGCTGTACACACTGACTACTAGAGCCTTGTGTACCTCCCTCCTCTGGAGAGATGTGTTCCTCCTCCTCCATTGACTCCTCGTCATCCTCCTCACTAAGTGTCCTCTGCCTGGGCCTTTGTGTGGAAGCACGTTGCGCAGACTTGCCAGAAGCAGATGGCATTTCTGACTGCTCATCATCGACCTCTTCAAAAACCTCCTCACTTAGTGCTTGTAAGGTTTTTTGAAGCAGACAGATGAGGGGGACAGTCATGCTGATTAGTGCATCATCTGCACTGGCCATCCACGTGGAGTCATCGAAGGCACGCAAAACTTGGCAGATGTCCCTCATAGTGGCCCACTCAGTGGTGGTGAAGTGTGTCCGGCGCACAGTGCTACCTGTTTGCGCCTGATGCAGCTGGTACTCCATTACTGCTGCCTGCTGCTCACACAACCGCTCCAACATATGTAACGTTGAATTCCACCTGGTGGGGAGGTCACATATGATGCGATGTTCTGGCAGGCGGAATCGGCGTTGCAGAGATGCAATGCGCGATCTTGCCATGCTGGAACGCCGCAAGTGAGCACACTCTAGGCGAACCTTGTGCAGCAGTGCATCAAGATCCGGATAGTCCCTCAGAAAGCTCTGCACGACCAAATTGAGCACGTGTGCCAGACATGGTATGTGAGTGAGGTTGCCTAGGCCCAGAGCTGCCACTAGATTTCGGCCATTGTCACTCACTACCAAACCTGGCTGGAGATTCGCTGGCACAAACCACACATCGCTCTCCTGCTTGATGGCATTCCAGAGCTCCTGTGCTGTGTGGCTCCGATTCCCCAAAGAAATTAATTTATGGATGGCCTGTTGACGTTTGGCCACACCTGTGCTCATATCTGGCCTAACAGGCTCACGCAGTGCTGTTTCCGAGGAACTAGAGTAGGAGGAGGACTCAATATGTACAGACTGCATTCCTGCAATCCTTGGAGTTGGCAGAATACGTACAGAGCCACTCTCCAGATCTGTACCCGGCTCCACAACATTGACCCAATGGGCAGTGAGGGAAAGGTATTGTCCCTGTCCATGGCTACTGGTCCACGCATCGGTGGTCAGGTGGACCTTGCTACTGACGGCATTTAGTAGCGCATTTTTAATTTTTCCCTCCACATGCTTTTGCAGGGCAGGGACAGCTTGCCTGCTGAAATAAAAGCGGCTGGGCACATTGTATTGTGGAACTGCCAATGCCATAAAGTTCCGGAAGGTGTCAGTCTCCACCAGCCTCAATGACAGCATCTCAAGGGCCAGTAGTTTTGCAATGCCGGCATTCAGAGCCAGTGCTCGGGGATGGTTTGCCAAGTATGGCCGCTTTTTCTCCCATGCCTGTGCTACCGATTGCTGGTGAGTGGCCTGGGAGTGTGCTGATGACTGCGAACGTGGTTCAGTGGGTGGAATTTCACTGGGTCTCTGGACAGCAGTGGCAGTGGTTCTTCCATGGCGTTCCAGTGAGGAAGCCGAACCAGCTGTGTGTGAGCTGGAGGAAGAGGCCCCAACACGAGCTGAAGAGGTGGTAGGTGCTGCTGAAGGTTGGCCTACATCTTCAGTGTGTCTGTGTAACTCCACCTCGTGCTTGGTACGCACATGTTTCCACATATTTGTGGTATTGAGGTTGGTCACATTTTTCCCTCGTTTCACTTTCTGATGGCACAGCTTGCATTTGACAAAGCAAATGTCATCTGCAACTGTGTCAAAAAAAGACCAGGCACTGCAAGTCCTGGGAGCGCCCGTTTTGTGTTTTGGAAGAGGATTGCTCCTCACGGGTGCCAAAGTGGAGGCTACAGGCAACCGAGTCTGCCCTCGCCCTCTCCCTCCTCTTTTGGCCGTTCGGGGAATCTCTTCCTCAGAGCTGCTCCCACCACCTTCCTGTGGCTGACGCCATGATGGGTCAAGGACCTCATCATCTCCACTCCCCTCTTCAAGCACCAGCTGGTCCTGGGTTGTCTCGCCAGCACCGTACGCACCAGAAATTGGCAACTGAGTCTCATCATCATCTGATGCATACTGAGGTGTGCTGACCATAGGCACTGGCCCACCCGCCTCTTCAGATTCAGAGGGACAAAGCAGTTGCACATCACTGCATACTCCCTCTTCTTCACGCTCTAGAATGCTGCTTGGCTGGCCACCTCTTTCCAAGCCAACAGATTCTGAAAACAGAAGTAAAGATTGAGATGGCTCCTGTCCAGGGCTCTCAGACTGCCTGGGCAATTTGGCAGGTGGTGAAGAGACAGATGGTTGCTCTTCAGTGCTCTGGCCTTGGGAGGATGCGGAAGTCATTGAAGTGGATGCGTTAGCTGCCATCCATCCGACAACGGCTTCAATTTGTTCGTCACGCAGCAGTGGGGTACGGCGAGGTCCTACAAAGCTGCGCATGAAGGACTGTTGCCTGGTAAAAGTGGGGGATGCCGGGTCACTGGTGGCCGCAGCAGATACCGAATCCCCACGTCCTCTCCCTGCTGAATCCCCCCGTCCTCTCCCTGCTGAAACTCCACGGCCACGACCACGTGCCTTACTCCCTGCCTTCTTCATCTTGGTAGACTGATAAAGATAGGCAGAAAAGTAAAAAAGGGGTGGCTTAGTGTTCTTATTCCTGAACACCTGCTAACCAGTATAAGAAACACTAATTTGGCTAAGAGTGTGTGTACTACACTTTAATATGATCTAATGTGGCCTAGACAACTGTAAAGTGGAGTGTTTGGTGAACTTTATTTCCTTTTTTTTGGGTGGGGGGAAAGGAAAGGATGTGACCAAAGTTTGAAAGCTATAGTATCACAAACTTTTTGAAGCGATTACAATGCAGGAAGCTAACCTACAATGCAATTGATGAGGCTCCAAAAAATAGGGTGATACTAGCCTGGCTGGCCCTGAAGGGCACAAGCCAGCAAAAAGGCTCCTCTATCTAATCCTATATAGTGTTTGCAACCAACCAATGACAATGGATGCGGTTGGAAGCACACTAATATAGGAGCAAAAATCTGGCTAAATTAGCTGCAAAAAAAGGACTATGTATGAGGCAGTGACGCACGCTGAGCGGACTACAGCTAGCGGTGGCTGTAGAACACACTGCAACATGAGCTGCACACACACACAGAGAGACCTATCAGACAGCCAAAAACAGTGCAGAGAAATGGGCTATAGCACTGAAAGGCTGCTGAAAGGCTCCGCTGTCCACTCCGTTAGTGTTTGCAACCAACGTATATGGATACGTATGGAAGCACACTATACAGGAGAAAAAAAAAGCAGCAATAAAAGAAAAATGTGTATGAGGCAGAGACACACGCTGGCCGGCCTACAAGCAGACGTGCCTGCAGGACACACTACACAGCGTGGGTCTGCACTCACACAGCCCTTGCAGACAGCTGTGAAAACAGCGCTGCTAGGGAAAAGCAAGCTACAGTGGTGGTTTATGTAGCCTGGGTTAAGCACTATATGTTTTGTGGAATCGCTATTTCTAACTGTCCCTCACAGTCTTCAACAGCAGCCTGTCCCTAACTGAATTCACAGCAGAGTGACCAGAAATGGCGGCTGCAGCGCTTTTTATAGTGCATCATGACATCATTTCAGCAGCCAATCACAGCCATGCCAGTAGTTAACATGCCTAACAGGATATGCCCACACTTCTGAGGATCCCCATTGGCTGAATCAAATCGAGCGGGCTCCTAGCATTATGGGAACTTCCGATTCCGGTATTCGATATGAAAAAAGTATCGGAACTAAGTATCGGAATTCCGATACAGCTAATATCGGCCGATACCCGATACTTGCGGTATCGGAATGCTCAACACTACTAACCACTGAGTTACCATGCCGATGTAAGTAGCACATATGTGTGTGTGCATGTTTCAAAGCCGTGTTTGTTTTTGGGTAGCTGTGTTTGTGTAAGTAGAAGAGCTGTATGTGAATGTGGGAAAACCGTATATGTGTACGTGTGAGAGCTGAGTGTTATATAGGAAAGGTGTGTGTGTGTGAACATAGGAGAGCTGTGTGTTTCTATGTAGCTGAGCTGTGTGTGTTGGAGAGGTGTGTGTATGTAAGACAGCTGTGTGTAACTGAAATGTGTGTATGTATGTTGCAGACATGTGCATATGCATAGCAGAGCTTAGTGTGCATATACTGTGCATGCAGTAGTGATGTGATTATGCATGTGCTCCAGAAAATGCATATAAACTGCCTGCTGCAAAGGTACACATGTATAATATACAGTACATGCTGCAGAGAAATACTAACATTAGATCTCTATCCACTATATTCTTCCCTACAGCAGTAAAGTTAGTGTTATCAAATCCCCTACAAATTTATACCTGTGGTAAATTTTAATTAGTTGCAAAAGTTTTTATCCTATATTTTTACTAAGTAAACCTGGGGGTGTGTTTAAAATTAACGTTTGTCTAATAGTTAGAAAACTTTGAAATTTTACGTAAATTAATAGCAAAATGTTTACATAACACCTATCAAAAAAACAGGCGGGAGGATACACGGGCAGGCATTTTAAGGGCAGACATGGAGTTGACAGGTGTGCAGTGGTCGAACCTGAAAGACCTCTGTAAAGTCCTTCAGTGTTTTGAGGAATGCACACGGCTGGTAAGTGCAGACGACACCATCTTAAGCATGAGCATCCCACTTATGTGTCTGCTCATGCAAACTTTGACGCACATTAAGGAGCAGGTGTCTGCAGCCGAGGATGATGAGGAAGAAGAGGAGGGAAGCCTTGATGACAGTCAGCCATTGTCTGCTACGGGAACTCTCCTGGATGAGGTGGAGGAAGAAGAGGAAGAGGAGGAGGAGGATGATGATCGGGATGATTATTTAGGGGAGGAGGATGCTTCTCGTGGGGCAAGAGAAAATGTTGGCATGGCAAGGTCTGTTACAGGGTTTGTGCATGACTGGAGGGATGTGGATTTGCCAGAAAGTGCTCCTCCACCCAGCACTCGCAGTGCATCATTGACACCGGGAACATTTGCCCACATGTCAGATTATGTCTTGCAGATCCTAAAAAGGGACCCCTGCATTGCCAAAATGATGAACGATGACGACTACTGGTTGGCCAGCATCCTGGATCCACGCTATAAAGGCAAATTCCAAAACATGCCACAGTAGAACCTTGACCTAATATTGGCTAACAAACAAGCAACTCTGGTAAACTGGTTGGTTGAGGCATTCCCAGCACACAGCAGCGGTGTTGGTTCTCACACGAGCCGTAGGGGCCGGGAGCAGCTTGGAAGAGGTGTTGGTGGTGCACACATCAGAAGTGGCGTTGGAGACAGGGGTTTCATGACCATGTTGTGGACTGATTTTTCAAGTCCCGCTCACACGACTGGTAATACTGCATCGATTGAAAGTGACAGGAGACAGCACTTGTCAACTATGGTTACAAACTACTTCTCATCCCATATCGATGTTCTCCCTCACAGGTCATTCCCATTTGACTATTGGGCCGCTAAACTGGACACCTGGCCTGAATTGGCACAATATGCCTTACAGGAGCTCGCTTGCCCAGCTGCAAGTGTGCTATCAAAAAGAGTCTTCAGTGCTGCTGGATCAATCCTGACAGAAAAAATGACCCATCTCTCGACCCAAAATGTGCATGATCTAACCTTCATTAAAATGAACCATGCATGGGTTTCCAAGGATTTTGTCACACCTTACCCTCATGACACATAGGTTGCCAGAAAAATGGCTTTCTTTGGTCCTCCTCTTCCTGGGACTTGTCCAATTTCACCTTTAGCAGCAGGTGAATGTCCCACATCAACATATGCCATTTTGTAAACTTCCCTAACTGGGCTGCCTCCTCCCCGCATGGCAGGGGTCACCACCTAGCGCACGCAACCGTGCGAGTGCCGTTGCCCTGGACAGGTGGGTGGGCCGACTCTTGGGCACGGGCACTGGCACAGGGTCCCTCATAGTGCAATCAAGTGTCTCTGATGGTGGGGGTGCACACGCGCCGTTAGACACACCGCTGTACAATGAGGGGCCCTGTGCCAGTGCCGTCGCCACAGAGTGGGCCCCCCCTGCTTGCTCAGGATCACAGCACTTGCAAAGTTGAAATACTTACCTCTCCCTGCTCCACTGCCATGACATCTTCCGCGTTTCCTGACAGTGATATTCTGATCAGAGAGCGCAATGACATCATGTCTGTATGTCTAGACTAGTACAGGGATTCCCTAGCGAGGAGACTTATTTGAGGAGACTTATTTAATTGTTTTCAATGCTGGGACAGCAATTTTTGGGGAGCACTACACTCTGGAGAATGATATATGGGGCCCACCATACACTGGAGCAATCCAAAGGTGGACATCAGACACTGGAGCAGCATTTACAAGACCCATTATACACTAGAGCATTAGAAATGGGGCCCATTATATATGGAGCATTATTTGGGCCCATACGACAGTGCAGCTTCATCCATGGGGACCAACATATACTGTAGCATTATGTGGAGCTCATCATATACTGTTTCAAACATTATATGGGACCAATGATTCTGTATGGAGAAATATATGGGCCTCATTACTCTGTATAGCGCACTATGCGGTGGCCATAATACTGTATGGAGTAATAAACTGTCCGTTTTTGGAGCTATTGGAGAATTTAAAATGGATATCAGTCATGAGATGTAAAAAGTGAAGTATTTTTCATTGTACTATACCGCTATTTCTCTGCCGCATCGGAGCATCATGAGTTGTGCTATGTGTTAAAGGGGCGCTCTTTGGCCCAGCGCACATGAAAACCTGGAGCCAGCCCTACCCCACCACAAATTTAGCCAAATAACCCCCATTTTTCAGTGCGTAACTAGTATTATGAAGTAAATTAAGGTTGAAATGCTTCAGTAATAAGAATTGATGTTTTTGGCATTCAAAAGGGCACTGTAGGTGTGTTTCCTGTCCTCCACTCCTTGCCGACTTTGCTTCCCCATTGACTTGCATTGGGTTTCATGTTTCAGTTGGCCTTCGACTTTTCACGATAATCGGCTGATTTCGTTCGACCCGACTTTTGCGAAAGTCGGGTTTCACGAAACCCGACTCGACCCGAAAAAAGGCAAAGTCGCTCATCTCTAGTTGTTAGGTCTTTCGCCTGTTCCTGAAAGTGTGTCTTGGAGCTACAGTTTCTCCTGAGCTGGAGAAACTGGCCCTTAGGAATTACATTTTTTAGGTGATATGGATGAAAACTAGTGTAGTGCAACAAGCTATTTGTTAATCTCCCTGGACGTGGATGGTAAAGAAAAATTGATGAAAGATTGCAAAACAGGATAGTATATTAGCAGCCCCAATCAAGTTTCAAAGAAATTCAAGCTGTTCTGCAGACTCAGGGTGCTTCAATGTCAGTGCAAACCATTCATCAACATTTGAATGAAGTAAAATGTTATGGCAGAAGACCCAGGAGGACCCCGTTGCTGACACAGAGACATACAAAGCTAGACTGCAGTTTACCAAAATGTATGTGAGTAATTCAAAATCCTTCTGGAAAGGCATTTTGTGGACAGATGAGACTAAGATAGAACTTTTGGGTAAAGCATATCATTCTACCGTTTACTGAAAAGGGAATGATGCCTACAAAGAAAAGAATGCAGCATCTATAGTCAAATATGGAGGAGGCTCAAAGATGTTTTGGGTTATTTTGCTGCCTTTGGAACTGAGTTCCTTCATTTTGTGCAGTGCATCATGAAATCTGATGATTACTAGTGGAGTTTGGGTCGCAATGTATTGCCCAGTTTCAGAAAGCTGGGCTTGCATCCTAGGTCGTGGGTCTTCCAGCAGGACAATGACCTCAAATAGACTTTAAGAAGCACTAGAAATGAATGGAAACAAAGCACTGGGTAATTGTAAAGTTACCAGCAATAAGTCTGGATCTATATTCCACTGAACACCTATGGAGAGATCTTACAATTGCTGTTGGGAGAAGGCACCCTTCAAACAAAAGAGACCTGTTGCAGTTTGCAAAAGAAGAGTGGTTCAAGTTGAGAGGGGTAATCAGCTTGTTGATAGTTATAGGAAGTGAATTATTACAGTTATTTATTCCTAAGAGTGTGCAACCATATATTAAGCTGAGGGTGCCAACAATTTTGACAGGCCCATTTTCGGGGTTGTGTGTGAATTTATGTCCAAGTTGCCATTTTTCTATTTTTTTGTGTTGTTCCAATACACACAAAGTAAATAAACATGTGTATAACAAAATGTGTAATTGCAATAATTTTCTGGGAAAAATACTTCCTTTTCTGAATCAATTTCAAGGGTGCATACACTTTTGGCCATGACTGTATGTATTGCAATGGTTTGGCTTCATAGCCTTTCTCAAGGATATCTGTGTATACAAATATAAAATGTAAAGACCATAAAGTATGCTTTGAGTAGAAACATAGAGCGAGCAGAATCTCCTCACAGATTGACTGGATAAGTTCCTGCTCATGTCCATGGCGATCTCCTCCTAGTTTATGGGACTTAAAAAAACAACTGGGGCTTTGCCATTATTGTGTTTGTGGGAAGACCCTTTTATCTATTCACTGCTATAATTGTGTTTTACTTTCAGCGAATTGGTTATGATTTTTCTTTCTAAAAATGTTGTTTTCAATTTTGTATAAATGTTGTTTTGTTTTGTGTCATTGTTCAGACATATTAAAAACTGTTACATCTGAAATTGTTCTTTCGTTATTTACTGTATGTCAGCAATCTTTCAGGAAGATCAGTAACTGGGAACAGAAATCTCTGCAGTCAGTTCTGAAAATTTCATTAAGTTTCAGGCTCTCATCTAAACATTGCACTTAAAAATAGCACTCTCTATGGCTGCTTTGGGATAGTGTTTTGGCAGAAACAAATATTCCCTTCTGTTTTCAAGAAACTGTTTTTAACTGAAACAGTAAATAAATATAATTAAATCTTGGAAATGAAGGATAAAATACATTGTGTGTTGTTTTTTCCAAATCACAAAGCCAATTTGTTATGTGCCATTTTGGCATATGTAGAAGTAGATTGTTTATGTACTTGCATAAAAAGTATTTTATAGTCTCAGGTTTCAGCTTTTCACATATTAGATTTTTATCAGAAATGTTTGAAGATCTATACTAAAATAGGACATATAGCAAACTGTATGTTACAGCAAACTGCAGTGCGTTAAATAGATTCAGTGCTTTCCTGCTATAGTAGGTCATTTACCTACCCAGTGCTGAAACTCAGAACATTCATAAATTCTGACAAGGTGCTTTTGCTATAAATATGCTCTACTCAGCACTTCCAAAATTCTTTTTCCTTGTTAACTTTAGAGATACTTTTCAAAAACAGTAAAATAATGAACTATAAGAAAGCGAGGGCACTTTCATTACATAAATTATTGGTTAAAGGGGCTGTCCCGGTCTTTTATATTGATGTTATAGCATTAGAATAGGATATCAATATCTGATCAGCTGTTTCCGGTATGCCAGCAGCTAGATGTGTTCAATTGAGGAGATGCACGGTTCAGCCAACTATGTAGTGGCCATTGCTGAGTATAACACAATTGCTCTCTTTTTGAATCAAAAGGGGGCAGATGTGCAGTGCCTAGTGTGACAGGGCCACTGGTGCCGTATGTGAGGGGAGATATCACAAAGGTTGCTATCCTGCATGATGTGAAAGCCAGAAATTTTTCCTCCAGCGTGATATGTGCTGAGAGTAAATCAGTCATTTCAAGGGACTGGCTTTCATGGTGAGTAGGTCAGAGATGGGTGGAATGCCTACTCACCATATCTCTAACTCAAGGGTGTGGTTGGAGGGAGTTCAATGTCCAGCCAGTGTTTTTTTCTGTCTGTATTGGTTTGGAGGAAGGAAGCTTCAAAGCTAAGCTCCAGAGAGAGCTGTTGTGTGTGTTTGTCTCCAAAGGTGGGAGCCATACTGGGAAGGACTTTGTATGGATTTTTTATTTTCATTTACGCTTTTGTTACGATTTTGGGCTTTATGGTGTATGAAGTAATAAACCACCCAGAGAATCTAACTTAAAAGTGTTCCTGTGCCTATCTCGGGAAGTAGCTGAGTGAACCGTCTTGCCACACAATCTACAGCCACAGTACAGTTGACAGAGCTATGCTGTGCAACTTCTCAACTGAGCACATTTAAACAACATCACTGGGAACAGCTGATCTTTGTAGGTGCTAGGTGTCACATCCCCCATCAATCAGATATGGATATCCCAAAGATAGGCCACCAATATAAAAGTCCAAGTCACCCCTCTTATTTATAATATAGCGTACTTACACATAGTAAAAAATACAACTTAAATAATTATAATAAATAGAATTTATCCACCTTTAACCCCTTTCACGACATCGATCGTACATGTACTCAGGAGGTCAGCTCCTACCACCATACAGGTATGGCATGAAGATCGCAATGTCTCATTCGCAGAGCCGACGCGATTATCAGTGGGCATCAGCTATATATTATAGCTGATACCCTGAAGAATTGCATACGATCAGTGCTAAACCCTCTAATGCCACTGTCTTTAACGACAGTGACTTCGATTTGCTGCTCCATTATGACTGTGGGCCGAAAGATGGTCGCGAAGTCACCCAGGTACAGTTGCCTTTATCTTCCTGCTCAGAGCAGGAACTATACTCCTCCTCCGTGTGTGCCAGAGACTGATCTAATACCCTTCAATGCAAAAGTGTTGCAGGGTATTAGATCCGCGACCAGGGCAGTGAAAGTTGAAGTATTTAAAAAAAATCACAAAATAAAGAGCAAAAAATATTATAGAAATAAATAAATATAATGTAAAAACATAATTGAACAAACAAAGTACACATATTTGGTATCGCCACATCTGGAGCGCCTCGATCTATAAAACTGTCCCACAAGGTAACCCCTTGGGTAAACATTGAAAAAAATGCTTTTTGATCATACAACTGAATAAAAAGTGGAATAAAATGTAAATAAAAATGATATAGTTAAAAACAACATCGTGTCCTCAAAAAAACAATCCTTGATGGAGCTTCATCAGTGGAGAAATGAACAAAGCTATAGCTGTCAGAATAAAAAGATACAAAAAAATATTTTTTCTAAAAAAGTGTTTTTATTGTGTAAAAGCAGCAAAAGTTCACATATTTGGTATCGTCATATCCATGACGACCAAATATGTATAACTGTCCCACTAGTTAACCCTTCAGTGAACACCATATAGAAAAAAAGTGGCAATAAAAGTTGCTTTTTTATCATAGTGCCAATCAAAAAGAGGAATAGATAGCTATCAAGAAGTCAAATGTAAATAAAAATAGTTTCCTTGAAAACATCATCTGGTCCCACAAAAAACAAGCTGCCATACCACTCTATCAGCTGAGAAATAAAAAGTTATAACTCTCGGAATATAGTAATGCAAAAACAATTGTCTTTTCTATAAAACAGTTTTTAATGTGTAAAAGCGCCAAAACATAAAAACATGACATAAATGTAGTATCACTGTAAACATACTGACCCGAAGAAAAATGTGTCTTATCACTTTTACTACATGATGAATGGCAAAAAAATACAAAAAAAATCATGGAATGCTGGATTTTGTAAATTCTGCCTCCCAAATATCGGAATAGAAAGCGATCAAAAAATGTTATGTGCCCAAAAATGATACAAATTAAAACTTCGACATTTCCCAGAAAAATTAAGCCCTCACTTGACTCTGTCAGCAAAACTATATAAAAATTATAAATTGGCCAATTCATATTTACCCAGCAGCCACAAATTTCATATATTTCATGTTTTGCATGCTATAGCACTACAGAGTGCTACTCTATTTGCTGGTTATATATGGAGATGTCTACTCTTAGTAAGCGCCTGTGCACACCGATTTCAGTTTGGAAGTGACGGTCAGTCTTTTGATATTGGTATACATAGGCTCCCTGACTGAGCACTCCACCCCTCAGTCTGAGGCATTTTTAATTACAGCAGGATCCTATCTTCTCATTTATGCTGGGGTCATACTTGCAAGTACAATGCGAGAAATTCACATGAGTCTCTCGCATCAATACCTGGCTCTGCCGGCGGCGGATTGGACCAGAGTATTCAGCTGAATAGAAATACATGCAGCCACACACTCCGGTCCTGAGGGCCGGCGGCAGTGCCAGGTATTGATGCGAGAGACTCGCATGAGTTTCCCGGATTGCACTCACAAGTGTGACTCCAGCCTTAGACTTTAGCACAAGAGAGGGTTAACACAGGCAGGTTCACAGCAACGAGAATCCACCTTATCGTGGCTTCCGGGTACACATGAATTGGCCAATTTATGCACATAGTATATTTCATGTTTTCATGCTATAATGCTAGAGAGTGCTAATTTATTTGTTGATTACATGTTGAGATGGCTACTCTTAGTAAGCTTAGTAACCTTCTCATTTAACCCCTTCCCGACATGCACCATACTAGTACTGCTCGGTGGGAGGTGCGTTCCCGCAAACAGCAGTTCTAGTACGGTGCACCGATCTCACAGCCTCACACTGAGTGACGCGGCGATCGGGTGCGAGTGTCAGCTGTATGTAACAGCTGACACCCCACAGCAATGCCCATGATTGATGCTAGTACCGATCATGGGAATTTAACCCCTCTGAAGCCGCTGTCAATAGCGACAGTGGCATAGAGAAGCATCATGTATGGAGCCCCATCAGGACATCATGATCACATTGCCAAATTTAGATGGTCTCCATGGAGACCCCTGGCACCAAGATGACCGCAGCATCCTTCCAGGTCCTGCAGGGAAGGTGGCTTGTGAGCAACTGCTGAAAGCAGGCACTGGCATGCCTCCTTCCTTGCCTGTCAGAGTATCAGATCAACGATCTGACATTACATAGTGATGTCCCATTTTGGGACAATGTAAAAATGTTAAAAAAAATTAGAATGTGTAAAAATAATTTTTAAAAATATCCCTCAATAAAGAAAAAATAAATAAATACTTTTATTTATGTAAATAAAAAAACAATAGAAGTACACATATTTGGTATCGCTGTGTCTGTAACGACCCACTCCATAAAACTGTCCCATTACTAAACCCCTTCAGTGAACATTATAAAAAATATAAAAAAGGGGTAAAAAGCAATGCTTTATCATCATAACGCCAAGAAAAAAGTGCAATAAAATGCGATCAAAAAGAAAGATGTAAATAAAAATGGTACCGTTGAAAACATCATTTTGTCCCACAAAAAACAAGCTCCATCAAAAGAAAAATAAAAAAATTATAGCTATCAGAATAAAGCAATGCAAAAATAATTATTTTTTCGATAAAATAGTTTTTATTGTGTAAAAACGCCAAAACATAAAAAAAATATAAATGCGGTATCATTGAAATTGTACTGACCAGAAGAATAAAGCTGTCTTACCAATTTTACAACACTCGGAATAGTATATAGCAAAAAGCAATTTCTGAATTGCTGTTTTTTGTTAATTCTGTCTCACAAAAATCAGAATGGAAAACAATCAAAAAATGTCATGTGCCTGAAAATGGTACCAATAAAAACGTCAGCTCATCCCG
Source organism: Dendrobates tinctorius (assembly GCF_039654945.1). Taxonomy (NCBI): domain Eukaryota; kingdom Metazoa; phylum Chordata; class Amphibia; order Anura; family Dendrobatidae; genus Dendrobates; species Dendrobates tinctorius. Next base: position 11,555,294 of record NW_027361699.1, read on the forward strand.
CAAAAAACAAGCCCTGACATGACTCTTTCGGCCAAAATATAAAAATATTATAGGTGAATGATGCAAAAATTAGTTTTCACAATAAAAAGCGGATTTTTATCGGGTCTTCTGTTTTGCTGGTGTCATACACTAAAAGATAGTGTATGACACCAGCAAAACAGAAGACCCGATAAAAATCTGGTATTGCTGTAATTGCACCGACCTGAAAAATAAAGTCACCTAATCACTTATACCGCACAAGGAATGGAGTAAAAAATAAATGAAACCAATTCATCACATGCTGTTGATTTTTTCATTCTGCCTCCTAAAGATCGCAGTAAGATTCAGCACACATTTATCCTGCGCTCTACACTGAGTCCTTACATCAGAGTTTCTGTATAAATCTCTGAAATACCTTGATTCAGACAGAACCCCTGGCGTAAAATACCCTCTAATAAGGCAGATGGAGGCACTGTGGATGCCGTCTGACCTGTAATCCGGCGGTATCTGTCTTTATAGGATTGCATAAAAGTGCCATCGGCCACAGTTTTGTGCACTTCTGAAAAACACCTAACAAAATCATCATTACATCTGTAGATAAATTCCCAAAGAGTTATCATTTCCAAAATGGGGTCACTTGAGGGGGATTCTGCTTTTCTAGCACTTATGAGCTCTTTATCTGGAGTCCACAGACAAGCCTAGGAAAATCTGGGCTCCAGGAGGCAAATAGTGCTGTGTCCCTCCCGAGTCACTCCGTATGGCTAAGTAGTACTGTATAGCCACACATGGGGTATTTCTACATTCAGCAGAAATTGTGAAAAAATTTTGGTGCCATTTTTACCCATTTCCCAGTGTGAAAATGTAAAACTTGGGGCTAACACACAATCTTGGTGGTAAAAATATAAATTATTTTTTCTTCACTGCTCAATGGTATAAAAGTTTGTGACACACCTGTGGTGTCAATATAATCACTGCACCCCTAGATAGATTCATTGAGAGATTTAATTGGTAAAATGGGATCACTTATGGGGGTTCTGCTGTTCTGGCACCTCAGGGGCTCTGCCAATGTAACATGGCATCCTCAAACAAATGCAGCAAAATCTACACTGTAATAAGGCGTTTATTCCCTTCTGAGGTTTGCACTGTGCCTCAAAAGGAGTTTTTGACCACACATGGGGTAATGGTGAACTCAGGAGAAATTGCACAACTAACTTTGGGATCAATTTTCTCCTTTTGCCCTTGTGAAAATACAAAATTTATAGCTAAACCAGATTTTTGTGGGAAAAATGTGATTTTTTTTATTTTCACGGCTTAAAGTTATAAACTTCTGTGAAGCACTTAGGGGTTCAAGGTGCTCAGTACACATCTAGATAAGGTCCCAAAGGGGTCTAGTTTCTAAAATTGTGTCATGTGTGGGGGTTTCCACTGTTTAGGTACTTTAGGGGCTCTTCCAATGCGACATTTCGTCCGCTAATTATTCTATCAAATTTTGCATTTAAAAAGTCAAATGGCGCTCCTTCCATTCCAATCTCTGCCATGCGCCCAAACAGTAGTATTCCCCCACATATGCAGTATCGACATACTCAGAAGACAATGCACAACAAATTGTATGGAGCAATTTTTCCTGTTACCCTTATGAAAATATGGACCTAAAAAAGATTTATTTGGAAAAATGTGATTTTTTTTATTTCCACGGCTCTGTTATAAACCTCTGTGAAGAACCTGTGGGTTCATGGTGCGCAATACACATCTATATAAGTTCCCTAAAGAGGTGTAGTTTGCAAAATAGTATAACTTGTTAGGGGTTTCCACTGTTTAGGTACATCAAGGGCTCTCTAAATGCAACATGGCAACCAACTGCTAATTATTACGCTAATTATTGCACTAATTATTCCAGCATATTTATATTCAAAAAGTGAAATGGTGCTCCCTTTCTTCTAAGCCCTGCCGTGCACACAAACAGTTATTTTCCTCCGTTTATTGGGTCTCTGCGCACTCAAGAGAAATTGAACAACAAATTTTATGGAGCAATTTTGGAGCAATTTCTCTTGTTACCCTTATGAAAATGCAAAATTTGGAGCTAAAAAGGATTTAGCTAGGAAAAATGTGATTTTGCTTATTTTCACAGCTTAACATTATAAACTTCTGTGAGGCACCTGTGGGTTCAAGGTGCTCAATACACATCTAGATCAGTTTCCTAAGGGGTCTATTTTCCAAGTGGTTTCAATTATTGGGGTTTCCACTGTTTAGGCACATCAGGGGCTCTCCAAACATGAGATGCGGCAGCTAATTATGCCAGCAAACTTTACATTCAAAAAGTGAAATGGCGCTCCTTCCCTTCCAAGCCCTGCCGTGTGCCCAAACAGTTGTTTTTCCCCACATATGGGTTATCGACATTCTCAGGTGAAATTGCATAACAAAATGAATTGTCCATTTTCACCTGTTACATTGCAAAACTAAAAAAAAATTAGATCTAAAGGAAAATTTTTGTGAAAGAAAAGTAAATATTTATTTTTTGTTTCCACATTCCAAAAATTCATGTGAAGCACCTGAATGGTTAATAAACATCTTGAATGTGGTTTTGAGTACCTTGAGGGGTGAAGTTTTAAAAATGGTGTCATTTTTGTGTATTTTCTGTCATATAGGCTCCTTAAAGTCAGTTCAAATGTAAGGTGGTCCCTAAAAATAATGGTTTTCAAAATACCGTATATACTCGAATATAAGCTGAGCTTTTCAGCCCATTTTTTTGGGCTGAAAGTCCTCCTCTCGACTTATATTCAAGTCATATACACCATGGGGTCGAAGAGGGAGGGGGCGGGGGTGTCAGGTCATACTTACCCATCCTGGCATGGTCTCTGCAGCCCCCAGCTTCTCCGCGATCTCCCCTCCTTCCTTCAGCGGTCACATTGTATCGCTCATTACACTCATGAATATGCACATATTCATGAGGTGTAATGAGCGGTACCATGTGACCCCTGAAGGCAGGAAGAGAGATTGCGGAGAAGCTGGGGCTGCAGAGACTGTGCCAGGACCGGTAAGTATAGCGATACTCACCTGTCCAGGTCCATCGCTGCTTGCTGCTGTCTGGCACATCATCTGTCAGTGACGTTCAGACAGCAGAGGGCGTGGTGACGTGGTTAGTGCATGCCGCGCCCCCTGCAGTCTGAACATCACTGACAGAGGACGTGCCAGACAGCAGCAAGCAGCGGCACCTGGCCCCAGTGATGGAGAGGTGAGTATGTCATTTTTTTTTTTTTTAAATACAGCAGCGGCATCACATGGGGGCATAATCTATGGAGCATCTTTGGGGGCAGCATATGGGAGCATAATCTATGGAGCATCTTATGGGGGCAGCATATGGGGCCTATTCTATGGAGCATCTTATGGAGCCATTATTAACCTTTGTGCAGCATTATATGGGGTGTATTTGCATGGAGCATCTTATGGGGCCATCATGAACTGTATGGAGCATTATATGGGGCTCCTGATTCAATATGGATATTCAAAAACATTTAACTTACTGATGTCTCAATTAATTTTACTTTTATTGGTATCTATTTTAATTTTTTAAATTTACCAGTAGCTGCTGAATTTTCCACCCTAGGCTTATTCTCGAGTCAATAAGTTTTCCCAGTCTTTTGTTGCAAAATTAGGGGGGTCGGCTTATACTCGGGTCGGCTTATACTCGAGTATATACGGTATTGTTATAAAAATGAGAAATCGCTGGTCAACTTTTAACCCTTATAACTTCCTTTTACCAGCATCATACGTCATCTGGGCAACAAACAGCACATGAGTTGTCATTTGACCAGCCAATTCAGGCCCCTTAGATAGGGAATAGAAAAGGTGCGCATTCAGCAGGGAGAGTTGGTGCCAGCTGAACAGGACTTAGTCCAACATAACAATAGGAAAAACAGCTGCACTCTTGGGTGAATGCAAAAAGTGAAAGGTTTATTTATAATGGTCACCACACTAAAGATATTACAGTGATCACTGATTCAGAAGATATCAGTAAGTAAAATTTCAACCCAATCCTGAGTCTTTTTCAAGCATTGATACAACTCAATCATTAATGTGTTATAAAAACAAAACAGATCAAAATATACGAACAAAACATTCAGAGATACATTGAAGGACAAAACAAAACAGATAAAAATATACGAACAAAACATTCAGAGATACATTGAAGGAGTTCTCCTTCAATAGAAGTCTTCAAACACAGGCTGAACAGACATCTGTCTGGGATGATTTAGCGAAACCTGCTTTGAGCAGGGGGTTGGACCAGATGGCCCAGGAGGTCCCTTCCAACTCTATGATTCTATGATTCTATGATTCTACATACTATAGCTCATTTATGAGGATAGGATATAGGACAGAAAAGTGAATACAGCAGTACAACCTTAATTAAATTACCTAATAGTGTGTGTAAAGATTCACTGGTGTGTGAAAAAGTGTAGTTAATTAGGGTCCTGGTAGGGTGATAAAATAAATGTCACATAGCTAATAAATATAAGGTCTAATGTCATAACTGCATATGATGGGGTATATAGAAAGATTGAAAGAGGAAGGAGTTGAAAGGAAAAATGGTTAGTAATAGTATTAGGAGTAATACCAACCTCTATGGTAGACAACCTGGGGTGAAAAGTTGGGGAAAATTTTTCAGGGGGTATATGAACCTGTTGGAGTACAAAGAAAAATTGAGTTACTGGAGAAAGGTATATATAGGTAGGTGGTGGAGAATAGTAGGTATACTGACAATAAGGCTTGGTGCCCAGGGGCTAAGTTGAAGTTCCCTGTTGTGTGGTTTGAGGACATTGGTGGCAGTGGGGTATAAATGCGCCCTAAAGGCGCCACTTCCGGTATCGAGAAACCGGAAGTGATGAGTCAGTAAAATCTACCCCCCTTAATGACACGAACTTTACTCACTAACACAGCATAAATACTTCTTTCTTCACAGCCAGACAAATCATCCTTTTTCCCTCTACTGTGACTGGGTAAAATGTGGAGAGTGAGCCAGAGGAGATGTAGGGAATGATGGGAGTCACAACACTTAATGGCTAGTAGCTGATTTCCTGACGGATGTTTTCTATTTTCTTTGTAAAGCAGGAGTCTAGATCATCAGCACAAATAGGGACCTGCACTTTAAGGATTGAGGATGGAGTGAGAGGTATCGAATAGTTTTTTTGGGTTGTTGGATAGTGAGATGAAGGGTTATAGAGATATAGGTTCTTAATATAAATTTATAGTGAATGAAGTTTTCTGGTGTGCAAGTTTTTTTTATTATAGATGTTCGACACTCCTAGAGCATCGCTGGAGAAATAGAGTTTGTGATATGAGCCAGGGCTGTTTTACTCTGTGTTTGGAGGTTATGAGGGTGAGGGGAGCTACTTGGGCCAGGGTGCTTCTGAGAGTGTCATTGTGTTAAGGATGTGGACTTAATTGAAGATATACAAAATGAATTCAAAATGTACACATATTTGAACATATAAGAAACAAAGATGCTGATTATGTGCCTACGTGCTAGAAATCATACCTGTCAGCAGGTTTAGAACACTTATGTGGACTTTGATATGATAGCATGTCCACTTTCGCTAATGTAAAATGAAGTAATGCTTAGGAAAAGAACAGAATCATAAAAGCTAGTGGATATTGATTAAACCCCTCCTGAGGGAGGAGAAAATAGAAGGTTTTACCAATGATCAATATGATAAGTGATAATCTTTATAAGGATATGATATTTCCTCAATAAATTGGATTTTCTTGCTCGTGATTGTGTGGCCATTTACAAGTAGCCTTTCTCCATGTACACATAAATTTTCCTGAGATATAATTTGGAAACAGACAATTAAGGTGATCACACAGCTTAAGGGCAGAGATAGACTGCCTTATTTCTCGTGTGAGAATCGCATTGTAAAACTTATACTGGCTGTCGGCTGTCCTGACCTGTGCTTGACAGCTGCATAGTAATGCATCATGCTGTCTTGCTCAGGTCAGGAGATTTGATGCCTCAGTCCGTTCAGTGTGATGCGATTCTCGCACGAGTTTTACAGCCGTCTGACTCTGCCCTTAGTGTGACTCTATCAGTTGGCACAACAATGTGAGGCAAGGACGAGAAGTCCAGATGACTGCAGCTACAACAGACCTCTTCCCAGGGTGAACCACACCTGAGTGCGGAGATAGCGCACCTCCAAAAGATAGGAAAATACATCATCTTGCTTAATGACCCTCTAGTGTGTGTGCATTCAGGGATAGAGATAGCCGACTGTCGTGTCCGCAATTTACAAGTACTGAGCCTTTCATCTGACTTGAGCATTTAATAAAAAGGCTAGCATGCCGAAACAAGCGTTGGGGAGGGCGCTATCCTAGTGCCAGGGATTCTTGCTGCCAATGTAAGTTTTTTTTTTCATCTTGGGACTTCCTTTATACTTGTCATTACCATTTCAGTGTGCAGCTATATACACCCTACTCTCTTTTGCACTATGCATTTGATTTTTTCACATTCACAATGAACATTTTGAATCTAATGACCTACACTTCAATATTTATCATGTATTTGCATGAATCATGACTAAAGGGGGTTTTACACATAGCGATATCGCTAGCAATATCGCTATAACATCACCGATTTTGTGACGTTATAGCGATATCGCTAGCGATATCGCTATGTGTGATACTTACCTCCGACCGGCTCCCCCGCTGTCCATCGCTGATCGCGCGAGATCGGGCGGCTCCATTTCTCGTCGTCTGCTTCCTGCTGGGCTTCCTGCTGTGTGAGACGAGCGACCCTGGACGCGGGCGGGAGGACGTCAGGATCGCTGTGTGTGAAAGGTGAGTATCGTGCGCTGCGTCGCTGCTGCATCGCTGTGAGATCTTCAGGTGTGAAAGCTCACTAGCGATCATTTAGCGATGCACCAGCGATCCTGACCGGGTCGGATCGCTGGTGCATCGCTAAATGTAAAAGGGCCTTTAGATTCTCCCTTCTTCTTTGCAGTAGCACTTTATTCATTTTTTACACCTATTTTTGTGGTTTTCATTTTACTATTTGATACTAGGCTGTGCATATTCTCCCTGGCATTTTTATTAAATGTCTTACTGTCCTGGGTGCGTCCTTGTTTGTTTGTAATTTTAATGTAACATTTTGATTGATGTTTTTTCTATTATTGTACCTGATTAAATAATAAATTATTGTGTTTTTACATTTTTTAGTCACTACTTCAGTCCGGCTTCTTGGTCATAGGGATATTACTCTATACTTATTTATATTAATCTTACAATTTATTATATAGGTTTTACTGATGCCTCTAAGCATTTCCTTTGCTATTTTTTCTTTAAATAAATAAATAGTAATAGTACAAGTAAATAACTGGAAATTTTATTGACACTATTTTGATCAAAAGAACCTAAAACTCATCCCACCACCAGTAGTTTTTTTTTTGTACTTAGTACAAACAAAGGTGCAACGTCCTATTTTTGGGCTAAGCATTTTGTCTACAGTATATAGATTTCCATGGACATTTGTCTGAAACGTCAGATCTGGGTCTTCCTCTACACTGTTTATTTTGAAATCTGCTGACACATAGCGTGCCGAGCTACAGGCGTTATGGTTCATCTTAATTTAATATACCTTATGGTGGTGGGATGGCTTTGCACTCTTTTGATTAAAATTGTGTCATTTAAGTGACCTATTTAATTTTCATGGTCTATTACTATTTATTTACTTACTAGAGGGTATTTGCTTATTTTCTTTTTATTTTAGGTTTTGTCTGTTAAATGGCCATAGTGTGAATACGCGCTAACTAGTGATGAGCGAATACATTCGGCAATATTCGTCACTCGCATGAATAGTACACTATTCCGACTATTCGTTACTTGGCGAGTAATTTGGTATTTGCCTCGGTATATTTGAGTGACCCGCCCAGCTTGTTTGGCGCTTTATTTGCAGCCAATGAAAATGCTAGGCTGGCTTGCCAATCACAGTAATGCAGGCGCCATCTTTGGTGTGGCACTACTGTCAATAGCTGGTCTTACAGCATCATAGGGGATATTTAATCCCTGCCGGTGCCATCTTATGCACATTATATCCAGAAACAGCATAGGGAGAGCATAGTGTGAGTGTAGGGAGAGTGAAAGGAGCGCATAGGGAGATTTTTTTATTCCAAAAAGCACTTTTAAGTGCTCATGAGGGTGAATATTAGTTTTTTGTTAGATGGAGATGGCGAAGGGAGAGATTTAATACGAAGGAGAGTGAAAAGCAGGCACCTGATTGTTATGAGTTCACATCATCATTGCAAGTACATGCTTGAGAGCTCTGCTATTTTGTGTAGTTTAGTATTAGGAACAGACTGTGAGATTAGGGTGAGATAGGCAGACTTTCATCCACTACCATAAAATACAAATCAGCTCTTTTTATTGGCAAATAATATTAGGCAATGCCAGCATATACTAAACCAATTTTTTTGAGCTATATAATATTCCCGCGTAGCAGCATATCATTTTTTTACAGCTAAATAATATTCCTCAGTGCCACCATATAGTAACATCCTTTTTAAAAGCTAATTGCTAAATAATATTCCTCGCTTATGGCTTAAATAGCTAATATTTAGCTAGTAGTTGTGTGACTGGTGCAAAACCTGCTAAGCTACGAAAATGTTATTTACCAGTAATTTCCCTGACTCTGCTGTTAGTGTGTCTCATAAAGGAAATCGAAAAAATCCCCCAAAAATTCTGTTGGTGAAAAAATAGCATATTTTGATCTAGCAGTTGTGCAACTGGCGCAATCCGGGCAGAGATAATAAAACGTCACAATTTACCAGTGGAAATAATTTTCAATAGTCCGTCATTGCAGTGTGTCAGCTAGGCGACATAAAAAAATCATCTATGCAAATATAGTTCATATTGTATGGAACTACAGAACTACATTGTTGCAGTGTTACAATTTTTGTTGTCCCACAATTACTTCTTATTCAATGAGAAATTCCATTTACAGAATAGTGGTGTGTCGATGGGGCCAAGTTTTCCCCTTCGGTCGCTAACTTGGTGATGGCATGGTGGGAGGAGCTGTTTATTTTTTATGTAAATAATCCTTTCTTGGAAAACATTGAATGGTATATAAGATACATAGATGACCTGCTCATCATATGGAAGGGTGACGTCTGCCTCATTCCTCTTTTTATTGATTATATTAATGTTAATCAATTTAATTTGAAATTCACACATAGTTTTGTTAGGTCTACAATTTGTTTTTTAGATCTTCGTTTAATTGGGATACCGCAACAGTGCATTTCCTCCTCCACCTATCGCAAAGAGGTTGCTGGCAATACAATCTTGCATGCACATTCTTTCCACCCTGCTCACACAATTAAGGCGATTCCTGTAGGTGAATTAATTAGAGCAAAGAGAAATTGCAGTGAAACTTCGACTTTTGACAGGGAATTTTTTCTATAAAAAATCGTTGAAATAAATGTGGCTATATTGGACTATAAATAGAGCGGCTAATATCGTAAATAACAAAACAAGGGAAACATTACTCAAACCAAAATGTCATAATAAAAATATAACTCAACAAAATGATAGTCCCACACTGGTTCTTACTTACAGTCCATACTTCAAAGAAATCAGTAAAATAATTAATAATAATTTACATTTACTCCGTAATGACGATGTTATGGATAAGTTATTAAAAAATGGGATCAGGATTGTTTCTAGGAGAGCCTCAACTTTGGTGAATTTTTTATCTCCTAGTTTATACAGTACTAATAAAGTAAAAATAAAAATTGGTTATTGGTAATGGGCTACCACAGATGTGGTCAGTCTCCCTGTAAAGCGTGCACCTTTTCATTCAAAACCCTGTCTTTTTTTGATTCCTCAAACAACAAAGAATATAAAATCAAAAAATTTTTTAACTGAAATTGAAACTTTGTTGTTTATATTGTGGAATGTACACATTGTATTTTAAAATATGTGGGTTCGACCATTCATAGATTAAAGCACCTGTATGACATTGTTCACAACCCCCAATACGAGTATATCCAATGTATCAAGGCATTTTGTGTCTGTTCACAATAGGGATCTTTCTTCCATTAAAATTTATGCTATAGAACAAATTAAAAAAAGAACCAGAGGTGGAAATAGAGAAAAATTACTAAGAGACAGAGAGGCATTTTGGATTACCTTCTTGATACACGAACACCTATGGGTATGAATTTGAGGAAAGAGTTTATGCTTTATTATTAATCATATTCATTTAAAGTTTTTTTGTTTTATTGTTGATGTGATATATTAATTTAATGTCATGTATACTTCACTTATATTTGTGTTTTTGTCCTTTTTGGATACATTCCTGTTTTTTTTTTCTCTCTGTGTCTATTTTAAATAATTAATTATGTGCACTTTCTTGATATTCTCCTGTGTTAGCTCTTTGAGGTTATTCTGAGTCTAAGGCCAGTTTCACACGTCAGTGGCTCCGGTACGTGTAGTGACAGTTTTCTCACGTACCGGAGACACTGACACACATAGACACATTCTAATGAATGTGTCTATGCAGATGTCAGCGTGTTTTCACGGACCGTGTGTCCGTGTGCAAAACACGCTGACATGTCCATTTTTGTGCAACAGCACGGATCACACAAACCCATACAAGACAATGGGTCCGTATAAACACGTATCGCACACGGATGCTGTCCGTGTGCTGTCCGTGTGCGATCCGTGTGCATTTGTAAAAGTCAAAGGGTTAACATTGAAACTAATTTTTCCAATACACAGACACGGACACACGGACAGCACACGGACAGCACACGGATGGTACACACGGGCATACGGATAGCACATGGATGTCACACGGATGGCCTACGTATCCACACGGACACGGATAGCTCCATTGACGGTTTTTCCGGTACCGGAATTATCTGGACGTGTGAATCTGCCCTAAGAGCATATACCGCTCGAAACATGTACAGAACCTCCTGGGCACTTTCTGTGTGGCTATCCCATGTCAGGGTAAAAACCGCAATGATGACTATAGCAGCCATGCTTGTATTTTAATGAAATAAATAAAGAAAATTCTGGATTTTGCTCCTTGAGCTGGACTTTCCTTTTCTATGACATAAAAAATACTAATTTTCTATTGGTTATATAAATAGCGAATTTTTATCTAGCAGTTGTGCGACTGGCGCAAAGCCTGTTGAGAAGCACAAGCATGACTTTTTACCTGTAATTTTTGTGATTCTGCTGTTGCTGTGTGCAATAAACCTGGAAAGGAAATTGGTACATAACACCTCTGTGAGGGTACTTGTCAAAAATATAGCCAAGAATTTTTTTATCATAAGCATAATACATCTAATAAGAGAAAGTGTCACATTAAGGGATGTGGATGTGATGGTGTCCGTCAAGGCTGTCTGACAGATCAGTAGGTGGCTGTATCTCATTCTAGCTTCCAGTCAAAATTTGGTCAGTGCGCTGTACCACTGATGAACCCGGAGAAATGCGAGGATGTTGTGGGTTGGAAGGCATACACAGGCTCTACTGTGTTGACAAGCAGCACCATGATGTCTTCCACATGGTCCAGTCTCAGTAGTTAAGAGGCTGGGCCTCTGAATCATTAACCTGGTCCTCCTTCCTCCCACCATCAAGAGTCCAAGGAGACATATGACCCAACACTGGCCATTTTGAGGAACTGTTTATGTTCCTTTGTAATTTTTTGGGCCTCTCAAAGTGCACCATTAAAGAGGGTCATGAGGTGGAGTGCAGTGATGCTCAAACATTTGAGCACCCATAGCCAAGCGAAAGCCAAGTTGGAGAAGGGCAATTCATGTCTGAAGAGGTGAAGGAAAATCAAGATGCACAGTTGCCATCAGTTCAGCCTAAAATCGCAACGAGCGGGTTTTTAGTTCGGCCAGTGCAATCATAACGGATAGGCGCACACATCTGTCAACTGAAATTGCAGATAGGCTGATTGTTCTAAAATTAAACAAGTGTTAGATTTCCCCCAACTTTGTAAGCCCTATAGATGGTAGCAAATAACGTAAAAACAAGCCAAATGATTTTTTTTGCAAGTTGTCTTAACGTCCACAACTTTATATCCAAACCCATTTTGTTCAAGAAATCTTCTGCTCCTGTTTCTGCAACAAGTACAGTGGGAAAAAAGTATTTAGTCAGCCATCAATTGTGCAAGTTCTCCCACTTAAAAAGATGAGACATCATTGGTAGACTACAACTGTGAGAGTCAAAAAGAGAAAGCAATTCCAAAAAATCACCTTGTCTGATTTGGCAAGATTAATTTTTAAAATTATGGTGGAAAATAAGTAGTCAGCAACAAAAGTTCATCTCAATATTTTGTTATATATCCTTTGATGGCAATGACAGAGGTCAAACATTTTCTGTAAGTCTTCACAAGGTGGGCACACACTGTTGGTGGTATGTTGGCCCATTCCTCCATGCAGATCTCCTCTAGAGCAGTGATGTTTTGGGCAACACAGCTTTCAAATCTCTCCAAAGGTTTTCTATGGGGTTGAGATCTGGAGACTGGCTAGGCCATTCCAGGAACTTCATAAGCTTCTTACGAAGCCACTCCTTCGTTGCCCTGGTGGTGTGCTTGGGATCATTATCATGCTGAAAGACCCATCCAGGTTTCATCTTCAATGCCCTTGCAGGCGGAAGGAGGTTTGCACTCAAAAGCTCATGATACATGGCCTCATTCATTCGTTCATGTACACAAATCAGTCGTCATGGTCCCTTTGCAGAGAAACAGTCCCAAAGCATGATGTTGCCACCCCCATGCTTCACAGTAGGTATGGTGTTCTTTGGATGCAACTCAGCATTCTGTCTTCTCCAAACACGACAAATTTTGTTTCTACCAAATAGTTCTACTTTGGTTTCAACAGACCAAATGACATTCTCCCAATACTCTTCTGGATAATCCAAATGCTTTCTAGCAAACTTCAGACGAGCCCGGACATGTACTGGCTTAAGCAGGGGGACACTTCTGGCACTGCAGGATCTGAGTTCCTGGTGGTGTAGTGTGTTACTGATGGTAGCCTTTGTCATGGTTGTCCCAGCTCTGAGCAGGTCATTCACTATGCCCCCTGTGTGGTTCTGAGATTTTTGCTCACCGTTCTTGTGATCATTGTGACCCCATGGGGTGAGATCTTGCATGGAGCCCCAGATCTAGGGAGATTATCAGTGGTCTTTTATGTCTTTCATTTTCTTATTATTGCTCCCACAGTTGATTTCATTTCACCAAGCTGCTTGCCTATTGCAGATTCAGTCTTCCCAGCCTGTTGCAAGGGCTACAATTTTGTTTCTGGTGTCCTTCATCAGCTCTTTGTCTTCACCATAGTGGAGTTTGGAGTATGACTGTTTGAAGTTTTGGACAGGTGTCTCCAGTTAATGAGTGGAGGACAGAGGAGCCTCTTAAAGAAGAAATTACAGGTCTGTGAGAGCCAGAAATCTTGCATGTTTTTAAGTGACCAAATAATTATTTTCCACCATAATTTGAATAATAAATCTTGCCAAATCAGACAAGGTGATTGTCTGGATTTTTTTTCTAATTTTGACTCTCATAGTTGTGGTCTACCTATGATGTCAATTACAGGCCCCTCTCATCTTTTTAAGTGGGAGAAACTGCAAAATTAGTGGCTGACTAAATACTTTTTTTCCAATGGACTTAGTTGTCATCTATGTATACCTCACCTGGGTAATGTTTTTTAGTTTTTGAAAATTTTGCACATTGTGCAATGGTGAAACTTGTACTTCCTATCTCTACCTCATGTAATAACTGCAAAGTGTATTGTGAGGTCCGCCATCACAGTGCTTCTCAGCATGTATGATACAGACCCCTTGGGTAATTTGTTTGAAGCCTGGCACATTGACCAATGCTGAAACTTGTACTCCCTATCTCTACCTATATTAGTAATTGCAAAATGCATTGTGAGGTCCCCATCATGGCGTATTTCAGTGTGTATGGTACAGACTCTTTGGGGTAATTTTTGGAAATCTTTGTACATTGAGCAATGGTAAAATTTCTTCTCTTAATCTCTATATATTCTATTTTTTTATTATGTTGCCCTACTCAATCTCTTTAAGCATGTATCTGGTAGCCTGATGTTGATTTTTGGGACTGCACTAGGACATTTTGGAACATCAATGCGTTAACATGCTCCACACACTGCACAGAGGGAATCTCAAGCTGTGTCCTCTTTGGTCTCCCATTCCTTTGCAGCCACAGAGATTCCTGCTCAGTAGAGATGTTGGTCCCGGCGTCTTGCCCAGGCTGATACTAGGTATCTGGTTGATCCTTCTGGCTCTGCTGTAACACCATGCTTGAGTCAGAAGCAAGCAGATGCTTCTGGGACTAAGTCCTTTCTTTTGCTTACTGAGCATTCCTGTGGGACGACCTCTCATTGGATGTTGGAGGTCACATGTGCAGGTCCCATTCCTGCTCGGATTGGTCCACTGGGAAGGTCCTGGAAGGACGCCGCTATAAAAGAGTTGCATGGCCACTCGGCCATGCGCTAGTATAGACTCTTGTGGCTTATGGTGTGTATGATGACGGATGCTTCATAATGCGACTGACTCATTATGTTCCCCTCCCTCTGTTTGTGCTTGGGTTCAGGGAATAGGAGTTAGAGTCAGCGCCCACCTGTGGCATTGCATTCGCCATCGTGTTCCCAGTCATCAGCACGTGCTAGCATCCGATGGTGCCTATCTGTCCAAGGCACTATTGTACCGCCTCATGTGTTAGCAACCTCCAGTGCAGCGCCATGCGCAAGTTGTGCGCTTTCTTAGCCCAACCCTGGGTGATTACTGGCGTCCGCCAGAGCGACACTGTGCACACTTGCGCGCTATATTTGTATTAGTATCTTCTGCTGGCTCCGCAGTTTGCGGCACCGAGCACTAGAGGTCTAGAGGGATTCCTGTTCGGCGTCCTAAGGGCAGAGTCCTGAGACTCTACACTAGAGATCCATTTGCCGAGTCCTGTGGAGTTACCAGGCTCCGGCATTTGTGCCAGCGAACTCTGTGAAGTAACAGAGTTCGCTCCTGTATACAACAGGTCAGTGGTTACCCACCAATGTTTAGTTTGCACTCCGCCAGTTTACGATCTCTGCACGGTGGACCCCAGGCTGCGAACGCACCTCATTATCATTTTTATTATTTGGTGCGTTCCGCCAAACCTAACACACACTTCTTCAGGTTTCAACCTTACACAGAATATTAATATGAGCAATGAAACATGCTCTATATATATGCTGCTAGAGTTGAGCGACTTTTGGTTTTTTAGGGTCGCGTTTCGTTTCGTGAAACCCGACTTTTCCAAAAGTCGGGTCGAGCAAGATCGTCCGATTATAGGGAAAAGTCGGGGTCGTCCCGAAACACGAAACCCAATGTAAGTCAATGGGGAATAAAAGTCGGCAGTGAGAGGAGGACAGGAAACACACCAACAGTGCCCATTTGAATGCCAAAAGCATCAATTCTTCTTACTTAAGCTTGTCAACCTTAATTAACTTCATAATACAAGTTACGCACTGAAAAATGGGGGTTATTTGGCTACAGTTGTGGGGGGGGGGAGGGCTGGCTCCAGGTTTTCATGTGCCCTGGGCGAAAGAGCGCCCCTTTAACACATACCACAACTCATCATGCTCCGATACGGCAGAGAAATAGCGGTATAGTACAATGAAAAATACTTCACTTTTTACATCTCATGACGAGGCCCATCTATTTCTCCATACAGAATCATTGGTCCCATATAATGTTTGAAACAGTATATGATGAGCTCCACATAATGCTACAGTATATGTTGGTCCCCATGGATGAAGCTCCACTGTCTTATGGGCCCAAATAATGCTCCAAACATAATGGGCCCCATTTCTAATGCTCTAGTGTATAATGGGCCCTGTAAATGCTGCTCCAGTGTCTGATGTCCACCTTTGGAATGTTCCAGTGTATGGTGGGCCCCATCTATCATTCTCCAGAGTATAGTGCTCCCCAAAAATTGCTGTCCCAACATTGAAAACAATCAAATAAGTCTCCTCACTAGGGAATCCCTGTACTAGTCTGGACTCCTCGTCGTCCCCATCTTCCATCTCACTGCACAGTATTTCAACCTTGCAAGTGCTGTGATCCTGAGCAAGCAGGGGGGGCCCACTCATTGGCGACGGCACTGGCACAGGGCCCCTGATAGTACGGTGGTGTGTCTGACGGCGGGTGGGCCGAACCTGCACTTTCATCTGCAGCTTCCTCTTTGTCACCGTGTAAGATGGAACTGTATATGGGAAGGGTAACCTGAGTTTCATCAGGGTCAGATTCAGGCCGTGTAGCGTGCGAGGGGAATGTAGTGGTCTGGGTCAATGTACCAGCAGATTCATCGAGCAGTGGCTGGGCATCAGTGCACTTGTGTCGCCCCCAGGAGTACGGTCGCCACAGTGGCATTACCTTCCTCCTAGGGAGTGTGATGTCATGCTTGGGAGCAACGAAGGATCTCTCTAGCAGGTTAACTGATTGGGCGGCGTTATTCCCACGAGTCATGACCCTCCAAACAGCGTTCATGAAGGCAAAGTGTTTGTTTTACGTGGGCAGTATGGTTGCAAAGCTGAACCTTAAAGGAATGTCCAGAAGGGCACCACCAGGAGTGGAGCCTATGGTTAAATTCGACTCCACCTGGGAAACCTCAACCATGCCAGCTACAGAACAGATGCACACATTGCAAGCTTAATTCCGTTAACGAATGAGACTCCGTCATGCCCCGCGGTCCGAGTCCGGCTTACTAGAGGGACACGTGAGGCTCTGGAACATGAGATTGGCCAATAACTGGTGTGTCATGCCCTTACATGTCCGTGGCTGCATGTGCGCTACACTGAAAATGCCAGCGTTTGTCGCTTACAGGTGCAGATAACCCGCTGAACAACATTAGTGATGGGGATCACTGATTACAATTATTACCCGCGAACAATGATTTCCCAGTAAGTGCAGGTCAACTGCAGTTCCGGAATTAGGCCTAACCGTCATTCCTGAAAAAATGAAAAACTTACGTGTGCAAACCACAGGTGCTGTAGCTTGCTTAACAGCTCGCCAGCCGTTCTCACGCCCAGTATGGATTACACGTGATTGCACAAAGGTTAGAAAGGGTACCGTATCCCCAGATAACATGTATGGATAGCGTACACATTCAAAATATATGTCTCAGGAGGCAGGCTCAGAGGGTGTTAGGCCCAATATGGATTGCACGTGATTGCACAAAGGTTAGAAAGGGTACCGTATCCCCGGATAACATGTATGGATAGCGTACACATTCAAAATATATGTCTCAGGAGGCAGGCTCAGACGGTGTTAGGCCCAGTATGGATTGCACGTGATTGCACAAAGGTTAGAAAGGGTACCGTATCCCCAGATAACATGTATGGATAGCGTACACATTCAAAATATATGTCTCAGGAGGCAGGCTCAGACGGTGTTAGGCCCAGTATGGATTGCACGTGATTGCACAAAGGTTAGAAAGGGTACCGTATCCCCGGATAACATGTATGGATAGCGTACACATTCAAAATATATGTCTCAGGAGGCAGGCTCAGACGGTGTTAGGCCCAGTATGGATTGTACGTGATTGCACAAAGGTTAGAAAGGGTACCGTATCCCCGGATAACATGTATGGATAGCGTACACATTCAAAATATATGTCTATACAGCATGAGGCAGGCTCAGACAGTGTTAGGCCAAGTATGGATTGCACGTCATTGCACAAAGGTTAGAAAGGGTACCGTATCCCCGGATAACATGTATGGATAGCGTACACATTCAAAATATATGTCTATACAGCATGAGGCAGGCTCAGACGGTGTTAGGCCCAGTATGGATTGCACGTGATTGCACAAAGGTTAGAAAGGGTACCGTATCCCCAGATAACATGTATGGATAGCGTACACATTCAAAATATATGTCTCAGGAGGCAGGCTCAGACGGTGTCAGGCCCAGTATGGATTGCACGTGATTGCACAAAGGTTAGAAAGGGTACCGTATCCCCAGATAACATGTATGGATAGCGTACACATTCAAAATATATGTCTCAGGTGGCAGGCTCAGACGGTGTTAGGCCCAGTATGGATTGCACGTGATTGCACAAAGGTTAGAAAGGGTACCGTATCCCCAGATAACATGTATGGATAGCGTACACATTCAAAATATATGTCTCAGGAGGCAGGCTCAGACGGTGTTAGGCCCAGTATGGATTGCACGTGATTGCACAAAGGTTAGAAAGGGTACCGTATCCCCAGATAACATGTATGGATAGCATACACATTCAAAATATATATCTCAGGAGGCAGGCTCAGACGGTGTTAGGCCCAGTATGGATTGCACGTGATTGCACAAAGGTTAGAAAGGGTACCGTATCCACAGATAACATGTATGGATATCGTACACATTCAAAATATATGTCTCAGGAGGCAGGCTCAGACGGTGTCAGGCCCAGTATGGATTGCACTTGATTGCACAAAGGTTATAAAGGGTACCGTATCCCCAGATAACATGTATGGATAGCGTACACATTCAAAATATATGTCTCAGGAGGCAGGCTCAGACGGTGTTAGGCCCAGTATGGATTGTACGTGATTGCACAAAGGTTAGAAAGGGTACCGTATCCCCGGATAACATGTATGGATAGCGTACACATTCAAAATATATGTCTATACAGCATGAGGCAGGCTCAGACAGTGTTAGGCCCAGTATGGATTGCACGTGATTGCACAAAGGTTAGAAAGGGTACCGTATCCCCGGATAACATGTATGGATAGCGTACACATTCAAAATATATGTCTCAGGAGGCAGGCTCAGACGGTGTTAGGCCCAGTATGGATTGCACGTGATTGCACAAAGGTTAGAAAGGGTACCGTATCCCCAGATAACATGTATGGATAGCGTACACATTCAAAATATATGTCTCAGGAGGCAGGCTCAGACGGTGTTAGGCCCAGTATGGATTGCACGTGATTGCACAAAGGTTAGAAAGGGTACCGTATCCCCAGATAACATGTATGGATAGCATACACATTCAAAATATATGTCTCAGGAGGCAGGCTCAGACGGTGTTAGGCCCAGTATGGATTGCATGTGATTGCACAAAGGTTAGAAAGGGTACCGTATCCACAGATAACATGTATGGATATCGTACACATTCAAAATATATGTCTCAGGAGGCAGGCTCAGACGGTGTCAGGCCCAGTATGGATTGCACTTGATTGCACAAAGGTTATAAAGGGTACCGTATCCCCAGATAACATGTATGGATAGCATACACATTCCAAATATATGTCTCAGGAGGCAGGCTCAGACGGTGTCAGGCACAGTATGGATTTGACGGCCCAGATTACACAGCGGAGGAGCAGGGAGAGGTAAAGATTGCAAATGCTGGGGCCCTGCCCAAGCAAGGAGGGCCCACTCGTGGGCGTCGGTACTGGCACTGGGCCCCTCATAGTACAGCGGTGTGTCTGACGGCGGGTGTGCACCACCACCGTCAGAGACACTTGATTGCACTATGAGGGACCCTGTGTCAGTGCCCGCGCCCAAGAGTCGGCCTACCCACCTGTCCAGGGCAACGGCACTCGCATGGTGTAGTGCACTAGGTGGTGACCCCGGCCATGGGAGGGGAGGCAGCATAGTTAGGGAGTTTTAGAAAGTGGCATATGTTGATGTTGGACATTCAGCTGATGCAAAAGGCGAAATAGGTCAAGTCCCAGGAAGAGGTGGACCAAAGCAAGCCATTTTTCTGTCACCCTATGTGTCATCAGGGGAAGGTGGGACAAAATCCTTGGAAACCCATGCATGGTTCATTTTAATGAAGGTTAGATCATCCACATTTTGGGTTGACAGACGGGTCCTTTTTTCTGTCAGGATTGATCCAGCTGCACTGAAGACTCTTTCCGATAGCACACTTGCAGCTGGGCAAGCGAGCTCCTGTAAGGCATATTGTGCCAATTCAGGCCAGGTGTCCAGTTTAGCGGCCCAATAGTCAAAGGGGAATGACCTGTGTGGGAGAACATCGATATGGGAGGAAAAGTAGTTTGTAACCATAGTTGACAACTGCTGTCTCCTGTCACTTTCCATCGATGCAGTATTACCAGTTGTGTGAGCGGTATTTGAAAAATCAGTCCACAACATTTTCATGAAACCCCTGTCTCCAACGCCACTTCTGCTGTGTGCACCACGAACACCTCTGCCAAGCTGCCCCCGGCCCGTACGGCTTGTGTGAGAACCATCACCGCTGCTGTGTGCTGGGAATGCCTCAAGCAACCGATTTACCAGAGTTGCTTGTTTATTAGCCAATATTAGGTCAAGGTTCTCCTGTGGCATGATGTTTTGTAATTTGCCTTTATAGCGTGGATCCAGGATGCTGGCCAACCAGTAGTTGTCATCGTTCATCATTTTGGCAATGCGGGGGTCCCTTTTTAGGATCCGCAAGGCATAATCTGACATGTGGGCCAATGTTCCCGGTGTCAATGATGCACTGCGAGTGCTGGTTGGAGGAGCACTTTCTGGCAAATCCACATCCCTCCAGTCACGCACAAACCCTGTACCAGACCTTGCCACGCCAACATTTTCACTTGCCCCATGAGATGCATCCTCCTCCCCTAAGTAATCATCCCCATCATCATCCTCCTCCTCCTCTTCTTCCTCCACCTCGTCCAGGAGAGGTCCCTGAGCAGACAATGGCTGAATGTCATCAAGGATTCCCTTCTCCTCTTCCTCCTCATCAACATTGGCTGCAGACGCCTGCTCCTTAAGGTGCGTCAAAGTTTGCATGAGCAGACGCATAAGTGGGATGCTCATGCTTAGGATGGCGTCGTCTGCGCTTACCAGCCGTGTGCATTCCTCAAAACACTGAAGGACTTTACAGAGTTCTTTCAGCTTCGACCACTGCACACCTTTCAACTCCATGTCTGCTCTCAAAGTGCCTGGCCGTGTATCCTCCCACAAATGCATTATGGCCTGCCTCTGCTCGCACAGCCGCTCCACCATGTGCAGGGTGGAGTTCCACCTTGTTGCAATGTCGATAATGAGGCGGTGGTTGGGAAGGTGGAGCAATCGCTGCAGCTTCTGCATACGAACGGAGTGTACAGGCGACCGGCGGATGTGCGCGCACAGTCTTCGCACCTTCTGGAGCAGGGCTGTTACTCCGGATAATTTTTGAGGAAGTACTGCACCACCAGGTTCAAGGTGTGAGCCAAGCAAGGTATGTGGCTGAGTTTTGAAAGGGCTATGGCTGCCACAAAATTACGGCCGTTATCACTAACTACCTTGCCTGCCTCAAGATGTACACTGCCCAGCCATGACTCAGTTTATCGCTTCAAGTACTCGGCCAGCACCTCGGCGGTATGTCTGTCGCCCAAACACATCATCTGCAACACAGCCTGCTGACGCTTTCCACTAGCTGCTCGATAGGGGGACACATCGTGTGCAACAGTGGCAGCTGCAGATGGAGTGCTCGTACGACTGCGCTCTGTGGACGAGCTTTCGCTTCTGGAGGAGGAGGAGGAGGAGGAGGGTGGAACGCCTACAGCCAACTGTTTCCTATACCATGGGCTAGGCAGCACTGTCCCACCACCGCTGTCCCCTGTGGACCCTGCATCCACCACATTAACCCAGTGCGCAGTGATGGACACGTAACGGCCCTGGCCATGCCGACTGGACCATGCATCAGTTGTGAGGTGCACCTTTCCGCTCACTGACTGCTTGAGTGCATGGACAATGCGGTCTTTCACATGATGGTGGAGGGCTGGGATGGCATTGCGAGAAAAGAAGTGGCGACTGGGTAGGTCATAGCGTGGTACTGCATAGGCCATGAGTTCGCGGAAAGCTGTGCTTTCCACCAACCGAAAGGGCATCATCTCAAACTTTTGAAACGCGACTTTGGCGCGTAAGTCGCCGACCTCGTGGCCGACCTCATCCTAGGGTCGGGTTTCGTTTCATGAAACCCGACTTTGCCAAAAGTCGGTGACTTTTGAATTTTTTCGACCCGTTTCGCTCAACTCTACTGATTACTCCATGGAGCTGTTTTCACATACCATGCCTGGATTATCAAGTCAAATGGTGAATTACCCAGGCCAAGATGAATCTGACATGGAGTGCACTGATGCACAGCCGCTGATGGATGATTCTGCTGGTACTTTCACTCAGAGCACTACATTGTCCTCGCAGTGTACAGAGCCAGATTTTGACCCTGATGAGACTCAGGTGCCCCTTCCCGCACACTATACCACCATACATGGTGACACAGAGGAAGGTGCACATGACATAGAAGAGGAGGTGATGGATGACCCAGTTGTTGACCCAGATTGGCATCCATTGGGGGAAGAGGGTGCTGCTTCCAATAGCTCAGATGAGGAGCATCCACAGCAGACATCGACATCGCAACAGCTGTTATCTGGCAGCCCCGGAGCACTCCAAAGACAGGTTCCAAACATCAAAAGAGTTGCTGGACAGCTTGTCCAGAGGGTCAAAAGATCACAGCGTGCTAGGCCGCAAAATGTCTGCCAAAGTAGGAAGAGTGCAGTGTGGCACTTTTTTGAACAAAATCCTCATGATCAGGCCAAGGTTATCTGTAAGAAGTGCGCAAAGACCTTTAGCCGAGGGAAAAATCTGAAAAATTTGAATACCAGTTGCATGCTTAGACATTTAACCAGCATGCACTTGCAAGCGTGGACACAACACCAAACCTCAAGTGCCACATGTGCAACTGATCACAACGAAGGTAGTCATCAACGCTACATTGTTTCCCCCACTGTAAGCCCACCGGTTAGCACAGCAGCAAATGTTGAGGTGTCGTTGCAAGGCCACAGCAGTCAGGGAATCCCACTGTTATATCAACGAAAGACTGATTCTAGGCCATCAGAAAGAACACCAACTCCATCACCATCATCACCCCTCTCTCAGTCCGCCCTGTCCACCGCTCCTTCCACCATATGCAGCTCTCACGTCCAGCTCACCCTCCCAGACACTATGAGTAGGTCAAGAAAGTACTCAGTCTCTCATCCGCGTACACTGGGTTTGAACGCCCACATTGCCAAACTAATCTCGTTTGAGATGATGCCCTTTCGGTTGGTGGAAAGCACAGCTTTCCGCGAACTCATGGCCTATGCAGTACCACGCTATGACCTACCCAGTCGCCACTTCTTCTCTCGCAAAGCCATCCCAGCCCTCCACCATCATGTGAAAGACCGCATTGTCCATGCACTCAAGCAGTCAGTGAGCGGAAAGGTGCACCTCACAACTGATGCATGGTCCAGTCGGCATGGCCAGGGCCGTTACGTGTCCATCACTGCGCACTGGGTTAATGTGGTGGATGCAGGGTCCACAGGGGACAGCGGTGGTGGGACAGTGCTGCCTAGCCCACGGTATAGGAAACAGTTGGCTGTAGGCGTTCGACCCTCCTCCTCCTCCTCCTCCAGAAGCGAAAGCTCGTCCACAGAGCGCAGTCGTACGAGCACTCCATCTGCAGCTGCCACTGTTGCACACGATGTGTCCCCCTATCGAGCAGCTAGTGGAAAGCGTCAGCAGGCTGTGTTGCAGATGATGTGTTTGGGCGACAGACACACCGACGAGGTGCTGGCCGAGTACTTGAAGCGACAAACTGAGTCATGGCTGGGCAGTGTACATCTTGAGGCAGGCAAGGTAGTTAGTGATAACGGCCGTAATTTTGTGGCAGCCTTAGCCCTTTCAAAACTCAGCCACATACCTTGCTTGGCTCACACCTTGAACCTGGTGGTGCATTGCTTCCTCAAAAATTATCCGGAGTTAACAGCCCTGCTCCAGAAGGTGCGAAGACTGTGCGCGCACATCCGCCGGTCGCCTGTACACTCCGTTCGTATGCAGAAGCTGCAGCGATTGCTCCACCTTCCCAACCACCGCCTCATTATCGACATTGCAACAAGGTGGAACTCCACCCTGCACATGGTGGAGCGGCTGTGCGAGCAGAGGCAGGCCATAATGCATTTGTGGGAGGATACACGGCCAGGCACTTTGAGAGCAGACATGGAGTTGACAGGCGTGCAGTGGTCGAAGCTGAAAGACCTTTGTAAAGTCCTTCAGTGTTTTGAGGAATGCACACGGCTGGTAAGCGCAGACGACGCCATCCTAAGCATGAGCATCCCACTTATGCGTCTGCTCATGCAAACTTTGACGCACCTTAAGGAGCAGGCGTCTGCAGCCAATGTTGATGAGGAGGAAGAGGAGGAGGGAATCCTTGATGACATTCAGCCATTGTCTGCTCAGGGACCTCTCCTGGACGAAGTGGAGGAAGAAGAGGAGGAGGAGGATGATGGGGATGATTACTTAGGGGAGGAGGATGCATCTCGTGGGGCAAGTGAAAATGTTGGCGTGGCAAGGTCTGGTACAGGGTTTGTGCGTGACTGGAGGGATGTGGATTTGCCAGAAAGTGCTCCTCCAACCAGCACTCGCAGTGCATCATTGACACCGGGAACATTGGCCCACATGTCAGATTATGCCTTGCGGATCCTAAAAAGGGACCCCCGCATTGCCAAAATGATGAACGATGATGACTACTGGTTGGCCAGCATCCTGGATCCACGCTATAAAGGCAAATTACAAAACATCATGCCACAGGAGAACCTTGACCTAATATTGGCTAATAAACAAGCAACTCTGGTAAATCGGTTGCTTGAGGCATTCCCAGCACACAGCAGCGGTGATGGTTCTCACACGAGCCGTACGGGCCCGGGGCAGCTTGGCAGAGGTGTTCGTGGTGCACACAGCAGAAGTGGCGTTGGAGACAGGGGTTTCCTGACAATGTTGTGGACTGATTTTTCAAATACCGCTCACACAACTGGTAATACTGCATCGATGGAAAGTGACAGGAGACAGCAGTTGTCAACTATGGTTACAAACTACTTTTCCTCCCATATCGATGTTCTCCCACACAGGTCATTCCCCTTTGACTATTGGGCCGCTAAACTGGACACCTGGCCTGAATTGGCACAATATGCCTTACAGGAGCTCGCTTGCCCAGCTGCAAGTGTACTATCGGAAAGAGTCTTCAGTGCAGCTGGATCAATCCTTACAGAAAAAAGGACCCGTCTGTCAACCCAAAATGTGGATGATCTAACCTTCATTAAAATGAACCACGCATGGGTTTCCAAGGATTTTGTCCCACCTTCCCCTGATGACACATAGGGTGACAGAAAAATGGCTTGCTTTGGTCCACCTCTTCCTGGTACTTCACCTATTTCGCCTTTTGCATCAGCTGAATGTCCAACATCAACATGTGCCACTTTCTAAAACTCCCTAACTGTGCTGCCTCCCCCCCATGGCCGGGGTCACCACCTACTGCACGACACCGTGCGAGTGCCGTTGCCCTGGACAGGTGGGTAGGCCGACTCTTGGGCGCGGGCACTGGCACAGGGTCCCTCATAGTGCAATCAAGTGTCTCTGACGGCGGTGGTGCACACCCGCCGTCAGACACACCGCTGTACTATGAGGGGCCCAGTGCCAGTACCGACGCCCACGAGTGGGCCCCCCTTGCTTGGGCAGGGCCCCAGCATTTGCAATCTTTACCTCTCCCTGCTCCTCCGCTGTGTAATCTGGGCCGTCAAATCCATACTGTGCCTGACACCGTCTGAGCCTGCCTCCTGAGACATATATTTTGAATGTGTACGCTATCCATACATGTTATCCGGGGATACGGTACCCTTTCTAACCTTTGTGCAATGACGTGCAATCCATACTGGGCCTAACACCGTCTGAGCCTGCCTCATGCTGTATAGACATATATTTTGAATGTGTACGC
The DNA here is from genome assembly GCF_039654945.1 of Dendrobates tinctorius. NCBI lineage: Eukaryota > Metazoa > Chordata > Amphibia > Anura > Dendrobatidae > Dendrobates > Dendrobates tinctorius. The sequence continues at coordinate 11,581,056 of NW_027361699.1, forward strand.
TATCCATACATGTTATCCGGGGGATACGGTACCCTTTCTAACCTTTGTGCAATGACGTGCAATCCATACTGGGCCTAACACCGTCTGAGCCTGCCTCATGCTGTATAGACATATATTTTGAATGTGTACGCTATCCATACATGTTATCCGGGGATACGGTACCCTTTCTAACCTTTGTGCAATGACGTGCAATCCATACTGGGCCTAACACCGTCTGAGCCTGCCTCATGCTGTATAGACATATATTTTGAATGTGTACGCTATCCATACATGTTATCCGGGGATACGGTACCCTTTCTAACCTTTGTGCAATGACGTGCAATCCATACTGGGCCTAACACTGTCTGAGCCTGCCTCATGCTGTATAGACATATATTTTGAATGTGTACGCTATCCATACATGTTATCCGGGGATACGGTACCCTTTCTAACCTTTGTGCAATGACGTGCAATCCATACTGGGCCTAACACCGTCTGAGCCTGCCTCATGCTGTATAGACATATATTTTGAATGTGTACGCTATCCATACATGTTATCCGGGGGATACGGTACCCTTTCTAACCTTTGTGCAATGACGTGCAATCCATACTGGGCCTATCACCGTCTGAGCCTGCCTCATGCTGTATAGACATATATTTTGAATGTGTACGCTATCCATACATGTTATCCGGGGATACGGTACCCTTTCTAACCTTTGTGCAATGACGTGCAATCCATACTGGGCCTAACACCGTCTGAGCCTGCCTCATGCTGTATAGACATATATTTTGAATGTGTACGCTATCCATACATGTTATCTGGGGATACGGTACCCTTTCTAACCTTTGTGCAATGACGTGCAATCCATACTGGGCCTAACACTGTCTGAGCCTGCCTCATGCTGTATAGACATATATTTTGAATGTGTACGCTATCCATACATGTTATCCGGGGATACGGTACCCTTTCTAACCTTTGTGCAATGACGTGCAATCCATACTGGGCCTAACACCGTCTGAGCCTGCCTCATGCTGTATAGACATATATTTTGAATGTGTACACTATCCATACATGTTATCCGGGGATACGGTACCCTTTCTAACCTTTGTGCAATGACGTGCAATCCATACTGGGCCTAACACCGTCTGAGCCTGCCTAATGCTGTATAGACATATATTTTGAATGTGTACGCTATCCATACATGTTATCCGGGGATAAGGTACCCTTTCTAACCTTTGTGCAATGACGTGCAATCCATACTGGGCCTAACACCGTCTGAGCCTGCCTCATGCTGTATAGACATATATTTTGAATGTGTACGCTATCCATACATGTTATCCGGGGATACGGTACCCTTTCTAACCTTTGTGCAATGACGTGCAATCCATACTGGGCCTAACACCGTCTGAGCCTGCCTCATGCTGTATAGACATATATTTTGAATGTGTACGCTATCCATACATGTTATCCGGGGATACGGTACCCTTTCTAACCTTTGTGCAATGACGTGCAATCCATACTGGGCGTAACACCGTCTGAGCCTGCCTCATGCTGTATAGACATATATTTTGAATGTGTACGCTATCCATACATGTTATCCGGGGATACGGTACCCTTTCTAACCTTTGTGCAATGACGTGCATTCCATACTGGGCCTAACACCGTCTGAGCCTGCCTCATGCTGTATAGACATATAATTTGAATGTGTACGCTATCCATACATGTTATCCGGGGATACGGTACCCTTTCTAACCTTTGTGTAATGACGTGCAATCCATACTGGGCCTAACACCGTCTGAGCCTGCCTCATGCTGTATAGACATATATTTTGAATGTGTACGCTATCCATGCATGTTATCCGGGGATACGGTACCATTTCTAACCTTTGTGCAATGACGTGCAATCCATACTGGGCCTAACACCGTCTGAGCCTGCCTCATGCTGTATAGACATATATTTTGAATGTGTACGCTATCCATACATGTTAACCGGGGATACGGTACCCTTTCAAACCTTTGTGCAATGACGTGCAATCCATAATGGGCCTAACACCGTCTGAGCCTGCCTCATGCTGTATAGACATATATTTTGAATGTGTACGCTATCCATACATGTTATCCAGGGATACGGTACCCTTTCTAACCTTTGTGCAATCACGTGCAATCCATACTGGGCCTAACACCGTCTGAGCCTGCCTCATGCTGTATAGACATATATTTTGAATGTGTACGCTATCCATACATGTTATCCGGGGATACGGTACCCTTTCTAACCTTTGTGCAATGACGTGCAATCCATACTGGGCCTAACACCGTCTGAGCCTGCCTCATGCTGTATAGACATATATTTTGAATGTGTACGCTATCCATACATGTTATCCGGGGATATGGTACCCTTTCTAACCTTTGTGCAATGACGTGCAATCCATACTGGGCCTAACACCGTCTGAGCCTGCCTCATGCAGTATAGACATATATTTTGAATGTGTACGCTATCCATACATGTTATCCGGGGATACGGTACCCTTTCTAACCTTTGTGCAATGACGTGCAATCCATACTGGGCCTAACACTGTCTGAGCCTGCCTCATGCTGTATAGACATATATTTTGAATGTGTACGCTATCCATACATGTTATCCGGGGATACGGTACCCTTTCTAACCTTTGTGCAATGACGTGCAATCCATACTGGGCCTAACACCGTCTGAGCCTGCCTCATGCTGTATAGACATATATTTTGAATGTGTACGCTATCCATACATGTTATCCAGGGATACGGTACCCTTTCTAACCTTTGTGCAATCACGTGCAATCCATACTGGGCCTAACACTGTCTGAGCCTGCCTCATGCTGTATAGACATATATTTTGAATGTGTACGCTATCCATACATGTTATCCAGGGATACGGTACCCTTTCTAACCTTTGTGCAATCACGTGCAATCCATACTGGGCGTGAGAACTTCTGGCGAGCTGTTAAGCAAGCTACAGCACCTGTCCAGACAAGTACAGGGATTCCCTAGAGAGGAGACTTATTTGATTGTTTTCAATGTTGGGACAGCAATTTTTGGGGAGCACTATACTCTGGCGAATGATAGATGGGGCCCACCATACACTGGAACATTCCAAAGGTGGACATCAGACACTGGAGCAGCATTTACAGGGCCCATTATACACTAGAGCATTAGAAATGGGGCCCATTATGTTTGGAGCATTATTTGGGCCCATAAGACAGTGGAGCTTCATCCATGGGGACCAACATATACTGTAGCATTATGTGGAGCTCATCATATACTGTTTCAAACATTATATGGGACCAATGATTCTGTATGGAGAAATAGATGGGCCTCGTCATGAGATGTAAAAAGTGAGGTATTTTTCATTGTACTATACCGCTATTTATCTGCCGTATCGGAGCATGATGAGTTGTGGTATGTGTTAAAGGGGCGCTCTTTCGCCCAGGGCACATGAAAACCTGCAGCCAGCCCTCCCCCCCCACAACTTTAGCCAAATAACACCCATTTTTCAGTGCGTAACTTATACTATAAAGTTAATTAAGGTTGAAAAGCTTAAGTAAGAAGAATTGATGCTTTTGGCATTCAAATGGGCACTGTTGGTGTGTTTCCTGTCCTCCTCTCACTGCCGACTTTTATTCCCTATTGACTTACATTGGGTTTCGTGTTTCGGGACGAGCCCGACTTTTCCCTATAATCGGACGATCTTGCTCGACCCGACTTTTGGAAAAGTCGGGTTTCACGAAACGAAACGCGACCCTAAAAAACCAAAAGTCGCTCAACTCTAGTAATCAGTAGTATGGCCTGCGTCATCCTTCAATCTTGGTTGGGGTGAAGGACACAAGGAAAGGTGTGGTTCATGAACATGAGCCTCCAATGATGACTCAGTACTTTTACTTTTTACAACTGAAGAAGAGGAGGCGATAGAGCTGGAGGCTGAGTCAGCAATGTAAGACAAAACTTTTTCCTGATGCTCTGGCTTTAAAAGCGGTTTGCCAACTCCTAGAAAACTAAGCGTTCGAGGCCTTATGTAGCCAGACGATGACGCAGGCTCAACACCTCCTGCATTCGGTCCTATTTTTCTCTTGCCACTACCATCAGATCCACCACCAACACCATCATTACCAGCTGCCAACCCCCGCCCAATTCCACGGCCTCTTCCACCAGCCTTCCTCATTTTTGGTAGAAATGTAGACAAAATCCAACAAACTATATAGTATGTAAAACAAGGTACAAGGTGTATATAGGACAGGGGAGATTTTGAATTTCTGCACACACTTTTGGACACTGGACACTTTTGGATTGTGTGAGGCCCACTGATATCTGAGCGCTATGTGACAGGCTCGATGGCACAGCTGTGACCTAAGTGACTAGAGGATAAGTGAGATTTTGAATCTCTGCACACACTTTTGGACACTGGACACTTTTGGATTGTGTGAGGCCCACTGATATCTGAGTGCTATGTGACAGGCTCGATGGCACAGCTGTGACAAAAGTGACTAGAGGATAAGGGAGATTTTGAATCTCTGCACACACTTTTGGACACTGGACACTTTTGGATTGTGTGAGGCCCACTGATATCTGAGCGCTATGTGACAGGCTCGATGGCACAGCTGTGACCTAAGTGACTAGAGGATAAGTGAGATTTTTAATCTCTGCACACACTTTTGGACACTGGACACTTTTTGATTGTGTGAGGCCCAATGAATATCTGAGCGCTATGTGACAGGCTCGATGGCACAGCTGTGACCTAAGTGACAAGAGGATAAGTGAGATTTTGAATCTCTGCACACACTTTTGGACACTGGACACTTTTGGATTGTGTGAGGCCCACTGATATCTGAGCGCTATGTGACAGGCTTGATGGCACAGCTGTGACCTAAGTGACTAGAGGATAAGTGAGATTTTGAATCTCTGCACACACTTTTGGACACTGGACACTTTTGGATTGTGTGAGGCCCACTGATATCTGAGCGCTATGTGACAGGCTCGATGGCACAGCTGTGACAAAAGTGACTAGAGGATAAGGGAGATTTTGAATCTCTGCACACACTTTTGGACACTGGACACTTTTGGATTGTGTGAGGCCCACTGATATCTGAGCGCTATGTGACAGGCTCGATGGCACAGCTGTGACCTAAGTGACTAGAGGATAAGTGAGATTTTGAATCTCTGCACACACTTTTGGACACTGGACACTTTTGGATTGTGTGAGGCCCACTGATATCTGAGCGCTATGTGACAGGCTTGATGGCACAGCTGTGACCTAAGTGACTAGAGGATAAGTGAGATTTTGAATCTCTGCACACACTTTTGGACACTGGACACTTTTGGATTGTGTGAGGCCCACTGATATCTGAGCGCTATGTGACAGGCTCGATGGCACAGCTGTGACAAAAGTGACTAGAGGATAAGGGAGATTTTGAATCTCTGCACACACTTTTGGACACTGGACACTTTTGGATTGTGTGAGGCCCACTGATATCTGAGCGCTATGTGACAGGCTCGATGGCACAGCTGTGACAAAAGTGACTAGAGGATAAGGGAGATTTTGAATCTCTGCACACACTTTTGGACACTGGACACTTTTGGATTGTGTGAGGCCCACTGATATCTGAGCGCTATGTGACAGGCTCGATGGCACAGCTGTGACCTAAGTGACTAGAGGATAAGTGAGATTTTGAATCTCTGCACACACTTTTGGACACTGGACACTTTTGGATTGTGTGAGGCCCACTGATATCTGAGCGCTATGTGACAGGCTCGATGGCACAGCTGTGACCTAAGTGACTAGAGGATAAGTGAGATTTTGAATCTCTGCACACACTTTTGGACACTGGACACTTTTGGATTGTGTGAGGCCCACTGATATCTGAGCGCTATGTGACAGGCTCGATGGCACAGCTGTGACAAAAGTGACTAGAGGATAAGGGAGATTTTGAATCTCTGCACACACTTTTGGACACTGGACACTTTTGGATTGTGTGAGGCCCACTGATATCTGAGCGCTATGTGACAGGCTCGATGGCACAGCTGTGACCTAAGTGACTAGAGGATAAGTGAGATTTTGAATCTCTGCACACACTTTTGGACACTGGACACTTTTGGATTGTGTGAGGCCCACTGATATCTGAGCGCTATGTGACAGGCTCGATGGCACAGCTGTGACCTAAGTGACTAGAGGATAAGTGAGATTTTGAATCTCTGCACACACTTTTGGACACTGGACACTTTTGGATTGTGTGAGGCCCACTGATATCTGAGCGCTATGTGACAGGCTCGATGGCACAGCTGTGACAAAAGTGACTAGAGGATAAGGGAGATTTTGAATCTCTGCACACACTTTTGGACACTGGACACTTTTGGATTGTGTGAGGCCCACTGATATCTGAGCGCTACGTGACAGGCTCGATGGCACAGCTGTGACAAAAGTGACTAGAGGATAAGGGAGATTTTGAATCTCTGCACACACTTTTGGACACTGGACACTTTTGGATTGTGTGAGGCCCACTGATATCTGAGCGCTACGTGACAGGCTCGATGGCACAGCTGTGACAAAAGTGACTAGAGGATAAGGGAGATTTTGAATCTCTGCACACACTTTTGGACACTGGACACTTTTGGATTATGTGAGGCCCACTGATATCTGAGTGCTATGTGACAGGCTCGATGGCACAGCTGTGACAAAAGTGACTAGAGGATAAGGGAGATTTTGAATCTCTGCACACACTTTTGGACACTGGACACTTTTGGATTGTGTGAGGCCCAATGAATATCTGAGCGCTATGTGACAGGCTCGATGGCACAGCTGTGACAAAAGTGACTAGAGGATAAGGGAGATTTTGAATCTCTGCACACACTTTTGGACACTGGACACTTTTGGATTGTGTGAGGCCCAATGAATATCTGAGCGCTATGTGACAGGCTCGATGGCACAGCTGTGACCTAACTGACTAGAGGATAAGGGAGATTTTGAATCTCTGCACACACTTTTGGACACTGGACACTTTTGGATTGTGTGAGGCCCAATGAATATCTGAGCGCTATGTGACAGGCTCGATGGCACAGCTGTGACCAAAGTGACTAGAGGATAAGGGAGATTGGATTGCTTTTAAAAAAGCAGTTTGCGGAGCAGTGGGTAAACAGCAATGCCAGCCTGTCAGGAAGCCTTAAAAGGCAGCCCAACAACCAACACCACTGATACACCACAATATAGCCTCCCCTTGCACTGCACACACAGTGACTGGTGTGTTGTGCTGGCCAAATTGCTATCAGCAGCAGAAGCAGTTTTTTTTTCTTCTCAGCAGGACAAAAAAAAAAATTGGGATTGCTTTTAAAAAAGCAGTTTGAGGCCCAATGAATATCTGAGCGCTATGTGACAGGCTCGATGGCACAGCTGTGACCAAAGTGACTAGAGGATAAGGGAGATTGGATTGCTTTTAAAAAAGCAGTTTGCGGAGCAGTGGGTAAACAGCAATGCCAGCCTGTCAGGAAGCCTTAGAAGGCAGCCCAACAACCAACACCACTGATACACCACTATATAGCCTCCCCTTGCACTGCACACACAGTGACTGGTGTGTTGTGCAGGCCAAATCGCTAGCAGCAGAAGCAGTTTTTTGGTCTTCTTCTCTGCCTAACGCTCTCCCTACAGAATCAGCAGCAACCTCTCCCTATACTGAGATCGGCAGAAGTAAGATGGCGGTCGACGTGCACGCCCTTTTATACCCCCTGTGACGCCCACCAAAGCAAGCCAATCACTTGCATGCCCTTCTGAAAGATGGTGGTGACCCGTGCCTATGTCATCACGTTGCCCACAGTGTCCGTGGATCCTGATTGGCTGAAAAAGAGCGCAAAACAAACTTTTGAAACGTGACTTTGGCGCGTAAGTCGCCGACCTCGTGGCCGACCTCATCCTAGGGTCGGGTTTCGTTTCATGAAACCCGACTTTGCCAAAAGTCGGCGACTTTTGAATTTTTTCGACCCGTTTCGCTCAACTCTATATGCTGCTAGTTCGAAAATTTTACCCACACATCTCTTTATAAAGGGAACTTTGACATAATACCTTACATTGCCTGGTCCTGGAAAAGGATCATTGCTGGCTTTTCCAGTCTCCTAAATGAGTCTTCAGTCTCTTTACTAAACTGTCACTTCCCTTAAATTTTGTAAATTTGGGTCCTAAAAAAGGTGATGGGATATTGCCCAGTTTATGTACATTTTAACCCCTTAGCAACATGTGCCGTACTAGTACTGCACTGCAGGAACTGCATTTGTGCCAGCCAAAGTACTAGTACGGCGCCGCAATTGCCGCGGCCTCACATTGAGCGCCGCAGCGAACGCATGCGGGTGTCAGCTGTATGAGACAGCTGGCACCCCGCAGCAATGCCCACAATCGGATGTAAATGAAAAGGGTACCATTAAATACGTCATCTTGTCCTGCAAAAAACAAGACCTGACATGACTCTGTGGGATAAAATATGGAAAAATTATAGCTCTCAAAATATGGTGATGCAAAAACTATTTTTGCAATAAAAAGCATCTTTTATTGTGTGACATCTGCCAAACATAAAACCCGCTATAAAACCCGCTATAAATAGTAAATTAAACTCCCCCTCTATCACACCCTTAGGGAAAAATAATAAAATTAAAAAAATGTATTTATTTACATTTTCCCATTAGAGTTGGGGTTTAAGTTAGGATTAGGGTTGGGGCTAAAGTTAGGATTAGGATTAGGGTTGGGGCTAGAGTTGGGGTTACAGTTTGGATTAGGGTTAGGGTTGGGATTAGAGTTAGGGGTGTGTTAGGGGTAGGTTTGTGGTTAGGGTTATGGGTAGGGCTGGGATTAGGGTAAGGGGTGTGTTGAGGTTAGGGTTGGAGTTAAAACTGGAGGGTTTCCACTGTTTAGGCACAGCAGGGGCTCTCCAACCGCAACATGGCGTCCTATCTCAGTTCCAACAAATTCTGTGTTGATAAAGTCAAACGGTGCTCCTTCCCTTCTGACATCTGGCGTGCGCACAAACAGTGATTTACCCCCACATATAGGGTATTGGCGTACCCAAAACAAATTAAACAACATTTGCCATCAAATTTCACCTGTTACCCTTGTGAAAATAAAAAATTAGGGACGAAAAATCATTTTTGTGAAAAAAATATAATTTTTTATTTTTACGGCTCTACGTTTTAAACTTCTGTGAAGCACTTGGGGATTCAAAGTGCTCACCAAACATCTAGATAAGTTCATTAGGAGGTCTAGTTTCCAAAATGTCACTTGTGGGGAGTTTCCACTGTTTAGGCACATCGGGGGTCTCCAAATGCGACTTGGTGTCGACTAATTATTCCAGAATATTTTATTATTATTATTATTTATTTATATAGCACCATTGATTCCATGGTGCTGTACATGAGAAGGGGTTACATACAAATTACAAATATCACTTACAGTAAACAAACTAACAATCACAGACTGATATAGATGGGAGAGAGGACCCTGCCTTTTCGGGCTTACATTCTACAGGATGGTGGGGAAGGAGACATTAGGTTGGGGGGTTGCAGCAGCTTCAGTGATGGTGAGGCGGTAGCTCCAGTAGTGGTGAGGAGGCAGCGGGGATCATTGTAGGCTGTAAGCTTTCCTGAAGAGATGGGTTTTCATGTTCCATCTGAAGGATCCAAGTGTGGTTGATAGTCGGACGTGTTGGGGTAAAGAATTCCAGAGGATGGGGGACATTCGGGAGAAGTCTTGGAGGCGGTTGGGTGAGGAGCGAATAAGAGAGAAGGAGGTCTTGAGAGGACCGGAGCTTACGTGAGGGAAGATATCGGGAGATTAGTTCAGAGATATGTTTTTGAGACAGATTATAGATGGCCTTGTAGGTCAGTATCAGAAATTTGAATTGGATACGCTGAGGGAATAGGAGCCAGCGAAGAGATTTGCAGAGGGGAGAAGAGGAGGAGTAGTGAGGAGAGAGGTGAATTAGTCGGGTGGCAGAGGTAAGGATGGATTGGAAATGTGCGATGGTGTTAGCAGGGAGGTCACAGAAAAGGATGTTGCAATAGTCGAGGCGGGAGATGATGAGAGCATGTACAAGCATTTTAGTAGAATGAGGGTAGAGGAAGGGATGGATTCTGGAAATATTTTTGAGCTGGAGGTGACAGGAGGTGGAGAGAGCTTGGACGTGTGGTTTGAAGGACAGGGCAGAGTCAAGGGTCACTCCGAGGCAGCGGACCTCGGGTGCGGGGGAAAGCGTGATGTCATCAATTGTTATAGATACGTCAGGTAAGGAATTTTTGGGAGATGGGGGAAAGATGATCAGTTCAGATTTGTCCACATTGAGTTTGAGGAAGCAAGAGGAGAAGAAGGAGGATATGGCTGATAGACACTTCTGGATTCTGGAAAGCAGGGAGGTGACGTCTGGGCCAGAGAGGTAGATCTGAGTATCATCGGCATAAAGGTGGTACTGGAATCCATGGGACTTTATGAGTTTCCCCAGGCCAAGTGTATAGATTGAGAAGAGTAGGGGTCCTAGAACAGAGCCTTGGAGGACTTCAACAGAGAGACGGTGGGATGTGGAGGTAGTGTGGGAGTGGGAGATGCTGAATGTGCGGTTGGAAAAGTATGAGGAGATCCAGGATAGGGCAAGGTCTTTGATGCCAAGGAAGGAGAGGATCTGTAGTAGGAGGCAGTGGTCAACTGTGTCAAAAGCAGAGGACAGGTCGAGAAGGAGGAATATAGAGTATTGTCTGTTAGCTTTGGCTGTAAGTAGGTCGTTGGTAATTTTGGTCAGGGCTGTCTCAGTGGAATGATGGGGATGGAAACAAGATTGTAGATTGTCAAAGAGCTCGTTAGATGAGAGGTGGGAGGAAAGTTCAGCGTGGATGAGCTGCTCCAGGAGTTTAGAAGCGAATGGGAGCAGCGATATTGGGCGATAGCTGGACATGGCTGTTGGGTCGAGGGTTGGATTTTTAAAGATAAGCGTGATTGTGGCATGTTTGAAAGCAGAAGGGAAGGTACCAGAAGTTAGTGATAGGTTGAAGAAGTGGGTTAGGGATGGGATAAGAGTGGTGCTAATGTTGGGGAGGAGGTGGGATTGGATAGGGTCAAGTGGACAAGTGATGAGGTGTGATTTAGAGAGAAGATGAGCAAGCTCCCCTTCAGTGATGTAAGATAGGAAGGTTATGGTGTTTGGGCATTGGTCTGGCGTGCAAAAAGGGGTTGTGGTGGTTGAGCAATAAAGACTTGCCGTGTTTGGTCTAACTTGTCTTTGAAGTGTGGGGCAAAGTCCTCAGCAGAGATTAGGGAAGTCGGACGGGGCAGTGGTGGGCGGAGGAGGGAGTTAAAAGCATTGAACAACTGTTTGGGGTTGTGGGATAAGGAAGATACAAGGGATGTAAACTAGGCCTGGTTAGCAGAGGTGAGGGCAGATTTGAATGCGAGTGTTGCTTGTTTGAGTGCAGTGAAATCGTCTTGCGAATGTGTTTTCTTCCAGAGCCGTTCTGCAATTCAAGATGCTTGCCGAAGCTTTTTAGTGATGTTATTGTGCCAGGGTTGTCTATTGATTCGTCGCACTCTGTTATGCATGACAGGGGTGACCGAGTCGATGACTGATGCAAGCGTGGCATTGTAGAAACTAGTGGCAGTGGCAGTGTCGTGGAGTGAAGCTATGGAGCACAGTGGCAGAATAGAGTTAGAGAGTGTGCGAGGTCTAGATGTGCGAAGTTTCTGTGATGGTGTGCATATTGCTGGACATGGGTGACAGGTGAGGAGGACAATGATGAGAAAGTGAGTAGATGGTGGTCAGATAGAGGGAGAGGGGAGGTTGTGAAGTTAGATAGGGAGCAGAGACGGGTGAAGACTAGGTCTAATGTGTGTCCATCTGTGTGGGTGGCTGAGGAGGACCACTGAGTAAGTCCAAAAGATGAAGTAAGGGACAGGAGTTTGGAGGCTGCTGACTGGTGGGTGTCAATGGGGATATTGAAGTCGCCCATGATGATGGTGGGAATGTCAGCAGAGAGAAAGTGAAGGAGCCAGGTGTAGAATTGGTCAATAAAGGCAAATAGCGCTCCTTCCTTTCCGAGCCCAGTCGTGTGCCAAAACAGTAGATTTCCCCCAAGTATGGGGTATCGGCATGCTCAGGAGAAATTGCACAACAAAATGTATGATCCATTTTCTCTTGTTACCCTTGCAAAAGTAAAAAAAAATAAGTCTTTATGAAAATTTTTGAGAAAGAAAAGTAAATGTTTATTTTTTCCTTCCACATTCCAAAAATTCCTGTGAACCTCCTGAAGGGTTAATAAACTTCTTGAATGTGGTTTTAAGTACCTTGAGGGGTGCAGTTTTTAGAATGGTGTCACTTTTGGGCATTTTCTGTCATATAGGCCCCTCAAAGTCACTTTAAGTGTGAGGTGGTCCCTAAAAAAAAATGGTTTTGCAAATTTTGTTGTAAAAATTAGAAATCGTTGCTCAAATTTTAACCCTTATAACTTCCTAACAAAAAGAAATTATGTTTCCAAAATTGTGCTGATGTAAAGCCGACATGTGGGAAATGTTATTTATTAACTATTTTGTGTGATAAGGCTCTCTAATTTAAGGGCATAAAAACTAAAATTTTGAAAATTGTGAAATTTCCAAAATTTTCGCCAAATTTCCTTTTTTTAAAAATAAACGCAAGTCATATTGAAGAAATTTTATGACTATCATAAAGTACACTACAATGTCACAAGAAAACAATATCAGAATCACCAGGATCCATTAAAGCGTTTCAGAGTTATGACTTCATAAAGTGACAGTGGTCAGAATTTTAAAAATTAGCCTGGTCACTAAGGTGAAAACAGGCTTCGTCTCAAAGGGGTTAAGCACGTCTAAGACACTGGGTTAATACGCTCAAAAGACCTATTCAGGTCACAGCCTTACACATATTGGAACATGCCACGCTAAGACGTTTACCTGAGCTCTGTAGCACTGCCTGCCACCTGGGTAATACACTCCACAGACCTCATATCCTGTAATTGCTCCATTGCTGCTCAAAATCATGCAAAAAAAATACATTCTAGTTAAATAAAAATGTCCGCTGACACTCCAAAAAATGCTTTATACAACAAATTTAACCCTCATAAATGAGAGGTCAGAATACGAAGAGATCCATTTCATTAAAATATTGAATTTTTATTTAATCATAAATACAAAAGAAAAATAGGGAAGCAGAGATGCGAAGAATGGTAAAATCAAGGTGATGAGCTAGCTGGTACCATAGCCGTAGATATCTGTAAGTACTTATTGTTAAACAGGAACGAAATGGCACATTAAAAAAATATCCTGGTGAAAAGTATTAAATAAGATATACCAAGCAAACTATAATAAATAATAATTATAAATATTATTATATAATTTAGGTGTGGGTAAAAGTAGTGATTTAACATGCTCTAGTAAGTGTACAAAAACTTAGTTAAGTTGTATTACAATATGCCCATAAACCAAGGTACTGGCTCTATATTCGAACTTGAGGTTTTGATAAGTGCTATTATGAAGTTTTTAGTGTCATTATACTGTTCTTTATTATCTTGGGAAGTAGTGGCCTGATGGATCATGTGGACTGGTCACTATAGCGTACCCTCACCCTGACACGCGTTTCACTGCCAGCTTCTTCCGAGGGGCGTGTCAGGGTGAGGGGCTGCGGCATTCTTAAATGGTGCATTGACCTATCAGTGTGTTGAACGTAATCCATGATGTCGGCGCATGCCGCGACTGCCACTCTCATGTGATGGCAACTTCCTGGAGACACTGGGTGCTAAAAATTCAATATTTTAATTAAATTTATCTCTTCATATTGTGACCTCTCATTTATGGGGGTGGAAGTTAAATTTGTTGTATAAAAGACCCAATCTGCCTAGTTGTTTAGTTTTCAGAAGAAGTGCAAAGGCTTGTGTAGATTGATTAATGGCACTCCTGTCTCTTTAGAGAAAAATAAAAAAATGGTGAGGTATAACCAAATCAAAAAATCAAACATGAAACTATAACCTAAAACTCATCTTTATTTATACCATTAAAATATAGCACAGCCAAAAATTGTCAAATATTGCAACCAGCCGGTCCGGTACAAATATGGTGGATGTCAACAATGAGCCCTATAAGGCCTTATTATACCCTAGCATACCCTTCATTACAGTGGAGGTTGGCACCCTAGCTTGAATTGAACGCAATATGGCTTCCCTGCTCAATGTCGGCTCACCTTGAATGCAGCCTAGATTTCCCTAGCTGTATACCAGAACATTATAGACATACAGTCAAATATTATGATCGGTGTGCCGTGGTGATTAGTAAAAAGAATAAGGTGTATGGGTTATGTTTAATGGTGAACCAAAGGAGGTATGTCAAAATAGTGGTGGTCTATCAAATAGACCCAACCAAAAAGTTACCCCCTTGGGCGCCCAAGAAATCCACTCAAACTTCCAAAAAAACTGAGAATAATAACCAGATACTCAGCTAAAAAACACAAAGCTAGGTATGTGTCCATTGAGTAGGGAAGGGGAAAAAGGGGTAAGCCTAAGCTGATTCACCCTCCACTTGCCCTAATTTATTTTCCCTACCTTGCTGCGGAGATTGACACCCTAAATAATTACGCAAAATGGTGCCTCCGCTCACTGTCGGCTCTCCCTCGTTAACCCTCAAAATTCACCATAAAATAGAAGACGACGGTGGGGGAAGGGACGATGAAGTTTTCTCAAGCTTCTAAAATGATTGAGATAGAAAAGAATAGACCCAATTTACAAAGATTAACTCACTGGTGCATTATAGCAGCAGATAAAGTGCTATAGTGATTTTCATAAACAAAGGATGTAATACAGTCAAAGATGAAAATGCATAGCAACTTTGGCAACACAGACTATGATTATTTGCACTCATCTAAGGCGAATGCCTACTAGATGCATAAAGTTCCATATACTCGCATATGCCCGGGCAACGCGTTTCTCTTCCATGGTGTAAGTTCATCAGGGGGCAAATGGTACATCCAGTATCAAAAGATAAATAACATCCAGCACACGAGGACATCCTAATTGCAGGTGTACATAAACAAAAGCAGTGGGGGTTTATATATCCCACTTCCTCAATCCAGATGATTATGGGAAAAAGTCAAGGGAGTGTATTAATCAGCAAGCTCTATTGTACATATGTCTCTGTTTAAACCATCATGCATGTGCAAATGTCCATGGGCATTAGAGGTCTTTAGGTCTTTTCAGCCTCATCTGTGTACTATTTCCTGTTTAGAATGCATTCCACCTTGACCGTGGTATGTATTCTGACCACGGCTTGCGTTCCAGGCCGTGCATGCGCGCTACTGGTGCATCCGGAACATAGCTCCATATTCTGCATTTCCCAGCATGCAGGCATCCTGCACATCTCTCCGTATGGATGCATTCCACCTTGCACATGGGTGGTATGTATTCTGTCCACAACTTGCATTCCCGGCCACGCATGTGCGATAGAGGTGCATCCGGAACATGGCACGAGCCCTGCCCATCTCTCCGGCTGGATGGATAAAAGCACATCATCCCTATGATTGCAGCTGCACAGACTGGCACAGTCTGTCCAAAGTTGCTATGTGTGGAATTCTGCAACTATGCCCCGCTAGGTGTGTCCTAATTCTGTAAGTGGTACCCACTTGGACCATAATGATAGTTATAAAGAACAAGCATAAATATGACAAAACACCTATATTGAAGAGAAATTAAGTGAAACTTTACATTAAGAGACCACCACATCAAATCCCTGTCATGGGCAGCCCATTCTCCAGATCTGAACCCCATTGAAAACCTCTGGAATGTAATCAAGAGGATGATGGATAGTCACAAGCAATCAAACAAAGAAGAACTGCTTACATTTTTGCATCAGAAGCAGTGTGAAAGACTGGTGGCAAGCATGCCAAGACGCATGAAAGAGGTTTTTAAAATTCATGGTTATTCCACAAAATATTGATTTCTGAACTCTTCCTGAGTTAAAACATTAGTACTATTGTTTCTAAATGATTATAAACTTGTGTTCTTTGCATTATTTGAGGTCTGATAGCACTGCTTTTTTATTTTGAATGTTTTTCTTTTGTCAGAAAAAAATACAAAATTTATTGCTTGGAAATTCGGCGACATGTTGTCAGAAGTTTATAGACCAAAAGAACAATTTACATTTTACTCAAAAATATACCTATAACGAGAAAAATCAGATAAACTGAACATATGAAAATTTTCTCTTAATTTTTGCCAGAGCTGTATATAAAATAGATATACAGTATCAAGAGGACTAGATCAAAGTCATCTTTGTCATTAGTATCACACACTATCTCATAAGCGTGTGAAAACTGGGTGGGTCCCAAAAAATTTCCAAAGTGTAGAGTGATCACTGCTGGTATCAGTGAGAAAACAACACTACGGCTTCAGATGAAACAACTATAGGTGTGTTGTTCATTTAGCACTCTAGGGACTATTGACCATTCTAAAAATCCACTGGATTCTTTTTGTAACAACAGCCTATCCCAGTCACCTTGTCTCTCATTTAACCACTTCTAGTACACAAAAATTGAGACCATCCCAATTTCCTCAATGGCAATCCCATATATGTCTTGCCATGGGGGTATCATGTATATTCCTTACATCACCCAGGTGCTTGCTGATCCTTTTCCTGAATTATCTTCTTGTTTTGCCTATATAATTCTTAGGGCACAAGCATGTTGCCATAAAAATCACTCCTGTTGTTCTGCAATTGACAAAATTCCTAATAAAGGACCGTTTGCCCGTTGGGGTGCTTTAAAAGCTCTTATCCGGTACAATTCTCATACAGTAGGAACAATGTCTACACCAGAAGGTGCCACAAATCTTCCTAACCAGCCATGTCCCTTCTGATTTCTGTCTTATATAGTGGCTGTTCTTTAGGGATCTGCTCTTTCAAAAGGTGATTTGTGGATGGCTACAAATGATAGCAACCAGTGCTGTGTTAACCTGCAAAATTTTCTAATGTCTTTCGAGGATTCTAAAGACCTGATCCACTTGACTATCAAAGGTTCCAATATTCCTGGAAATATTACTTTTATTTTGGGACTTATGAGGCTATAAAAGGGCACTTCTGTCCTTCTCCAGGGCACTCCTAAAGGCCGTATCCAAGAGTTCATCGGGATAGCCACGTTGTCTAAAACGATCCCTTATTTCAAATGTGCCCTAAATACCCCTTACTCGGATTAGTTCCTCCTGATACTGTGTCAGCCGTCGGGTTCCTACCTCTGCACAGGAGGAATCTCGAGCCTTGCCTTCAGCAGTCTCCCATTCCTCTCCAGCCGTAGAGGAGTCTGCTCAGCAAAGATGTTGTTCCCGGTGTCTTGTTCAGTCTACTACTGTTGGCTTGGTTACTGCTGCCAATCAGGGTTCAGCTATAGTAACCTGCAATAGCCAGCAGCGAGCAGCTCTTGGGACTAAATCCTTCTTCCAGCTCACTGAGCATGCCCGTAGGAGGTCCTCTCATTGGAGGTCTGAGGTCGCATGCTCAGGTCCTATTGCTGCTCTGATTGGACCACAAGGAAGGTCCCAGAATGACGCTGCTATAAAAGAGTCGCATGGCCGCTCAGCCATGCGCTAGAATAGACTGTAATCTGTAGTGGTGTGTGTGATGATGGATGCTTGTGAACTGCTGACTGACTTATTAGGAAACCCCTTCCCTTTGATACTCATGTTAGTAGGGTTTAGAGTTTCGAGTCAGTGTTGACTAGTGGCACTGCCTAGCACTGCAGTTCTCCCACCTCCTCTCACATGTTAGCGCCAGTGTGCGCTAAGCTAAGGCACCACTGTACTGCATCTACTGCAGTGTCTATCAGAGTGGCACCATGTGCACTTCTGCTCTATTAGAGTGCGCTTTCCAGTCCTCAGTCTAGGCTGGTTAGTGGCGTCCGCCAGTACGGCACTGTATGCACTTTAGTGCGGTTTCTATTTAGTTTCTTCCTGGCACCGCAGTTGCGGCGCCGAGTGCTAGTGGTCTAGAAGGACTCTAACCCAGCGTCTTTGGGGCTGAGTCCTGAGACTGTACACTAGCGCTCACTCCGCCGAGGCCTGTGACGTTAACAGGCTCCGGCATTTGTTACAGCTGCTATGTGAAGTAACAGAGTTCGCTCTCGCACACACCGGGTCAGCAGTTACCCACCGGTGTTTTGTTGGTACTCCGCCATTACTGAGCAGCAGTTTTCCATCACTGCATAGTGGACCCCGGGTTGCGATCGCACTTTCTCTTATTTTATATTTAGTGCGATCCGCAATGCTAACATCCTGAGGTACTGTCCTCGAGGGATACCCTTCTTAAGTGGGACTGGATGGTGGCTGTCCCACCTAAGAAGGGCATTGGTAGCAGTGGGCTTCCTAAATACACTGGTGCTCAAGGAGCCTAAATAATTTTTTCTTATTTTTACATCAAGAAATGCAAGTTCAGTACGATGACACTCAGAGGTAAATTTTAAACCTATTTTGTTGACATTAACTTCTTGTAAAAATCTTTTAAACTCATCCTCTGACCCCAAACAAATGATAAACACGTTGTCTATATAGCGATGCCATGATGAAACTTTGCCTGCCCACCAGCATTCTACATCTGGAAAGATGACTGTTAAATCCCACCAGCCCAGGAGGAGATTGGTATAAGAAGGCACACAGGAGCCACCCATAGTGGTCCCCCTACACTGGTGGAAGTACTTACTGTTAAACATAAATAATTATGGGTAAGTATGTACTCCATCAATTCCAGTATTAATTCATTGAAGTACACAGCCCTAGATTTAAGATAGAACATGGCTTTTAAACTCATTGAATGCGGAATGCTGCTGTAAAGGGCCTCAACATCTATTGAACCTAATAGTGTTTCCCTGTCTATAGAGACACCATCAATTTTGTGCACTAGTTCCGACGTGTCCCTCACATAGGAGGGCAAGGAGACGACAAATGGCCAAAGTACTGTATATGCAATGGTCAGGAATTTACATATATGTCACATAAATTTTGGATGATGGGTAGGGAGATAGATCATAATGAAGTCCCCTTCTATGAGACCATTTACTGTATATGAACCCCTGGGGGGCTGATTCTAGTTAGGTCCCCCATGAGTTTACTGAATATTATTAACTCTTTTTGGTTCTTCTTGTCTCTAATGTGACAGTGGATGTGGGATCCCTGTTTGAGGTCCCATAAAGTAATGGGTCTATTTAATGGCTATATATCCTCTGTTAATGTAAAGCGCCGTTTAATTTTTTTTCAATATAGGTGTTTTGTCATATTTATGCTTGTTCTTTATAAATGTCAATATGGTCCATGTGGGTACCACTTACACATTTAGAATGCACCTAGTGGGGCATAGTTGCAGAATTCTACACATTGCAACTTTGGAGAGAATGTGCCAGACTATGTAGCTGCCATCATGGGGGTGATGGAGTTTTTATCCATTCAGCCGGAGAGATGTGCTGGGCGCGTGCACGCTGTGAAATGGATTGCAAATGCATAGACGATTGTATGAAACTTTATGCACCTAGTCGACACTCTCCTTAGATCACTGCAAGTCATCATAGTCTGTGTTGCCAAAGTTGTTATGCATTTTCATCTTTGACTGTATTGCATCCTTTGTTTACAAAAAGCACTATAGTACTTTATCTGCTGCTATAATGCACCAGTGAGTTAATCTTTGTGAATTGGGTCTATTCTTTTTTGTCTCCACTGTTTTTGAAGCTTGAGCAAACTTCATCTTCCCCTCCCCCTACCCACTTCTACTTTTTTCCCACTTCACTTTGTGGATAAGGAGAGGTGGTAGGGTGAATTTTGAAGGTTAACGAGGGAGAGCCGACGGTGAGCGGGGGCGCCATCTTGCATGATTATTTAGGGTGCCAACCTCTGTGGCAAGGTAGGGAAAATAAATTAGGGCAAGTGGAGGGTGAAACAGCTTAGCCTTACCCCTCTTTCCCCTTCCCTGCTCAATAGACACATACCTAGCTTTGTGTTTTTGGGTATCTGGTTGTTGCTCTCAGTTTTTTTGTAGCTTGAGTGGATTTCTTGGGCACCCAAGGGGGCAACTTTTTAGTTGGGTCTATTTGATAGACCACCACTATTTAGACATACCTCTTTTGGTAGACCATTAAACATACCCCGTACACCTTATTCTCTTTCCTAATCACTGCAGCACACCGATTATAATATTTGACTGTATGTCTATAGTGTTCTGGTATACGGCTAGGGAAACCTAGCCTGCATTCAAGGTGAGCCAACATTGAGCAGTGGTGCCACATAGCGTTCAAGCTAGGGTGCCAACCTCCGCTGTAAGGAAGGGTCTGCTAGGGTATAATAGGGCCTTATAGAGCTCATTGTTGACATCCATCATATTTGTGGGTCGCCCTCCCAGGGCTGTGGGGTACTCGGTACCGGGCCGGTATCTCAGAGGGAAGTGTCACAGTAGCGGTGACCCGGTCTGTGGCCCTGGGCACCCATGTTAAAGGCGTTAAGTGATGGAATAAAGTTTATGAGTGAATGATTTGTGACGCCACCTGTGGTGTTCGGCAATGAAGATGTTAAGCCGACGCTGCAGACAGATCCCCTGGGACAGATGGTGTGGTGCAGCTATGATGTTGTGGCCCTCCACAAGTAGGGCAGTAATCCCAGGGCAATGAGGATAGGTGTTGAGGAAAAGGGTGTAGTGTCTGGCACACAGATGTAGCAGTGCTGACGGGGTTGCAGAAAGAAGGCAAGGACACAACAGGGTGCAGTTTCTTTACCCTTACTTTGCTTGGTAAATGTAGTCCATGGTCCAGATTACAGATGACACAGGAGCTGGCTAGCCTGGAAGCAACTTAGGAATCTCTATAGGCAGATGGGTTCTGCAGTCTCCTTCCTAGCGCTTATTTTTAGGTACTTGCAGTACAGTGTTACACTGAAGTTCCACTTGATTATTCTCTTTAGAACTCCCTCGGATGGCAGACAGCTGTAGCCTTCTATCTCTTCTGGCTCACATGTCGCTGTTGTGCCTCCGAGTCTTATGTGGGAATAGAGCATTTACAGCTTCCTATTCCTCCGGTTTCTGTTGCAGGACCATCAGTGTCCGTACAGCCTTGGAGACCGGGCTCCAGATCATGCGCTATATGTTGTGAGCTCATTTTCACGTTCACCTTTGATGTCCGATGAACTCCCTGTGCTGGTGAAAGGAGATGGTGAAACTGATTTGGATGGCAGAAACCTGTCACCTGAACAGGTGGATTGCGATTGGACATCCGGAATCTCTGAGTGGATATAAGGCAGCCGACACCCTGTAGGGTTGCTGGTGATTTTTCTGCTCTGAGCTCTGGCCTCTAGTTCAGTTCCTGTCTTCTAAAGCTAAGTTTTGCTCTGTTATTGTTCCATGAGATTTTGTCTGATTTGCTTAGTTTTGTGTTCTGCCAGCCCCGGCTGGGGCTCTGCTGAATTTCCATTTTTGTCCCTGATCGGTTAAATCTCTTTTGCTCTGTCTTCAGAATATATCGGAGTGCTGATATAGGGATTTTGAAGTCTAGTTTCCTATCCTATCTAGTTTCCTATCAGACGTGTTGGGACATTTTTGGTAGAGTTTTTGCAGATTGCAGCCATCATCTTTTCTGTCCTTTTCTATCAAGTTAGTTGGACCCCATCTTTTGCTCTGCCTGTCTTTCTGTCTGTGTCTGTGTTTTCATCTGTTTTCACTGACAATACATGTTGGGGGCTGTCTATTGCTTGGGGTCTGCTCTGGGGCAGTTTAGATTTCCCCTTTCTTTCTTTAGGCTTATTTAGTTCTCCGGCTGTGAAGAGCCGTCTAGGACCACCGTAGGAACGCTCCACGGCTACTGTTAGTTGTTGTGAATAGGATCAGGGGTCTGCAATCTGCTAGCTACCAACCTCTCCTGTTTTCTGGACTTAGCTTGCATTTTTGTTTTTTCCTCCTCCGGTGACTCATTCATAACAGCTATAGCTGGGAATGAGCCTGAACTCTCTGCTCAATCTCCCAGCTCTTCTCCTCACGTCCACACACGTTGCCCTCCTCACACGAACTGACTAATTTCCCCTCCTGGCCCACAGAGAGAAGCTCTTCCTGTCATGGTTAGGACATGGTTAATGTCCTGTTTTCACAGGGTTAATTTTTGCCGGACTCTCTTTGGATCTGGGAGGGGTATTTATACTCACTCCAGACTAGCATTCTCTGTCAGCTATACTGTTATTCTGACTGTGTGTCTGACCGACCCTCCTGGTGTGCATGTACTGCATTGCTTGTTTGATTCCCATGTATGACCCGGCTTGTCCCCTCACTCTGAACTCCGTCTCACATTGTAGGTACTATTGTCTTCTCTGGTTCTGTCCTCCTGGCTTGGCTATTGTTACTCCGCTACCGTTTGCCCCTATTGTACCGTCCATTGCCCGTTCTGATTTTCTGATCTATTGCTACATCCTGACTATCCGCTCTGTCTAACCCTTTGGTACTGTCCTGCTATCTCGTGCATTGACCCCGGCTTGATCTGGTTTCCGCCCCTGTCTATGCTCCTTGGTAACTTGACCCAAAGTTACCTTTCTAGGAGTTTCCCTGCAGCTCCTAGCTCTGTGGAGCTTAGGCCACGCCCCCAGCAGTCAGGTCCTGATTAGTGTTGAGCGATACCATCCGATATTGAGAAATATCGGATCGGATAGGATCGGCCGATATCCAAAAAGTATCGGGTATCGCCGATTCCGATACCGGAAGTCCCATTCAAGTCAATGGGACAGAAATATCAGAAATAAAAAAAACCCTTTCTTTCCTTGAAGGTTAATTCTACATGAAGAAAAACAACTAAGAATAATGTAGAATGTATTGTGGGAGGTGTAGGAGACATTAAAGGCATAGAGGTTTAGCACAATCAAATGGAATAGCAGGAATACATTTTCTATTTAAAGACGTTCGGAGTTACAAAGATATTGACAATGTTAACCTTTTTTATATTTTGTCAGATATGTATGTTTCACTACTTCCATGCTCTTCACCTTCTTTTTTACTTCTCCCACACTTTCTCCTTCATGATCCTCAGCAGTAGCAGCATCTTTTTCATCAACTTCTTCTTCACCTTATTCATCTTCTTCTTCTTTACCTTCTTCCTATTATTTTTTTTGTATATTATTCATATTCTTCTTATTCAACGATTATTCTTCTTCATATTCTACTTCTTCATCTTCTTCCTATTTTTTTCCATCATATTCTTATTTGTGACAGGCATTCCTGTAGTTGTTATCTATAAAAGTTTGAAGATTACACCTTCCGTTCTGCCTGTCACAAAAGATTTACAACAGGATTTGTCCGTGTTCAGTTTGGCCTGCAGCAGCAGGCATTTTCCAGGGGCACCACGAGGAGGAACGGACTCACCCCCATACACTGCTTAGTCTTCTTCTGCTTATAAATTAGATAATATATTTTGCTAGGATTTTTAGTCTTATGCTTAATGTTCTTCTGCTTTTGGTTCTTCTGCTTTTTGTTCTTCTGCTTCTTGGTCTTCTGTCTCTTGTTGTTCTGCATCTTGGTGGTTGTCTTCATGTTCTTTGTCCTCTTGGTCATCTTCTTCAGGGTCATCTTTTTGGTCTTCTTCGGTGTGGTCTTCAGGGTCGTCGTCTTCAGGGTGGTCATCAGGGAGATCCAGAGTGAGAACCAAAAATCATTTCTACAAGCTTGAACTTGGAAAAGTAGCAGAAGTTACAAGAAGGCTGAGGAACTGCCGAGAACCAGCTGACAGTACTGGTACCCGGATGGGTAGCAGAAGGAACAAGAGCAAATGGAACTAGCGAGGACCAGCTGATGATGCTGGAACCCGGAGGGGCAGCAGAAGGAACAAGAGCCAATGGCACTAACGTGGAACAGCTGACGGTGCTGGAACACGGTTACTAAGCAGGAGGTACCTGTGCTAGAAAGCACTACCAAGGACCAGCAGACGTTGCTGGAACTCAGATACCGAGAAGGAGGCACCTAGGCCAAAGGCACTGCCGAGAACCAGCTGATGGTGCTGGAACCCGGATGGGTAGCAGAAGCTGCAAGAGCAAATGGAACTAACGAGGACCAGCTGATGGTGCTGGAACCCGGAGGGGCAGCAGAAGGAACAAGAGCCAATGGCACAACTATGGACCAGCTGACGGTGCTGGAACACGGTTACTAAGCAGGAGGTACCTGTGCTAGAAAGCACTACCAAGATCCAGCTGACGGTGCTGGAACACGGAAGGGCAGCAGAAGGAACAAGAGCAAACGGCACTACCGTGGACCAGCTGACGGTGCTGGAACACGGTTACTAAGCAGGAGGTACCTGTGCTAGAAAGGACTACCAAGGACCAGCAGACGTTGCTGGAACTCGGATACCGAGAAGGAAGCACCTAGGCCAAAGGCACTGCCGAGAACCAGCTGACGGTGCTGGAACCCGGATGGGTAGCAGAAGCTGCAAGAGCAAATGGAACTAGCGAGGACCAGCTGATGGTGCTGGAACCCGGAGGGGTAGCAGAAGGAACAAGAGCCAATGGCACTACCGTGGACCAGCTGACGGTGCTGGAACATGGTTTCTTAGCAGGAGGTACCTGTGCTAGAAAGCACTACCAAGGTCCAGCAGTCGTTGCTGGAACTCGGATACCGAGAAGGAGGCACCTAGGCCAAAGGCACTGCCGAGAACCAGCTGACGGTGCTGGAACCCGGATGGGTAGCAGAAGGTACCCATGAAAAACAAAGTTGCAAGGCCGCAAGCCAGCCTCAGTTACTGACACCCACAGTCCTACAGGGGGCGCTTGACCTATTGGCACTATGGAACCAGCCTTTATTACCAGAACCCGCAGCCAACATAGGAAGCACCTAAACTGCAGGCACCATAGACTCAGCTAACCCGACCGCACCAATGCAGGACAACGTATTGGTGGCAAAGTGATGTTGACACTACCCAGAAACAGCAGCCGTGCTGGAACCAGGCTGAGCAGGAGGGAGTACCTGTTGTGAGTTCATTTTCCCCTTCACCATTGAGGTCTGATGAACTCCCTCTTCTGGTGAAGGAAGGTAGTGAGGCTGATTACCAAGCACCTGAGCAGGATGATGATGACTGGGTGACTGGAATTGCTGACTGTATATAAGGCAGCCGACGCCCTTCTGCCTGGCTGGTGATTTCTCTGAGGGATTCTAGGAGACCAGTCTGATTCCTGCTCCTCAAAAGCTAAGTTTTCTGCTCTGCTTTTTGCATTTGTGTTTTGGTTTTGTTTTGCCTTGTTTTTCTGTGTTTCTGCCATTCCCGGCAGGGGTGAGCTGAATTCCTTTTTGCTCTGTCTTCATAAAATACCTGAGTACTGATATAGTCTTTTTGAAGCCTAGTATCTTCAGGGCTTTTTTCCCTATCAGTCTGTTGGCTCTTGTTTTGATGGGGTTTTGGCGGATTGCAGACAGCAGCTTTTCTATCCTGTCCTATTTAGTGAGCTTGGGCCCCATCATTTGCTCAGCCTATCTTTCTATCTGTGTGAGTGTTTTTTCAACTTGCTTCACCGTCATTATATGTTGGGGGCTGCCTATTGCTTTGGGGTCTGCTCTGGGGCAGTTTAGATTTCCCTTTCTGTCTTTAGGCTATTTAGTTCTCCGGCTGTGATTGAGGGGTCTAGGGCACCGCAGGAACCCCCCACGGCTACTGCTAGGTGTTGTTGATAGGTTCAGGGGTCTGCAATCCGATAGCTGCCAACTTCTCTGGTTTTCTGGACTTAGCTAGTATTTCTGTTTTTGCCTCCTACGGTGACTCATTCATAACAAGTACCCGTGCCAAAGACACTGCCGAGAACCAGCTGACAGTGCTGGAACCCGGATGGGTAGCAGAAGGTACCCATGAAAAACAAAGTTGCAAGGCCGCGAACCAGCTGCAGTTACAGAAACCCACAGTCCTACAGGCGGTGCTTGTCCTATTGGCACTACGGAACCAGCCTTTATTACCAGAACCAGCAGACGTTGCTGGAACTCGGATACCGAGAAGGAGGCACCTCAGCCAAAGGCACTGCCGAGAACCAGCTGACGGTGCTGGAACCCGGATGGGTATCTGAAGGTACCCCTGAAAAACAAAGTTGCAAGGCCGCGAGCCAGCCGCAGTTACCGAAACCCACAGTCCTACAGGGGGTGCTTGTCCTTTTGGCACTATGGAACCAGCCTTTATTACCAGAACCCGCAGCCCACATAGGAAGCACCAAAACTGCAGGCACCATAGACTCGGCTAACCCGACCTCAACAGGACAGGACAACGTATTGGTGGCAAAGTGATGTTGACACTACCCGGAAACAGCAGGCATGCTGGAACCAGGCTGGGCAGGAGGGAATACCCGTGCCAAAGACACTGCCAAGAACCAGCTGACGGTGCTGGAACCAGGATGGGTATCAGAAGGTACCCCTGAAAAACAAAGTTGCAAGGCCGCGAGCCAGCCGCAGTTACCGAAACCCACAGTCCTACAGGGGGTGCTTGTCCTTTTAGCACTATGGAACCAGCCTTTATTACCAGAACCCGCAGCCCACATAGGAAGCACCAAAACTGCAGGCACCATAGACTCGGCTAACCCGACCGCAACACGACATGACAACGTATTGGTGGCAAAGTGACGTTGACACTACCCAGAAACAGCAGGCATGCTGGAACCAGGCTGGGCAGGAGGGAGCACCCGTGCCAAAGACACTTCTGAGCAGCAACTGGCGATGTTGGAGCCCAGGGTCAATCAGGGTGTAGGCTGAGGCCTAATTTCATCAAGTTTAATATCTGTTGTAGAGTACTACTGATTTTAAACGTGCTCCAACTAGGCCTCTGGCTCCACTCTGTCTCTAGTATTTCCCCTGGCCTCCAACACCGCCAGTTGCTGCTCAGAAGTGGCGTCTGCACAATCAGCACTTGTTCCTGTGTTACTGGGGTCCAGTAACATCTGCTGATTCCCTGATGTGTGTCCGGCAATGTCTCTTGCTCTGTCCACATTCCCACATTTCAAGGGCCAGTAATTTGGCAATGCCAGCATTCAGAGCCTGTGCTCGGGGATGGTTTGCCGAGTATGGCCGCCTCTTCTCCCATGCCTGTGCTACCGATGGCTGTAGAGTGGCCTGGGAGTGTGAGGATGAACGGGAACGTGGTGCTGTGTTTGGAATGTCACTGGGTCTCTGGACAACAGTGCCAGAGGTTCTTCCATGGCGATCCTGTGAGGAAGCTGAACCAGCTGTGTGTGAGATGGAGGAAGAAGCTAAAACACGAGCTGAAGAGGTGGTAGGTGGTGCTGTAGGTTGGCCTATGTCTTCAGTGTGTCTTTGTAACTCCACCACGTGCTTGGTCCGCACATGTTTCCACATATTTGTGGTATTGAGGTTGCTGACACTTTTCCCTCTTTTGACTTTCTGATGACACAGCTTGCATTTGACAAAGCAAATGTCATCTGCAACTGTGTCAAAAAAGGACCACGCACTGCAAGTCTTGGGAGCGCCCGTTTTGGCTTTTGGAAGAGGAATGCTCCTAACAGGTGCCGAAGTGGAGGTTACAGGCAACCAAGTCTGCCCCCTCCCTCTCCCTCCTGTTTTGGCCGTTCGGGGAATCTCTTCCTCAGAGCTGCTCCCACCACCTTCCTGTTCCTCACGCCATGATGGGTCAAGGACTTCATCATCTACACTCCCCTCTTCAAACACCTGCTTCTCCTGGGTAGTCTCGCCAGCACCGTACGCACCAGAAAGTGGCACCTGAGTCTCGTCATCATCTGACGTGTACTGAGGTGTGCTGACCATAGGCAGTGGCCCACCCGCCTCTTCAGATTCAGAGGGACAAAGCAGTTGCGCATCACTACTGCATACTCCCTCTTCTTCACATTCTTGAATGCTGCTTGGCTGGCCCCCTCTTTCCAAGCCAACAGATTCAGAGAACAGAAGTAGAGACTGTGATGGCTCCTGCACAGGGATCTCTGACTGCCTGGGCAATGTGGCAGGTGGTGAAGAGACAGATGGTTGCTCTTCAGTGCTCTGGCCCTGAGAGGACGTGGAAGTCATTGAAGTCGATGCGTTAGCTGCCATCCATCCGACAACGGCTTCAATTTGTTCCTCCCGCAGCAGTGGGGTACGGCGAGGTCCTATAAAGCTGTGCATAAAGGACTGTTGCCTGCTAAAACTGGGGGATGCTGACTCACTGGTGCCCGCAGCAGGCACAGAATCCTCACGTCCTCTCCCTGCAGAATCCCAACGTCCTCTCCCTGCTGAAACTCCATGCCCACGCCCACGTGCCTTACTCCCTGCCTTCTTCATGTTGGTAGACAGATAAAGATAGGCAGAAAAGTAGAAAGGGGGGGCTTAGTGTGCTTATTCCTGAACAGCTGCTAACAGGTATAAGAAACACTAATTTTATTAAGTGTGTGGACTACACTTTAATATGAGCTAATGTGGCCTACACATCTGTCAAATGGAGTGTTTGTTGAACTTTATTTTGTTTTGTTTTTTCAAAAAAACAAAAGGATGTGACCAAAGATTTGAAAGCGATAGTATCACAAACTTTTTGGAGCTATTGCAATGCAGGAAGGTAACCTACAATGCAAAAGATGAGGCTCCAAAAAATAGGGTAATACTAATCTGGCTGCGGATGAAGGGCACAAGCCAGAAAAAAGGCTCCTCTATCTACTCCTATATAGTGTTTGCAACCAACCAACGTATATGGATACGGATGGATGCACACTAAAGGAGATTGAAAAATGAGCTGCAATAAAAGAAAAATATGTATGAGGCAGTGACGCACGCTGAGTGGCTTACAACCAGACGTAGCTGCAGGACACACTACAGCGTGAGCTGCACTCACACAGAGACCTCTCAAACAGTCGTGAACAGTGCAGATAACTTGGCACTAGCACACAAAGGCTGCAGAGAGGCTCTGCTATCTACTCCTATAGTGTTTGCAACCAATGTATATGGATACGGATGGATGCACACTAAAAGGAGAATGAAAAATGAGCAGCAATAAAATAAAAATATGTATGAGGCAGTGACGCACGCTGAGCGGCCTACAACCAGACATGGGTGCAGGACACACTACACAGCGTGAGCTGCACTCACACAGACCTTGCAGACAGCTGTGAACACTGCTGCAAGGCAAAAGAAAGCTACAGTGGTTGATTTTGTAGCCTGGGTAAAGGACAATATGATTTGTAAAATCGCTATCTCTAACTGTCCCTCAGAGTCTTGAACAGCAGCCTGTCCCTAACTGAATTCACAGCAGAGTGAACCCGAAATGGCAGCGGCGGCGGTGGCGGCTTTTATAGTGCATCATGAGATCATTTCAGCAGCCAATCACAGCCATGCCATTACTTAACATGTCTACATGCCTAACAGGATGTGCCCACACTTCTGAGGATTGTCATTGGCTGAATCAAATCAAACTGGCTCATAGCATTATGGGAACTTCCGATTCCGGTATTCGATATGCTAAAAGTATCGGAACTCCATATCGGAATTCCGATACCGCGAATATCGAACGATACCCGATATTTGCGGTATCGGAATGCTCAACACTAGTCCTGATAGTTTGAAGCACGCATTGTCACCGCTGCTGCCCTGCTCCACAGGTATCTTTGAGCACTTTTTTTGTACTCAGGACATGTGCACTGGCTCAGTGAGCGAGTGTAGTGCGGTGTTCCTGACACTTCCCCTTAGTATTGGTTCAGAGCTCCCTCTGCTGGCCTGGAGTGGGAACTGTGTTGTATGTAGAGATTAACTGTCAGAAAGACCCTTCATTGCTTCCAGGCATGACATCACACTCCCTGGAAGGAAGGTAATGCCAACGTGGCGACCATACTCCTGGGGGCGCCACATTTGTACTGGATCGGCTAGTTGCACTCCTGTCTCTTTCCCTTGAGGATGCTGCTTCCAAGTAACATGAGGCTTGTACATGTTCCTGACATGAGTTTCAGGCCTGACAGACTGACCACAATACAGTTCCTCGCTTGCATACACTGTACACTGTATTCAGAATTTCATTCTAATGCTTTTGGTGTCTGGTAGAAAACAATTTACTGACATTGAGCATACAGATCCTACATCTCCCAGGGCCACCATCAGGGCATTACTGGCATATGGGGCCTGATGAGCAGAGGAGCCCACAGTGGGCCAATCTCCCCTGCTCAGTGGGCCCCAGTGGCAAGATTCTGCAGGCTCAGAAACTGCCCATGCATCCTCAGATGCACAGGAAGTTAAAATTTCAGTTAACAGCCACCAGCCCTTCATAGGTTGGTAGCTGACATCTGCAGTCACGTTTCCAGCATCTTATGTCACTATCATACGCTGGAATGAAGGTCTATGCCTCAGATGTATTGAGTGGAGGTAAGGAGAAGCTTTTTTATTTTTTGTAAAACCGAGGTATGCGGCTACATTATACTATGGGGGTGCATAATACTATGGGGGTGCATTATATTAAGGGGTGCATAATAATAATAATAATAATAAATACATTTTACTTCTATAGCACCAACATTTTCCACAGCACTTTACATTTCAGAGGGGACTTGTACAGACGATAAACATTACAGCATAACAATAATCACATAGATCATAACAGATGCCAAGAGGAATGAGGGCCCTGCTTGCAAGCTTACAATCTGTGAGGAAAAAGGTAGACACGAAAGGTGGGTGGTAACAATTGCCCTGAATATGTCAACCAGCCATAATGTTAAGTGTGTAACAGTACAGACTCAGAGGGCTAATAGATGCATAAAGCATGTGGGAACATGATGCGGGGAACCTGGTTATGGTAAAAAGTTTGACTGTGCCACCCAGGGATAGTTGGGTTAATGTGTTGAGGCAGTAGGCCAGTCTGAATAAATGCTTTTTCAGGGCACGCTTAAAATTGTAGGGATTGGGGACTAATCGTATTGACCTCGGAAGTGCATTACAAAGAATTGGCGCAGCACGTGTATAGTCTTGGAGATGGAAGTGGAAGGTTCTGATTATTGACGATGCTAACCTCAGGTCATCAGCAGAATGGAGGGCGCGGGTAGGGTGGTATACTGAAACAAGGGAGGAGATGTAGGGTGGTGCTGAGCCATGGAGATCTTTGTGGGTGAGGGTAATAAGTTTGTACTGGATTCTGGAGTGGATGGGTAGCCAGTGTAATGACTGGCACAAGGTAGAGGCATTGGTGTATCGATTGGTGAGGAATATGATCCTGGCTGCAGCATTCAAGACAGATTGGAGGGGGGAGAGTTTGGTAAGAGGGAGACCGATTAGAAGAGAATTATAATAGTCCATACAAGAATGAATAAGAGAAACAGTAAGAGTTTTTGCGGAGTCAAAAGTAAGAAAAGGTTGAATTCTAGAAATGTTTTTGAGGTGCAGATAACAAGAGCGAGCCAATAATCGGATGTGGGGGGCAAAGGAAAGCTCGGAGTCAAGTATGACTCCAAGACAGCGGGCATGTTGCTGGGGAGTAATAGTGGAACCACACACGGAAATGGCAATGTCGGGTATAGGTACATTAGTAGCAGGAGGAAACACAAAGAGTTCAGTCTTTGACAGGTTCAGTTTCAGATATAGTGAGGACATGATGTTAGACACAGCGTTTAGACAATCTCTGTTGTTTTCTAAAAAGGCAGGTGTACAGTAATGTCAGGAGAAGAAGCGTATAATTGGGTGTCATCAGCATAGAGATGGTACTGGAAACCAAATCTACTGATTGTTTGACCAATAGGGGCAGTGTTCAAAGAGAAGAGGAGGGGGCCTAGGACTGATCCTTGAGGAACCCCAACAGTAAGGGGAAGATGAGAGGAGAAGGAACCAGCAAAAGATATAGTAAAGGAGCGGTCAGAGAGATAGAAGGAGAGCCAGGAGAGAACGGTGTCCTTCAGGCCAATGGAACAGAGCATAGTGAGGAGGAGCTGATGATCCACAGTGTTGAATGCTGCAGAGAGATCCAAGAGAATTAGCATGGAGTAATGACCATTAGATTTAGCTGTTAATAGATCATTAGAGACTTTAGTGAGGGCAGTTTAGAGCGGAAACCGGATTGGAGAGGGTCAAGAAGAGAGTTATCAGAGAGATAGTGGATAAGATGGGAGTGGACCAGGCGTTCCAGGAGTTTAGAGATGAAGTGAAGATTAGAGACAGGTCTATAGTTAGTGCCAGTTTTGGTTGAGGGATGGTTTTTTAAGTAGTGGATGTATGATGACATGCTTAAATGAGGAGGGAAAGATATCAGAAGAGAGAGAGGTTAAATATTTTAGTTAGGTGAGTGGTAACAGCAGGGAAAAGGGACTGGAGGAGATGTGATGGAAATGGGTCACTGGTGCAAGTGGTTGGGCGAGAAGATGCAAGGAGCCTGCTTTCTTCTTCTGTGACTGGTTCAAAATCAGAGAGTGAGCTAGATGCTGTGGGGGAGGGAGGACAGTGAATGGTATGAGGTGATTGGGAGATAATTTCCTGTCGGATCTGGTCAATTTTTTCTTTGAAGTAATTGGTCAGATTGTCAGCTTGAAGCTCCGTGCTTGGGGCCTGCACTCTTGGATTGAGTAGAGAATGAAAAGTGTCAAAGAGACGTTTACGGTTATTGTACAGTGAGGTGATGAGGGTATTGAAATAGGTTTGTTTTGAGAGGTGAAGGGCAGTGTTGTATGTTCTAAGCATAAACTTATAATGGATGAAATCTTCGTGTAGCTTGGATTTTGTCCACAGATGTTCAGAGCACCTGGAGCATTATGCTACTATGGGGCTGCATTATATTATGGTAGTGCATTATACTACTATAGGACTGCATTATACTATGGGGGTGCATTATACTCTTATGGGGCTGCATTGTACTATTGAGGTACATTATACTCCTATGGGTGTGCATTATAGTGCTATGGGGATGCACTATACTATGGAGGTACATTATACTACTATGGGACTACATTATACTATGGGGGTGCATTATACCACTATGCAGCTGCATTATACTATTGGGGTGCATTACACTGTTATGGGGCTGAATTATACTATGGGGCTGCATTATACTACTATGGGGCTGCATTATACTATGGGGTGCATTATACCATTATGTAACTGCATTATACTATGGGGGTGCATTACACTGTTATGGGGCTGCATTATTCTATAGAGTCCATTATACAACTATGGGACTGCATTATACTATGTGGGTGCATTATACTGTTATGAGGTTGCATTATACTATGGAGGTTGTCCTGTGATACTGTCAGATATAGGATCCTAGATAGTCTCAATGCTGTATATAAGAAAGATATAAAGCGTAACCCAGGTAATGTGAACTGGAGGAACATTCATGTATCAGGATGCTTTCTAATGCTATTGTGTAAGTGATGTAACAACACAATATTTATTTCCTTTATTATTTATTATTTTGTGATTTTAATGTAAATATTCTGTAATAGATTGTTGTCAGTTTTTAAATAAAAAGATCATTGTACTATGACGGTACATTATACTGCTATGAGGTTGCATTATACTATGGGGGGGCATTATAAAACTATGGGACAGCATTATATTATGGGGTGCATTATACTGCTATGGGGATGCATTTTACTACGGGGGCGCATTACACTGCTATGGGACTGCATTATACTATGGGGTGCATTATATTTTTATGGGTGTGCATTATAATATGGGTGTGCATTATATTATGGGGAGCATTATACTACTATGGGGTGCATTATGCTATGGGGTCCATTATGCTATGGGGGTGCATTCTACAATGAGTTGCATTATACTACTATGGAGTACATTATACTACTGTGGGGCTCTACTATACAATGGGGGTGCATTACACTGTTATGGGGGTGCATTATACTACTATGAGGGTGCATTATAATGCTATGGGGCTGCATTATATTATTGAGGTGCATTATAATGCCATGGGGCTACATTATACTATGAGGTGCATTATATTACTATGGGGGTGCATTACACTACTATAGGGGTGCATTATACTATGAGGGTGCATTATGCTTCTATGGTTCTGCCTTTTACTTTGGGGGTGCATTATACTATGGGGGTTCATTATATTGTTATGTGGCTGCATAATACTAGGTGGGTGTATTATAGTAATATGGGGCTGTTTTATACTATGGGGTGAATTATACTGCTATGGGGCTGCATTATACTATGGTGGTGCACTATACTGTACTGTTATGGGGCTGCATTATACTATGGGTGTGCATCATACTAGTATGAGGCTGCATTATACTTTGTGAGAACATTATACTACTATGAGGGTGCATTATACCACTATGGGGGTGCATTATATTATGGGCTGCATTATACTACTTTGGGCTGCATTATACTACCATGGGGCTTAATACTATGTGGCTGCATTATACTACAGGATGTATTATACTACTCTGGGGCTACATTATACTATGGGGTGCATTATACCCCTATGGGGTGCTTTATACCACTATGGAGCTGCATTATACTAATGGGTTGCATTATACTACTATGGGGGTGTAATATACTACTATGGGGCTGCATTATACTATGCGAGTGCATTATACTTTTATGAGGCTGCATTATACTATGAGAGTGCATTTTACTGCTATTGGGCTGCATTATGCTTTGGGGTGCATTATACTACTATGAGGCTGCATTATGCTATGGGGGTGCATTATACTGATATGGCACTGCATTATATTATGGGGTTGCATTATATTACTATGGGCCTGCATTATACCACTATGGGGGTGCATTATATTATGGGATGCATTATACTGCTTTGAGGCTGCATTATACTACTATGGGGCTGCCTTATACTACTATTGGGCTGCATGATACTATGGGGTACATAATACTACTATGGGGTTACATTATACTATGGGATGCATTATACCCCTATAGGGTGCATTATACCTCTTTAGGGCTACATGATAGTGTTATGTGGCTGGAGCCTGGGCGGAATTTCAAGGGGGCCCTGAAAAGTTTACCAGTATGGGGCCCCAAAATTCAGAGTCGCAGCCCTGCCAACTACTATATTATATATACCTTACAGCAGGTTCACAGTGGCTCCATTTGGATCCAGTGGCCAAAATGAACTGTGATGCTCACAAAACTCATTTTTCATGGCACCTGCTGGCCCTCTGAAAAAGTGAAGCGAGAGCCGCATAATGATATGGCAGTGGATGTGGTGGTAGTGGTGGTGGCGAGCGAAGCCCAACATTCAAATGGGCATGTTTTAGCTGGCATTGTAAAGTGATGGGGAAATATGTATTCCGTTATCTATCTAACAATTTGGAATGAGGGAGGAACCTCCCAAATGGAGGAGTGAGAGCCCTCACAAATGTTAAAGGAAAAAATAAAGCCAAAACGTTCCGTGTGAACATATGATAAAGGGGAGGTATAATTTTTGTATTATTTTTTTATTTTTATTTTGCTTTATATACATGTTATATGAAGGAAACAATGTTTATCAGCATATTTCACTTAAAAAAAAAAAAAATTTAGGTTTGGTTTGGTAGGTCTTCTTAAAAATCCGTAAAACCAGAGCAATAGTCTGACAACATTATTCCCAGATACCATATGTGAATTTGAAAGGCATCTTCTCCATGCTGTTCCCATTTAGTTCTAGCACTTTCCCATCCTTTTCAGCTTTTTTTTCTCAGGCCCTCAGACCTCTTTGTTGGGTCCAGCAGAAAAATATTCGGCTTTTCCATTGGCTTGCATTGGATTCATTACTTGATACAAGCACACGGATATTAGAAATTATTCTTGCCGATTTTCCCAAATCCGAATATTGCATTATTCGCTCATCACTAGCGCTAAAATATTGCACTTACACAAACATGTGATCCGGCTTATTTCTTTGGTCCTGTTTCACATTTTTCATGCTGGGCTTCTGTAAAAGAGCATCAAATGAGTTGAATATGATTTTAGGTGACCTCAGAGCATTTGTAGACTTTGCACTATTGGTAATTGCTTTGTTGGGAATCACTTTTTTTTTAAATTGTAGAACTTGCGAAATTTGAACTAAAAATGTATTCATTCATTTTAAATAAATTTCCTAAGTTAATTTTGGAAATTTTGACAATACTACTTTTGTTATAAATTCAACATAAATCAACAATGTGATGCCTAAAACTACATGACTGTTCTTTTACCACTTAGTAGGAGCTTATATCTTCTTTGTCAAAACAGAGCCAAACTCTGCACTGCTGTAATAATTAGAAACAGCAGGAAAGAAATTGTCAAAAGACTTATTTAACTTCTTATGGAAAAATTCTTTAAAGTATAGTACAGAACAGATACAAAAACTAAACATAGCTAATTTACAATTACATTAAGACTGTTCTGGTATTCAGATTCGCAAGAGAGTGATTTTTTTAGATTATTAGGAACGCACCAAAGCAGTATAATAGATTAGCATAGAAGCTATTTAGTGTTTAGTATTATGTACCCAATATACAGTATATATCATTTTCTTTGTACTGGTAGCAATGTATTTTAAGTGAAAAACTGTTTTTCTGTTCAAGCTGAGTACTTGGAATTACTCATTTACTTCATGATAACATGTATTTACCATGTTACCTTGAAGAAAGTAGTGATGAGCGAGGATACTCGCTGCTTGTTTTCCCGAGCATGCTTAGGGGTCCTCCGAGTATTTTGTAGTGCTCGGAGATTTAGTCTTTGTCGTCTCAGCTGCATGATTTGTGACAGCTAGACAGCCTGAATACATGTGTGGAAGGCCTGTTTGTTAGGGAATTCTCACATGTATTCAGCCTGTCTGCAAGTCGCAAATCATGCAGATGAGACAACGAAAACTAAATCTCCGAGCACACCAAAATACTCAGAGGACATCCGAGCATGCTCGGGAAAGCCCGAGCAACAAGTATACTCGCTCATCACTAGTAGAGAGTAAACTTTTTAGTTGCTATTACACTAAAGATCACTAGCAGATTATCCCTTACCAATTTATGTATCGGACAAAAGAAGAATGATGATTAAAAGGCTTGTATCACTAATATAAAAGAAACTTTATTATTTAGAACCACAAATAGAATATTACATATCACCATTTAGGGGATTAAGGGGAAGTAAACATACACATATGTATAATGTGATTACACATCTAAAAAGACGCACATAACCAGCACCTGAAGGTATAACCTATACACCCCCAATTATATGACTATCCACAATTAACAATCTTGCTGAAAAATAGTACATCAATCTCAAAGAGGACACTACAATATTATGTCCTCATATCCTTCAGCTAATTTAGAAAATACATATGGGATGACTATTATATCATACCTCCACCACCGAAACATTGACCACCACTGCCGGTAATAATTTGTTTAATATGGACCGTAATCTATATATGTGGCGGCCATTGCTGATAATGGCCATTATGGTGTGAAGTGATTTTTCGTATACCGCGGCTATTGCCGGAGATAATCACTATGGTATGTCTAGTGGCCACTTGTTGGCGGTATTGTAGATAATATTATGGGTGATTAGCCAGGATAGTGGCTACATTTAGGTACCACACCATATAAAGTTTATTATTATAAGTGATTACTCCCTTTGTATATACAGCGGTCAATGTTTCGGTGGTGGAGGTATGATATAATAGTCATCCCATATGTATTTTCTAAATTAGCTGAAGGATATGAGGACATAATATTGTAGTGTCCTCTTTGAGATTGATGTACTATTTTTCAGCAAGATTGTTAATTGTGGATAGTCATATAATTGGGGGTGTATAGGTTATACCTTCAGGTGCTGGTTATGTGCGTCTTTTTAGATGTGTAATCACATTATACATATGTGTATGTTTACTTCCCCTTAATCCCCTAAATGGTGATATGTAATATTCTATTTGTGGTTCTAAATAATAAAGTTTCTTTTATATTAGTGATACAAGCCTTTTAATCATCATTCTTCTTTTGTCCGATATGTTATATTTGATGATAGGCATACCTAATCCGATTGGACACATGGGGATTTAAACTAATTATATGTAATGACTGTTACCATGTGTCTTAGTCATACTTGGTACATTTATCTTACCAATTTATGGTAGACAAAATAATAATAGTTTTTATTTTTTCATTTTCAATTAAAGGGAACCTGTGACAAGATTCATGTAGCAGGGATTAGAGACCACCTCCTGCATTACAGACATTTATTGCTTGTTCTGAAACGCTGCAGCATTTCAGAGAAAATATAGCTGAAAGCACATCCAAAGACTGATAGGCTAGCTAAAGGAATATGTATGTCCTGTAGGATTCTCCCCACCCACTCAGCTAGACTGACAAGTTTCTCCCTATACAAGCACCTAAAAAGAGAGATATGTCAGTCTAGCGAAGGTGGTAGGGAGAAACCAGCGGGATATTCCTCTTGGACTAGTCACCTCATCCGTGACAGCTCTTTTAACAGCCTTTCTCTGAAATGAGATAGTATTTCACAGTAAAACGGTGGCTCAGTGGTGGGGCGGCACGGTGGCTCAGTGGTTAGCGCTGCAGCCTTGCAGCGCTGGGGTCCTGGGCTCAAATCCCACCAAGGACAACATCTGCAAGGAGTTTGTATGTTCTCCCCGTGTTTGCGTGGGTTTCCTCCGGGCACTCCGGTTTCCTCCCACATTCTAAAGACATACTGATTGGGAATTTAGATTGTGAGCCCCATCGGGGACAGTGATGATGGTGTGTGCAAATTGTAAAGCGCTGCGGAATATGTTAGCGCTATATAAAAAATAAAGATTATTATTATTTATTATTAAAAGAAATGCATTTTGCAATATAGAAGTTGGTCTTTGTTCTTGCTGCCCATGGTTTGAGTAGTAAGAAACATGTGTCAGGTTTTCTTTATATGAGTAATCCAAAATGAATAAACTGTGTATTTTTTTTATTTAAAATATGTAAATAAAAAAAATGTTAATCATGTATTCTATTCAAAACATTTAGACACAGTATACTGTATCTTTTTAAACTTGTTTCGAGGGATAGTGAAGCTCAAAACACAAGGTATAAAAGTTACTGTAGGTCAATATTTGATGAACAAGAATAAACCTTCTCAATGCACTCCTGGTGTGAAAATGGAAGAGATGATCTGGTGCAAAATGTTCCTTTACACTGTAAACTGTTGATATTTCACAGCAGAAACCCTTACATCAGTTATAAATAACCTCAGAAAAAACAAAAAGCAAAAACACAAATATCCTGAACTAAAAAGTAAAAAATGTATACTGCAAATAATGCATAAAGGTAATAATAATAAGGGTATTTAGTAAACATAATTTTGATCAAAATAATGTACAAGCCATCCCGCCACGTCACGGCAACCCTTGTGGGACAGTCCCTACTCTAGTATTTAAAACCTTCTCACTTGCCAAGTGGCGTGAATGTGAACAAGGGTCGAGCGGCTGAACCACTTGTAACAGCTTAGGCCAGACTGGATGGCTTTGCCAGCTCAGAAAGAGGGCGGTCACACCCATATATGCACTGAATGCACAATGAAATGAATAAAAAACAAATCTGAACTGAGAATAGTAAGTTAATGTGTATGCACAATGTAAGCGCATATCAACACATGACCATTAACAAGAGAAAACAAAAAGCAAAAACACAAATATCCTGAACTAAAAAGTAAAAAATGTATACTGCAAATAATGCATAAAGGTAATAATAATAAGGGTATTTAGTAAACATAATTTTGATCAAAATAATGTACAAGCCATCCCGCCACGTCACGGCAACCCTTGTATAAATAACCTCAGTTGGATTGCAGGCATCTTAGCAGACAAGGTTGGTGAGTTTGAAAATATGTATGATTTTTGGATGAGGTCCTTCAAAGGTTAAAATGTAACAAGTTACAATAATGGTGGCGCTAGTAACTGTAGAAAAGAGAGAACACTTGCTGCAAATTAGGAACACACACCACCAAAGTGATCAATAAAATATAAATAAATAATTAAAATTTGCACTTAATAATGAACCCCTTTAGATTGTAGTGACCTAAAAAATACAATCAAATGAATTGGATTGCTCCAAGTTAGATAGTTATTACTAGAGATGAGCGACTTTGCCTTTTTTCGGGTCGAGTCAGGTTTCTCAAAAGTCGGGTCGAATGCAATCAGCGGATTATCGTGAAAAGTCGAAGGCCAACTGAAACACGAAACCCAATGCAAGTCAATGGGGAACCAAGGTCGGCAGTGAGTGGAGGACAAGAAACACACCTACAGAGCCCATTTTAATGCCAAAAACATCAATTCTTATTACTTAAGCTTGTCAACCCTAATTTACTTTATAATAATAGTTAGGCATTGAAAACTAGGGGTTATTTGGCTAAAGTTGTGGGGGGTAGGGTTGGCTCCAGATTTTCGAGGGCCCTGGGCCAAAGAGTCTCACTGGGCTCCTTTAACACATGCCACAATTCATGATCCTCTGATACGTTAGAGAAATAGCGGTATAGTACAATGAAAAATACTTCACTTCTTACATCACATGACTGATATCCATTTTAAATTCTCCATTAGCTCCAAAAACGAACAGTATATTACTCCATACAGTATTATGGCCACCGCATAGTCCGCTATACAGAGTAATGAGGCCCATATATTTCTCCATACAGAATCATTGGTCCCATATAATGTTCCATACAGTATATGATGCACTCCACATAATGCTACAGTATATGTTGGTCCCCATGGATGAAGCTCCACTGTCTTATGGGCCCAAATAATGCTCCATATATAATGTGCCCCATTTCTAATGCTCCAGTGTATAATGGGCCCTGTAAATGCTGCTCCAGTGTCTGATGTCCACCTTTGGAATGCTCCAGTCCAGTGTATGGTGGGCCTCATATATCATTCTCCAGAGTATAGTGCTCCCCAAAAATTGCTGTCCCAACATTGAAAACAATTAAATAAGT
The DNA here is from genome assembly GCF_039654945.1 of Dendrobates tinctorius. Classification (NCBI taxonomy): domain Eukaryota; kingdom Metazoa; phylum Chordata; class Amphibia; order Anura; family Dendrobatidae; genus Dendrobates; species Dendrobates tinctorius. The sequence goes on from NW_027361699.1 coordinate 11,621,926, forward strand.
CTCCTCGCTAGGGAATCCCTGTACTAGTCTGGACTCCTCGTCGTCCCCATCTTCCATCTCACTGCACTTGGACTGTTTAGACAGAGGGCGTACAGACGTGATGTCATCGCGCTCTCTGACCAGAATGTCACTGTCAGGAAACGCGGAAGACGTCATGGCGGTGGAGCAGGGAGAGGTAAGTATTTCAATGTGTCTGACGGCGTGTGTCTGACGGCAGGTGGGCCCTCCCACCAGCAGAGATACTTTTGCGTACTATGAGGGGCCCTGTGCCAGTGCCGTTGCCCATGAGTATGCCCCCCCACCTGCTCAAGGAACCTGCACTTTCATCTGCATCTTCCTCTTTGTCACCATGTAAGGTGGTATAGTATGCAGGAAGGGGAACCTGAGTTTCATCAGGGTCAGATTCTGGCTGTGTAGAGTGCGAGGGGAATGTAGTGGTCTGGGTCAATGTACCAGCAGAATCATCTAGCAGTGGCTGGGCACCAGTGCACTTGTGGCGCCCCCAGGAGTACGGTCGCCATACGAGAAAGTTCCAAAAGAGAGTCAACAGGGGGAACTTCAGTGAACTCAGTACTGCGAGTACCTCAGATAAGTGCTAGAACGGAGGCCACACTACCTCTCTGCAGAGAGAGCATTCCAAATTTGCTTCCAGGCTGACCAACTCCTTCTCCATCTGTACTCTGGGTCCTGACAGCACTTACCAAGTACAGGTAAAGGAACTGCACGACTGTGTCTGTCATCTTTCTCCAGCACCTGGCGCACGGCTCTGCTACATCCTGCACTGCACACCATCTACCAACACTTTCATCTGCCCTGCGACTACGGCCCTACCTGTGCAGGGCTTCTACATCTTAGCTGCACCATAACATCTGTCCTAGAGAAGCGACACTGCAGCGCGGGTCAATATGATCAGAAACCACAGGTGGCGTCACGTATCATTCACCTATAAACATTATTCACCCCTTTGCATTGACGCCCAGGGCCACAGAACAGGTCATCACCACCAACGTGACACATCCCTCTGAGACACTGGCCCGGTACCGATTAAACCCACTGCCCTGGCTGGCCACCCACACTCCATGTCAGATTCATCTTGGACTGGGGAATTTGACTTGATAACCCAGGCATGGTATGTGAAAAGAGCTCCATGGAGTAGTCTGTAGTGTGGCCTGCCGCATCCTTCACTTTTGGTAGGGCTGAAGGACACAAAGAAAGGTGTTGTTCCTGACCAGGAGCCTCCACTGATGACTCAGTGTTTTTACTTTTGAAACTTCAGTAGAGGAGGCGATAGAGCTGGAGGCTGTGTCAGCAATGTAAGCCAAAACTTGTTCCTGTAGCTCCGGCTTTAAAAGCGGTTTACCTACTCCCAGAAAAGGGAGCCTTCAAGGCTTTGTGTTTCCGGACGATGACGCAGGCTCAACACCTCATGCCTTAGGTACTATTGTGCATTTGCCACTACCAACAGATGCACCACCAACACCACCACCATCAGGACCAGCTGGCAACCCCTGCCCACTTCCATGGCCTCTTTCACCATACTTCCTAATTTTTGTGAAAATGTACCCAAAATATCACCAGCTATATGGTCCTGTAAAACAAGGTAGAAGGTGTACATAGTATTGGTGAGAATTTGAATCTCACTAGAGATTTGAGGACGCTGAACTAGTATGTCAGGGTCAGTAGAGATTACACCTCAATGTAACAGGCTGAAATTGGATGGTGTATGACAAGGTGGAGGGTGTATGTAGTATTGGTGAGAATTTGAATCTCACTAGAGATTTGAGGACGCTGAACTATTGTCTCAGGCCCAGTAGAGATTACACCTCAATGTAACAAGCTGAAATTGGATGGTGTATGACAAGGTGGAAGGTGTATATAGTATTGGTGAGAATTTGGATCTCACTAGAGATTTTAAGAGGCTGACAATGATGCTCTCAGTTCAAGTATGGACGCAGGCAGCCTAATAAGCAGGACTGCTGTGCACAAAAGGGTGGAAAAATGAACGCTTGGTAACTGTGCAGAAAAGAGGAAGAAAAGTATTTTTGCTTTTAAAAAAGGAGTTTGCACAGCAGTGTGCAAACAGCAATGCAGCTATCAGGGAGCCTTATAAGGCAGCCTAATAACCAACAGAGCTGATGCACAAAAATATAGCCTCCCCTGTCACTGCACACAAACTGTTGTGTTGTACAGTGGAAATCGCTAACAGCAGAAGCAGTTTTTGGTTCTTCTTCCCTGCCTAACGCTCTCCCTTATTCTGAATCAGCAGCAGCAGCAACCTCTCCCTAATGCTAAGATCGGCAGAAGTAAGATGGCGTTCGGTGTGCATGCCCTTTTATAGCCCCTGTGACGCCACACAAAGCCAGCCAATCACTTGCATGCCCTTCTCAAAGATGGTGGTGACCGATGCCTATGTCATCGCGTTGCCCACAGTGTGCGTCCTCCATCATTGGCTGAAAAAGGGCGCTGGAAGCATCATTTGAAACGCAACTTTGGTGCTCGGTTCGCCAACCTCGTGGCCGACCTCACACTATGGTCGGGTTTCGTTTCATGAAACCCGACTTCAGCGAAAGTCGCCGACTTTTGAATTTGACCAACCCGTTTCTCTCAACTCTAGTTATTACCTTAAGGTGTAATCTGAGCAAATGTCTGGACTCCAGTGGACCAGTAAAGAGCGCTGTGTGTCTTGATGTGAAGTCAGATTGAATGATGTTTGCCAGATAAACGTGGGTTAATGTCACGCCTCCCCGCCAGCGCCGTTACTTACCTGCGCGATCCCGGTGTGCCCCCGCTCCACAGCGCGCTCCTGCTCCTGACGTTCGGTGTCCCCGGAGTCGGCTCAGTGCGCCTGCGTCCACGCGTCGCTCTGACTCCTGGGATCTGTGATGCGGTTTGCCCCGCCCCCAACATGGCGGCGCCCACCATCTATTTCTTCTTGGCGTCTTCCCAGGTAAGACGTCTGTTTATCCGGTGCGGTGACACTGTCCTCTCAGCCAGCGTTCACTCTTCCTGCAGGCCCCTCTCAGCTACCTTGTCTACTGTCTGCGCTACCTCTGGCAGCTTTCGTGTACTCCTTCTCTTGCTTGCTCCGTGTCCTAGTCTCTGGCCCTGCTCCTGTGTCTCCCTCCGTACCACCATCCCTGGTAGCCTCTTGTACCTCTTGTCTGTGGGTCTCTTTGTCTGTCCACTCTGAAGGTACTGTCCGCGCTGTTACTACATATCTCTCTCTCTTATAGCCTCCAGCCTCCGTCATCCCCTGGTCCTCCTGGTCTCTATGTCTCTCTCGCTCCGTGGTCTCAGCAACTTACAGTCCTGCTACTGCCCAGGCTCTTGACCTCTGTCTACCTGTTTACCTACCCCAATCGCCCCTTTGGCTCCGGCTGTCACTGTTCCTTCCCCTGTGGGCCTGCCCCTAACACTCCCTGTATAGGGGGTGGCTCCACCTAGTCCGCTTGCCCGCGGGGGCTCTGGACCCGTGACCCAGAGGGTGCACTTCCGGTCTGTTTCAGTATCCTTTCCCATCATAGCACAACCGTAACAGTTAATACCACGGCTCTTCAGGAGTGCTGTCCCAGCTGGTGACAGACACTCCACGCTCCCCTCCTCCACTCCTGAAGAGCCGTGGTATTAACCCACGTTTATCTGGCAATCATCATTTAATCTGACTTCACATCAAGACACACAACACTCTTTACTGATCCTCTGGAGTCCAGACATTTGCTCAGATTACACCTTAAGGTAATAACTACCTAACTTGGAGCAATCCAATTCATTTCTGTGTATTTTTTAGGTCACTACAAGCTAAAAGGGTTCATTATTAAGTGCAAATTTTAATTATTTATTTATATTGAAACTTTCTTTTGTATTTTATCTTTTTTTCTGCTCTTTAACTCTGGTCTACTAAACCATTCCTTCACATCCATGATTTTAAAATAAATTCCCACATCAAATACATTCACTGCACATCTCTTCCTTTCTATAAAGCATTTTCATTTGCTAACATTATTTTCTGATAATGTCTTTCATGTTAATTATCACCTTCATCCAATAGTGTGAAAATAGTTATCAAAACATATCCTGAGTTGAGCTCTGAAAGGTAAGCTTGGAACGCTACCTACTTGCTATCATTAAATAGAAAGATCAAGAATTGACAATTGCTACATAATCATCACTTTTACTGTACTTTTAAACTGTTAACAATACATTATATATAGACACATATGTGTATATATACACACACATCTCTCTCGCTCTCTCTCTCTCTATATATATATATATATGTATATATATATATATATTTAAACGAAAAAAATATATAATCTGGCCTTAGAATTTGTTAATTAGCAGTCCATGACACAAGCAGTTAGGTCCAGTAATATTCGGACTGTGACACAAGTTTTGGCATTTCAGCGGTTTAATAAATTATATTTAGCATACAATTTTAAAATTGATATTGGCTTACAGTGCAGATGCTCAGCTTTGGGCTGCATGGGATATTCTCTAAATAATTCATCATCAATTAAGCAGGTAAAAGGCCTTGAGGTGTTCCATGTGTGGCATTTGCATTTGGAAACTGTTGCTAAGACACCACAACATGAACAAAGGGGCTCTTACTGGGAGAGAAACAAACCATCATTAGGCTGAAAAAAAGAAAAGACCTACCAGAGACCTACCAGAAAGATATCAGAAATGTTTTTTGGTCAAATCAATAGCAATTTCTGCAAAAATAAAAATACGCTTGTGAGCTTGAGAATTCAAGAAGGCTTGGACATCTACAGAGGACAATAGTGGTGGATGATCACAGAATCCTTTCCATGGTGAAGAAAAACACCTTCACAACAGCCACCTAAGTGGAGAAAACTCTCCAGGAAGTAGGTGTTTCAGTGTCTAAGTTTACCATTAAGAGAAGACTTCATGAGAGCAAATACAAAGATTTCATCTCAAGGTGCAAGCTATTAATAAGCCCTAAAAATGGAAAGGCCAGATTAGATTTTGTCAAAAAACAGCAATGGCTCCTCACCCCCCAAAAGAAATCCAGCGAATTCTGCACTCCCAAATTCAAATCCCCCATTTTCTGAGCCCATCAGTGTGCCTAAACCACATATAGTGTCCACATGTTTGGCATTTCTATAGCAATGAGAGACCCGCATAATTTACAGGTGCATGTCTCCAGAAAAACAAGCTGCACATAATCTATTTGCACAACAATGGGGCACTTTACTGGCAAATTTGCAATTTTCACTTAGCAACAACCACTGCTATTTGTTTCTGGAAAACACCCATGGAGTCAAAATTGTCACTAGACCTGTTATATCCAGAGGGATATAATCTCCAAAATGGGGTCAATAGAAAGGGGATTTTACTCTTCTGGAACTTAAGGGCTCTGTGTATGGAGTCTTTTAGCTATTCTACAATAATTTGTTCTCCAAGAGTCAAATGACACTCCTTCCCTCAAGAGTTTCACCATGTGGCTACACAGTACTGTACAGCCACATATGGGATATTGTCACATTCAGCAAAAATTTTGTGACATATTTTGGTGCCTTTTTTTTTGCAAATTTCCTCTTGTCAAAATGTAATATTTGGGGCTAAATCAAATTTTTTTGAGTAAAAATGTCATTATTTTTCCTTCACTGTCCAATGGTATAAACATTTTTGACAAACCTGTGGAGTCAATATGATTAGAGATAAGCGATTTGGTTTGGTACAGATTGGTTAACATCCCAACGTTCACGGAATGGTTCGATGAACTTAACCGAATGGGAGGCAAAACCAACGCGTAGACAACACCATCAGGTTTGCCATAAATGTCCCAAAACAGCTAAAATTAGGGGCAGACACCAGGAAAAGTGTCATAAGTTGACCGATCAATTATGCTATAGATAAATAATTTTTTAAAAATTGACGTGGGTTCCCCTGTATTTTTGATAACTAACCAGGTAAAACTGACAGCAGTGGGCTACAACCTTCAGCTGTTGGTGTTAGCAAAGCTGAGTACCAAGAATAGAGATGTCCCCACCCTTTTTTTAATTATTTAAATAAATAACAAAAAAAATGCCAGGGGTCCCCTCCATTTTTGACAACCAGCCAAGCTAAAGTAGAGAGTGAGGGACTGGTATTCTTAAGCTCATAAAGGGCCATGGATATTGGCTTCCCCAGCATACAAATAGTAGCCCACCACCTCCCCAGAAAAAAATAAATCTATTAGATGCACCAATTCTGGTGCTTTTCCCAGTTCTTACTTGCCCTGTGGCGATGGCAAGTGGGGTTCATATTTGTGGGGTTGATGTCACCTTTGTATTGTCCAGTGACATAAAGATCATAGCTTAGTAATCGAGAGGCCGTCTCTCCATTATTAATCCTATATGACATTGATTGTCCTTTTAACAAAATGGCCCAATAGTCTTCACTTCAGCACCTGGCGCCCGGGAACAGCACGGACAGTACTGCTCATTCCCAGGCACCAATACATGTCACACTGATGACACAGGTATCTCATCCATGTGTCATCAATGTGCATGTGTGCGGGACGTTTTGCGGTCCGTGCTGCAGCAGGAAACACTGATGTCTGATTGAGCTCTTAGTCAACGCCGTAATTTACCAAACTCATCCCAACTTTTGCTGATTTTTAGGAAAAAAGCTCTGGAATCTGCACACAGATCTGAATGTGCAATGATCGTGCTGAATTTGAGATTTGCGAACATTTTCCAAACAAGTCCGTTCATCTCTAAATATGATCACTGAACCATTAAATGAATTAATTGAGAGGTGTAGTTTGTAAAATGGTACCCACAAACTACGAGTATAACAACAAAATCTGCACTACAATATAGCATGCCTTTCCTTCTGAGCTTTTCACTCTGACAGAAAAGTATTGCCCAATTACATGTAGGGTACTGGTGCACTCAGGAGAAATTGCACAACAAACTGTGAGGTCGATTTTTTCCTCCTAGCCCTTATAAAAATTAAAAACTTGGGGCTAAAACAACATTTTAGAGTTAAAAATGTAGTCATTCTTTTTTCATCTTCACCGCCAAATGGTATAAAATTCTGTGAGATGCATGTGGTGTCAGCATGCTCACTGTAACCCTAAATGAATTCATTGGGGGTGTAATTTGTAAAATGGGGTCACTTATAGAGGGTTTCTCCTGTTCTGACATGTCAGGAAATCTGCCAATGTGACATGACACACTGAAACCATTCCAGCAAATCTGAACTCAGGAGAAATTACGTAACAAATTGTACCATTCATTTTCTCCTATTATCCCTTTTGAAAGTTAAAAATTTAAGGCCAAGCAGCATTTTAGTTGAAAAAATGGTCACTTTCTATTTACTCAGCCTGACATTATACAATTCTGTGAATTACCTGACGGTTTAAAATGCTCACTACACCCATGAGATGAAATCCTCATGAGTAGTAGTTTCCAAAATGGAGTAATTTGTGGGGAGTTTCTATTGTTTAGGCATGTGAAGAGTTCTGAAAACACAACATGTCATCTGCTATCTGCAGGATTCCAGCCAATTTTCTGCTCCAAAAGTCAAATGGTGCTCCTTCCCTTCTGAGCTCTACTATGTGCCCAAACTGTAGTATTCCACCACTATCATCTTACTGGAGAGAAATTGAACAACAAATTGTATGGTCCATTTTCTAATGTTACCCTTGTGAAAATAAAAAGTTTGAGGCAAAACCAACATTTTTGCAGAATTTTTTTTTATTTTTTCATTTTTATGGCTCAACGTTGTAAAATTCTGTGAAGCACCTATGGGTTCAAAGTACTCACCACACCACTAGACAAATTACTTGAGGGGTATTGAGGTCACTTCTTCTGTTTTCTTCTGTTTAGGCACATGAGGGGCCCTACAAATGTGCCATTGAGTCTGCTATCCATTCTAGTCAATTTTCCACTCAAAAGGTCAAATAGTGCATCTTCCCTTCCCAACTCTGCTGTGCACCCAAACAGTAGTTTTCCACCACCTATGGGGTATCGGCGTACTCATGAGAGAAAGCACAGCAATTTTTATGGTCTATTTTCTTCTGTTACCCATGTTAAAATGAAAAATTTGGGGCAACACCAACATTTTTGCAGAAAAAAAATGTTTTTTTCATTTTCACGGCACAACGTTACAAAATTCTTTAAAGCACCTGTGGGATCAAAGCACTCACCACACCTCCAGAAAAGTTCCTTGAGGTGTTTTGCTTTGTTTCCAAAATGGGGTCACTTGTGGGGGTTTCCTTTGTTTATACTCATCAGCAGCTCTTCAAATGTGACATGGCATCCACTATCTAATCCAGCCAATTTTGTACTCTAAAAGTCAATTGGTTCTCTTTCTCTTTCGAGCCCTGTCAGTAGTTTTCCACCACATATAGAATATCAGTACTTAGGAGAAATTGCACAAAAAAATAATATGGTCCATTTTCTCCTTAACTTTTGAAAATAAAATATTTGGGGCAAGACCAACATTTTTGCAGGATAAATTTATTTTATCATTTTCCCAGCTCATTATTGTATACACTTCTGTGAAACCCTTGTGGGTCCAAGGTGCTCACCACACCTCTAGATAACTTCTTTAATGGGTGTAGTTTCCAAAATTAAGTAATTTATGAGGTGTTTCTTCTGCTTAAGTCAATCATGGGCTCTGCAAACGTGACATGGGCTCCGCTATCTATTAAAGGCAATTTTTCACTCCAAAAGGCAAATGAAGCTCCTTCCCTTCTGAGCCCTGCCGTGCAACCAAACAGTAGTTTTTCACCATACATGGGGAATACTGAGGAGAAATTGCACAACAAACTGCATGGTTCATTTTCTCCTTTTACTCTTGTGAAAATGAAAAAAATTGGGGCAAACAACGTTTGCAGAAAAAAAAAGGATTTTTTCATTTTCACGGCTCAACGTTGTTTAAAATTCTAATACCCTTGTGAAAATGCAAAATTTGGGGATAGAACTACATTTTTGAAGGAAAAAGTAAAATTTTCATTTTTTACTTCCACATTTTAACCCCTTCACCCCGAAGCCTGTTTTCACCTTCCTGACCAGGCCAATTATTTTAATTCTGACCACTGTCATGTTGTGAGGTCATAACTCTAGAACGCTTCAATGGATCCCACCTATTCTAAGATATGACATGTTGCACTTCGTGACATGCTGCACTTCGTGATTGTGCTAATATTTATTTGATATGACTTGCGTTTATTTGTGGAAAAATGGAAATTTGGCAAAATTTTAGAAAATTTAGCAATTTTCAAACTTTTAATTTTTATGCCCTTAAATTAGAGAGTCAAATTACACAAAATAGTTAATAAATAACATTTCCCACATGTCTACTTTACATCAGCACAATTTTCCTTTTTTTGTTAGGAAGTTACAAGGCTTAAAATTTGACTAGCAATATCTCATTTTTACAACTAAATTTGCAAAACCATTATTTTTAGGGACCGCCTCACATTTGAAGTGACTTTGAGCTGCCTAGCTGCCTATATGACAGAAAATACCCAAAAGTGACACCATTTTGCCTGCACCCTTCAAGGTACTCAAAACTACATTCATGAAATTTATTAACCCTTCAGGTGCTTTAAAGGAATTTTTGAAATGTGGAAGGAAAATATATACATTTACTTTTCTTTCACAAAAATTTTCTTTATACCTAATTTTTTTTAACTTTTGCAAGGGTAACAGCAGAAAATGGACAATACAATTTGTTAAGCAATTTCTCCTGAGCATGATGATGCCCTATATGTGGGGGAAATCTACTGTTTGGGCATACAGTAGGGCCCGGAAGGGAAGGAACGCCATTTGACTTTTTAAATGTAAAATTTGCTGGAATAATAATTGATGCCATGTCAATTTTGGAGAGCCCCTGATGTGCCTAAACAGTGTAAATCCCCCACAAGTGACACCATTTTGGAAAAAAGACCCCTTAGAGAACTTATCTAGATGGTATTGAGCACCTTGAACCCACAGGTGCTTCACAAAAGTTTATAACGTTAAGCCGTGAAAATAAAAAAATCATATATTTCATGCAAAAATCTTTTTTAGCTCCAAATTTTTTATTTTTGCAAGGGTAACAGGAACAGGAAAAAATAAACCCCAAAATTGGTTGTGCAATTTCTCCTGAGTTCACCGATAGCCTATGTCATCAAAAACTACTTTTGAGGCACAGTGCAAAGCTCAGAAGAGAAGAAACGCCATATTACAGTGCAGATTTTGCTGCACTTGTTTGAGTATGCCATGTTGCTTTGCCAGAGCTCCAGAGGTGCCAATAAAGCAGCAGGTGACCCCATTTTACAAACTAAACCTCTCTATTAATTCATCTAGGGGTGCAGTGATTATACTGACACCACAGATGTGTCACAGACTTTTATACCATTAAGCAGTGAAGATAATAATTTACATTTTTGCCTCCAAAATTATGTGTTAACCCCAAGTTTTTCATTTTAATACCGGGAAATGGGTAAAAATGGCACCAAAATTGGTCCCAAAATTTCTAATGAACATGGAAATACCCCATGTGTGACAGTGCAGTACTACTTAGCGATATGGAGAGACTCGGGAGGGAGGAATGGTATTTGCCTTATGGAAGTCAAATTTTCCAATAATATTTTTGGATTCCATATAAAGAGCCCCTAAGTGCTCGAAAAGCAGAATTCCCCTCAAGTGACCCCAATTATAACCCTTTTGGAATTTATCTACAGCTGTAGTGACGATTTTGAATCCGTGAGCGTGTTCCAGAAACAAGCAGCAGTGGATGTTGCTGAGTGAAAACTGCAAACTGTTGTTGTAGTGAACAGTATGTTATGCCCAGCTCATTGGAGACAAGCACTTGTAAATTAAGCAGACTCTCATCACTACAGAAATGCCAAACCCAACCTTGAAAGAGAGCTGCAGGGTCTGTCTTTTGAGCTCTCAGACCTACGGTCTAAGGTTTCTTCTCAACAGAAAGCTGAATCGGCACCTAAAGTGTCACTCCCAGATAGGTTTTCTGGGATCGGGATAAATTTGTCACATTTTATGAATCCTGTAAGCTCTATTTCAGGCTTCATCCGTGGTCACCTGGGAGTGAGGTACATAGGGTGGAAATTGTCATCTACCTCCTTCAAGGAGACATTCAATCCTGGGCCTTCTCACTCCTCTCCAATTTATTATCACTTCAGTTAGTGAATTGATTTTTCATGGCTCTTGACCTTGTTTATGATGACCTGAAATGTGTCTCCCTTGCAAAATCTAAACCACATAAGATCCAGCAGGGAGAGCGACCAGTAGAGGAATTTTGCTCCGAATTCCGTAAATGGGTCACTATACGCAGTGGAATGACCCTGCTCTAAGGAGTCAGTCTTGTCAGGGCATGTCTGATTGGTTAAAAGATGCATTGGCGCAATGCAAAACTCCAGCATCATTGGAGGCTGCCATGGTTCTTGCCATACATATTGATAGACGCCTAAGGGATAGACCTGTAGTTACCCCACCCCTTGTTACTTCCTATAACTAAAGTTCTTCCCGTATTCTCTGAAGAATCTATGTATTTATGGGGCTTCCTCTCGATATGAGTCTTTCGAGGGTTGCCTTAAAATGGGGGTGTGCTTTTGCTGTGGAAAAAAGGGTCATTTCATTGGGGTTTGTCCATCTATACCTAAACCCCAGAAGCAGTTCCAAAACTTCTGACCCCAGAATAACTGAAAGATTACAAACTGGGCATGAATATCTTCTCCGCAGGTGTGTCTCAGTTTATCCTACCTGCAAAAGTGGTTATGGGTAGAGATGAGCGACTTTGCCTTATTTATGGTCGAGTCGGGTTTCATGAAACCCGACTTTCTCAAAAGTCGAGTAGAACGAAATTGGCCGACTATAGGGAAAAGTCGTGAAAAGTCGTGAAACACGAAACCCAATGCAAGTCAATGGGGAGAAAAGTCGGCAGTGAGTGGAGGACTGTAAACACACCTGGCATGAATTTTAACCCTAGAGGCGGTGAAATCTCTCTCTTCTCTCTCTCCCTCTCCCTCTCTCTCTCCCTCTCTCTCTCCCACTCCCACTCCCACTCCAGCTACGCTACGCTTCTCTAATTGGCTGAAAAAAGTCACGTGCAAGCATTCTGTGAAACCCGACTTTGGCGCTTGGGTCGCCGACCACATGGCAGACTTTACACTGTGGTCGGGTTTCGTTTCATGAAACCCGACTTTGGCAAAAGTCGGCGACTTTTGAATCTGACCGACCTGTTTCGCGCAACTCTAGTTATGGGTATGAAAACTGAAACAATATCAGTCCTGCTGGATAGTGGGGCAGGAGCCAATATGATGGATGCTCAGTTCACTTAGACCCATTGTCTCTCCTGTAGTATGTTGGCAAAGTTCATTCCCTCATTTGCGATAGACTCTGCACCTCTGAATTGGGGAAACTTTGTGCAAATAGTGCAGAAGCTGAATCTTCATGTAGTGGCTCTTCACAGGGAGCTCCTTTTTTGTTAACTTCTGGAAGGCCTCACTACTCCTATTGTGTTGGGTCTTCCCTGATTGACTAAGCATAATCTCATCATAGACTGGCAGGCCAAAGAGATAATTGAGTGTAGTGATTTTTGCAAGAATAATTGCTTAGGTACTATTATCTCTAATGTCTCCACTAAAAACATTCCATCTTTTCTGTCTAATTTTGAGGAGATGACCCTGAGAAGCAGTGTCAAGAACTACCTCTACATTGCATGTATGATTGCCCTGTGAACTTGCTTTTGGGTGCAAAGTTACCCAAAACCAGATTATACAATCTGTCGGGTCCTAAGAAACAGGCTAGGAAGGAATAGATCTCTGAAAGTCTTGCCAAGGGACATATTAGATCCTCATCTTCAACTGTAGATGTAGGGTTCTTCTTCATTATGAAAAAAGATGGGAGCCTGTGTCCCTTTTTAGACTTAGGTTAGTTAAATCGGATTACTTTCCATGACCCATATCCCCTCCCACTCATTTCTGATTTCTTCAATCAGATTATTGGGCAAAATGGTTCTCCAAAATTTATCTCAGGGGAGCCTATGGTCTGATTAGGATTAAGAAGGGGGATAAGCGTAAGACAGCTTTTAACACCCCAGAAGGGCATTATGGAAATCTTGTCATGCCTTTTGGTTTGAACAATGCTCCTGCTGTGTTTCAACATTTTGTTAATGATATCTTCCGTCACCTCATGTGTAGATTTGTAGTAGTGTATCTTGACAATATTTTAATATACTCACCTGATCTCAAGTCTCATCAGGCACATATCAGGCAGGTGTTACAGGTTATACAAAATGATAATCTGTATGCCAAGTTGGAGAAGTGTGTGTTTGCCGTACACGGTACATAGACAATATTTTCATCATATGGAGAGGTTCGGTTGAGGACTTCAGTGAATTTGTGACTGATCTTAACCACAATGTTATAGGACTGTGCTTCACTGCTGTAATTGAGACATCGAGATTGCCGTTCCTTGATATTCTCATTGAGAAAAATGAAAAAGGAGAATTAGTGACTTCTACGTATAGAAAACCTACATCCACTAACTCCTTATTACATTGGGGTAGTCACCATCCCCAACATCTTAAGAGAGCCATCCCCAAGGGACAGTATCTCAGAGTTCGGAGAAACTGCTCTGATATGTCAATTTTTGAGTCCCAAGCTAGGGACTTGAGGGATAGATTTCTGGATAGGGGTTATCCCAAAAATGTGTTAAAACAAGCTTACCGAGGAGCTAAGGATTGTATGCAATCTGAATTATTGAACCCCAATAATAAGAAATCTTTGGAGAATGATATCCTTAGATTCATCACCACATATGATAATGGTGCAATTCCTGTGAGGAACATCATTAAAAAACATTGGTCTGTCTTACAGATGGACAAGGACATTTCTCCCTATTTGAGTGACTATCCTAAAATCACTTACAAAGAAGCACGGTCTTTAAATGACATGTACATAGTCACTTTTCTACATGGTCCATAGTGATGTCGTGGGTTGCCACAAATGTGGCCATTGTGTTGCTTGTCATTGGCGTACGTAAGAGTTTTGTGAGTAATGTAACTGGAAAAAGCTATTCCATCAAACATTTTATGAATTGTAGCACTAAGGGTGTCATTTATAAAGTTACTTGCAAATGTGGACTCGAGTATGAGGGAAAAACAATCCGTGAATTTAGGAGAAGGATTGGTGAGCATGTTGGTGATGTAACACATAAAAAGGACACTCCAAATTCAAGACATATTCATGGTCTACACGATGGTCAAATTACAAACCTCAACTTTACTGCCATTGATAGGGTATTTAAACCTCAGAGAGGGGGCAACTGGGATCAGTTGCTTTTACAACATGAGGCCAAATGGATTTTCTACTTAGAGCCCATGATTGACTTAAGCAGAAGAAACACCTCATAAGTTACTTAATTTTGGAAACTACACCCATTAAAGAAGTTATCTAGAGGTGTGGTGAGCACCTTGGACCCACAAGGGTTTCACAGAAGTGTATACAATAATGAGCTGGGAAAATGATAAAATAAATTTATCCTGCAAAAATGTTGGTCTTGCCCCAAATATTTTATTTTCAAAAGTTAAGGATAAAATGGACCATATTATTTTTTTGTGCAATTTCTCCTAAGTACTGATATTCCATATGTGGTGGAAAACTACTGACAGGGCTCGAAAGAGAAAGAGAACCAATTGACTTTTAGAGTACAAAATTGGCTGGATTAGATAGTGGATGCCATGTCACATTTGAAGAGCTGCTGATGAGTATAAACAAAGGAAACCCCCACAAGTTATTACATTGGGGCAGTCATCATCCCCAAAATCTTAAGAGAGCCATCCCCAAGGGACAGTATCTCAGAGTTCGGAGAAACTGCTCTGATATGTCGATTTTTGAGTCCCAAGCTAGGGACTTGAGGGATAGATTCCTGGATAGGGGTTATTCCAAAAATGTGTTAAAACAAGCTTACCGAAGAGCTAAGGATTGTATGCCATCTGAATTATTGAACCCCAATAATAAGAAATCTTTGGAGAATGATACCCTTAGATTCATCACCACATATGATAATGGTGCAATTCCTGTGAGGAACATCATTAAAAAACATTGGTCTGTCTTACAGATGGACAAGGACATTTCTCCCTATTTGAGTGACTATCCTAAAATCACTTACAAAGAAGCACGGTCTTTAAATGACATGTACATAGTCACTTTTCTACATGGCTCCATAGTGATGTCATGGGTTGCCACAAATGTGGCCATTGTGTTGCTTGTCACTGGCGTACGTAAGAGTTTTATGAGTAATGTAACTGGAAAAAGCTATTCCATCAAACATTTTATGAATTGTAGCATAATTGTAGGGTGTCATTTATAAAGTTACTTGCAAATGTGGACTCGAGTATGAGGGAAAAACAATCTGTGAATTTAGGAGAAGGATTGGTGAGCATGTTGGTGATGTAACACATAAAAGGGACACTCCAATTTCAAGACATATTCATGGTCTACACGATGGTCAAATTACACACCTCAACTTTACTGCCATTGATAGGGTATTTAAACCTCAGAGAGGGGGCAACTGGGATCAGTTGCTTTTACAACATGAGGCCAAATGGATTTTCTACTTAGATACGGTTACACCTAAGGGCCTCAATGACCAGATCAATTACAACTGTTTTATTTGAATTCCTTCCCCTTCCTTCTTCCCTTCTTTATTACCCACCGTACACAATTGATATTTTGCCTGAATCTCTTTTTGTCACCTGATAATCAGGATTTGCATATATATATATATATATATATATATATATATATATATATATATATATTTCTTGTTGCCAATTGCTTAATTGTCCCTATGTGCATACACTCTCTCCCCCCAGGAATTCTAATTCCCTATATTACATCATGCAGTATAAATCCCTACTTTTGATTTCTCATATATAGTGTATGGACCACGGTCCTCCGGCTTGTGTTGATGATACTGTGCACCTAAGAGGGTGACGGTATTGGAAGTCATATGAGGCTGTATTGTCAGCGTATGTTCTGCTGATTATAAGTAGGGTACATCTTTTTGGTATGCTCTGTGAGTGGACATCACTGGAAGTGGGGCATTTCTTTGGTGTGCTCCAGGGGCTGCATTTGGCAGCGTATGTTCCACTGACCAGATGTGGGGCACATCTTTTTGGTGTGCTCCGCTGGTGGATTCACCAGAAGTGGGGCACATCTTCTTGGTGCGCCATGGAGGCTACACTTGTCAGCGCATGTTTTGCTGACCGGAAGTGGGGCATATCTCCTTGGCGAGTTCCGCTAGTAGACGTCACCAGAAGTGGGGCAGAACTTTCTTGGGTGGTCTGTCAGTGGACGTCACCAGAAGTGGAGCATACCTTTTTAGTGTGCTCCGTGTGTGGATGTCACTGGAGGCAGGGTTTGCGCCTTTGTGGGCGTTCACTTTTGCTGGCATGCGTTCCACAGGTCGGAAGTGAAAGTGATCAATGGTGGACGACCGGAATGCCAGCAGAGCATGACCATTCATACAGATATGGGGAGTGAATATGTGTGTTGCACATGAGGTAATTGATTGCGGCAACAGGTGATAATGATTCTGTGTTATCTCACATGAAGCGATAATATAAATATGCCCTCTTTTCTCCACTCTCTGCAGACAGCATTGAGAGTTAGAGGTTTCATGTCTCTCGAGTTATAGCACTATGGCACTTTATAACAAGTTAGTCCCCTGAAGAGTTACTTGGATGAAACGCGTTGGGACACCCCCCTAAGGGAAAGTGCAGGGCATGTGCAATATAGGGTGAGCTGTGGACTGCCCTTGTCAGGGCGGGAGTTTGGGGATCAGATAATGGTTAGCCCTTTAGGGATTTGACAGGGTATTGTCTTCCCATCGCTACCTTCCTGTGATTATACAGAGAATCCTTGGAGACTCCCGGCCCTTAATTTAATATGGTGAGATTGTCCTTTTTTTTACTCATATCTCATCTATTGTCATTTTAGTGGCCATAAATATATGGTTTTTCTTGGTCTAGGTATGAATATATGTGTGCAATTGGCTACGGCATTGTGTGCTGATCTGTTAATTAATGCTGTATCCTTTGGATAAATTGTTGCCTTTTATATACCATTAGGTAACATTTTACATCCTGTTTGATGCATTTAGGTGGTTTCTTTTTTCTTGAGGATCCAACCACCAACTTAGCATTTTTATTGAAATCTTAAATCACATTTGGGTGACACGTATTATTTAGTCCTTTTAATTTACATATTAAAAGTTACGTTTTAATTCCACCAATTGCTTTTTATATATTTTTTTGGGGGGGTGAGATTTGAATTGTGTCAATTTTGACAGAATTTGTCCTTTGCTTTATTTGTCATACAAAATACTGGAAAAAATAGAAAAGAAAAAAGTGTGGAGAAAATGCAAAAATAAAACCTTATAATTCTGCCACTGTTTCCTGGTGTTCAGTTTCATGTAAAAATTAATGGGCAAAATTATTCTTTAGGTCATAATTAGTGATAAGCAAACCTGTGTATGTTTATGATCTCTAAATATATAGTAAAAAGTTTTGTTTGGGTCCAATGAAAACTCGAAATTCGGTGCTTTAATTTGGCTGCAAAATCGCAATAGCTAGGGGGCTGCCAAAGGAAGCAAAATGGGGATAAAAGCAGGAAAAGTGGCCTGCAAAAAATGTGGAAATTACTTAACATAACATAGAATGATGAAAAAAATAATCTTGAACCAGGAGGCGGAGGTCCGAGTGGACGAGGAGTAGGACGCGGCGGTGTCGATGGAAGAGGCAAAGGAGGAGGAATCCATAATTGTTTTGTGTTTTTTTTTCGTGAGGGTACTGACATAACCCCTTTCTGACATCTAATGTACTATCCCGTCCATGGGACCCCGGCCCCTATGCCCATGGACGGGATAGTACGTCATAGCAATCGGGGTGAGCGCTGCCAATTATCACAGCTGACACCTGGCACTATGTGTCAGGGGTAGAGTTGAGCCAAACAGGTCGGTCACATTCAAAAGTCGCCGACTTTCGCCAAAATCAGGTTTCACGAAACGAAACCCGACCACAGTGTGAAGTCGGCCATGCAGTCGGCGACCCAAGCGCCAAAGTCGGGTTTCGCCGAATGCTTGCACATGACTTTTTTCAGCCAATGAGAGAAGCGTAGCATAGCGCAGCGAGAGCGTAGCTGGAGTGGGAGTGGGAGAGAGAGAGAGGGAGAGAGAGAAGAGAGAGAGAAGAGAGAGATTTTGCTGCCTCTAGTATTAAAATTCATGCCAGGTGTGTTTACAGTCCTCCACTCAATGCCGACTTTTCTCCCCATTGACTTGCATTGGGTTTCGTGTTTCACGACTTTTTCCGACTTTTCCCTATAGTCGTCCGATTTCGTTCGACTCAACTTTTGAGAAAGTCGGGTTACATGAAACCCGACTCGACCCTAAAAAAGGCAAAGTCGCTCATCTCTAGTCAGGGGTGGTCACGGACTGCCCTGACACGTTTACCCCTGGCACACTGTGATCAAAATGATCGCAGTGTACCGGGGGTTTAGGGAAACATCGGCAGGGAGGGGGCTCCCTCCATACTTCATATAGCCTCATTTCCTGCAGGTCCCCGGATCCAATATGGCGAGGGCCTGCAGGGAGCCGGCTTCCTCAGTGCCTGCAAAGCGCTGGCATGAGGAAGCCCACAGCACTGCCTGGGTCAGATCGCTGATCTGTCACAGCGATCTGTGATGTGACAGATCGGCGATCTGTCACATGACAGTGATGTCCCCCCTGGGACAGTATAATAAAGTTAAAAACGAAAAGTGTAAAAATAATTTATAAAAAAAATCGCTAAATAAATAAAAAAAATTCCCTAATAAATTCATTTTTTTTGGAAATAAAAAAAAAAACAAAACAATAAAAGTACATAGATTTAGTATTGCCGTGTCCTTAATGAGCCACCCTATAAAACTGTCCCATTAGTTAACCCCTTAAAAAATAAAAAGAAATAAAAAAATAATGCTTAATTATCATACTGCTGAACAAAAAGTGCAATAACGCGCAATCAAAAAGACGCTGAAAACGTCATCTTATCCCGCAAAAAATGAGACACCACACAGCATCATCAGCAACAAAATGAAAAAGTTATAGCTCGCAGAATAAAGCGATGCAAAAATAATTATTTTTTATATAAAATCGCTTTCATTGCATAAAAGCGCCAAAACATAAAAAAAACATAAATGAGGTATCGCTGTAATCGTACTGGCTGGAAGAATAAAACTACCTTAGCAATTTTACCGCACGTGGAATGGTGTAAATGCACCCCCCAAAAGAAATTCTTGAAATGCTGGATTTTGTTCATTCTGCATCCCAAAATGCGATAAAAAAAATCACGTGCCCAAAAATGGTACCAATAGAACTCATCCCGCAAAAAATAAGACCTCACATGACTCGGTGGGTTAAAATATGGAAAAATTATAGCTCTCAAAATGTGGTGATGCAAAAACTATTTTTACAATAAAAAGCATCTTTTAGCGTGCGACAGCTGCCAAATATAAAAACCGCCATAAATAGTAAATCAACCCCCCTTTATCACCCCCTTAGTTAGGGAAAAATAATAAAATAAATTTTTTTTATTTATTTCCATTTTCCCAATAGGGTTAGGGCTAGGGTTTAGGGCTGAGATTAGGGTTAGGGGTGTGTTGGGGTTAGGGTTGGAGTTAGAATTGGGGGGTTTCCACTGTTTGGGCACATCAGGTTCTCTCCATACGCAACAGGGCGTCTGATCTCAATTCCAGCCAATTCTGTGTGGAAAAAG
Source organism: Dendrobates tinctorius (assembly GCF_039654945.1). Lineage (NCBI taxonomy): Eukaryota > Metazoa > Chordata > Amphibia > Anura > Dendrobatidae > Dendrobates > Dendrobates tinctorius. The sequence goes on from NW_027361699.1 coordinate 11,641,708, forward strand.
TCAAATGGTGCTCCTTCCCTTCCAAGCTCTGCCATGCACCCAAACAGTGTTTTATCCCCACATATGGGGTATCAGCCTACTCAGGACAAATTGCAAAACAACTTTTGGGGTCCAATTTCTCCTGTTACCCTTAGTAAAATAAAAAATTTGGGGCAAAAATATCATTTTTGTAGAAAAAAAATATGATTTTTTTATCTTCACGCCTGGGCGTTATAAACTTCTGTGAAGCACTTGGGGGTTCAAAGTGCTCACCACACATCTAGATAAGTTCCGTGGGGGGTCTAGTTTCCAAAATAGGGTCACTTGTGTGGAGTTTCAACAGTTTAGGCACATCAGAGGCTCTCCAAACACGACATGACACCCGCAGACCAATCCATCAAAGTCTGCATTCCAAAACGTCACTACTTCCCTTCCGAGCCCCAACGTGTGCCCATACAGTAGTTTTCTCCCACATATGGGGTATCAAACTGGGAATGAATATTAGCTCCTCCATCTCCACCACCCAAAACATACCCCAAGGAAAGGGTTCCGTTTGTCCACACATTTCATCCACTGATGCCCAAAGTATATTCCATAATCAAAAAACATTGGCCTCTTCTTTCCAAAGTCTACCCGGATATTAATTCCTTTGAAGCCCCAATATTGATTTGCACGAAACCACCCACTAATATCCGTGATAAAATAGTAAGGGCGGATATAGGTAGCAAACTACCAAATATGAGCCAGAGATTATTGGCTTCGCGACGTCATGGGACATTTCCATGTTTAAATTGTGCAGCCTGCTCAAATGTAATCAGATCGGATAATATTACCCACCCAAGGACAGGTAAATCATTCCCAATACGCGGCTATTACACATCTGACTCTAATTTTGTGGTGTACCTAGTGAAGTGCCCGTGCGGTCTCCTCTATGTAGGAGAAACAACTCAGCATGTAAAAGACCGCATCGCTAGCCATAAGTCTACGATTAGGTGTCAGAAGAATTGGCTACCACTACCTGAACACTTCTCTAACCTCCGACACTCGGTTGCACAGTTAAAATATCAAGTCATTGAACAGGTACCTCGCCCAAGAAGGGGTGGTGATCATATAAAACTCCTGAGAGAAAGGGAAACTTTTTGGATTCACAAACTGGATACTTTAGCCCCTAGAGGACTCAACAGAGAGATAGATTGGCTCATATGAACACCATTAACCTGTTTTCTGTTTTTTTACAGACTCGCTAGTATACCATGATCCTAGGTGAGTTTGCTCCTCCCCTTGGCTTTGTTATTTTTCTATTTTTTTTTATGTTTCATTTTATTCTCTACTACTTTGTGCATGGGCCACTACCAACCAATTAATTCCTAATTTTGTTCTAGTTTCACAGTTTTTCTTCTTATATTTATCATTTTTTTATATATTTTTATATTTTTTATTATTTCATTATTCTTTTCTTTTTTCATGTTTTTCAAATTTTTTTCATGTTTTTCAGTTTTGTATTCTTTTGTATTTATTTTTATTTATTTTTTATTTTATTTCTATTCACCTTCTATACACATATATGTATATATATATATATATATATATATATATATATACAGTATATGTGTGTGTATATATATCTCACAGGTCTGTATTTACAGTACTGAACCAACAGGCTATCTGCCACATCTACCTAAACTTGATACATGCCCTATTTTTCTTGACACCATACACACGGGGTTAACTCCAATACAACTCTGCTCCTAGAGCTGCAAGACAAGGCCCCCTGTTACCCTGGTAACCGTCTGGCTTATCCATTCTCTAAACAAAGTCCCTGAGTCTGCGCAGTACACACAGGGTAATGGGACGTCACTTCAGGCCCTGGAATCTCATTTCCTGTTTGACATCATCACAGGGCTCACATATAAGGCCTCTTTCACACATCAGGTTTTCGCCGTCAGGCGCGATCCGGCGCTTTTGACAGAAACCGGATCCGGCGAAATGCAATGCCGGATCCGTTTTCCCCCCCATTGACTTGCATTTGCGACGGATCGCGCCGGATGGCCATGCGTTTCATCCGGTTTTCGCCGGATCCGGCAATGTGTCGCGATCCGGCGTCTGGAAAAAACGGTGACTGTAACGTTTTTTGTCTCCGTCGAAAAAGCCGGACACGCCGGATCCGGCGCGTCCGGCTTTTTCACACAATGAAAGCCTATGAGCGCCGCAATGCGCCGGATCCGGCAAAAGCCGGATCCGTCGGCCGGATCCGGTTTTTTGGTCTGAGCATGCTCAGTAGCTCTGCCCACAAGACATATATAAAAGCAAGACAGTGGGACCCACAGCCACACCCAACATGCCACCCAAGACAGCAACCAGGCGCAGGAGAAGGCAGGAGACCACTGCAGCACCATCCGCACCACCACCACCCCAAATGGAGCAGCAAATAGAACATGCTGAGGAGGGGAGGCCAGCAGCAGATGAGAGATGGTAATTATCAAATCCCCCATTCCTCCAAACTAGGGCTATTGAATATCAAGATATTCATTGGCCCTTTGTTTCTCTTTATTCAACAGCCGCCCAAGAGATGCAGCAGCAGCAGCAGCACTGGCTTCACTGGCAGCAGCTGTAACACCACCCACAGCCATGGAGTCTGGCCAGCAAGAGGACAGCACATCTTCTGGGAGCCCTCCCTCGCATCGTCAGCGTTTGACGGTAAGTTTTTATTTCCAAAATCCATCTTCTATGTAATATATGTCTATTCATTGCCTTTTATTTCAAAACAGGAATCACAAGATGAAGAGGAGCTCCCAGAAGAAGAAGGAAGGGGTGGACAGACACTTGGAGTGGGCTCACAATTCGTAAGTTTTTTGCATCAAACGCAGAAACACAACATCACACTACACACAACACATAGAAAACAATGTTCTGCAGACCACACACAGCAAACAAATGCCTACATCCAAAGACATAACTTTTTTTGTTTTCTTCTCTAGTCTTCCCAATCTGGTGCTTGGCCAAGAGGTCCTCGCAGTGCCTCCCAGGGTCGTCGGCGACAGCAACGCGGCGGTCACCAGCGTGTAAGTATAAATATTTTTGCTTTGTTTTTTTGCACTTTTTATTTCATTTCTTTTGTGGAGGCTAATTATGTTATTTTTGTCTTTTTATTTAACAGCCTTCACAGCGTGCTCCCGACTCTGACGGTGAGGATGGAGGGATTGATATGGACCGCCTCATCGATCTCGTCAGAGAAAGGGAGCCGCTCTGGAATATGGCTGACCGCCGCCACGCTGACCTGATTGTTACCCGACGACTCTGGGAGGAAATCTGTTCTCTCCTTGTGGGCCGCTGGGAGGACCTCGAAGCTCGGGCCCAGATTAAAGAGCGTAAGTATATACAGTACCGGTTGCTTGATGTAAACCAGTGTTTCCCGAACTCCAGTCCTCGTGGTCCCCACGGATCATGTGTTCAGGATTTCTATTTACTATAGAAATCATGAAAACATGACCCCTGGGGACCATGAGGACTGGAGTTTGGGAAACACTGATGTTGTATACTAACCACTCCTTTCTTGTTTCAGGGAACAGAATTGTGAATCGGTGGCGGTCTGTGAGGGATCGTTTCAAGAAGGAGTTCAATAAAGAGATGCGGGCCCCGAGTGGATCTGGAGGACGCAGGAGCAAGTACAAGTACGCAGAAGCCCTGTCGTTCCTCCGGGAAACAATGTTCACCAGAAGGTAAATATTACACACCACATGTGAAAAAAAATGTTATATGTAAAAAAATTTTTCAGCCAGGGCCATACCATGTCAGTATTTTAATTGTTTTTTTTTCTCTTTATTCCACAGCACGGTGAGCAGCACTCGGGAGCCGGCACGATTGGACCCTTCTGAGGCGATCCCTGAGGAGACCGGCACCGAGGGACACTTCGACCGCCCCGGTACATCTGCACCTTCCCAGCCTTCCCACACATTCGACCCATCTGTCCCATCCACCAGCACAGGAGCATCGTGGCCGCCTACATTACATGAAGCTGCTGGTGAGGAGATCGCTTTCCCTTTACCCCACCCTTCTGCCCCTGCCACCTCTAGTACACCTGCGGGTACTGGGCGGCAGCGGCAGAGGGGTCAGGAAAAGACTTATGCGCCAGAGTTCTTGCATCTGAATGCATCTTTCCAGAACTGTCTCAAAGTCTTGTCAGAGCAAATATCCGCAGGCTATCAGCAGATCAACTCCAGCATTCTGGAGGTGAAGACACTTCTGCAAACCATGCATTCAGAAGCAAGATCTTCGCCAAACCACACCTTTTTCAGGTCTGTTGTGGAGCGCATGGAAACGCTCTCTCCTGCCCAGCAGATGCATGTAATGCATTCATGCCACGCTGCTCTCCAGCAAGTTACCTCCCAACCTCCTCCTCCTCCCACCACAGTAGTTCCTCCACCTGCACCCCCTCCAGCCACTTTCCATCCTCCCCCTCCTATTACATCTACACCCCCTCCAGCCACTTTCCATCCTCCCCCTCCTATTACATACCATCCACCTCCAGCCACTTTCCATCCTCCCCCTCCTATTACATACCATCCACCTCCCCAGCACCATCCACCTCCCCAGCACCATCCACCTCCCCAGCACCATCCACCTCCCCAGCACCAGCAACCTCCCCAGCACCAGCAACCTCCCCAGCACCAGCAACCTCACCAGTACCAGCAACCTCCACAGTACCTGCAAACTCCCCAGTACCAGCAACCTCCCCAGTACCAGACATCTCCCCACTTCCAGCAACCTGCCCCGTACCAGACATCTCCCCACTTCCAGCAACCTGCCCCGTACCAGACATCTCCCCACTTCCAGCAACCTGCCCCGTACCAGACATCTCCCCACTTCCAGCAACCTGCCCCGTACCAAACTCCTTCCCCATACAACTTGCCATCAACATCATCTGCTCCTACAGTCCCTGCCCAACCCTCCACTCCACCACCCACCACCTCTTCTGCTTCCCACATGTCCACCCATTCTGTAGTTTTTTCCACACCTTCACCTCTAACTGTTCCTTCCCCACCACGATCCCAGTCCTCTCTCCACACTCCCAGTGTCGAAGTGTCCCGCAGCCCCTACAGCAGTATTTCCACCACACACTACACAGAATTATAATGTGTGTATTTAAATAAAAATGACCAGTTTTATGGTTTCAGTTTTATAGTTTCAAAGTTTTATTAAACAAGTTTATTAAAATTTTAAAAAAGTTTACTAAAAAAAACATTTTTCAATAAAAGTTAAATTATTTTACACTGGTTGTCTGTCATTTCTTTCTGCGGCGAAAAAGGTTAAATACAGGGTATTTAAAAGGTGAAATGGTATTCAAAACTAGGTATATAACTGTGGGTAAATTTTAGCTTTTTGCCACAGTTGTGTTCCTGGTTGTGTTTGAAGCAAAGTATTTCACCTAAAAAGTTGTGTTTATTGTTGGTGATTTCCTAACAATGTACACAACTTTTGTTAAAAGGTGAAATACTTTGCATAAAACACAACCAGGTACACACCTGTGGCCTAAAGCTAAAAATAGAGACCATGACAAGATAGCCAACTTTGGTTGGCAAAGGTATATACTGTTGGTCCAGAAGGTACACAAGTTTGGTTAGGGCACAAATCTTTCACACTCTGTCATCCTGCCAGTGTACTCTGCCTTGAGGTGACATAAAGTATAGTGCAAACTTGTCCCTCATTACTGAAACTGTCACAGAACTTCTAGTGGTAATGTCATGGTAATCTTGCAAGGTGGTTTCTTCAGAGGTGACCTCAATGGAAATGGGTTCCTTGCAGATAACAAAATTGTGGAGTACCACGCACGCTTTGATCACCTCGTCCACAGTTTCTGTCTTGAGGTTGATCGCAGTCAATAGGACCCGCCATTTGGCTGTCAGAATACCAAAGGTACATTCAACCATTCTTCTTGCTCTTGTGAGGCGGTAATTAAAAATGCGTTTTGGTCTTGTCAATCCTCTGCTAGAGTACGGTTTCAAAAGGTGTTCTGACAGCTGGAAGGCTTCATCCCCTACACAGACAAATGGCATAGGTGGACCAGATGTTTGCGGCAGCGGTCTAGGTGGTGGGAACTGGAAGGTGTTTCCATACAGTTTACGCCCCATGGCAGACAGTTTGAAAACTTGAGAGTCATTGGAGCGGCCATAAGCCCCAATATCAACCGCAATAAATTTGTATTCCGCGTCAGCGATGGCCATGAGGACAATTGAAAAATATTTCTTGTAATTGAAATATTCAGATCCCGATCCAGCTGGCTTTACAATGCGGATATGTTTCCCGTCCACAGCGCCCAAGCAGTTTGGAAACTGACATATCTGTTGAAACTTGTCAGCAATTTCAATCCACCTCTCTGTTGTGGGCTCTGGTAAAAACTCTTCAGCTAAGGAGTCCCACAGTGCACGGCATGTGTACTTCACAATTCCAGATATGGTGGAAATCCCGAGTCTGTACTGGAAATGCAGTGACGAAAGGGATTCTCCAGTTGCAAGAAATCTGTGGGGAATTAAAAAACAATAAATTAGTTTTAAATCACAGCATTACATACCAAAACTGACCTATAACACTTGGAGATACAAATTACCACCAACAAGATTGCAGTGAAAGTGTGCTCTGATGCGATCACATCCAATAAATGTGGCTTACCTTAAAGTCACCATCAGACGCTCTGCGGGTGAAACAAAGAAGCGGCAATAGGTGTCCGCTTTTCTTATGAGGTGTGCAATGCGCTCCACCAAGTAATCAAAATTCTCCATTTTCATCCTAACATATCCAAAAAATTTATCCGGGTTTCGTCGAAGGTCCATGCATAGTGTAGAATAGACCCCACGCGTCATTCTCTTGGCTGTGATGGGATGGATCCACAAACGTCGTCTACGATGCCTGATGCGCTGCTGTCTCGCTCTCTCCTTCTCCAGAACAATCACCCTCAAACGATTCGCCTCCGCTGTAAAATCCGCCAAATTCTTCAAAATATTTCCAATCACAACATCCATCTTCGCCAGTAACTTGCTCTTCTCTCCAACCTGCACTTTCTCCTCTACAACCTGTCAAAGAAGGGCTGTAGGAACACGCTATATATAGTTTTCCAGTAGCCAATCCCGTTCGGAAGGCCACAAGGGTCAATTTTAAAAACCGGATCCGGCGTAATCCGTCGAAAAAACGGATAGAAAAACGGATGAACCGGATGAGACGGATCCGGTTTTGTCTGTCCAGAAAAAGACGGATCCGGCAGAAAACCGGATCCGTCACATCCGGTTTTCAGAAACATTTGCCGGATCCGGCGTTCCGGCACGACGCCGGATCGCGCCTGACGCCGAAAACCTGAAGTGTGAAAGTAGCCTAAAGCACTGCAGGCTGTTAGCCACAGGACGCCACCTCTGACAGGCGCGGGAGCGCTTCCTTCTCTGAGCACACATCAGGTAACAAGATGAGATGGGACAGGGACTAACATGCAAGACATAGTGCTGACCTCTGTGCACATTCTGCTCTGTAATGACTCACTCACCAGACCAGACACTGGAGGCACACACAGTGCAAACAAGCACTTAACCCCTTATGTGTATCTTTTACTCTATCATATGATGACACCATCATTACTCAAAAATAGTTCTATGTGTATATATGCACATATATTTATAACACTAGATTATGGCCCGATGCTATCGCATCAGGAGGATGCGATAGCATCACACCTCTTGCCATGTTAACCCTCAACACACACACTCCTCTCACCATCTCCACTCACTCTTTCACTCCACATACGACCCCTTCTCTCACTCCGTCTCTCATACTCACGCCGTCATCGCCGCTGCTCCACGATCCCCGACATCTTCTTCCGTCGGCGCCATCCTGGATCCAGACGTTGTCCACGCCGGCGACATGTTCTTGCGGCGACGCCATCTTGAGTATCGTGAAATCCCTTGATACTCAAGATGGCGTCGCCGGAAAAACATGTCGCCGGCGTGGACGACGTCGGGATCCAAAATGGCGTCGGCGAAATCTCGCGAGTTTTCGCTGACGCCATTTTGGATCCCGACGTTGTCCTCGCCGGCGACATGTTCTTGCGGCGACGCCATCTTGAGTATCGCGGGATTTCGCCGATCCAAAATAGCGTCGCCGCAGGAACATGTCGCCGGCGTGGATGCCGTCGGGATCCAAAATGGCGCCGGCGAAATCTCGCAAGATTTCGCCGACGCCATTTTGGATCCCGACGTCCTCCACGCCGGTGACATGTTCTTGCGGCGACGCCATCTTGACTATCGCGGGATTTCACAGATCCAAAATGGCGTCGCCGCAAGAACATGTCGCCGGCGTGGAGGACGTCTGCATCCAGGATGGCGCCGGCGGAAGAAGATGTCGGGGATCGTGGATCAGCGGCGATGACGGCGTGAGTATGAGAGACGGAGTGAGAGAAGGGGTCGTATGTGGAGTTAAAGAGTGAGTGGAGATGGTGAAAGGTGAGAGGAGTGTGTGTGTTGAGGGTTAACATGGAAAGAGGTGTGCGGTGACGTCACCGGTTACAACTGGACGGAAGTTGTTACAACCGGAAGCTGCTTAGGGCATTTATTATTATAGATTCTTACCCTTTAAAGAAACATCTTTACACTGACATAATATGTGGCCGTTACATATGTGAAGTGACTAACTGCATATCTGATAATTCCTTTCAGCCATTTATCTTGGTATTTCTTCTTGAGAGATTCTCCTCTCCTTCTGCACCCTATACAAACCTCCAATATTGGAATAAGGTAATACCCTCCTTGATATCTTAGTTCTAGTTGGTGCTAGTTTACTAGGCATTTGATTGATGTATCCTTAACTATGGATTATCATACTGTATATATTGTATATATGTTCTTACCTTGTGTTCTACTGGGATAACCTTTATATTTTGTGGATTTTTGTGATTTATCTGTTTTTGTCAATCTCTGATATATCTCTCTTTATATTTCAGCGATAATATGATAAAGGCTTGGGCTGAGCCGAAACGTCTTTTATTTATATCGCTTCCACTGTGTGCTATATTCCTGTTTGGCTCCCACATGTAATAAAATGAACACCTATTTGCATAAAGTCTCTTTGAGTGTGCGGTGAATTTAATTAACATATGGGGTATCAGCGTACTCAGGACAAATTAGACAACAACATTTGGGGTCCAATTTCTCCTGTTACCCTTGGGAAAATAAAAAAATTGGGGACTAAATGATCACTCACAGCTGATTGTGTTTAGCTGCACATATATTCAGCACCATGGGTCTGCTCCAGACATAGTCGGCTCCATCTACTTCATAATCTATATTTCAAAGTACATATTTCTAAGTACTCTGAATTAGACTTTAATTCTAGAATGCATTTGGCCACTCTTGACCCCTACAGCATTGTCATCATCACCATCTGACCGAGATATTCTTCTGTTCCCACAGGTATGCATTGCTGAATTCCACCCCTCTCTCCCATGCTCCTGAATGCCCCATGAGAACTGCATTGTATTTTTATATGGTATGCATTGCTGAATTCCACCCCTCTCTCCCATGCTCCTGAATGCCCCAGGTGAACTGCATTGTATTCTTATATGGTATGCATTGCTTACCCATCTTCTTGTATCCATAAATGTACTCCATTCTTGTTATCTCTGCCACACATCTAAGTGGTCTGTATAACCCCTTCCCCTTTTATGACCTTTGCTTAACTCTGTGCATTTGGCCTGGGCAGTCACACCCCACTTTCACTCACAGCTGATTGTGATTAGCTGCACATATATTCAGCACCATGGGTCTGCTCCAGACGTAGTCGGCTCCATCTACTTCAAAATCCATATTTCAAAGTACATATTTCTAAGTACTCTGAATTAGACTACAATTGGACTGGAATTGACTGTAAGGTAACGGACTATAACACCACGATAATGTTTCGCCTTCTTTTTACTATCACCCCCATACTACTCTATTTCTCCCTAACTCCTGCAATCCCTCCACCAAGTAAGGAACTAGTCATTTCCCCCTCCATCCTTCCCAGCCATCTCACCTCTTCGTCACAACTGTTCCTCCACATACAATCCTTTTTCTCCAGACACACACGGCCACATCATGTCGTATCCTGCTCCCACCTTCTAATGCTCTGTCTACTACTCCTCATTGCTGGCGATGTATCCCCAAATCCTGGACCTCCTCAACACATCCCCACACTCATTTCTAACATCCTGCCATGATCCTCTAAACTTTTTGCAACCATGACAACCTCATACCTATTCATCCAGCCCCCACTCCCCCAGTCCCCCTACCTGGAGCACTATGGAACGCATGCTCTGTCTGCAACAAGCTATCGTTTATCCATGACCTCTTTATCACCAACAATCTCTCCTTCCTTGCCATCACTGAAACCTGGCTCACTCCCTCTGATATAGCCTCTCCAGCTGCGCTTTCCTATGGTGGATTCCATCTCTCTCACACCCCTCGCCCCAGCAACAAACGTGGTGGAGGAGTTGGCTTGCTCCTCTCCGATACCTGCTCCTTTACCCCAATTCCTTTGCCACCCTTCGCTACTCTTCCCTCGTTCAAGGTGCACTCCGTCCGCATCTATTCCCCCTCCAACCTCCAACTGGCTGTCATCTACCGCCCCCCAGAACTAGCCATCTCCACCTTTCTTGACCACTTCACAACCTGGCTACTCCATTTCTTTTCTGCTGACGTCCCCACCATCATCATGGGTGACTTCAACATCCCCATTGACACTTCCACCGCAGCTGCCTCTAAACTTCTATTGTTCACGGCTTCCCTTGGCCTCACTCAATGGTCCTCTGCGGCCACACACAAAGATGGTCACACGCTGGACCTTATCTTCACCCCTCTCTGTTCCCTCACTAATCTCAATAACTCACCCCTCACCCTGTCTGACCACAACGTACTGACATTATCTTCCCTCTCCTCTCCTACTGCGCAACCCCGCTCCATAAACTTGCTCACCCTCGCAGGAATCTCAAACACCTCAATTTACTATCACTCTCTGAGTCCCTTCTCCCTCTTACAGACATAGCTTCCCTTCATGACACAGATGCTGCTGCCACTTTTTATAACACCACAATAACAGCAACACTTGATTCGGCTGCCCCCCTCACGCAGAGCAAAACTCGTACAATCAACAGGCAGCCCTGGCTGACCATGAAAACCTCATAAAGAGGAAAAAGTCTTCCAAAAAAATCAAGATAAAACCAGACAGGCCTAAATACATCTGCACTCACCAGGGTGCAGCGGACCCAAGTAAAATGGCAACTGCACAGGTGCAATAATACCAAATGAAATAGCCAGCCTACAATCAGGGATTGGCTGTTATGATGAGTCACCAAAGGAGGAAAAAACAAAATACCAGCTAAGTCCAGAAGAACCAGAGAGGTTGGCAGCTATCGGATTGCAGACCCCTGAACCTATCCACAACAACTAGCAGTAGCCGTGGGGGGTTCCTACGGTGCCCTAGACCCCTCGATCACAGCCGGAGAACTATATAGCCAAAAGACAGAAAGGGGAAAAACTAAACTGCCCCAGAGCAGACCCCAAAGCAATAGGCAGCCCCCAACATATAATGATGGTGAAGCAAGATGAAAACACTAACACAGATAGAAAGATAGGTTGAGCAAATGATGGGGCCCAAGCTAACTACATAGGACAGGATGGAAAAGCTGCTGTCTGCCATCCGCAAAAACCCTATCAAAATGAGCCAACCGACTGATAGGAAAAACAGGCCCTGAAGTCGCTAGGCTTCAAAAGACTATATCAGCACTCAGGTATATTCTGAAGACAGAGCAAAATATCAACAGATCAGAGACAAAAATGGAGTTCAGCTCACCCCCGGCCGGGGATGGCAGAACTCCCAAAAAACAAGGCAAAACAAAAACAAAACTGAAGAGTACAAAGAAGAGCAGAAAAACTTAGCTTTGAGATGCAGGAATCAGACTGGTCTCCAAGAATCCAGCAGGAAAATCACCAGCCAGGAAGAAGGGCGTCGGCAGCCTTATATCCAGTCCTTAATTCCAGCCACCCAGTCATCATCTAGCTGCCCAGGTGTTTGGTAATCAGCCTCATTACCTTCCTTCACCAGAGGAGGGAGTTCATCAGACCTCAATGGTGAAGGGAAAAATGAACTCACAACAGTACCTCCCCCTTGAGGAGGGGTCACCGAACCCTCATCCATGCCACCAGGGCAATCCGGGTGAGCCCGATGAAAGGCACGCACCAATCTTTCGGCATGAATATCAGAGGCAGAGACCCAGGAATTATCCTCCTGACCATAACCCTTCCACTTAACCAAATACTGGAGTCTCCGTCTAGCCAGACGGGAATCCAATATCTTCTCTACCTCATATTCCATGTTACCTTCAACCAATATAGGGTCAGGAGGTGCCACCACAGGAACTACTGGTTCAACAAACCTCTTCAACAAGGACTTATGAAACACATTATGAATTTTAAATGTGACAGGAAGAGCCAACCGAAAAGAGACCGGATCATAAATGGCCTGTACCTTGGCCGCGTCCATCTCAATAGTTGACGGAGACAAAATAAATCCCAAAAATGAAATCCTCTGTACCCCAAAAAGGCATTTCGATCCCTTGACATACAGGGAATTCTCCCTCAAAATCCGGAACACAGTCCGAACATGTTCCACATGAGAGTCCCAATTCTTGGAGAAGATCAAAATATCATCCAGATAAATAATCAAAAATTTATCCACAAAGTCTCAGAATATATCATTCATGAAGCACTGGAAGACAGAAGGGGCATTAGTGAGCCCAAAAGGCATCACCAGGTACTCAAAATGTCCCTCCGGAGTATTAAACGCCGTCTTCCATTCATCCCCATAATCATACGCCCCCTGAGGTCAAGCTTGGTAAACCAGCAAGCACCTTTAGCTCTGGAGAATAGATCAGAAATCAGGGGTAACGGATACTGATATTTAACAGTAATTTTGTTGAGGGCACGATAGTCAATACAAGGCCTTAATGAACCATCCTTTTAAGCCACGAAAAAAAAAACAGCACCTAAGGGTGAAGAGGATGGTCTAATATGACCCTTCTCCAATGCCTCCTTAATATAGGATCGCATAGCCTCGTGCTCGGGTACAGATAAATTGAAAAGCCGACCCTTGGGGAATTTACACCCAGGGTTCAGCTCAATTGCACAGTCATAACTCCTATGAGGAGGCAAAGACGCAGACTCATTCTCACTAAATACATCATAAAAGTCAGCCAAATAGTCAGGAACATCATGCGACTGGGGAGAGGTGGAGAAAACAGGAGCATCACTAAGGGCACACCGACAACCCCAACTCACCACAGACAAAGATTTCCAATCCAGAACTGGATTATGGATTTGCAACCAGGGAAACCCCAGAACAATGGTATCATGCAAATTATGCAACACCAAAAATCTTTAATTTTCGTAATGGTCTGGGGGGACCAGCATTACCACCTGGGTCCAAAACTGAGGTTTATTCTTCGCCAAAGGAGTAGCATCAATACCCCTCAAAGGGATAGGCATCCGCAGAGGTGTCATAGGAAATCCACAACGTTTAGCAAAATCCAAGTCCATCAGGTTCAGAGCTGCTCCTGAATCCACAAAAGCCTTGGCGGAAAATGTGGACATGGAGCAGATCAGAGTAATTGCCAGAAGAAACTTAGGTTGAACACCACCCACAGAAAACGTGTGTGCACAACGTTTCTCTCGTTTAAGGCAGACAGAAATAATATGCGAGGCATCTCCACAAAAAAAACACAGCTTATTACGCCTTCTGAACTCCTGACGTTGCGCCCTAGACAAAACTCTATCACATTGCATAGGTTCAGACATTTGTTCGACAGGTGGTAACATCTCTCGTGCAGTTTTGCGTTCACGTAAACGCCGATCCACCTGAATGGCTAATGACATAGAATCGTCAAGACCAGAGGGAACAGGAAATCCCACCATATTATCTTTTACAGTTTCTGACAAAGCCTTCCGAAAGAGGGCTGCCAAGGCACCATCATTCCAGGTAGTAAGGACCGCCCACTTTCGGAATTTTTGACAGTACAACTCTGCCGAATGCCGACCCTGGCTTAATGCCAACAGGGTCTTTTCAGCCTGATCAATAGCATTAGGTTCATCATACAACAACCCCAAGGCTTGAAAATATGCGTTCACATTATTCAGAATAGGATCATCAGGTTTCAAAGAAAATGCCCAATCCTGGGGATCGCCGCGCAGCAAAGAGATGGCAATTTTAACCTGCTGCGCGGAGTTCCCCGACGAGTTAGGCTTCAAGGCAAAAAATAATTTACAATTATTCTTGAAATTCAAGAATTTAGACCGATCCCCCAAAAATACATCAGGAGTAGGAATCTTTGGTTCAGCAGCATGTGAATGAGCAAGATAGGCGGAAATTCCCCGCACTTCAGCAGCGAGCTGCTCCACACGATCAGACAATTGCTTCATCTCCATTGAGAGAAAAATTCCCCCTACGGCCTCAGAGATATAGAGGAAAAAATATGCACACACACAAAAAAAAAAATTCTGACACTTTTTTTTTTTTTTTTACAATTCTCTCCTGCTATTGAGTACCCTAGGATCTGCGGTATGGCTCACAACAATTGGCCATGTGCTACACCAGTGCAGAAAAATATGCTGGTTTTATCTTGATTTTTTTGGAGGATTTTTTCCTCTTTCTGAGGTTTTCATGTTAGAGTAGGACTGGCAAGTGTAAGGAACTTTGACGCAGTTTGACAGCTTCCGTATTATGGCCATAATATCAACCAATACTTTACATATATTGATATGTTTTTGTGCACTGTATATTTTTTCAGGGTGCAGTTGGGCCCAAATGGTTCTGCTTACTGTGGCCTCTGTTCACACGGGATGCATTCTAGTTAGCACTGGGCAGCCCCCCTATATGGTGTTACTGAGAGGATGTGAACCAGAAGCTCTGTAGCCCTGGCTGACCAGCCTGACCAAAGAACTGAGATGGGTTTCCAGGGCCGCTGAGCGGAGATGGAAGAGAACCCATTCTACTAAGCACTTCAGCACATACACTTGCCAACTTTAAGTCCACGCTCTCTGCCGCTAAACAAATTTACTTCGCATCTCTCATATCCTCCCTGTCTCACAACCCTAAACAACTCTTCAACACTTTCAATTCTCTACTCTGTCCCACAGCACCTCCTCCCCCTCCTCTCATTTCTGCTGAAGACTTTGCCTCCTTCTTTAAGCAGAAGATTGACAAGATCAGACAAAACTTTGGCCCGCAGCCCACAATGCCCCTCTTAGCCGTTCAGCCCTGTTCTGCAAAAGCCAGCTTCTCCACCATGACAGAAGATCAGCTCTCCACCCTTCTGTCAAGATCACACCTCACCACTTGTGCCCTCGACCCACTCCTGTCTCACCTCATCCCTAACTTGGCCACAGTCTTCATCACATCTCTAACACACCTCTTCAACCTTTCACTTACAAATGGTGTCTTTCCCTCATCCTCTGTGTCTAACTGTCGCCCGATATCTCTTCTCCCTTACGTCTCAAAACTACTGGAACAGCATGTATATCTTGAACTGTCCTCCCACCTCTCCTCCTGTTCATCTTTGACTGGTTACAATCTGGCTTCCAACCGCATCACTCAACTGAAACTGCCCTAACTAAAGTCACTAACGACTTACTAACCGCCAAGAGCAAGCAACACTACTCTGTCCTACAGACTCTCTCATCTCTTGGCATCACAGACTTGGCCCTATCCTGGAACTCATCATACCTTACAGTCCGAACATTTTGTGTCTCCCTCTCACACACCACCTCCTCACCTCGCCTCCTGTCTGTTGGTGTTCCTCAAGGCTCTGTCCGAGGACCCCTACTATTCTCCATCTACACCTTTGGCTTGTGACAGCTCATAGAATCCTACGGTTTGCAGTATCACCTCTATGCCGATGACACGCAGATCTACCTATCTGGACCCAACCTTGCCTCCTTACTGACTGAAATCTCACAATGTCTGTCTGCTATCTCAGCCTTCTTCTCTGCTCGCTTTCTCAAACTGAACGTGGACAAAACAATTCATCATCTTTCCCCCATCTCACTCTACCCCTCCACCAGACCTATCCATCAATGTCAATGGCTGCTTTCTTTCCCCAGTCCTGCACGCTTGGTGCCTTGGGGTGATCCTCAACTCTGCGCTCTCTTTCAAACCACATATCCAAGTACTCGGCTCCTCCTGCCGCCTCAAACTCAAAAATATTTCCTGAATCCGCTCATTCCTCAACCACGAAACCACAAAAACACTAGTGCATGCTCTTATCATCTCCCGCCTTGACTACTGCAACCTCCTACTCTCTGGCCTCCCCTCTAGCACTCTGGCTCCACTCCAGTCCATCCTACACTCTGCTGCATGACTAATCCACCTGTCTCCCCGCTATTCCCCAGCCTCCCCGCTATGCCAGACCCTTCACTGGATTCCTATTGCCCAGAGGCTCCAATTCAAAACCCTAACCATGACATGCAAAGCCATCCACAACCTGTCTCCTCCATACATCTGTGACATGGTCTCTAGGTACCTACCTGCACGCAACCTTCGATCATCTCAAGATCTCCTTCTCTACTCCCCCTTATCTCTTCTTCCCACAACCGCATACAAGACTTCTCCTGTGCTTCGCCCATACTCTGGAACTCTCTGCCGCAACACATCAGATTCTCACCATCAACGGAAACCTTCAAGAAGAACATGAAGACCCACCTGTTCTGACAAGCTTACAGCCTGCAATGACCTCGGTCTACTGAACCACCATACGACCTGCTCTACCCTCTCCTACTGTATCCTCACCCATCTCTGTAGACTGTGAGCCCTCGTGGGAAGGGTCCCCTCTCCTTATGCACTTGTGTGACCCTTGTCTTACACATGTTTATTATACTTGTCTATATTTCCCCTTTTCACATGTAAAGCGCCATGGAATAAATGGCACTATATAAATGCATAATAATGTCGAGGTAGCTATTTAGGGAGGGCTAAATTAACCCTTAACGGTTGAGCCAGTGATTTTCAAATTATTCCACAGTGTTGCTAGCAACTCAAATGACCACACGGAGACTGGGGTCTCTGTACGGGAGGATCGAGGCAGATCACTAAGCCCCTTTATTTTAGTCACATCTTTTATAATATTTTGCTTAATTATGCAAGGTTCTCAACTACCAATAACATCATGATAATGCTTCACTTTGTAAGCCAATAATATTGCAAGAAAACCGGAACTGCATATATGTCCGTACCTAAATAGCGTAGAAAGTAGTATAATGGCATATTCTTCAGAGTTTTACACTCCCGCCTCCCTTATCTTTGCATCTGATGAAAACAGTCTGGTTTCAAGACAGCCCATGCCAATTATAAAAATTTATCTTACAGCAACAAAAATGAAGAAACGAAACCTTCAGAGAATGGATAAAACGAAACTTCAGCTCTGATTTTAGTATTAACCCTTCACATTTCCCCCTAGATAAATTTTTCAACACATATGCAGCATCAGAGGTGCTATCCCAAGCTAACAGCTTGAGGGGTACTGGTCTTCACATGACTGATGCCGTGTTATCAGTCATGGCTGTCGCGGCGCACCCATCCCCCTGTATACTGCAGTTCACGAATAACAATTTTTGATGACGGTGGTGGAGAACTTTTGTAGGTAGCCATGCGCTTGGCTTCAACATCTTCATCAAGTAGCCATTTGAGATCGGTGGAGAGAAAGGCAGGGGCAACGACTCCTTTGGTATCATCATTAGCTGGCTTAGTGTAGAATTTCCTAATACATACAGAAATATACCAAAGAACAAGTTTTAGTATCACATATACAACAAGGATACAGGCAGCAATGTGTAACAAGCTCTGTAAGATCCAGCTATCCAGCCCCCAATTTCCTTAAACCAATTGGCTGGATTGAGAAAGGGGAAGGTGTCTGACCACCAACTGTCCTTATAACAATCTTTGTCTTTATCGTATTAATCTCTGAGTCTTTAAATATCTTCTAACTTCAATTTCTACTAATAATAATATGGAAAATGCGAAAAACCAAAACATTATGCCCCTTTATTTGCTATTGGCTTGCTGGGTGATGAGGAGGACTTCATAGGGACCGTCATACAAGGGTTCTAGTCCGTGCTTCCTGACATGCCTCTTCACGACTACCAAATCACCAGGCTTCAGGTTATAACAGGTGTCGGTTTCTGCTGAATCTGGAAAAGAAAAGGAAACTAGAACATGGGTGTTAGCAATATTTTTACTAAGCTGAATAACACATTGAACAGCACGGTCAGTTTCTTCTGATAACTGCTAAGGCTGGAAATTTGCAACTGGGGGCCTAGCACCAAACAATATCTCGTATGGGGACAGGCCATGTTTTGCAATAGGGGTAGTACGGATGTGGTATAACCCAATGGGTAGGAGCTCTGGCCATGGAGCCGTAGTCTCTTGCATCATTTTGGTCAATTGTCCCTCAGTGTGCCATTCAACCTCTCAACTTTCCCACTGGATTGTGGGTGGTACGGAGTACGTAGGGCTACAGTGGATCCAAGCATTGTCAGAACTTCTTGGTACACATTAGAAGAAAAGACCGGGCCTTGGTCACTTTCAACAACTTCTGGAACCCCATATCTGCATATGACTTCCATCACCAGTTTCTTCACAGTAGTTTTTGCAGTCATGTTGGTAACAGGAAATGCTTCCGGCCAGCCGGAGAACATGTCAACAACAACCAAACAGTATTCATACCTTCCAGACTTAGGCAACGTGATATGGTCCACCTGGAGCCTTTGGAAAGGATAGTCGGGCTTAGCAAGATGCTTCGGTGGCACACGTTGAAGGTGACCGGGATTACAAGTCTGACAGATATTACAGGCACGGTTGAGCGCTGACAAAACTGTGGAAATTCCTGGGGCCCAGTAGAATTTTTGCACCAGTGCGAGGGCCTGATTCTTTCCTCGATGTGTAGGTCCATGTGCCCATGTGGCAATAGCAGGGTACATCCGCTTAGGGAGACACACAAGTTGGTCCTTTTTCCAGAGACCATTATTCATACGTGCCCCATCAGTCTTCCATTGCTTCACCTCTTCCTTTGGAGACATTCTCTGCATTGTCATTAAGCGGTCTCGCAGGGTTTGACAGAAAACTTCAGTCTGTTGTAGATCATCAGGTTCTTGTAGGGTCAGTGCTTCTTGTAACTGTTTACGCTGAGAGCGTGTGGTCACCATAGTTGGTATGGTTGGTTCAACGGGTAAAAGAGCTGCGACTTTTGCTTGCATATCCGCAAATGCGTTGCCAACAGTCTGTGGGCTGTTCCTAGGACCGTGCGCCTTAATTTTGATAATAGCCACCTGAGTAAGTAATTTGATCGAGTCCATGAGGGTTTTAACAGCTTCAGCATTTTTCACTGGGGTTCCGGCAGTAGTAATAAACCCTCGATTGGCCCATAGAGCCCCAAAATAGTGAGCAATACCAAATGCATATCATGAGTCCGTGTATAACACCAGATCAGCATTTGGGAGTGGATTCTCACTGACATTTGGTGGAGTAGCTGTTTCTTCAGTCAGAAGTTGGGAACAGTCATATTGGAGGTAATCCTCATCACTGCCATCTTACCTTATAGTTCATTATACCGTCTTTCAAGGCATTGTAAAGGGGTTGCATTATGCGTGATGCATCCAGTATCCACTGACAAAAATAAGTGCATAGTCCAAGAAAACGCAGGAGTTCAGTTTCATCTTTTGGGAAAGGAAGGGAGCTGACAGCTATTTTTCTTTCTTCTGCTAGGTGTCTGGCACTTTGAAGGAGACAGTGACCCAAGAATATCACTTGACCAAGGCAGAACTGAAGTCTCGAGGCCGAAACCCGACAATTAAAGTGCTGACAGATGCTTAAGGAGGCTAACAGTGGCAGAAATGGCAAAAGACACCTGCTCATATTTTTTTCAAACTGGTTGGGACTGTTTTGGGCCCCTTGTGGCATAACTGTCCATATTAACTGTCGTTCCTGCTAAGT
This sequence comes from Dendrobates tinctorius, assembly GCF_039654945.1. NCBI lineage: Eukaryota > Metazoa > Chordata > Amphibia > Anura > Dendrobatidae > Dendrobates > Dendrobates tinctorius. The sequence goes on from NW_027361699.1 coordinate 11,661,733, forward strand.
GAATGCAAATAGAAACTAACAGTCTGGGTGTAACGGAATGCTAAAGAAGGCATTGGTAAGATCAATAACTGTAAACCAAGCAGCATCCTGGGGTATTTGGGACAAAAGAGTATGTAGATTAGGCACCAGGTTTGAGAAACACTTTTACTGGTTCTATAGGCATTTTCCCTATATCATTTGGCCCTTTTGACCAGAGTTTAGATAGTATCTCTGAGAGGTATGGGGTGAGTCATTGATCCTCTGGCAATATTGGGGGTGGATCTGAGCCTATCAGGGCCATCATAGCCTTAAGAAGGGCATGCAAAATACAGATTTCCTCACTGTCTTCGTCTACATAGGGATTATATAACAAAAAAAAACCATCTGACCATCATCTTGGAACTGTATTCCGGAGCGGAACTGTGATAATTAATCTGCCCCTAGTAAATTTACTGGACATGTGGGAGAGATCACAAACTGAGCAGTAACGAGAATTAGCAGGGAGGGGCTGAGGAGCAGGGTTCCCACTAGCTGAAGTCTGAGGGGGAGCGAGAGTTTGCTGTGTCGGCTGAAGGGCACACTGTGTGCTCGCAGCTGCGGTGGGGGCGAAGGGGAATATGGTGTGGGCTAAGATGGGAGGGGTACTGAAGCAGCTGCTAGCTTGCTTTTTTTTTTTTTCTTTCTCTCTCTCTCCTGAACAGAGCAGGTTAAAGTCTTCTGAAAACTTTTTTTTTCCCTCTGGATCGGGTGAACGGGGATTGAGGCTGGCTGCGGATGATAATAGGTACCGTCAGCATTCAACAACGGAAAGGTGGGGGCTGCAACACCCAGTCTTCTTGTGCCACAATTATAACAAATTATAACAGACCTCTCTCCACTGAGGATTAGTAACTCCACATACAGCACAGATCCACCTGGCAGGATCATAGGGTGGGGGCATACTGAGTTTCGGTAGTCCAGGATACATCGGTGCCTTAGGGTTAAGGGGCACAGAGCTTACAGTCGGGAGGAGAGGCTTGATTTCCTGGGGAGGGACCTTATCATCTAGCAGGGAAACTTCTTGTTTCGACTGCCTGACACATTGTCTGGATCTTAGTTCCTTCTTTAATCAATCACATTCTCACACCACAGTCACTTTCTTGAACCACAAAACATCCCGTCCCTGTCATAATAGACAATTTTTCTTCTTCAACATAGCAGTAACACAAACAATCAGAATTCACTTGCTGTTCAATGTCCACATAACCTTCATTATACAATTCATGTGCCAAGCCACGGAATTTCTCAGCGCCTTCACGTAATCCATCATCAGTCAATCTCCCTTTATTTTTTTAACTCCTTCATCCCATAGCGTAGGCTGTAGCCTCCTGCCCTTAGGAAATCCCAGAATCGAAAATATTTTTCCTGCATTCCTGACAAATTTCTTTCCTCGTCTTTGAATCATAAGACTAACAGTATCTGATCCTTCACACAATTCCAAACTTTTCTTTTTCTTCCACAGAAACATAATTCTCTCCTTTAGAGCTAAATATCCTGACAAATTGTGCACAGATCTGGCAGCCATTTCAGTCTCTGTTCCACCGGGTCAATAATCCCCCTCTGGGATTGCCCAAAATTCACGGTACTAAGTGAAAGGAGGAGGGCATCTCAGACTATCCCTCTGGACACCTCTGGTTATATATATCTATCTATATATACCTGAGTTACGTATCCTACCCAGTCTTCGATCATTCACCACGCCCAATACTAATAATGATCGGGAATTTCAGGATATTTTGACTATAAAGAGAGTAACAATCACTGGTCAATCCGGAGTGTCCGTCCCTTATGAGGTACGGTTCAAGCACTGGGCCCCCAACGGGACTACACCTCTATATGATTCCACCCATGAATCAACCCACCAGGGGACAAACCTCAGATCCTCTTTGCAGCAACAAGCACAGGAAAACCACACCAACGGTCAGTCTGAACAGTATAACTGCCAACTTACCGTGGTTGCCGTGGGGGGTGATCAGTCCCAATTTTCCAGCACCTGTGTCCGCTCCGAGGGTCCTTTGTCTTGTTGTCCTCCAGGGGCAGAGGCGTCCCTGTTCGGGGGCCCCACGTTGGGCACCATTGTCGAGGTAGCTATTTAGGGAGGGCTAAATTAACCCTTCACGGTTGAGCCAGTGATTTCCAAATTATTCCACAGTGTTGCTAGCAACTCAAATGACCACACGGAGACTGGGGTGTCTGTACGGGAGGATCGAGGCAGATCACTAAGCCCCTTTATTTTAGTCACATCTTTTATAATTTTTTGCTTAATTATGCAAGGTTCTCAACTACCAATAACATCATGCTAATGCTTCACTTTGTAAGCCAATAATATTGCAAGAAAACTGGAACTGCATATATGTCCGTACCTAAATAGCGTAGAAAGTAGTATAATGGCATATTCTTCAGAGTTTTACACTCCCGCCTCCCTTATCTTTGCATCTGATGAAAACAGTCTGGTTTCATGACAGTCCATGCCAATTATAAAAATTTGTCTTACAGCAATAAACATGAAGAATCGAAACCTTCAGAGAATGGATAAAACGATACTTCAGCTCTGATTTTAGTATTAACCCTTCACAATAATAATAATAATAATAATAATGTTTGTGGAAAAAATGTTTTTTTTATTTTCACGCCCGGCGTTATAAACTTCTGTGAAGCACTGGGGGGTTCAAAGTGCTCACCACACACCTAGATAAGTTCCTTAGGGGGTATAGTTTCCAAAATGGGGTCACTTGTGGGGGGTTTCCACTGTTTAAGTACATCAGGGGCTCTCCAAAGGCAACATGACACCCGCAAACCATTCCATCAAAGTCTGCATTCCAAAACGTCACTTCTTCCCTTCTGAGCCCCCACGTGTGCCCATATGGTAGTTTTCTCCCACATATGGGGTATCAGCATACTCAGGACAAATTGGACAACAACTTTTGGGGTCCAATTTCTCCTGTTACCCTTGGGAAAATAAAAAAATTGGGGACTAAAAGATCATGTTTGAGGAAAAAATATGATTTTTTTATTTTCTCGCCTGGGCGTTATAAACTTCTGGGAAGCCCTTGGGGGTTCAAAGTGCTCAACACACATCTAGATAAGTTCCTTGGGGGGTCTAGTTTCCAAAATTGTGTCATTTGTGGGAATTTCCAGTGTTTAGGCACATCAGGGGCTTTATAAATGCGGCATGGCATCCAATCCCAATTCCAGCCAAAAAAGTCAAATGGCGCTGCTTCCCTTCCTAGCTCTGCCATGCGCCCAAATAGTGGTTTACCTCCACATGTGGGGTATCAGTGTACTTAGGACAAAATGCACAATAACTTTTGGGATCCTGTTACCCTTGGAAAAATAAAAATTGAGGATGAAAAGATCATTTTTTTGGAAAAAATATGATTTTTTAATTGTACGGCTGTGCGTTATAAACTTCTGTGAAGTCCTTGTGGGTTCAAAGTTCTCACCAAATATCTAGATAAGTTCCTTGTGGGGTATACAGTCATGGCTAAAAGTTTTGAGAATGACACAAATATACTTTCACATGATCTGCTGCCCTCTGGTTTTTATGTGTGTTTGTCAGATGTTTTTATCACATACAGAAATATAATTGCAATCATATTATGAATAACAAAAGGTTATATTGACAGAATGAGTTAATGCAGCAAGTCAATATTTGCAGTGTTGACCCTTCTTCTTCAGGACCTCAGCAATTCTCCCTGGCATGCTCTCAATCAACTTCTGGATCAAATCCTGACTGATAGCAGTCCATTCTTGCAAAATCAATGCTTTTATTTTGTCTGAATTTGAAGGTTTTTGTTTGTCCACCCGTCTCTTGATGATTGACCACAAGTTCTCAATGGGATTAAGATCTGGGGAGTTTCCAGGCCATGGTCCCAAAATCTCTATGTTTTGTTCCCTGAGCCATTTAGTTATCACCTTTGCTTTATGGCAAGGTGCTCCATCATGTTGAAAAAGGCATTGTTGATCGCCAAACTGCTCTTGGACGGTTGGGAGAAGTTGCTCTTGGAGGACATTCTGGTACCATTCTTTATTCATGGCTGTGTTTTTAGGCAAGACTGAGAGAGAGCCCAGTCCCTTGGCTGAGAATCAACCCCACACATGAATGGTTTCAGGATGCTTGACAGTTGGCATGAGACAAGACTGGTGGTAGCGCTCACCTGGTCTTCTCCGAATAAGCCGTTTTCCAGATGTCCCAAACAATCGAAAAGGGGGATTCATCAGAGAAAATGACTTTACCCCAGTCCTCAGCAGTCCACTCCCTGTACCTCTTGCAGAATATCAGTCTGTCCATGATGTTTTTTCTGGAGAGAAGTGGCTTCTTTGCTGCCCTCCTTGAGACCAGGCCTTGCTCCAAGAGTCTCCCCCTCACAGTGCGTGCAGATGCACTCACACCTGCCTGCTGCCATTCCTGAGCAAGCTCTGCACTGCTGGTAGCCCGATCCCGCAGCTGAAACACTTTTAAGAGATGGTCCTGGCGCTTGCTGGTCTTTCTTGGGTGCCCTGGAGCCTTTTTGGCAACAAGGGAACCTCTCTCCTTGAAGTTCTTGATGATGCGATAGATTGTTGACTGAGGTGCAATCTTTCTAGCTGCGATACTCTTCCCTGTTAGGCCATTTTTGTGCAGTGCAATGATGACTGCACGTGTTTCTTTAGAGATAACCATGGTTAACAGAAGAGAAACAATGATGCCAAGCACCAGCCTCCTTTTAAAGTGTCCAGTGGTGTCATTCTTACTTAATCATGACAGATTGATCTCCAGCCCTGTCCTCATCAACAACAACACCTGTGTTAATGGAGCAATCACTGAAACGATGTTAGCTGGTACTTTTAAGACTAATACAGCACAAAAAGAGGACTTGAAAGTCCACCAATAATGTGAAACAGCAAAAAGAGCAAAGAGGTTTACCCGTATAGGCCTCCAGACAAATGCACTATCAGGGTTCAGTGGACCCATAAAGTTAAGATGGCAACACAGGTGCATGAATACCGATATAAAACAACCGCTCGCAGCCTACCAATATATGGAGGGGGCGGTTGCCTGGTATGTTAATGCACAGCAAAACACTTGTATGCGGCGCTGTTCACACTAAGGCCATGCACAGCATCCAGGCCAGCCTAGTAGTGACACCCTTCTATTAGCTCAGGCGGGCTGGCCCAGCGCTATCAAAATGCATGCCATGTGAACAGACGCCGCAGTTTACAAGACCAGATGGGCCCAACTGCACCCTGAATAATAAGTGCAAAAAAAACATTAAAAAAATACATTAATAATGTGGAGTATTAGCTGATATTTTGGCCAAAATACGTGAGCCCGTAACCTACGTCAAAGATCTCCACGCTTACGGGTACCTAACACTAATCCTAAGACTAATACAGCACAAAAAGAGGACTTGAAAGTCCACCAATAATGTGAAACAGCAAAAAGAGCAAAGAGGTTTACCCATATAGGCCTCCAGACAAATGCACTATCAGGGTGCAGTGGCCCATATAGTTAAGATGGCAACACAGGTGCATGAATACCGATATAAAACAACCGCTCGCAGCCTACCAATATATGGAGGGGGCGGTTGCCTGGTATGTTAATGCACAGCAAAACACTTGTATGCGGCGCTGTTCACACTAAGGCCATGCACAGCATCCAGGCCAGCCTAGTAGTGACACCCTTCTATTAGCTCAGGCGGGCTGGCCCAGCGCTATCAAAATGCATGCCATGTGAACAGACGCCGCAGTTTACAAGTGTTTTGCTGTGCATTAACATACCAGGCAACCGCCCCTCCATATATTGGTAGGCTGCGAGCGGTTGTTTTATATCGGTATTCATGCACCTGTGTTGCCATCTTAACTATATGGGTCCACTGCACCCTGATAGTGCATTTGTCTGGAGGCCTATACGGGTAAACCTCTTTGCTCTTTTTGCTGTTTCACACTGGTACTTTTAAGGCAGGGCTGCAATGATGTTGAAATGTGTTTTGGGAGATAAAGTTAATTTTCTAGGCAAATATTGACTTTGCAACTAATTGCTGTTAAGCTGATCACTCTTTATAACATTCTGGAGTATATGCAAATTGCCATTAGAAAAAATGAAGCAGTAGACTTTGTAAAGTTTAATATTTGTGTCATTCTCAAAACTTTTGGCCATGACTGTAGTTTCCAAAATGGGGTCACTTGTGGGGGGTTTCCACTGTTTAGGCACATCAGGGGCTCTCCAAAAGTGACATGGCGTCCGATCTGAATTCCAGCCAATTTTGCATTGAATAAGTCAAATGGCGCTCCTTCCCTTCTGAGCTCTGCCATGCGCTGAAACAGTGGTTCCCCCCACATATCAGGTATCAGCGTACTCAGGAGAAATTGCACAATAACTTTTGCAGTCCAATTTCTCCTGTTACCCTTAGTAAAAATAAAAAAAATTGGACCTGAGGTAATTTTTTTGTGAAAAAAGTTAAATGTTCATTTTTTTAAACATTCAAAAATTTCCTGTGACGCACCTGAAGGGTTAATAAACTTCTTGAATGTGGTTTTGAGCACCTTGACGGGTTCAATTTTTAGAATGGTGTCACTTTTGGGTATTTTCTATCATATAGACCCCTCAAAGTGACTTCAAATGTGATGTGGTCCGTAAAAATAAAACGGTGCTGCAAAAATGAGAAATCGCTGGTCAACTTTTAACCCTTATAACTTCCTAACAAAAAAAATTTTGGTTCCAACATTGTGCTGATGCAAAGTAAACATATGTGAAATGTTACTTATTAAGTTTTTTGTGTTCCATATCTTTGTGATTTAAGGGCATAAAAATTCAAATTTTAAAAATTGCGAAATTTTCTAAATTTTTACCAAATTTCCGTTTTTTTTCACAAATAAACGCACGTTATTTGAATGAACTTTTATGACTAACATGAAGTACAATATGTCACAAGAGAACAATGTCAGAATCAGTGGGATCCATGGAAGCGTTCTAGAGTTATTACCTCATAATGGGACAGAAGTCAGAATTGTAAAAATTGGCCCGGTCATGAATGTGCAAACCACCCTTGGGGTAAAGGGGTTAATAGTGTTGCTGGACATGACAGGTTCCCTTTAAGAAATAACTTGTTTTCTGTCTAGGAAAATAAATGAAACCTTTCCAAGCTCACTCTTCATACCTAATATGTGACTTCTGGAAGCTCATTATTTTCATGCAAATGGGGCTCTATGCTAATGTACAAGTAAAATATACATAAATTGTTTATTGTTTGGTAGCTTGAAAGGTAGAATAAGTGTTTCTAGAATATTTGGTCTTGAGGCAGCTACAGAACAATATAGTCTCTTGCCATTTACTGGCTTTTCTTTATTCACCTTGTTTAATATACTGTCAGTTTAGAGAGTGCTTGATAAGCCCTATTTTCACAACGAATCAAAAAGCAACTGTGTGTCTTCTTCCTCTATTATGCATGCCACATTTGAAGCTAATGAAGCATAACTTCTTAGCTGATATTTTTAAAGATGAAAGAGACATCATGTCACAAATTCTATTTATTTCATCAAATCTCTCATAACTAACACAACACACAATGATTGCTCCGCAATTCATCCCTGACAGATGATGGGCATTATTGCTGATGCTCTGTCTAATAGTTTCCTACTCTATTCATATTACAATAATAACAATGTGCGAGAGAACAAGGTGGAAACATTGTGGAATAAAAGAATGCTTATTTAGGAAATCCACAGGGAATAGTCCTGACCAGTGTGTTATATTTCATTTTTTGTCAAGATCTGTACAGTCATATCAAAGACTGTTTAAACTGCAACATTTTCTCAAAATGTTAGAGCATGTTTTTGTGTTTTGCTTATATCTGTCATGGAGTGTTAAAATGAAATAAAATGACATCTTCTATAATTCATTGTTAATACTAGTACACCTAAAGTAGAAAATCCCTGAAGTTTGTATTTTTAAATGATACTATTTTCCTTCAATATGTAAGAATTTAGGATTTTGCTATTTAAAAAAGTTAAGACTTCTACATTTACAAAACCAATGTAATGAAAGTAGGCAGTAAAATATTCCCTTCAGACATTCTGTACTTGTTATGCCTTGCAATTATACTTGTCCTGTTAAAGAGGTTTTCTGCATTTTTTTTACAGTTGCAAGTAGCTTATCTAATAGTCTTAACATTAAAAATAAATTATATTCACCTACGAATCCCTAACCTCTACACCATACTTGTGCCCAGTTTCTCCACCAGTCTTCCTCTTAGGCCGGGGTCACACTTGCGGGAAACTCGCACGAGTCTCTCGCATCAATGCTCGGTACTGCCGTCGGCATTTGGGACCGGAGTGTGCGGCTGCATAATAATACATGCAGCTGCACACTCCGGTCCCGAGTGCCAGCGGCAGTGCCAGGTATTGAGACGTGAGACTCGTGCAAGTTTCCTTAAAGTGATAGGCAAGTGACTGATGCAGGTTTTTTCATTTTTTTGGAGGGGTCTTTTTCATATATAACATAGGGCATTTTACATAACAGCATACCTCTGAGACAGCAATTTTTTGTAAAACAGTCAATTAACGATGATCATGTTAGGTTATGTTTAAATTGTATTTTTCTTACTGCAACTTGAATGGCAAATGTTCACTCAAACTAATTTTCAATGGGGCTCAGAAATTTTTAGCTTCTTATTTAGCAAATAAGGATAGGTTATAGGGAGACTAAAACTGCTTCATAGTCAGCTCAATTGTTTTGGCAATAAGCTTGTTTCAGTGACAGAAATTGTTTATTTTACATGCCTATCTTATGTATTTCTCCTGTTACCCTTAGTAAAATAAAGCAAATTGGATCTGAAGAACATTTTTTGTGAAAAAAAAGTTATGTTCATTTTTTTAAACATTCCAAAAATTCCTGTGAAGCACCTGAAGGGTTAATAAACTTCGTGAATGTGGTTTTGAGCACCTTAAGGGGTGCAGTTTTTAGAATTGTGTCACTTTTGGGTATTTTCTATCATATAGACCCCTCAAAGTGACTTCAAATGTGATGTGGTCCCTAAACATAAAATGGTGTTGTAAAAATGAGAAATCGCTGGTCAACTTTTAACCCTTATAACTTCCTAACAAAAAAAATTGGTTCCAAAATTGTGCTGATGTAAAGTGTGCCGTATGCCTGGGTATCGCAAAGATTCCACGCAAGTTCTAAAAATGTTTCATGATGTCGCATGGGATTCCTCTTGGACTTGGCTAAGCTGTGATGTGGTAGCATTATATACCAGCATTCCTCAGGATGTTGCTGTCACTGCAGTTATGTTTCATTTAAATAAATAGGGTCACATTTCTCATTGGAATTCCAGGACTATATCATTATGGTCCTGAAATTCTTATTGATGCATAATTATTTTTTAAAAACTTTTTTTTTTTGCAACAGTCAGGAGTTTCCATGGGGGCCAAATTTTCCCCATCTGTTGCTAATCTCGTTATGGCGTGGTGGGAGGAATGTCATATTTTTAATACAGATAATCCTTTTGCTGGTAGCATTCAATTTTATTCTCATTATATTGACGATTTATTGCTGGTTTAGAACTGGAGTGTAGCAGATATTTCCGCCTTTATTGAATATATCATTTCCAACCAAATTAATCTGAAATTTACTCATACTTTTGACAAGCTTTCGATTTGTTTTTTGGATTTTTTTTGGAGGGTTTTCCATCTAGTAAAATTGTCACCTCCACTTACCGCAAACAAACCGCAGGTAACACAATTTTACATGCGGATAGTTTTCATCCTGCTCACACAATAAAAGCGATACCTGTAGGTGAGCTCATTAGGGCTAAACAAAATTGCAGTGATTTGTTAGTGTTTGATCAGGAAAGCAATCGCATTCAGAACAGACTCAAAAAACGCAATTATCCTGATTGGAGTCTGAACAGAGCCTCTAAAATTGTTGACAAGAAATCACATATTTCTCTGCTCTAACTTGACAATCCTGCTACTAAATTCTAAAATAGGTTTTTCTAATAATTGTCCCATTTTGGTTCTCACATACAGAGTATTTTTTAAATCTATTTCTAATATTATACGACACAATTTAAATATTCTTCGTAGTGATCACATTATGGATGGTATTCTTGAAAATGGAGTTAAAATTGTATCCAGAAGAGCACCTACATTAGGGAATTTTTTTATCTCCAAGTTTCTACAACCAAAAAAAAAGAACGAGGAAAGGGTCATTGGTTATCTAGCAAAGGTTTTTTAAATGTGGACAATTTCCATGTAAAACTTGCTCGCATTCTTGTAAAACTACAACGTTTTCTAATTCCTATGCAAACAAAATTTTTCATGCTAATGAATTCTTAAATGTAATTCTGATCATGTAGTTTACATTATAGAATGCAAAAAATGAAAATTGAAATATGTGAGCTCTACAATCAGAAAAATGAAAGATCGCATACATGAACATATTTATGACAATCTTCATCCCTCCACTCGCAATATCTCTAATATTGCTAGACATTTCATAACTGCACATAATAGAGATATTTCTTCTTTTAACACTTTTGCTACTGAGCATATTGCTAAAACTCCAAGTGGGGGTAATAGAGAGAGGCATTTACGTGATAAAGAAGCACTGTGGATCCTTCTTCTTGATACAAGAGTACCTTGGGGTTTAAATCTTAAAAAAGAGTTTATGCTTTATTATTGATTGATTTTAACTTTTTTGCCTTTTTTTGTATGTGGTTTTTGTGGTAATGTTAGAGCTGGCGGAACGCACCAAATAATAAAATAATTGTAAGGCGCGTTCGCAGCCCGGGGTCCACCGTGCAGGGGTGGTAAACTGCTGCTTAGTAATGGCGGAAGTATAAAGCGGTATACAAAAGGTCACACGTGGGTTAACGTCACCCAGTGTGAACAGGGCGAACTCTGTTACCTCACAGAGCCGCACTACCGCAGAACATAAATGCCAGAGCCTGTTTAGCTCACAGAGCTCGGCAATGGAGCGCACAGAATGCGGTCACACAACTCTGCCCCAAGGACATCGGTTCAGAGTCCCTCTAGACCTTCTGTGCATGTGACGTCGCACCTGCGGGCGCCACTATAGACGCATACTATGGTGGAGTGTCGAGCACGTGCACCATGGCATGCAGAGCCACCAGTGGACACAGATGCCAGTCTCAGACTCTGCCTCTACTTACACCTAAGCCTGGGCACTTAACAGGCTAGGTTGCACAACACATGAGTACCAAGGGTAGGGGTTTCTTAATGAGTGATTCACCAGAGACATTCATACATGCATACAACACTCACTCCTCATAGTCTAGTAATGCAGTCTATACTAGCACATGGCCGAGCGGACATGCAAACCTTTTATAGCAGCATCCTTCCGGGACCTTCCTGACCTTCCTGATGATCCAATCCGAGCTGGAGAAGGACCTGAGCATGTGACCTCCGATCTCCAATGAGAGATCATCCCACGGGAATGCTCAGTGGACCGAAAGGAGAACTTAGTCCCTGGAGTAGCTCGCTGCTGACCAGCATGCGTTGCTACAGCTGGACCAGAGGTGGCAGCATCAACCAAACCCACAGAGCTGGTCTGAGCAGAGCACTGGGATCGACGAGTCTGCTGAGCAGCCTCCTGTGTGGCCGGAGAGGAATGGGAGACTGCCGAATGCAAGCCTTGGGATTCCTGCTGTGCAGCGACAGGAACCCGATGCCTAACAAATTGTGTTTAATGAGACACCTGTGTGCTGTATATATGTATCCACCCTTTTTCATTTGAAAGGCATGCTGAGTCTAAGAACACCTGTTCGAATCGCGTCCAGCTTTTTCATTAGCGATCTTTCCTCCGGACACTCCGGTTGGGTGCGTTATGCCTGTCTACATTTTATGATGTTCTAATAAAGTCTTTGGATTTTACTCCTCTGAGCTGGACCTTTTTTCCTTTGGATGCTGATGTAAAGTAAACATGTGGGAAATGTTATTTATTAACTATTTTGTGTGACATATTTCTCTGTTTTAAGGGCATGAAAATTCAAATTCAGAAAGTTGCAAAATTTCCATTTTTTCACAAACAAGTGCAAGTCATATCATAGAAATTTTACCACTATCATGAAGTACAATATGTCACGAGAAACTAAGGTCAGAATCACCAGGATCCATGGAAGCATTCCAGAGTATTTACCTCATAAAGGGACAGTGGTCAGAATTGTAAAAATTGGCCTGGTCATTAACATGCAAACTACACTTGGGGGTAAATGGGTTATCGCCCGGCAGGAAGAGCTGCTGATGCCGGAACGAGATGCATCGAGGGCGCACAGGATGGTAAGTAGAATATTTGTTTTTTTTTAAAGGAAATATGCATACAAGGATAGGGGAATAGGAGCCATGCATGCAAGGACAGCTATGGGGGAGCCATGCATACAGGGACAGGGACCGGGGAGCCATTCATTCAAGGATAAGGGATAAATAGCCATGCATACAAGGACAGGGACGGGGTAGCCAAGCATGCCAGGACAGCGATGGGGGAGCCATGCATATCAGGACAGTGCATATCAGGATGAGGGGACAGTGCATACTCGGCTTATACTGCAGTCAATAAGCTTACCCAGTTTTTCGTGGCAAAATAAGGTGCCTCGGCTTATACTAGAGTATATACGGTAATGTTATGTTGCTGATTTATAATATGACTTTTGTTTCGCGAGATTATCTCCAGTTTCTGAGATATTTAATAGTTAACTAATTAATTACAGTAGAATTCTGGCTTCAAAAAGTTGCTTTTATAGCATTTTTAAGCCTACAAATTAAAATGCTAATTAATTATATGGGATATTTCATTACCTCAGACAATGTTAAAGAGTCAAAAAGACTATTGCGTTTGTTATCACACACAAGTCACATTAGGGGAATGCATTATTTTAAAGGATGAATTATCTCAAAAAGAAGAAACAATTCAGCAACAGTATTGGGATTTTTTACTTCAGCATCCTCAGAATACCCTAAATTCATTAAAAAAACCTTGGCATTTGAATTTGTATTTTTTTTGAAGACCTGTGTTATCAGTATTTGTGTTCTTCTGCTTAGTGACTTTTAGTCTAATAATCTTTGTCTCATTCGTTCTTATTTAGCACAGTGCATGTTTCTATTTATCACACAGCTAGATTGTGATGAAGGAGCAGCCGCCATCTTGGATATAGGGCCTAATGCTTGCCTCATGCCTGAGCTTGGCCTGTCCATTTTGGTCTGAGTTCACAAGAACTACAAGCAGCTAACTGCTCCTACCCCCCCAGGGCCTGTAAGCATATTGAAGAAAGCAGGATTTAGTGCTCCAATGTTGAATAGCAAGGTCTTTTATTATGATAATGAGATAAGGCCAAAACAGAACTTCAAAGCTTGAGTAGGAGCCACGCCAGCATGGGGCAGGAAGATGCCTGGGGGATTCAATTAGAATATACCTGTCAGCTGGACACAGAAATACACATCCATTGTCTCTCCCAGCCGCTTTGACTCATCCTAGGATCATGGATTATGAGCATACCTTTCGAGTTATAGACTCATGAAAAATATCGTGTGGCCCTGAGGAAATCGCGCATCTGGCAGTGCGACTCCTGAGTCGGTGAGGGCTCTGGGACCTGAGATATAGAGATTGGCACTCCACAGTGATCCAATGGGGCCATGTTTGCTCTCCACACGACAGGAAAAACAAACTACATTCACTGGTACCTCTCGTGTTCTGCTCCAATCATCCTGGAGGAAGCTACCCCATTTCTTAGATATTGGGAATAAGTTCTGCGGGGAGCTAAAGAGTGGAGATTATTAGTCCACCCTCTGACACAGGGGGGAGGAACCCAGCATGCTTAGAACTGGCAGCACATGGCAGACAGTCTTACTCACACAGAAGAACCAGATGATGATCTAAGAAGGAACTGGGGATTGACCTGCCAAGGGAGCAGCGGCCCGCGCTTTGGGGTCTGTCCGGCAACTAAGATTCTTGTACCTGTGGATTGCAGAGCTCCCTGTATCTACATGCAACCTATAACCTGGTAAATTGACCTCCAGCTTAATATCTAAGTCTTGTACCATTATTTTTATATTTTACTCTGCAAATCCACTGTAATTCGTTGTATAGCTTACTGTATATTTCTGTAATTATCTAGTGCGCCCTTATGGCAATTAAACCATAAAATTAATCTTGGGCTGATGCTTTTACTCTGATTACAGATCTTAGAATACCCAGCGGGTAACAGGACATCCTCCCTGGCGGCCATTTCCACTAGGTACAGTTCCCTTACTGACCTGAGAGACAAAGGGGGCACCGGAGAGCTGTGCCTGTGTGGTTACGTCACATTGGTGATGTGGGAGGAACCGGTCTCTCCTCCACATTGGTGGCAGCGGTGGGATCAGAGTAATAGTGTGCGTGGGACCCCTACTCCCGGACACTAAAGACTACCAGCGGTAACATTCACTGCTGGGGTCTTAAGGTCATCCCAGCACTAGACGGTCAGAGTGTAAATATCATAAGTTGTGTGCGAGGTCAGGGTTGCAGCTGTGTCAGTAACCTGAGGTTCCCAAGATGGCGGAAGGCACCAGGTGTAAGACAAAGGGGGAGGCCAAAGCTATGGTCTATGAGGAGGTGGTGGAGGACAATACCAAGGAAGGCGAGGGGGAGCTCAGCCAGTGCTCCCCAAGGAGCCAGACCCCCGTGCTCAGTCCCGCAGTGGACTGTCCACCACCTGCCCGCCCCAGCCTGTCCAGATCGGAGGCCCTTTTCCAAGCAGCTATGGCACAGCTCAAGGTTGGTAATGATGCCACTCATGACAGACTCCTGGTGGCGGCTGAGAAAGCAGCAGAGCATGAGCATGCAGAACGTGTGCTGCAGGCTGCAAAACGCCGTGAAGCTGCGGAGCGCCGGCACCAACTGGAGATGGCTCAGCATGGGCTCCCGCTGAATGCTCCAGCCCCACCGGGGACCAAGGCTTCCAAGGTCCGGGCGGAGGACTTCCCCCTGCTTGAAAAGGATCGAGACCTGGATTCCTTTCTGCTGGCCTTTGAGAGAACCTGCCCCCAAAACCATCTGGCCCTGGATCAGTGGGGAAGGTACCTGACCCCCGTTTGAGGGGTAAGTCAGTGGAAGTTTAGGGGGACTTACCTGCAAGGGAAGAGCAGGACTACAACAGCATCAAGCGGGCCCTGATCCAGCACTACAACCTCAACCGGAGTGGTACCGCAGGGGTTCTGGAGCCTGCAGCGGGGCTCAAAGGACACCTGGACCGACCACATGCGGGCACTGCTGAGAGCTGCGGAGCACTGGATCTCAGGTCTAGAGCTCACCACCCACCAGGAGGTGCAGGAACTGTTCGTCATGGAGCAGTTCTTGTGGAACTGCCCAGAGGACCTCCAGCAGTTCCTCCATGACCAGAAACCAAAGGGGGCTTCTGCTACAGCCGCCCTGACAGACGAGTATGCCAACAACAGGGCGTCTTAGCCAAAGAAGCCTGGCAGCAGCACCTGGAGAGGCGGTAAGCCCAATCCTGCCCCTGTCACCCCAGCCCCCAGAGTGCAAGGGGTGTACCCCTGCTGCCCTCTCCAAGCCAGGAGCAGAACCCAGACGTTGTCATCATTGCAACCAGCTGGGACACTTTAAGGCTGCTTGTCCCCAGTGCCAGAAGGCCCCATCCATGTCCCAGAAACCATCCACTGTTTTGTGTGTGGGAGGGGGTGGTGGGGGCTCCCTGGACAATTACCAACCCGTCACCATCGGCCGCTCAGAGGTCATGGGACTGCGGGACACAGGTGCTGAACGAACCCTGGTATGTCCTGAGGTGGTGTCCCCTCAAGACTTGGTGCCTTGGGAAAACCCTTTCCGTCTCCGGAATTGGAGGCGTTGAACCAGCGCTGCCCGTCGCCAAGGTGTTTTTGGACTGGGGCGCCGGGAGGGGAATGTGGGAGTAACACCAAATATTCCTGCCAATGTGTTGCTTGGGACCGATTTGGGGCGGCTAGTGTCTCAGTATGTGGCCACTGAACCCCCAAGTCCGGCTCCCTAAGAATGTCATGACTCTACTGTGAATGCTAATGTTAATGTGTTGAATGTGCCTCCAACAGTGGAGGAGGGAGTGAAACCTGATGGTAAGGCATGTACTGACAATACACACACAGTGCTCACAGTGGGGACAGGTGAGAAGACTGCAGGGGAGAGCTCAGAGGTGGAGGGAGGGGCTGCTATGGGCAGTGTAGGGTCCCAAAGTGAATCCAGCCTGCTGAGTCTAGGGCCTCTGCAGAAAGAGGAACAGGCCACAGGGGGAGGGGAGCGTTCTGGGAGAGGAGACACCCGGTAAGACCCCAGGGCAGGAGTTCCCCGCATCTGGGATGTCAGGAGGCCAGGGAAGTCTGCCTGACCTGGCAACTTGGTCAGGGGCCGAGGGGAAGCAGGCGCTACCTGTGTTCTTAGCGGTCGAGGCCGCTGTTACCAGGAGTAGGAGCGCCGGAGCCCAAGGAGCCTCGCGGAGGCCCGACGGTTTTCCCCTCTCCGACCAAGTGGCTGCCGAGTCAGACAGCGGCCAGGAGACAGATCCTGGGGAGCTGACAGAGGATGTGGCAGTTTCGTCAATTCTTGCCACATCGAGTCAGGGATTTCAGGCAGCGTTGGAAGCTGATGCTAGCCTGAAAGCTCTCAAGGAGCAGGTGGCACAGCCTCCCCTGGAGTCCGACCGCGAGCGAGTGGTTTGGGACCAGGGACAGCTGTACCGGGTAATGGTCCAGCAGGGTTCACCGGAGGCGTGGCACAGGGACCGACAGTTAGTGGTACCCTATCCGTTCAGGGCGGAATTGTTGCGGATCGCACACAAGATTCCCATGGCTGGACACCTAGGGATCACTAAAACCAGGGCCAGGTTCGCTCATCGGCGCAAGCAGGAAGCCAACGACGAGAAATGGACTGGGCCGATCTCGCGCGATCAGCGATAGCTAGCGGGGGAGCCGGTCGGAGGTAAATATCACATGTAGCGATATCGCTAGCAATATCGCTGCTGCGTCACAAAATAGGTGACGCTTTAGCGATATTGCTAGCGATATTGCTATGTGTAAAGCCCCCTTTAGCCTATTTATTCACACTCTTTTGTTGTTTAAAAAATACAGGCCAGATAATTAAAAGTGGGGATCTCTGTCACAGGCCTCACTTATCTGTGGACTGAAAATTGGGGCATTTTTTAGGCTCAATTGAACTGTTGTTGCTGTGTTTTAGCCTAGCTATTGACACAATTTTGTTGTTAAAAAAAAATCCAGGCCAGATAATTAAAAATGGGGATCTCCTTCACAGGCCTCACTTATCTGTTGGCTAAAAATTGGGGCATTTTTTTGCGCTCAATTGAACATTTTTTCTGTGTGTTAGCCTAGTTATTCACACTATTTTGTTGTTTTTTTAAAAAACTACAGGCCAGATCATTTAAATCGGGGGATCTCCGTCACAGGCCTCACCTATGTGTGCTCAGTTGAACTGTTTTTGCTGTGTCTTAGTCTAGTTATTTGCACCAGTTTTCTTACAAAAAAAAGGTGTTACCTACATGCCAGATATTTTAAACTGTGGTTTTCCCAAACACGGATGACATATAAGTTAGCTCCTAGCTCCAAAGTCAGTAATTTTTAGTGCACATGCAAAATATTGTAGTCTATTTAAAATGGGCAAGGCGCGTGGCAAGGGACGGGAAAGTGGACGTGATGGTGATGGTGCATGCAGAGGGTGAGGCTGAGGATGTGGGCAAGCTGAAATTGGGCCACAACAAGCACCCACATGTTCTCGCTCGACCTTCCTGTCACAATTACTAGGAGACCGCAGCTGCACACCACTATTGAACTAAGAGCAGTGTCAAAAGGTTGTTGATTGGATAGCAGATAATGCTTCCAGTCACTTTGCCACCACCATCACTACACCCTGTCTTCCACATGGTCAAATCTCAGTAGCCATGAGTCTGGACCGCATATTCCTCATCTTGATCCTCCTTCCTCCCACCATACAGAGTGCCCGGAGACAACTGATCCCACACTTTGACACTCTGAAAAGCTGTTCACTTTTCCATTTAGAGATTCAGGCCTCTCTGTTGTGAACTCTCTTGATCTGACTTCTGAGTCGGGGCTCTCTCTGGTGTTTACAGCGGGTAGTGGAGCTGGTCGCATTGATAGCAGTCTATCACCTGAAGACAATGATTGAAAGTCAGGGGTTACAGGCTGGGAGGATTTAAGTGAGCAGGCTTCTTTCAGTTGCTGCTGGTGATTTGTTTGTCTTCTTGTGCATTGTGAAGTCTACTTTTTCCCCTCCTTGGTCTTGCATCATTCAGATAAGTTATTTGTTGCTGAATCTTTTGCATTTGATATAGTTTTTGCCATTCTCTGCTTTCTGCTTTGCTGTGTGAGTTCAGCATTATTCTCTGCTGGGATTTGTGCTGGACCCCGCTCATATGTCACAGCTTATGTCATTCTGTTCAGTATTGCTAATTCCCTGTTATATTAGTATATTTTGCTTTGCTTCGTTTTCACACCAGAATGCTGATCTAGTGGGGGAGAGGTTGTGTGGCCTCAGTGTTTTTGTATATCAGACGTGTTGGATTTTTTAGGGTTTTTGCGTGATTGCAGACAGTATCTTTTCCTTCCTGTCCTATCTAGACAGTTTGGGCCCCATCATTTGCTCACTCTATTTTCTGCCTGCGTTTGTGCCTCATCTTGTCTCACCGACAATATATGCTTGGGGGCTATCTATTCCTTTGAGGCTATACTCCGGGACAGTTTAGCTCTCCCCTTTCTTGCTTCAGGCTTAGTTAACTCTGTGCCGGGGCATCTAGGGCATCGTAGGCACATCCTACGGCTAATGCTAGCTGTGTTGTTAGGTTTAGGGGTCTGCAATCTGCTAAGTTGACAACCTTTCTGGTTTCCTGGTTGCTTAGCTAATTCCCCGGTAATCCTCCTCGGTGACCGAATCATAACACCTCTGTCCAGGTGCACTTGAAGTGGGGCAAGAGGCGATGCCCAAATATTTGAGCAGCCTGTTCAAGCGAAGGTGACAGTGGGAATGTGTCACAAGAGGTGCACGAAGATGACACACAGTGCAGGAGAGAGGAACATGTAAGTTTCCACGGGATCCAAATGTAGAAAACCAGTAGGTTAGAGCCGAATCTACAAAGCAGGTGGGTGCACAACAAGGCTGGAAAGCACAGCAAAAGACAAGGAGGAATGTGGCACACCATTAGAAAAATGAAAAAAGTTTAATCGGCAATCATGTCATGGTTAAAAACATGTACAAAACCTTACACGTTTAAGATGCAAAAACACACCCTTACTCATAGGATACAAGTATAAAAGAATGTGAACCATATATAACAAGGAAAGACAAATCACAATACATCAGTAATTACAACATATGCATGAACATGTGAGAAAAGCACTACGATTGGAGAACAGATTCAATAGATATAAAACAAATCGTTTCTTGAATTCATGCCTTTAGGAAATCTTGTGTCAAACTACAAAATCCAATACGCTTCTCTTGTAGTAAGAATTCTCTGTTTTTCACCTCCATGTACAGGACTAAAAATTTTTTCAAAAGCATTAAAGGAAAAATTAGTAACATCACCATGATGAATATTGACAAATTGCTTGGATGCACCCGAATAAGATGCATTGTTGTTCTGAATGTTAGAAATATGTTCAGCAATGTGTTTTTTATTTTTCTTGTGGTACACCTTATATATATATAACCAGGGGAAGAGTCTTGAGGAGATCATTTGCATATTCCCAGTGCCTTCTTGGATAAGTGAAGAGTCTCCGCGAGAAGAAATTCGAAGTGCACCTGAAGAAACAGAGGAATGGAGACATGTGACCCAGAGAAGCAGGAGGATCAGGAGGCAGTCAGCACCCATACTGCTCAGGAACCAGTACCAGGCTCTCACGCAGGAAAACAATGAAGAAATACATCAGGATAAGACTTTGCCAACAAGCAGCAACCTTGTACACCTTCAGAGTCCTCCTGGATGGAGAAAGAAAAATGTTGTGAAGAAGAAACTGAGAGTGGTGGTCATGGGGGATTCCCTGTTGAGAGGAACTGAGGCCGCTATCTGCAGACCGGATATAACTTCAAGAGAAATGTGCTGTCTTCCAGGTGCAAAAATTAAAGATGTGTCTGACAGGATATCAGGACTCTTCAGACCTACAGATGACTACCCATTCCTGCTACTACATGTGGGGACAAATGACACCGCAAGAAACGACCTGGAAACCATCTGCAGAGACTTTGAAGACTTAGGCAAGAAAGTGAAAGAACTGGGAGCGCAGGTGGTCTTCTCTTCCATCCTCCCAGTGGATGGCCATGGAACAAGGAGGTGGAAAAAGATTCTGCAGGTGAACAACTGGCTACGTCGATGGTGCCGTCAGCAACGATTTGGATTTCTGGATCACGGAGTGAACTACTTATACGATGGACTACTTGCTAGAGATGGGGTGCACCTTACGAAGACTGGAAAGCAAGTATTTGGAAGTCGCCTTGCTACACTTGTAAGGAGAGCTTTAAACTAGAACAACATGGGAAGGGAAGCAAAAGACCAGAAAAAGCCATACACCTGACAAATGCTATTGAGAACTCTGCTATTAGAAGTGGAAAGGAAGAACAAAGACGAAAGAATCTAATTAATAAAAATATTGGAGAAAGCGAAACCAATCACAAACTAAAATGTTTCTATACTAATGCACAAAGCATGGGCAACAAACAAGGAGAATTGGAACTACTAACACAGGAAAAGAAATATGACGTCATTGGAATCACTGAAACTTGGTGGGACAATACACATGATTGGAATACAAGACTAGAAGGATACAACTTATTTGCAAGAAACAGACTTGATAAACGAGGAGGGGGTGTCGCATTGTATGTTAGAAACGCGTATATCTGCACAGAGATTGAAGCTTCAGAGACTGGGAGTTCTGTGGAAACTGTTTGGGTAAGAATACAAGGACAGAACAATGGAAAGGACACCATTGTAGGCATTTACTACAGGCCGCCTGTGCAAGCTGAAGATATGGATGAACTCTTTATGCATCAAATGGCCAAGTTCTCCAAAAAATATGACATAGTTGTCATGGGAGATTTCAACTATCCAGACATTTGTTGGGAATCTCTCTCAGGCAAAACTAACAGGTCAAGGAAATTCTTATCCTCTCTTGCTGACAACTTTATCTTCCAAAAGGTAAGGGAGAAAACAAGGGGAACTGCTACCTTGGATCTAATCCTTATAAACAGGGAGGAAATGGTTGAGGAGGTAAAAGTGGCTGGGACCCTAGGAGGTAGCGACCATGCTATTTTAGAATTTTGGATAACTAGAGGCGGAAGACCTGTGAAGACTCAGACGTCAAGGTTAGATTTCAGAAAGGCAGATTTTAAGGGATTCAGAAAGAGAATTGGAGGGATCCAATGGCTGGATATCCTTAAAGACAAAAATGTCCAGGAAGGATGGGAAATCTTGAAAAATGAAATTCTCAAAGCACAGTTGTTAACAATTCCGAAAAGAGGGAAGAATAGGAAGCATTTAAGGAAACCAGGATGGATGAACACAGAACTTAAGCACATGCTAAAAAGGAAGAAAAAAATGTTTATAAAATGGAAAGAGGGAGGCATATCTAAAGAAGAATATAATGGTGTCTGCAGAACCTGCAGGGCACAAATCAGATTAGCTAAAGCTGAAAATGAATTGAGGCTTGCAAGAGATGTCAAAAGCAATAATAAAGGATTTTGGGGATATGTCATAAGTAAAAGAAAAGTCAAAGATGCTATAGGATTTTTACAGGATGAAAATGATGAAATGGTAAGACAGGATGTTGAGAAGGCTGAACTTTTAAATTCCTATTTTGCATCTGTTTTCTCTCCGAAAGGAAATGTAACATCAACTGTTATTCACTGTCCTATTAAGGGAATAGAAGAATCCAGGATATCTATAAACAGAAAGATAGTGAGGAAACACTTAGCTAACCTAAATGAATTCAAGTCTCCAGGTCCAGATGAATTACACCCCAGAGTACTGAAGGAGATAGCAGAAGAAATTTTTGAACCCCTCTCTATAATCTTTGAAAATTCTTGGAGAACAGGAGAAGTGCCAGAAGACTGGAGAAGAGCAAATGTTGTTCCTATCTTCAAAAAGGGGAAGAAGGTGGACCCAGGTAACTATAGGCCGGTGAGTCTGACTTCTATACCTGGAAAGATCTTTGAACAAATTATTAAACAACATTTATGTCAATACCTGGATAAGAATGAAGTGATTAAACAGAGTCAGCATGGGTTTGTAACTAATAAGTCATGTCACACTAACTTAATTTCCTTCTATGACGGTATCACTGATTGGGTGGATCAAGGAAATGCTGTAGATATAGAATATCTTGACTTCAGCAAAGCATTTGACAAAGTCTCTCTTACAATCCTTATTGAAAAAATGATTAAGTATGGAATGGACAAGGCAACTGTTAGGTGGATTCATAACTGGCTTAGTGATCGGACCCAAAGAGTGGTCGTAAATGGCTGCACATCCAGTTGGAAGAATGTCTCAAGTGGGGTACCACAGGGCTCTGTCCTGGGCCCTGTATTGTTCAACATCTTTATCAACGATTTAGATGAAGGAATTGAGGGTAAACTGATTAAATTTGCTGATGACACAAAGCTAGGAGGGATAATTAATACTAGAGAAGAGAGAGAGAGGATTCAAAAAGATTTAAATAAACTGGAGAAGTGGGCAGCAACTAACAGAATGGTTTTTAACAGGGAGAAATGCAAAGTACTACATCTGGGCAATAAAAATGTAAAAAGCATATATAGAATGGGAGGAATAGGGCTAAGTGACAGCACATGTGAAAAAGACTTGGGTATACTAATAGATCACAGACTGAATATGAGTCAACAGTGTGATGCAGCAGCAAAAAAGGCAAATGCAATTCTAGGATGTATTAACAGAAGCATACAGTCTAGATCACGTGAAGTCATTATTTCCCTCTACTCCTCTTTGGTCAGACCTCATCTGGAATATTGTGTCCAGTTTTGGGCACCACATTTTAAAAAAGACATCAACAAACTGGAGCAAGTTCAGAAAAGAGCGACCAGAATGGTGACCGGTCTGCAAACCCTGTCTTATGAGGAAAGGTTGCAGGATTTGGGAATGTTTAGTTTGCAAAAGAGAAGACTGAGAGGAGACTTAATAGCTGTCTACAAATATCTAAAGGGCTGTCACATTGTAGAAGGATCAACTTTATTCTCATTTGCACAAGGAAAGACTAGAACCAATGGGATGAAACTGAATGGGAGGAGACACAGATTAGATATTAGAAAAAACTTTTTGACAGTTAGAGTGATCAATGAGTGGAACAGGCTGCCACGAGAAGTGGTGAGTTCTCCTTCAATGGAAGTCTTCAAACAGAGGCTGGACAGACATCTGACTGGGATGATTTAGCGAATCCTGCTTTGAGCAGGGGGTTGGACCAGATGGCCCAGGAGGTCCCTTCCAACTCTACGATTCTATGATTCTATGATTCTATGATTCTATTGCATTTGGCAAGTAGCACAGCAAATACAATATACTACATACTGAGTGTCACAATTCAAAAAGGAATCAATAGTGGCAGAAAAACCTACAAAAGAAACACTGATCCGCTGCTTTCTACAATTCAGCATCGTTTATACGGAAGCGTGCATCTTTGCCAAACAATTTTTCACGGGTATTTTTTATGCCTAGATTCAGATGCGCATTTGTTACATGTATCTTTTGACGCATTCTGGTAATTGGCGGTGGGTAAACGACTAATCATTATAAGCTGGATCCTGGATCTCAAACCTCCTGTAGCCCTCTGTTATTAATCCTGTACATTCCCATTCCCGCCATCAACATGCCCCTTTTTCTGATCAATTCATCCAACAACACGTCCTCCACATTTCTGCTACACAACTGCACCTTCCCAGCAGCAACTGTATAGGAAACCACATTATTGTTTTCAAGGGTGTTTATGATGCCTGTAAAAAAAAATGTTTACACAGCATGTTGATGTGTTTCCCCCCGGGGGAAATGTTTGTCAGCCCATATACTTACTGCATGGGCATTAAAGTATAGGAGACCCACTCCTTTAAATTGGAAAAATAGTTTTACGAGGTTCTCCTACATGTCTGTTCCAAGGTGTATTGGGTTGCATCCAAATTTGGAGCAGTCCTTGCATTCAATGCATAGACTAACATTATGGGAGTAGCAAATTAAGAAAAATGGGAAATTTGGTTTCATATGGCCAACCAGTATGTTGGTTCAAAGGGTTATTGGGGTGCGTGTAACTTTGGGGCAGGGAAGGCCTTGCATTCAATATATAGGCTAATATTATGGGCAAGGCAAATTAAGAAAAATGGGAACTTTGGTTTCATGTGGCCAGCCAGGATGTCTGTTCAATGCGTTATTGGGGTGCATCAAAATTTGGGGCAGGCCTTGCATTCCATGCATAGGCAATAACAGTATAGGAGTCTATGAGGAGTTTTTTCTTTTGTGGTTCCTGATAACAGTATAGGAGACCCACTATTTAATAATGGGAACAACAAAGCATAGCTGGCTGATGGCTCTCTAAGAATAGTAAGGACAAACTGCTGTTCCTTTAAGAAGATTAAAGTCAGCCTGATGGACCTCCTCCTTTAACAGTCCCTCCTTCATAATTGAAACATGGTGTGTCTGATAATGTGTCGCACATCACATGGTCAGTTAAGATTGTAAAATGTTAAAATGACATTTCCCAGTGAATGCATTTTACTTAGTTGAAAGCAAAGCCAAAGTTGAAAAGTGCATCAAAAACGCTATATGTGAACGTAGCCCAAGTGGTGGAGGAACATTTTTGTTTTGGGTTATTTGTTTGATCTTACATACAAATCATTACCCTGGAAAGGATGTTACTTAACATATTTCCCAGGAAAATCAATTTTGGTTCAGTTTTTGCATGTTTTATTGTGTGCCCGGAAAAGTGGCATTAGACTCTGGCAACATTGTTCACAGCTGTGACCAGGGAGTCAGAAATGTTTCCATGAGTTTTCCCCATGATGCTCCCATGTCATTTGAATACTGTTCCCATCAATTTCCAATGGTTTTAGACCCTAAAAAGACCCCTGGGGGGGCCACGGCAAAAATTCTCGGTCTTCCCTTAGACTTATATTGGGCTCGTTGCGCTGGACGAGCACCCGAGCATTCCAATTTGATCAACCCAAGCAACGAGTACCCAAGCTTTTTAGTGCTCACCCATCACTAGCTGCGAGGGTAGAAGTAGATTAGTATGGCAGAGTTACGGACAGACTGAAGTGGTGTGATGATGTGAAGGGAGATGATGTGGTCCTAGACCTCACAATGAGTCAAGGCTATCAGAGTGATATGGGCAGTTCAGAGGAAGAGGTGGTGATCAGGTCACGCTGCCCCTGCTGCACAGCAATCAAGGGAGCATGATTGCAAAAGCACTGAGGCCGGCACCTAGCCATTAAGTTGGCTGCTACTGAACACCGCAGCCAGACCTAGCCTTTTCTTTGTCCAAGTGGGCCTCCATGAGGGACATGCGTGTCATGCTGCACTGCAGTGAGTACTCCACAAAAATGTCTTGTGTTGATGAAAAAACACTCCAGATGATGAGGGATCGAAGCCACAGGAAGAGGAGGAAGATTAGTTCTGAGATATATGAGGGAGACAGATTATGAATGGCTTTGTCGGTCAGGGTTAGTAGCTTGAAGAGTATACTTTCTGGAATTTGGAGACAATAAAGGGATCCAACGAACTCAGCACATCAAAGCCAGCTCAAAGGAGCTCCCTGACATAGGTGGTTTGCATACTGTATCGTCAGAGATGGAAACAAAGCATTCATTTTCTTAACCTTAGCACCACCTGCTTAATGAGGCATCTGAATCCAAATCACAAGCTGCAGTGGAATGCACACCTGAAAAACAAGACTCCACCTGCTCCATGTACTCTTACAGTCATGGCCTCTTCTTCTCCCTCCTGAACATCAAGGCCACCTTTCACCCTGCAAAGAGAGGATGTGACAGCAGAACTAACAGTAGTGCCATTGAGCATCTCCACACTATCCAATTGAAGCGTTCAGCTGTACATCCCCCAAACACTGGATCCCATATTCTACATGTGGCCTCACAAGTGACTTCTAAATGGCTAACAATGCATTGTGATCATGTGGTTCCCAGCCATCCCCAACCTGCTCGAAAATGTTGTGATGTTTCTCTTTCCATGTTGCCTCCTCCTACTCCACTTCCTCCAATTCTGCACCTTGTGGTTCTGCTCTGCTCCCATTCTGTACCTTGCGGTTCTGATCTGCTTCTGTTTTGCACCTTGCGGTTCTGCTCTGCTCCCATTCCGCACCTTGCGGTTCTGCTGTGCTATGGTTCCACATTTTTGTCCTTCTAGTTTGAACTGGTTGCTAACAGTTCCTGTCCTTCCAGTCTGAACTGATTTCTAACAGTCCCTGTCTCTCCAGTCTGGACTGGTTCCTAAAAGTTCCTGTCCCTCCAGTCTGAACTGGTTCCTACCTGTTCTGTTATACTACTCGTACCTGCCTGTGTTCTTGCCCTACCCATTCCGGTTCCAGTTCCTCCAGTCTGATCCATGCTTGCCTGCCTGCCAGAGTGCCAGGCATGCCTGCCTGCCTGCCAGAGTGCCAACCGTGCCCACCTGCCTGCCAGAGAACCAGTTGTGTCTACCTGCCTACCAAAGTACCAGCTGTGTCCGCCTGCCTGCCAAGAGTGCCAGCCATGCCAGCCAGAGTACCAGTTGTTGCCGTCTGTACTTGCCCGCACATGTCATTAGAGTTCTGTCCCCAGTGGAATCAGCTGCTACAAGCCAGACACCGCCCTGGAGTGGTACCTGGCAGCTACCCGCTGCACAAGCCTGACCTCACAACTGGAGGCTCCAGTGAACACCAAGATAGCTGCTTAGTCATGTCTTTCCAGGGTAGTCTGGTTTGTGGCACAGTGGGGCCACAATCCTCACTCGCACCATCCAGTCATGGCGCGAGAGTTGCAGATTGCTCAGGCCATGGTCCCAGCTGCTTCCCATGGCCCTTCACTCTCAGAGCAAGATGAACTTTTCTTCTGCCAGTATGAGCAACCAAATAAATTTTTTAGCCAATATGAAGCTCTGACTTTCGCTGTACCAGCCTGAATCACAGTCTCCACAGAAGAATTTAATCAACTTGCATCTTGCGCTCTAAGAGTTAAAACTGTCCCAGCAGATCCGCCAAGGTACGATGGAGGATCCAAATCAGTGCCGTGTGTTCTTGGAGCACTGCGTGCAGTACTTCAAATGGTATGCTCCCTATTTCTCTTCTGATCGGGTCAAGGTGAAATTCCTAATGTCCTACTTAGCAGGAGATGCTTTGAAATGGCTCAACCCCCTTTGGGAAGCAGGGTATCCCATCATCACTGACCTAGAGGCCTTCCTGGTGGCCTTCCACAAAGCCTTCAATATGCCTAGTCCTGCTTTTTCTGCAAAGTCTTCCCTCCTAAGCTTCCAGAGATGGACCAGACGAAGGAAACCTGTTGATAAACCATCACATCTGTCCACAACCATCCAAAACTCACCTGTTCTTCAACCTGCTAAAGCAGCTACCCGAGAAAAACCCAAGAAGGCTGAAAAAACTGAATCCTGTCATGAGAAAGGAATGCGGTATCCCTGTGGTTGTGTGAAACATCCTGACAGTCTCTGGACTGAGAAGCCTAAACTCCAAAACTTTGGGCCAGTAGGAGAGGCTGCCCTTGTCAAGAGTACTTCCTTTCCACTAAAGTATATGACTGTTTCTGTGCCTTGTAGGAGCTTTGGTTCAGCAGATGTATTAAAGCTGCAAGCCATACGAAGTCAGTGTGTGGTTCCTGTTCCACAGCTCCAGAATCCGGGGAGGGTGCTGTCGGGTGATTGTCGAGCTCTACTTAAGAGCAGTCTTGTCTTACAGGGACAACTACAGCTCCAAGTCAGAGCATTATACATGGAGAGGATCGTCTTCCACATGCTGTCTGGTATGCCCATAGACCATTCAGAGTTGACAACTCTACTGCCCATTCTGGTCTAGAGACCCAGCGTAGTGCTTTGTTTGGAACAACCAAATCACGAGAGGTGGTTCCCATACATCATGGTCAGTCAGCAGTGTCATCATCTTCTCCACCTGATCTGCGAGTTGTCAAGTCATGGTGTACTGACGTCACCAAAGAAAGGGAAGCAGTGGCATTCTCTCCACACATCTCCAATGATTGTGGTCAGTTTTCAGGAACATCCCTGCATCTATGATATCTTTCTCTGGACAACTGGCAGAAGTTCGATCTTGTGAAGGTGCCTTCAGTTTCTTTGTGGTCAGCGGAGAAAGATGTCGAAACGGATGCTTTCAAGTGTTAGGCGTTGGGTTCCTGCCTCTGCACAGCAGGAATCCCGTCCCTTGCTTTCTACGGTCTCCCATTCCTCTCCAGCCTCAGAGGAACCTGCTCAGCAGAGACGTCATTGTCAGCGTCTTGCTCAGTCTAATTCTGTTGGCTTGGTTACTGCTGCCAAACAGGGTTTAGCTATGGTAACCTGCCATAGCCAGCAGCGAGCAGCTCTTGGGACTAAGTCCTTATTTCTGCCCACTGAGCATGCCCGTGGGAAGTCCTCTCATTGGATCTCTGAGGTCACATGCTCAGGTCCTATTGCATCTCTAATTGGACCACTAGAAAGGACCCAGAAGGATGCCGCAATAAAAGGTTTGCATGGCCGCTCGGCCATGCGCTAGTATAGACTCATAATGTTGTTGGTACTGTATGTGTGATGATGGATGCATGAATCTGGTGAATGACTCATTAAATTACCCCCTCCTTTGATACGCATGAGTTAGGGAATTTGAGTCAGCGCCAACAGGTGGCTATGCTTCCGCCACCGTGCTCCTAGCACCCGCACACTAGCGTCCAATGGTGTCGCTCACTGCTGGGCACTATCGAACCGCTGCAAGTAACAGCGGCACTGTGCACACTTGCATGCGTTAGCTATTATAGTGACTCTTGCTGGCAGTGCAGTCACAACGCCGAGCGCTAGCAGTCTAGACGGACTCCAGTCCTGCGGTCTAAAGGCCGAGTCCTGTGACCTTACGCTATACGCTCCTTCTGCCAAGTCCTGTGGTGTAGCAGGCTCTGGCATTTCTTTCAGTGGCTCTGTGGAGTAACAGAGTTCACCCCAGTGCACGCCGGGTCAGTGGTGTTCACTTACAACTCCACCATTACTAAGCAGCAGTTTTCCATCTCCGCACGGTGGACCCCGGGTTGCGATCACACTTCCTTATATTTTATATCTAGTGCGATCCGCAACCCTAACACAAGTCTCAGCTTTCCACCAACCAGGAGGAAGAGGTCCAGATTGTTGTATCTTCAAGTGGTGAGAGCTGACCTTGTGGGGCACAGAGAGACTTGGCATTCCGAGATTCCTAATATCACGCCTGCCTAATTCTACTCTATGGATGTCGTGATGGTCTGTACTGTGTGTGATCCTATACTCCTTCTGCAAATCATCCTGGTGGGCTGAACAAGAGGGGGCGTAAGGGGGGTACTGTAACATTTCTGCATGGCTTCTCATCTCTCATCTTACTCACCACTCCGGGCCATGCTGTGAGTTCTGTCCTCTACCTCTGCTCCATGCTGTGGGCCTCATATCCTTGCTTGCTGCATACTTTCTGGCTGTATGTTTAAAATGATATATGGGGTGCAGTTTTTAGAATTGAATCACTTTTGGAGTCTTTCTGATATATAAGCTCCTCAATTTAATTTCAAACTGAACAAATCTGTACAATAAGGTCATAATAACCTCAACGTTATGTGAAAATTGATAATTTTTTAAAATGTTTAACACAAGGAGAGGCAGCTCCCAGACTCCACAGCTCAGGCAGGACTCTGATCTCCCTGGGAATTCTCAGCTGTGAAGCTGAGTATTGAGTGACCCTCAGCCTTCAGATGGGGCCTGATGTGAGGGACATGAGTGCCCTGCTGCCCCCTGTCACCTCTCTCTCCAGGAACAGTAGCTGTAACATGCCAGTCAGCAGCAGTGGGCACACTGGGCAGTGCGCCCCGATCCTGGACTTCCCCCCAGGGGCTCCATACACTTCCCTTACTTCCCACTCCTTCATCAAGCAGAAGCCCAGATGGAACCCCGACCTCCATGAGGACCAGCGTCTGAGCGCCTTCACCTTGCACTTCTCGAGGCAGTTCTCTGGCAATGCAGCTGGAGCCTGCAGGTATGGGCCCTTCCCTGCTGCCCCTCCAAGCCAGGCCTAAGGGGGGCAGCCCAGGATGTTCCCCAATGCCCCTTACCTGTTCAACTGCCTGGAGAACCAGCAGAGCATCAGGAACCAAGGTAATCAAATCATTCAACTTCTGAAATGATACACCCTGCATGTATTCACTCCATTCACTGTTAGCAAGCAGCCTGAATAGTAGAACTCCCCACCTCTTCTGACTGTTATTTCTGCTGCAATATATCCAAATGGTAAGACTGAACCCGCTTTATGCAGAATACCCACTGTACCCCTGAATCCTCATGCATTGTTCACCCTCTGTTTTTAATTGGTATGTCCAAACCCGCTTTATCCAGAATACCCACTGTACCCCTGAACCCTCATGCATTGTTCACCCTCTGTTTTTAATTGGTACGTCTGAACCCGCTTTATACAGAATACCCACTGTACCCCTGAAGCCTCATGCATTGTTCACGCTCTTTTTAATTGGTACGTCTGAACCCGCTTTATCCAGAGTACCCACTGTACCCCTAAACCCTCATGCATTGTTCACCCTCTATTTTTAATTGGTACGTCTGAACCCGCTTTATCCAGAATACCCACTGTACCCCTGAACCCTTAAGCATTGTTCACCCTCTGTTTTTAATTGGTATGCCTGTACTCTGTTTTTCCCCTGACTTTAATTCCATGTATCATACTTCAAATTGTCTGTATGCATATTGATATACCCATGCTCCTCACACCTTCCATCCTTCCATCTTATCCCACCTCTTTCTTCAACTTTGATGCTAGTCAAATGTCCCAATAACTGCATTCTGTTAATTGCCCCCTGCTGTGAACTGTCCTCCAGCCCCCTTCTCCTCCTCCTCCCTCCCTCACTCACCTGGCTTCATTTCATGGACATATGAATGGTATAAGTTGAAGAGAGCAGGTCAGATATGACCTTGGTCAGATGTGACATCATTTGAAGTGACATATTTAAAGTGATACATGAGAAATATACCAGATATAGTCCAGAAATCGGTCAGACGGTAAAACTATCCACTGCTTTCTTACTTTACCTGCTTTTTTGCTTTTTTTTTTTTGCTTTTCACCCTGCTCTTTAACCATGCTCACATTTGCTATCACCATTTTTGCTCCACTAATCTTCACTCTCCTTCTCCATCCCCAAACCCTGCACCCTCGAACCAAATAACCATCTCCCCCTCTCTCTTACCCCCACCTCGCTTTATCTGTAGACATACTCCTTAACCTCAGATCTCTCCTACTAAAATACAATACAAGACGATCACTCTCCTTCACCCACCTGCTTTCCCTTTCTCTGCTTCTTCTCACTGTTGATGACATATCCCCCAATCCTGACCCCCCCTGCCTCATACATCCCACTAATCCTTACCCCTATCTTTCTCACACTAAGACAAACTACCGCAATCCCTCACACTTAAAACCTGTGCCTCTGACCCCCTCCCTCCCTCCCGCACCCTCTTTCTGGAGCACTTTGGAATGCTCGCTCCATCTGCAACAAGCTCCACGTGATCCATGACCTGTTTACCTCCGGCAACCTTTCCTTCCTGGCCCTCACTGAGACCAGGCTGATGCCCCCTGACACGGCCTCCCCGGCCGCACTGACTTATGGTGGCCTCCACTTTACCCACACTTCTCGCCCTTGCAACAGACAAGGTGGAGGAGTGGGTTTCCTCCTTTCTAAAAACTGCTCCTTCAACCCTATCTAACCCCCACCCTCCCTTATCCTCCCTTCTTTCGAGGTTCACTCTGTCCGTATTTACTCTCCCTCTAATCGCCAAATGGCTGTCATATACAGACCACCGGGCTCAGCCACTGCCTTCATTGACCAATTCTCCACCTGGCTCCTCCACTTTCACTCTGCTGACATCCCCACCATCATCATGGGGGACTTCAACATCCCCATTGACAGCCACCAGCCAGCAGCCTCCAAACTCCTGTCACTTACCTCATCCTTTGTACTTAGTCAGTGGTCCTCCACAGCCACCCACACAGATGGACATACATTAGACCTCATCTTCACCCACCTCTGTTCCCTATCTAATCTCACAACCTCTCCCTTCCCCCTATCTGACCACCATCTACTCACCTTCTCATCCATGTCCTTCTCATCTTCCCCCATGTCAAGCCACTAGCACATCCTCGCAGAAACCTCACACACCTAGACATCCACAGACTTTCAGACTCTCTTCTACCTCTGTCCTCCATATCTTCACTCCACAACACGGACAGTGCCACCGCTTTCTACAACGCCACCCTCACATCAGCCATAGACTCAGTCGCTTCTCTCATGCATGGCAAAGTGTGACAAACCAATAGGCAACCCTGGCACAACAACCTCACCAAAAAACTTCGACAAGCATCCAGGGATGCGGAGCGGCGTTGGAAGAAAACACGCCTGCCAGATGACTTCACTGCTTTCAAACAAGCTACACTTGCCTTTAAATCAGCCCTCACCTCTGCTAAACAGACCTGTTTCACAAACCTTGTATCTTCATTATCCCACAACCCAAAACAACTGTTAAGCACATTCAACTCTCTCATCCGCCCACCACTGCCACCTCCAAGTCCCCTCATCTCTGCTGAGGACTTTGCCACCTACTTAAAAAACAAGATCGACCAAACAAGGCAAACCTTTACAGTTCCACCACCCCAACCACTCCACATACCAGACCTCTGCCCTTCCCCAATAACCTCCCTCTCCAACATTACTGAAGGAGAGCTTACTCAACTCCTTTCCAAATCACACCTCAATACCTGTGCACTTGACCCCATCCCTTCCCACCTGCTCCCCAACCTCACTAACATGATCATTCAAGCCCTAACCCATCTCTTCAACCTATCCCTAACTTCTGGTACCTTCCCCTCTGCCTTCAAACAAGCCACCATAACACCCATCCTCAAAAAATCAAACCTTGACCCAACTGCTATGCCCAGCTATCGCCCCATATCACTGATCCCGTTTGCTTCCAAACTCCTTGAACAGCTTGTCCATGCTCAACTTTCCTCCCACCTCTCATCTAACTCCCTCCTTCACATCCTGCAATCTGGCTTCCGCACCCACCACTCCAATGAAACTGCCCTGACCAAAATTACTAATGACTTACTCATAGCCAAAACTAACAGACACTTCTCCATCTTCCTCCTTCTCGACCTGTCCTCTGCCTTTGACACAGTTGACCACTCCCTACTGCTACAGATTCTTTCTTCCCTTGGCATCAAAGACCTTGTCCTGTCCTGGATTGCCTCATACCTTTCTGACCGCACATTCAGCATTTTCCACTCCCACACTACCTCCTCATCCTGCCCCCTCTCTGTTGGAGTCCCCCAAGGCTCTGTCCTGGGGCCCCTACTTTTTTCCATCTATACTCTTGGCCTAGGACAACTCATAAAGTCCCATAGCTTCCAGTACCACCTGTATGCAGATGACACTGAGATCTACCTCTCTGGCCCAGATGTAACCTCTCTGCTGTCCAGAATCCCAGAGTATCTATCAGCCATATCCTCATTTTTTACCTCTCACTTCCTAAAACTCAGCGTAGACAAAGCTGAACTCATTATCTTACCTCCATCTCACGTATCTTCCCTACCCAATCTATCTACTATGGTAAACGACATCATGCTCTCTCCCGCACCTGAAATCCGCTGCCTCGGAGTAACTCTCCACTCTGCCCTGTCTTTCAAACCACACGTCCAATCTCTTGCCATCTCCTGTTGCCTCCAACTCAAAAATATTTCCAGAATCCGTCCCTTCCTCAGTCCTCAATCTACTAAAACTCTTGTACATGCCCTCATAATCTCCTGCTTTGACTACTGCAACACTCTCCTCTGTGGCCTCCCTGCTAATTCTCTTGCACCACTCCAGTCTGTCCTTAATTCTGCTGCCACCTCTCTCCTCGCTACTCCCCTGTCTCCCCCCTCTGCAAATTCCTTCATTGGCTCCCAATTCCCCAACGAATACAGTTCAAACTACTAACACTTACCTACAAAGCCATCCACAACCTTTCTCCTCCCTTTATCTCTGAACTAATCTCCCAATATCTTCCCTCACGTAATCTTCGATCCTCCCAAGACCTCCTACTCTCCTCCACACTTATTCGTTCCTCACACAACCGCCTCCAAGATTTCTCCCGAATATCCCCTATCCTCTGGAATGCCATGCCTCAACATGTCCGATTATCCACTACCCTTGGATCCTTCAAATGGAACCTGAAAACCCATCTTTTCAGGAAAGCTTACAGCCTGCAATGACCATTCTGCCGCCTCACCACCGCCTGAGCTGCCGCCTCATCACCACCAGAGCTGCTGCACCCCCCGACCTTCTGTCTCTTCCCCACTATCCCATAGAATGTAGGTCCGCAAGGACAGGGTCCTCTCCCCTCTGTGCCAGTCTGTCATTGTAGATTTGTTTACTGTTAACGATATCTATAACTTTGTATGTAACCCCTTCTCATGTACAGCACCATGGAATTAATGGCGCTATATAAATAAATAAATAATAATAATAATAACCTCACTGTTATGTGAAAATTGATAATTTTTTAAAATGTTTGTGTCACAATCTCCACTCTGTTCCTGTCTGATATGTTACTTTTTGTAGGGGCTGTCAGTCTGTTTTGGTTGTGCTGGGTCTTTGCTGAAATCATCTGTGTTCTCTTTCCTTGATTAGTCTTCTACTTAAGCATGCTAGCTCCTTCATCCAGTGTCAATTGTAGACTTGCTGCTGCCTGTGTAAGACTGATCCCTCTGTGCTCTGTGACTAACCCAGCCTGACTTTATTCCCTTCCCAGACTTAGACTTATTGCTTGTGACCTGACTTCTCTTGTGCCTGCTCCCTGTAAACTGTCTTGTCTTTCTGGCTTTCCTAACCTCGGCTCATGAATTGGATTTCGTCTCTGACTTCCCCTTCCTGTACTGTGTCCTTTCCTGGACCTGACCTTGGATTGTTTGACCTCCCTTCACTTATTCAGTAATATTTATTTTTACTATCTGTCATTGTAGTCTTTTTCTCCACTTCTGGGACTAATATTTACTATAGTAACTCACATCACAGTTTGCCAAATTTTCAATGTTTTAATAAACACAGATCTACTTTACCTTAATTAACCATTATCAGGAAATACAATGTGTAATAAAAAGCAATCATAGAATTACTAGGATTGAAAAAAGCACTCCAAAGTTATTACTACACATCAGATTATTATAAAAATAAAAAAAATGTTTTTAACCAAAGTTCCTATAGAGAACTATTCTCAGCCTATTATCCCTTATGTTAGTTTATATCTTGTTTATTGCCATTTTTTTATGTTTTTTTGCCATTTTTACAATTGTACAGGGTGGGCCATTTATATGGATATACTTAAATAAAATAGGAATGGTTGATGATATCAACGTCCTGGTTTGTGATACATTAGCATATGGGAGGGGGAAAACTTTTCAAGATGGGTGTTGATCATGGTGATCACATTGAAGTCGGCCATTTTGGATCCAACTTTATTTTTTCCAATGGGAAGAGGGTCATGTGACACATCAAACTTATTGAGACTTTCACAAGAAAAACAACGTGTGCTTGGTTTTAACGTAACTTTATTCTTTCATGAGTTATTTACAAGTTTCTCTTTGTTTCCAGCCATTGACATGTCACAGAGGTTAACAAGTGAGGAGCGGACAAAAATTGTGCTGATGTCTGGTAAACGCAGTACCAGGGTCATTGCAGCAGATTTCAATCCAAGATACCCTACGCAAGAAAACTATCACCATTCCTATTTTATTTAGGTGTATCCATACATAATGTCCCACCCAAAAAAGTTTGCCTTATCACTGAACACAATGTTCTGTGTAAACTGAGGGTCCTGTTCCAATTTTTGTTTTGCCCATTCTGCAAATTCAGCATGCTGATCTTGGTCTCCAGACCATTCACATTTTATTTAGGTGTATCCATATAAATGGCCCACCCTGTATATAAATTAAATTTAAAAAGTAAAAAAGTCCATACCTTAAAGTATTTAAATAGCTTTTCTTACTCATTTCTACTGTTCTACTATCTTTACTGAAATATTAACCATAAAAGTTTCTTTGGTAAAACTTTTGCTTTTCTTTTTTTATTAGTAATTAAGAACAAAATAGAGTTCTTACCTCCAACTGACTGTATTTATATGAAGTGTTGCGTAATTTATCCAGTTTGACAAATTAAACAAGCACTAACTGTAAAAAAAAATATTGTGTGGCAAATTATAAAAGACTAGTATTACAGAATCTTAATAAGAGACTTGTAAAACTAATTTGATAGAAATTGGGCAGCACATTATTTTTCAATTTATAATTACACAATATATTTTAATCAATTCTGCTTAACATGAAATTCCTGGATCTCTCTTGTATTTAGTAAGTCGAACATTAGCAATATGAATTTGCAGTAAAAAAAAGTGTATTCTTAATTTTACAACAGTAATAAAGAATACAATTAAATACAAGTTATAAAAACAACCCATAAAATCATACAGTAATTTAAAGCTGAAGCAGTATATGCACCAAGAGCAATTTAATTTAAGATCCATAAATACTTGAGTCAATTATTTTCACTGCCAAAGAATATATACTTTGAAGTAAAGCTGAACTCAGGCAATGGATATTGACCTAACAATCAAATTATCATTTTATATCTTAAAGAAAATCTCAGGTCTTGTAGAGTGTTCTCAGTAGGCAAAGGTTAGTATCTAACAAAAGTGTTGCAAGGAATGCGTCATGGATGCCAAAGGATTAGCAATTTGTGCAGAGATTGAAGGCTAAACTATTTGGCTCAGTCTCACATATTGTACAGTTGATTAACCCCTTTATCCCCAAGGTGGTTTGCACGTTAATGACCGGGCCAATTTTTACAATTCTAACCAGTGTCAATTTATGAGCTAATAACTCTAGAACGCTTCAACGGATCTCACTGATTATTAGACTGCTTTTCAGTAAAATATTGTACTTCATGACAGTGGCAAAATGTCTTTGACATATCTTCCGATTACTGGTGAAAAAAAACAAAATTTGGCCAAAATTTTGCAATTTTCAATTTTAAATTGTTATGCCCTTAAATCAGGAAAAATTGTGCTGATGTAAAGTAGACATGCAGGAAATTATATTTATTAACTATTTTGTTAATTAATAACATTTCCCGCATGTCTACTTTACATCAGCACAATTTTTTAAACAATTTTTGTTGGTAGGAAGTTATAAGTTTTAAAAGTTGACTAGCGATTTCTCACTTTTCCAAGAAAATGTACAAAATCTTTTTTTTTGGGGGGGGACCACCTCACATTTGATGTGACTTTGAAGGGTTTATATGATAGGAAATACAGAAAAGTAACAACAATAGTAAGGGCAAAAGTAAGGGCAATAGCTGAAGAACTGAGAAAAAAATAACAAGAGAAAACAAACCCAGATTCTGGAAAAAAGCAGTTTTTACAACATGTAAAAAAACATATTTATAAAGGTCAGAAATTAGAGGAAGTTACAAAGCAGTAAAATTATATTGACCACATAATTATATTATAAACCAAAATGAAAGTATAATATTATCACTAAAAAAAACCCAAAATGCCAACCAGTGTTCCTATATAATACCAGCAGTTGCAGAAAAGATACTCCTTGTGTGAAGTGCCTACCTATGGACCTTTTGCATATAATAGTAGATTTGTGATGCATAGCCTCTTTTGAATTAGGCTGAAACCACTCTGACAGATCCCTGTCAACTAGTAGGAGTGTTGGGCAACAGGGATATTACATTGTGACCAAAATCGTGACTCCTTGGATAGAGTTGTGCTATAAAGTGACATTCAATGAAGGACTATACCAGTCTGCCTGCTTCACAAACACATGATGTTAAGGTATTTTTGGTTTAATGAGCTGAAGGGAACTGGATATTAGGTGGCGCTATGAAGAGAGAAAATGTAAACAAATGTGGCCTGTGATGAAATGCTCTGCCATGACCTGAGACAGTGAGGGTATCCCCTCCTGTAACCTAAAATAGAGAAAAATGCTGTGGCTTCATGTCTTTAAGTCACAACATAAGCTCTATTGCGATTGTGAAAAATATTTAGCACTATTGTTGTGAGAAAGAAATTGCTGACTATTGGGAGTATGATGTACTAATTACACTGTAACCAAAGCTCTTGAGTGTATTTTTTGCAGGAAGCACTCCACTTCTGAATCCAGTAAAAGAGTTATTTTTTTTATATGTAACCAGTAAGCTCTGTGCCTCAAAAATAAAATATAATTTGCAAGATTTGTATCCTTCCATTCCTCAAGTTGGCTAAATCAGTTTTAGGTTAACCTTGCTGTCTTTGATTCTATCATCCTCTGGGGGTTTTATGAAAATAAACTAACCGTTAGAAGCCAAAGTAGTATGCTACTTTGAAGAGTCCTGCATCTTCCTTGCTCAAGCCATTGTCGGACTTTGTATTAGATTATATCCTGCTCATACTCTTTACTTATATTTTTAGTACATGAAATAATTTAGATACCTAGACCCTAAATCCATGTTGCTGATTTTTCTGCCTTATTTCCTTTATTTTTTCTTTATGAGATGATGTCCAGCTCATTTATTTTATACCTGATAACTCAATGGTACTCCTGACTGAAAACACAACGATCTTTTGACATGTCAGAAGAACGAGTTTGCGCGCAAAGAAAAATGTTCACTTTAAGCTTCCAGATAGGATACAAAATTTATTGTTGGTGTATCAATTTTTTTGGCCTAATGAGTACAAACCTAAGCAAAAATATACTGAATAATCTGCCCATTATATATTTATAATCATCTAATACCTCTTTTTTTGTCAATAATTACTTCTCAGTTCTTATTCATAGATAATTATCTAGAATTACAGACCTTGTAGCAATCAAGGTCACCAGTACTGAAAATCAAATCACAACATCTCTCCAGTGTCAAGAATTATTCCTAGCAGTTAGAAGTTGTCAGGTGTTACAGGCACCAACAGAAAAACTCGTGCCAAAATGTACTTGTATCCATAACTATCACTTCGTGCATAACTCATTATTGTCCTTCAAACTCAATGAAACATTCTATAGAGCAGATAATTTTATATTGACACCTAAAACTGAATTAACTAATGGCATGTAAGATGATAGTGTCAGCTAATGGATGCTAGTACAGCACACAAAGATATAATCATGTGATACCAAACTCCAAATATGCATTTCTGTAAATTGATTACCAGTGTAAGGTTCAGTAGCTATTTCAGGCTCATTGAAAATCAGATGTTTTGCTGATTGTGAAATTTTGCAAATACCACTACTAAAAAGGAAACACAAGATCTGTTGATATAATTTCGCAAATAATTTTAAACAAAATAAATTAATCTTAGCCACAATGAAAGGAAATTTTTGCATATTAATTTATATTGTACATTGTTATATTGCTTTTTAAGTATCATTATAAATTCTTCTACTAAAATATAAACATAACGAGCATTAACATATACATATTTCTAATTCAAATAATATACCAGTGCATGCTTATCAATATGTGCACAGAGCAAAATACGTGAATTAGAAATCCTTAAGATTACATTTTATTAATAAAAAATTCAACAACATAAAAAATATAAAACAAACTATAAAAACATAGGTGCCTCACAAAACAGGGACACAAAAATTGTACCAAATCCAAAGAAGTATATACCATGTCATATATAATATGGCATAAATAGCACATTCTCCTCATAGTATAGGTAAATATTTATGCCTAATATAGTACATATTAAGCATCAGTGGGCAGGGTATAATCTATAAATCTGTTCAGTAGAGATTACAAGAGATACTACTATGACCACAGTGTTCCTGCCTGGAAAGCAAATGAAGACTTGGGATTGGCTTAGGTCATGTCCAAGGTGATTTGGAGATAGTCTGACAGTATTTGGTATAGGATATCTCCAGTGCACAGCAGCCACTCAGAATTTAGAAAGCCATGATGGACATTATGGACAGCAGAGTGGAAAGCATTGTATGCACAGTGGACATGATGGACATTATGGACAGCAGAGTGGAAGGCATTGTATGCACAGTGGACATGATGGACATTATGGACAGCAGAGTGGAAGGCATTGTATGCACAGTGGACATGATGGACATTATGGAAAGCAGAGTGGAAAGCATTGTATGCACAGTGGACATGATGGACATTATGGACAGCAGAGTGGAAGGCATTGTATGCACAGTGGACATGATGGACATTATGGACAGCAGAGTGGAAAGCATTGTATGCACAGTGGACATGATGGACATTATGGACAGCAGAGTGGAAAGCATTGTATGCACAGTGGACATGATGGACATTATGGACAGCAGAGTGGAAGGCATTGTATGCACAGTGGACATGATGGACATTATGGACAGCAGAGTGGAAGGCATTGTATGCACAGTGGACATGATGGACATTATGGAAAGCAGAGTGGAAAGCATTGTATGCACAGTGGACATGATGGACATTATGGACAGCAGAGTGGAAGGCATTGTATGCACAGTGGACATGATGGACATTATGGACAGCAGAGTGGAAAGCATTGTATGCACAGTGGACATGATGGACATTATGGACAGCAGAGTGGAAGGCATTGTATGCACAGTGGACATGATGGACATTATGGACAGCAGAGTGGAAGGCATTGTATGCACAGTAGACATGATGGACATTATGGACAGCAGAGTGGAAAGCATTGCATGCATTCTCTCCTTACCTCAGCAAGCCTGTTCTCTCATTATTAGATCAGAAACACAGAGTGGACAGCAGTGATCACAGCCTTTTCTTACCTCAATAGCCTATTATTTTTAGTGTTAGATCAGAAAGACAGGATGAACAGCAGTGGCAACAGTCTTGTATGAGTCCAGCGTTAAATCAGAAAGACGGGGTGGACAACAGTAAGCGCAGCCTTTGCTTGCCTTAATAACCCTGGTATTTCCAGTATTAGATCAGATAGGATGAACAGCAGTGTGAGCAGTCTCCTTACCTCATCAATCTTGTTATTGCCAGATCAGAAAGATAGGGTGCAAAGCAGTAAAGCAGCCAATTCTTACCTTCAAAAAGACAGGGTGAACAGCAGTGTCAATAGCTTCTTTTTACTTCAGCACTACTGGTATCGTCATTATTACATCAGAAAAACAATGTGTAAACAGTAAGATCAGCCTCCTTTTATCTCAAAGTGCCGGTATCTTCAATATTATTATTATTATTATTATTATTATTATTATTATTATTAATATTATTATTTATATAGAACCATTGATTCAATGGTGCTGTACATGAGAATTGGTTACATACAAATTACAGATATCACTTGCAGTAAACAAACCAACAATCACAGACTGATACAGAGGTGAGATGACCCTGCCCTTGTGGACTTACATTCTACAGGATGGTTGGCAAGGAGACAGTAGGTTGGGGGGTTGCAGCAGCTCCAGTGTTGGTGAGGCGGTATCTCCAGTAGTGGTGAGGAGGCAGCAGTGTCATTGCAGGATGTAAGCTTTCCTGAAGAGGTGGGTTTTCAGGTTCCGTCTGAAGGATCCGAGCGTGGTTGATAGTCGGACGTGTTGAAGCAAAGAATTCCAGAGGATGGGGGATATTTGGGAGAAGTCTTGGAGGCGGTTGGGTGAGGAGCGAATAAGTATGGAGGCGAGAAGGAGGTCTTGGGAGGACCGGAGATTGCGTGAGGGAAGATATCGGAAGATTAGTTCAGAGATATATGGAGGAGACAGGTTATAGATGGCATTGTAGCTCAGTATTAGTAATTTGAACTGATTACGCTGAAGGAATGGGAGCCAGTGAAGAGATTTGCAGAGGGGAGAAGTGGAGGTGTAGAGAGGAGAGACATGAATTATTCGGGCAGCAGAGTTAAAGATGGACTGGAGAGGTGCAAGGATGTTAGCAGGGAGGCCACAGAAAAGGATGCTGCAGTAGTCAAGGCGGGAGATGATGAGGGCATGTGCAAGCATTTTAGTAGATTGAGGGTTGAGGAATAGACAGATTCTGGAAATATTTTTAAGCTGGAGGCGACAGGAGATTGGAAGAGCTTGGATGTACAGTTTGAAGGACAGGGCAGAGTCAAGGGTTACTCCGAGGCAGCGGACCTCTGGTACGGGGGAAAACGTGATGTTGTTAAATGTGATAAGTCAGGTAAGGAAGGTCTGTGAGATGGAGGAAAGATGATAAGTTCAGATTTGTCCACATTGAGTTTGAGGAAGCGAGAGGAGAAGAAGGAGGATATGACTGATAGACACTCAGGGATTAAGGACAGCAGAGAGGTGATGTCTGTGCTAGAAAGGTAGATCTGAGTTTCATCAGCATAAAGGTGGTATTGGAATCCATGGGACTTTAGGAGTTGCCCCAGGCCAAGTTTATAGATTGAATATAAGATCATAAAGGTATTTTGGACAGTAAAGATTATAAAATGATTCTTCTGTGAAGTGAACTTCAAAAAAATTCACACGTCCCAGTGAATTTGAGCAAATAGTGATTTAATTTGTGCAAATTGTAAAAAGGAAATGTGAATTTTAATAATGTAAATGCAGGGCCACCATCAGGGCATTACTGCTCTGACTGGCATATGGGGCCCGATAAGCAGAGGGCGTCAATATCATGTCCCGTCTCTTCTGGTCGAGTCCCAGAGGCAGCATTCTGCCGGTGCAGAAAATGAACCTGCATCCGAGACTCAGGTTCAGTTAAACTCTATCTGTCGTACAGGCCCAGGCCTTCTCAGCAATAGTTAAAAGCCACCTGCCAATCGGAGGCTGGCAGCTGACATCAGCGTGCACATCACTGGCATATGACGTCACTGTCATTTGCCGCCGAGTGTGCGCTTGAACTGCATGGAGGGTCCTTCACCGCAGGAGCGTGGTAAGGTAAGAAGAATTTTTTTAATTTTTACTGAAAGCAGCATGGGGCAGGATGGGAGACATGGAGGGCAAGAATGGGGACACAGGGGGCAAGAATGGAGACACAGGGGGGAAAGAATGAGGACACAGGTGGGCAA
Source organism: Dendrobates tinctorius (assembly GCF_039654945.1). Lineage (NCBI taxonomy): Eukaryota > Metazoa > Chordata > Amphibia > Anura > Dendrobatidae > Dendrobates > Dendrobates tinctorius. The sequence continues at coordinate 11,705,043 of NW_027361699.1, forward strand.
GAATGGAGACCCAGGGGAAGAATGGAGACACTGGGGAAGAATGGAGACACAGGGGGAAGAATGGAGACACAGGGGGAAGAAAGAGAGACAGGGGAAAGAATGGCGACAAATGGGACAAGAATGGAGACACAGGGGGCAAGAATGGAAACATGGGGCAGGAATAGAGACATAGGGGGCAGGATGGAGACAAAAGGGGCAGGATCATGGGGCAGGATGGAGACAGATGGGGCAGGATCATGGGACAGGATGGAGACAGATGGGGCAAGATCATGGGGCAGGATGGAGACACATGGCGGAGGATGGAGACAAGGGGCAGGATGGAGACACATGGTGCATGATGGATACAATGGAGACAGATGGGGCAGGATCATGGGACAGATGGAGCAGGATCAAGGGGCAGGAGGAGCAGGATCTCGGGGAAGATGGGGCAGGATCATGGGGCAGATGGGGTAGGATCACGGGACAGATGGGGCAGGATAACAGGACAGATGGGGCAGGATCACAGGACAGATGGGGCAGGATCATGGGACAACATATGGGGGCAGAATGGGTACTCATGAGGGCAAGATGGGAGAACAAATGGCTGGATCAAGGAATGAGACACATGTGGGTCAGGATGGGGGATATTATTAATACAGGGGCTAATTAAGGGATATTATTACTGCAGTCATGTATTTATTTTATTTTTTGAGGATACTGTTTTAAATAGGGGGGTGGTCCTGTTACTATGCAGAGCGACACTATGTCACCATTTTTTTCTTCATCTGGTGTAGTGGTGATACTATATTGTCTGGCCATGATGTGGCAGTATTTGTTCCTTGTATGTGCTATTATTTATTCACTATGTGGTGGTAATATGTGGTCTGGACATGATGTAGTGGTACTTGTTCCTTGTATGTGATATTATTTGGTCACTGTGGTGGTAATATGTGGTCTGGACAAGGTGTGGCAGATCTGTCCCTTGTATGTGGTATTATAGGTCACTATGTGGTGGTAATATGGGGTCTGGTCATGGTGCGGTGGTATTTGTCCCTTGTATGTGATATTATTGGTCATTTGAAAAATTGAAAAATAAATAAAAACATACCAAAATTGTATTGGATATTTTAACAAATGGGTAATAGGATACAGTTGAGTAGTGTTCAGCCAAAAGAGTCTACCTTGTCATGGTGGTGGCTTAAAAAATCTTTTGGCCAAAACAAAAGCTGCTGGTTATATGTGTGATTTGGTGATGGGAACTGTTAATGTGTGATTGGAGAGAAGTATAGTTTTTCCAAAAGAAAGCGGTGGGGCTGTGGACAGTTTGAGGGGTGGAGCCTGGGTGGAATCTCAAGGGGGTCCCTAAAATTTTGCCAGTATGGGGCCCCAAAATTCCTAGTGGCAGCCCTGTGTAAACAATTACACATGTCACATAATGCTGACATAACCTCAGATGCAAATGTTCAAGCTTCCAGCTAATGTTTGGTATATTGCCACTGTTCTGCTTGTGTAATACGTACCTGTCAAGTGTAAACAACTTCCCTTAATATTGCAAGATTTCACGTTTGGTAAATACTAATTGTTCTTGTGTCTGTTTTTAAATGTTCTAAGTTTTCTCATTCACTTCATATTTTATAGCCTTTTCTGTCCAGCATGGGTGTTTCTTTGTCTTGCCTACTATTGCCTGCTCTGGCTTTTAGTTAGATGATGAATTGTTTAAAGAGATAAATTAAGCCTAGATTCTAGCAGAAGCTTTCTATATATTCAGATCTGGCTTAGGGAGAGCGTGTGTGCTGGGATCATTCATCAAATATATTTTTTAGTGCAATATCATCAAAGTGTATTGCAGTTTAACGTGGCAGTTTGACAGGGCAGTAGATAGGCAAGCTATGCCAGACATTCAAACAAACATTCTTCTTATTCCCAAGATTTTCACATACTGCCAGACCTGAGAGCAGGCAAAGTCGAGGTGTTGGTCTGCTCATTTCATCACAATGTGCCTTCCGGGTTATCCCCCGATACCCTCACTTATGCTTCCTTCCACCTTCCATTAAAGTGGACACCATTAAACTCTTCAAATCTTTTTCTTGCGAGTGGCGCTTGTGTATCACCCTCCATGCAATACCAACCAGTTCTGCAATCACTTTGCCACGTGGCTTCCACACTTTCTATCCTGTGACAATCTCACTCTCATCATGGAGGACATTCCCATTGAGAATCCGCTCTCCCCATCTGCCACTCATCTTTCTCTAGCCTCCTTTAGTCTTCCACAACTTACTAACACTCCTACTCATGAGGAGCTAAATACTCTGGACCTGGTATTCTCCCAGCTTTGCTCACTGTATGACTTTACTAACTCCCCTCTCCCACTCTTTGACCACAACTTTCTTTACTTTTCTGTCAAGAATTGTCTTCCTGCTTGGGTCACCCCCAGGTTCCACACATGCAGAAATATACGCCATCAATACCCAACAGCTTAGGAACAATCTGCAGTCATCTTTAGCTGCAATCTCCTCTCTCGTCTGTCAAGACTCATTGTCACAATATAATAACAAATTGCAGAGTTCCCTGGATAAAGCATTACCTGCTACACACAGAATGACCCAGCACAGTCGACAGCAACTCTGGCACATGCTGCAAACACGTTTTCTCCAGCATTGTTCAAGGTGTGCTGAGCATCAGAGGGAGAAAATGCTCAAAACTCATAATTCTGCATTGCATCTTGCCAGATGTAAAAGCATGTTCACACTGGCCATAAAAGCAAGCAAAACCAAAGGAAAAAACAATGTGTGTATATACCATAATGAAAATAAGTAAAAAAGCAATTGCATTAAATAACATAGGGTACTTGGTAAACACTGTTTTGATCAAAAAAGTATAAAGCTGTCCCACCACGGCAAGGTGTACCCATTTGAGACAGTAACTACACTAACGGTTAAAACCTACCTACTGTGAATAGTGGCAGAGTCTCTGGGTCCCAAACGGACACCCAGCTACAGCTGCTTTTTTACTTATTTATTTTCATTAGGGTATACACACATATTGTTTTTTCCTTTGGTTTCGCTTGCTTTTATTGCCACTGTGAACATGCTTTTACATCATGCATGTCATTCAATTCTACTCCAGTTCAGTTTTATGTTTTTTCTTCAGCATTTTTGTATTCAGTACAAATAGGGTGTGGCCTCCTTTCTACTGAGCTGTGTAGTTTACTTATAGTCCCTCTGAAGCAGGGTGTCCGTTTGGTACCCAGAGACTCTGCCACTATTCACACTAGATAGGTTTTAACCGTTAGTGTAGTTACTGTCTCACATGGGTACAACTTGCCATAGTGGGACAGCTTTATACTTTTTTGATCAAAACAGTGTTTACCAAGTACCCTATGTTATTTAAGCACTTGCTTTTTTACTTATTTATTTTCATTAGGTTATATACACACATTGTTTTTTTCTTTGGTTTTGATTGCATCTTGAAAAACAAGTCTCCTTCAACACTCTCATCATATTACTAGCTATCATTCCAAAATGACTCCTCCAGACTTTCCACTCCTTCCTGAGCCCTAAAGTACAGATTCCTATCACCAACCTCAGGGCCAGTGATCTTGACACTTGTTTCCTAGAAAAAATCAACCACATCTGTCAGCACATTTTTGCACAATCCACCCAGAGCCAGAATCCTCGTCGACCTCAAGCTCACTTTCCACCTATAACAGAAGAAGTTACAAGGCTACTTGAATTTTCTCGCACTATGACCTGCACCAGTGACCATATTCCCTCACATCTCCTTCAATACCTCTCCCCTACTGTCACTGCCTACCTATCTAAAATATTTAATGTCTGTCTTTCTTCCAGTATATTTCCCTTTTCAGTTAAACAAGCTGTCATAATCCCTTTGCTAAAATCCTCCATTGGAACATCACTGATAACTACAGACCTGTCTCTAATCTTCCTTTCATCTCTAAACTCCTAGTATGCCGTAGTACATACAAAATCTTCTTGGCCCCTTACAGTCTGGTTTCAGCTCTTCACACTCTATTGAATATGCTCTTATTGAAAACTCTAATGATTTGAATGGCCTCTATTCCCTGCTGATTCTCCCTGATCTGTTTCCTGTGTTTGACATTGTGGATCACCAGTTTCTCCTCAGTATCCTTAGCTCCTTCAGTCTCAGGGAAACCATTCTCTTGTGGTTCTCCTCCTATCTCTTTGACCGCCCCTTTACTGTAACTTTTGCTGGCTCTAATCCCTCAAGGCTCAGTCCCTATATGCCGCTCCTTTGTATTTATTTTAATCACTTATATAGTGCCATAAATTCCACAGCGCTTTAAATATTAAAATGATTATTTTATGATTTTAGCAACAGAATAAACGCTCAAGAATTCTAGTGTTTCAAATCCAGGCTCACCTAGCATCATTGAAAGCTACAACTTGCACTGATTTGTAAACAGGACACCCCCTGAAGAAGTATGGACCAAATGCATGTTGGAGCTGAGGGACTCAGGACAGACCCCTGTACCCTGTAAGTTTATTATACTTATTCTTTGCATTCTACTGCCACTCTGTGGCTTTTTATTGCTCCTTGGCAAAAAATTAATAATGTACTTGCCACATTTTTCTTACACTACTCATAATTACTCATGTGACTTGTCATGCACTTTTATTCTATACACAGTGAAAAAAAGAAGGATTTAGTTCAGCTCACTCCTTTGTTCATTAATGATGTAGCAGAGTCCGAGCAAGGACACGTCTCCACTTAGACGTCTTGAATGTTTCTGAGTCTAAGCGCACAGCGCTCGAAACGCATACAGAACCTCCAGGGCACTCTCTGTGCGCCTATCCCATGTCAGGGTAAAAACCGCAATGATGACCATAGCAGCCATGCTTGTATTTTAATGTGACAAATAAAGAAAATTTTGGATTATACTCCTTGAGCTGGACTTCTCCTTCTCTATGAAACTTTTATTATATGCACTGGCACTTTAGAATATTGTAAAGTGACTTTAATACAGTAACTGATTAATCATATTAGTTGAGATTACATAATTATATTTACCATTATTTTGAGCTATCACCACACATACATTTTTATGAATATTTCTATAAAACTGGTGATCCCATTTATTTATTTATGATTGAATGCCTAATATTACTAATGTTATTACAGAAGGGGTTTTTACCATTCAAGTGTCCCTCACACTAGAGGCAACTGGTTTTTAATATTTTGCTTCATGTTTATTTTGATATAATAAAAATTGATATTTTAGTAATTCTTGCTTGTGTTCACTTCCTTACTACTGTGTTCTTCCCCTAATAGGGGAACTTAGTAGTATAACCTGATTTAAATATTGTTCATTGGTGACACACTATAATATGGATCACAACTATTGATTTAAGCTTGCACTGAGCAGTGTGAGATTTCAGTAGCTGCAGGTGCAAAGTCCATGGAGGAGTTGTCAATCAGGCTTGGAAGGGGAAGATTAAGAAAACTTTTATAAAGAATTTTTTAGCCATTCTGAAATGGATTTTAAATGTAAGTACACCAGTATCATCAGTTCAAATATATATTTTAAATGTAAGCAGTTTGTATTATTATGTCTGATGATAAACCTACTCTACATCAAGCTACCACTGTAAAATAGTAAAAGATGATTTGTGAAAGTATTCACAACCTTGGCATTTTTCGTGTTTTGCTACCTCACAACCTGGAATTTCACAACTTTTTTTAGGGTATGTAAAGAACATGCTTAAAATGATGAACATTTGGTTTTCTTTTTATTATGAAGCAAAAAACAAATAGGACAAAATAACTGAAAATTCAGTGTGCATAAGTATTGTGGTCATAAGGACAGATACTCCAGTCTCTGCTTGGCAACTCTGTAGCTCCTTCAGGGTTAGAGTTTTGATGGGCGACCCTCTCTTGGCAAATCTGTTGTGTTACCATATTCTTGCCATTTGATGATAACGGATGTGATGGCGCTCTGGGGGATCATCAGAGATTGGGATATCTTTATATAATCCAATCCTGACTTGTACTTCTCAACAACTTTGTCCCTGACTTGTTTGGAGATCACCTTGATCTTCATGGTTAGTGATGCCTCTTGCTTAATGGTGTTGCAGCCTCTCTGGCCTTTCAGAAAAGGTGTGTATATACTGACAGACCATGTGACAATTAGATTGCACACCGGTGGACTTCCTTTCACTATGCATGTGATTTATGAAGGTAATTGCTTGCACCAGAAATTTTTAGGGGCTTCACAGCAAAAGGGGAGAATACATATGCACATGCCAAATTTTAGTTACTTGATCCCATAAATTTAATTTATGTGTATATTTTTCTCACTTCTATTCACCAACTTAGACACTGAATGGATTACAAAAATATGTAAGCACAGGTTGTAATGTAACAAAATAGGTAAAAAGCCAAGGGAGTGAATACATTTGCAAGCCACTGTAGCGGCTCTCAAAACCATTGTGTTTAGCCTAATTTTTATGCGTATGAATATAAGTTTTTTACTTTATCACTGTTGAAAGAGCCAACACACAACATTATACAACATTCTGGAATAGGCCCCCTAAGTTTTTTCTATTAACCCATTCACGTACATGTATGGTACATGTCGGCTCTCCCCTTCTGGCACTGAGCCCACATTTTTTCCAGCACATGTCACCTGATTTCAACAGCTGACATGTGGCCCTAACAGCCGTGACATTTAACACGATTGCGCTGGAAGCGCGTCACTAATCCTGCCCATCGGCACCTTTGTCAAATGAACTCAAGTCGCAGATGGGTTGTTATGCAGCAGACTCCCTGTGGTTGTCATAACTGGATTGCTATGAGTGCCCCCCTGTGCAATTATGCATTTCTGCTGCACAGAGCAGGGCTGCAGATCGTATCTACACCAAAATCGTATCATTAAAAGCGTCAGCTCTGCGCACAAAAAATAATCCCTCACCAAGCCTCAGATCTCAAAAAATGGTGTCTCAGAAAATTACGCTTTTGTTAACAAACGAAAAATGGTGTGTTTGGGGGCGCTAGTACTCTTGGAGGGATACCCACCGCAAAACAAAACAACCCACCACGTTGTTGTAAATCAAATGCAAAATATTAAACTTTGTTTGCGCTGAAATATCCACACTAATCCAGGAGCCAACCTGGTTACAAGACTATGAACCACCACGGTACCAAAATAAAATGCAGATGAATAAAAAGTGCTACAAATGATAATGAGGATAAAAAATATATAAATAAAATATATAAATAAAAAATATGTGTTACGGCAACACTACAGATAGTCATCAATTAAAGATATATATATATATATATATATATATATATATATATATACACTCACTGGCCACTTTATTAGGTACACCATGCTAGTAAGGGGTTGGACCCCCTTTTGCCTTCAGAACTGCCTCAATTCTTCGTGGCAGAGATTCAACAAGGTGCTGGAAGCATTCCTCAGAGATTTTGGACCATATTGACATGATGGCATCACACAGTTGGCGCAGATTTGTCGGCTGCACATCCCTGATGCGAATCTCCCGTTCCACCACATCCCAAAGATGCTCTATTGGATTGAGATCTGGTGACTGAGGAGGCCATTTGAGTACAGTAAACTCATTGTCATGTTCAAGAAACCAATCTGAGATGATTCGAGCTTTATGACATGGCGCATTATCCTGCTGAAAGTAGCCATCAGATGTTGGGTACATTGTGGTCATAAAGGGATGGACATGGTCAGCAACAATACTCAGGTAGGCTGTGGCGTTGCAACGATGCTCAATTGGTACCAAGGGGCCCAAAGAGTGCCCAGAAAAAATTCCCCACACCATGACACCACCACCACCAGCCTGAACCGTTGATACAAGGCAGGATGGATCCATGCTTTCATGTTGTTTACGCCAAATTCTGACCCTACCATCCGAATGTCGCAGCAGAAATCGAGACTCATCAGACCAGGCAACGTTTTTCCAATCTTCTACTGTCCAATTTCGATGAGCTTGTGCAAATTTTAGCCTCAGTTTCCTGTTCTTAGCTGAGAGGAGTGGTACCCAGTGTGGTCTTCTGCTGCTGTAGCCCATCTGCCTCAAAGTTCGACGCACTGTGCGTTCAGAGATGCTCTTCTGCCTACCTTGGTTGTAACGGGTGGCAATTTGAGTCACTGTTGCCTTTCTATCAGCTCGAACCAGTCTGCCCATTCTCCTCTGACCTCTGGCATCAACATGGCATTTCCGGCCACAGAACTGCCGCTCACTGGATTTTTTTTCTTTTTCGGACCATTCTCTGTAAACCCTAGAGATGGTTGTGCGTGAAAATCCCAGTAGATCAGCAGTTTCTGAAATTCTCAGACCAGCCCTTCTGGCACCAACAATCATGCCACGTTCAAAGGCACTCAAATCACCTTTCTTCCCCATACTGATGCTCGGTTTGAACTGCAGGAGATTGTCTTGACCATGTCTACATGCCTAAATGCACTGAGTTGCCGCCATGTGATTGGCTGATTAGAAATTAAGTCTTAACACACAGTTGGACAGGTGTACCTAATAAAGTGGCCAGTGAGTGTATATATACCTCAAATCTGTGCAACAGAATACTGCGATTCACACGAACAGGGTAGGGGCATGATCATCTATAATAATAAATGCCCTAACCAGCTTCCGGTTGTAACAACTTCCGTACAGTTGTAACCGGTGACGTCACCACACACACACGCACATGTTAACCCTCAACACACCACACCGCCTCAACACACACTCCTCTCACCTTTCACCTCCACTCATGTCCACTCACTCTTTCACTCCACATACGTTCCTTTCTCTCACTCCGTTTCTCATACTCACACCGTCATCGTCGCTGCCCCGACATCTTCCTCCGCCGCCGCGATCCAGGATCCAGACGTTCTCCAGGCCGCCGACATGTTCTTGCGGGACGCCATCTTGGATGTCGTGAAGTCCCACGAGATTCAAGATGGCGTCGCTGCAACAATATGTCGCTGGCGTGGACGACATCGGGATCCAAAAAGATGGCGTCAGCGAAATCTCGCGAGATTACGCCGACGCCATTTTGGATCCCGATGTCGCCCATGCCAGCGACATGTTGTTGCGGCGACGCCATCTTAAATATCGCGGGACTTCACGACATCCAAGATGGCGTCCCGCAAGAATATGTCGCTGGCGTGGGCGACATCGGGATCCAAAATGGCGTCGGCGTAATCTCGCGAGATTTCGCCGACGCCATCTTTTTGGATCCCGATGTCATCTTGAATATCGCGGGATTTCACGAAATCCAAGATGGCGTCCCGCAAGAACATGTCGGCGGCCTGGAGAACGTCTGGATCCTGGATCGCGGCGGCGGAGGAAGATGTCGGGGCAGCGACGATGACGGTGTGAGTATGAGAAACGGAGTGAGAGAAAGGAACGTATGTGGAGTGAAAGAGTGAGTGGACATGAGTGGAGGTGAAAGGTGAGAGGAGTGTGTGTTGAGGCGGTGTGGTGTGTTGAGGATTTACATGGCAAGAGGTGTTAAACACGTTGGCGAAATCTCGCGAGATTTCGCCGACGCCATCTTGCATTCGTGAAATTGCATCATTTACCTCACGCCGACTTGCTGTGTGGACGCTTGGCATTGCCTGTACCACCATAACTACTGCTGCCTTGGTCCTATGCCTGTTTACTGCCGGTGTCTAATTACTGGACCAATTTGCCTGTACCGCCATAACTACTGCTGCCTTGCTCCTCTGCCGGTGTCTAATTACAGGACCAATTTGCCTATACCGCCATAACTACTGCTGCCTTTGTCCTCTGCCAGTGTCTAATTACAGGGCCAATTTGCCTCTATCGCCATAACTACTGCTGCTTTGGTCATCTGCCTGTTTACTGCCGGTGTCTAATTACAAGGCCAATTTGCCTCTACCGCCATAACTACTGCTGCCTTGCTCCTCTGCCGGTGTCTAATTACAGGGCTAATTTGCCTCTACCGCCATAACTACTGCTGCCTTGCTCCTCTACCGGTGTCTAATTACAGGGCTAATTTGCCTCTACCGCCATAACTACTGCTACCTTGCTCCTCTGCCGGTGTCTAATTACAGGGCCAATTTGCCTCTACCGCCATAACTACTGCTGCCTTGCTCCTCTGCCGGTGTCTAATTACAGGGCCAATTTGCCAATACCGCCATAACTACTGCTGCATTGCTCCTCTGCTGGTGTCTAATTACAGGGCCAATTTGCCTCTACCGCCATAAGTACTGCTGCCTTGCTCCTCTGACTGTTCACTGCCTGTGTCTAATTACAGGGCCAATTTGCCTCTACCGCCATAACTACTGCTGCCTTGCTCCTCTGCCGGTGTCTAATTACAGGGTCAATTTGCCTCTACCGCCATAACTACTGCTGCCTTGCTCCTCTGCCGGTGTCTAATTACAGGGCCAATTTGCCTCTACCGCCATAACTACTGCTGCCTTGCTCCTCTGCCGGTGTCTAATTACAGTGCCAATTTGCATCTACCGCCATAACTACTGCTGCCTTGCTCCTCTGCCGGTGTCTAACTACAGGGCCAATTTGCCACTACCACTTCATAACTACTGCTGGGCAATTACAGGGTCAATTAGTATCTGTTTACTCTACAATACTCCAGGATGCCTTCTTTACTGCCAGATAACTGCCAAATAGACTCCTTTACCTGTGCCAACATGAGTCATAACAAAAAGTATGCCAATGCCAGTGAAAGGAAAGCAGCTTTAGCACTACGACAAAAACAACGCCGTGCTAATGAGACTCCTGAGGAAAAACACCATCGCCTTGAGAAGATTAAGGCTTATAAACGCCGTCGCCTCACACACGAATCCCCTAACTCTAAATCCATAAGATTGGCTGAAGAAGCCTCTGCACGCCGTCACCGCCGACAACAGACGGCCTCTTCCTCATCATTATTATTAGACTCACAACAGGATGCTTCCACATCAGCATGTGGAACAATTTACTGCTACACTTCAACCCATATGCCGTTCACTGACATAACTAATCAGCAATCTGTTTCTGCCCTATCAATACCACCATTCAATACCGATGCACAGTATGCCAATGCCAGTGAAAGGAAAGCAGCTTTAGCACTACGACAAAAACAACGCCGTGCTAATGAGACTCCTGAGGAAAAACAGCATCGACTTGACAAGATTAAGGCTTATAAACGCCGTCGTCTCACACACGAATCCCCTAACTCTAAATCTATTACATTGGCTGAAGAAGCCTCTACACGCCATCACCGCCAACAACAGACGGCTTCTTCCTCATCATCTATAATAATAAATGCCCTAAGCAGCTTCCGGTTGTAACAACTTCCGTCCAGTTGTAACCGGTGACGTCACCACACACACGCACATGTTAACCCTCAACACACCACACCGCCTCAACACACTCCTCTCACCTTTCACCTCCACTCACGTCCACTCACTCTTTCACTCCACATACGTTCCTTTCTCTCACTGCGTTTCTCATACTCACACCGTCATCGTCGCTGCCCCGACATCTTCCTCCGCCGCCGCAATCCTGGATCCAGACGTTCTCCAGGCCGCCGACATGTTCTTGCGGCGACGCCATCTTGGATTTCGTGAAATCCTGCGAGATTCAAGATGGCGTCGCCGCAAGAACATGTCGCTGGCGTGGACGACTCGGGATCCAAAAAGATGGCGTCGGCGAAATCTCGCGAGATTACGCCGACGCCATTTTGGATCCCGATGTCGTCCACGCCGGCGACATGTTCTTGCGGCGACGCCATTTTGGATCGGCGAAATCCCGCGATAGTCAAGATGGCGTCGCCGCAAGAACATGTCGCCGGCGAGGACGACGTCGGGAACCAAAATGGCGTCGGCGAAAACTCGCGAGATTACGTCGACGCCATTTTGGATCCCGACGTCGTCCACGCCGGCGACATGTTCTTCCGGCGACGCTATCTTGACTATCGCGTGATTTCACGATACTCAAGATGGCGTCGCCGCAAGAACATGTCGCCGGCGTGGACAACGTCTGGATCCAGGATGGCGCCGGCGGAAGAAGATGTCGGGGATCGTGGAGCAGCGGCGATGACGGCGTGAGTATGAGAGACGGAGTGAGAGAAGGGGTCGTATGTGGAGTGAAAGAGTGAGTGGAGATGGTGAAAGGTGAGAGGAGTGTGTGTTGAGGAGTGTGTGTGTTGAGGGTTAACATGGCAAGAGGTGTGATGCTATCGCATCCTCCCGATGCGATAGCATCGGGCCATAATCTAGTTTCATTATAGTTAAATAGGATCAGAGTTCCATTGGCTGGATAGTAAGGAACTATCCTTCCCACACACGATATTCTATATTTCTTGAAATCAACAGCGTAGTTGAACACTACCAACAGTTAATTAATAGAGAACTGTCCCGGCCGGTGACAGTCTCTCAGGTTACTCACTGCTCCCTCGGTGCGCCAGCGTTCTTCACAGTGCAGTTTGTAGCGTTGTGCCGCCGACTTCAGAGTAGTTGCAGGACCTTCGTGACGTCAAAAGTCACGTGATAGAATCCAGTGAGTGACACGGACCAATTCCTTCCTACTGGTTTCGGAAGTACACGGCTTCCTTCATCAGGGATGGTCCGTCATTGGAATGGTCATCTTTTAAACCTGCAGTTCTGATCTAAATGTGTTAACCCGTTCAGTGCTACCCCCTATAATCAATTAAATGCAAAGAGCTCAATTTCTGAGTTAAGTCCCCTTGGGATTAGGCAGTCCAAGTTGAAAATCCATTGACTTTCGGCGCGAGACATTTTTTTAATAAAATCCCCTCCAATCTTTCCGAACAATTTGTAAGCCAGTAATTATAGTGCCAGCAGTAGATCCTCTGTGATAGTCTGCATAATGCTTTGACAATGGGTGTCCATTGAACTTGCGTCTTATATTTCTCAGGTGTTCGTTTATCCGTACACTTAGTGGGCGCTTACTTCTCCCCACGTATAATTTTCCACATGAGCATTTGAGTGCATAGATAACCCCTACTGTGTTGCATGAAATATGATCATGAATAACAAATTCCGTATTTATATTAGACACAGAATGTTGTTTCATGGTTTTTAGAGTTTTACAAGCTTTGAACTTGCGGCAAGGATAAAAACCAGGTTCATTAAAAAAGCCCATACTCGTTGTTCTGACCTTATATTGATTAAATGTCGATGACGCTACAAGGTACCCAATATTTTTTGCTTTTCTGTAGATAAATTTTGGATGCTCAGGTAACAATTCACCTACTATTTTGTCCTCTTTCAGTATTCCCCAATGTTTCCCCACAATATTGCGGAGAATATGTGTGTTCGCATTATATTGGGTAATAATAGAAAAGTTTTTGGTACCGTGGCGGTTCATAGTCTTGTAACCAGGTTGGCTCCTGGATTAGTGTGGATATTTCAGCGCAAACATATTTTAATATTTTTTTAACAAACATTGGATTTTTTTTCACCACGTAAATAAAAAAGAACCTATACATGTTTAGCATCTACATACTCAGTGTTAGCATTTGATGAACATGGTAAAAAAAACTTGAAAAACAATTGTAGAATTAAATTTTTTTTGCAATTTCACTGTACCCTAAATTTTTTTCCCATTTCCTGTATAATATATGGTAAAACTTAAAGTGTCTTTCAAAATCACAACTCGTCCTGCAAAAAATCAAGCCCCTCACATGGCCATATTGATGGTAAAATAAAAAGTTATGGCTCTGGCAAGAAGGGGAGCAAAAAATAGAAACACAAAAAAACAGAAAATGGCCTGGGGTGAAGGTATTAATTAAGAATATTTTTTTTCTTTGTATATTTTCTGATTATGGAAAAAGTAGACATTTTGTCCAATTAGTTGTGACAACAGTTCCAGAAATGTACTATACAGCAGGCACATGGATATAAAAACCTAAATCAGATGCCATCTCTTTGACTTGAGTGAGGGGAGGTGAATGACTTGATGCTGTGTTATCCGCTTCCAGTATTAATATAAAGGAACTATCTCTTTTCTAAAGAAAATGAGCTAAGTTCTGACCCAGAATCCAGTGTATACACCAAAAGCTTAAAAACGATCTCTTCAAAATAGTTCATGTGCCATCCTACTGCATGGGCATGATTTTGAGCTTCTTTTTTCTTTACATAGGTAGTGCCACATAATTATTTTAAAAATGTCACTGATATTTAGAAAAAAACTGATACATTTGATATAAAGATTAGATCATTTTCTGGTGATAGATATTCTTTAAATAGGCAAGAAGTCTATGTTTTAAAAGCCTGATACTGTATCCAATATTTAATATGTCGTGATGATGACGCTGCATACTTTGAAATGCATTGACAAATAAACCACATACTACGGGATTGGCATCTTCTATTCTCTCAGAGTAGCACTGAACAACCCATTTGCTACTTCTTTTTAAGCTTTTTTTTAACCATTTTAAATTCAAAGCATGTGAAACCAAGATGAACAGCAGAGGTCAGCATTTCATGCTTTTTTCTGTTTGAATTTCAGCAATATGTTGCCAATTTACTCCATTATTTTAATGTCAGCCTATCATGATTAGCAAGCAAGTGAAATAAAGCAAATACACAATTAAATAAATTTGGCTCTGAGTAATAAAAACTATATTACACTCAGAATTGTTACTGTGAAAGCGTACAGTGTATTTTCCCCTTTTATCCATTTAAGATACTAAAACAAACAATTTACAGTTACGATTATGATCATGATATAGATAACAATATTGATGATTATTCATATAATTAAGCTTTCTTAAATTGTTCTTCATTTATACAACATATTAGACATAATACACCATTCTAAACTCAATTGCAATATGTACTTAAATTCGATTTATAAAGGGTCAACTGAGGAACTAAGAAAATGAAGATATTTTGTCTTTGCTCCTAAAAGATAGAGGACTCAATATTGCTGTTATCAAAGTGCAATGAAAATGGCTGAAATTGTAGAAGTCAGCCTAACTGATTACCGAGTTTCTTAATCATAATCTGTCCAAATGTCTACTTTAAAACAAGCAGAAAAAAAGATAATTAGGAGGAGGTAATGGATGTGCTAAAGAAACTATGCACATGATGTAACAACTAACATACAGTAACACAAAATAAAATTGAATTATATATTATACTAAAGATAATCGGTGTTGTTATGATCTCAGAAATTCCATGCAATTAACTCGTTATTTATATCATTCAAATCTAACATCTGGAAAATAAAAAGTAGTATTTCTGGCTAATTAAGATTAGCCTTATTAGTGAGTTAATACATATTAAAACAAAAATGATGTGCTATTTTATTTATAGAGAATTTTTTTTCCCTATTGAAGTCATGAAAACACACTTCTATAAATATCTAGTCTGCAGACGCAATATCCCTTTACTTGTACCCCCACAAAGAAGCAAGCTGGACAATCATCTGTATGAAATTTACTCTGGGAATATAGACATAGCATTTTGACACCCTGAAGTAAAGTAGAAAGCCCATTAATATGTTTTCATTGAAACCTGTATGTTACTATAGGTTTTTATTTTTTGAGGTAAGTTTCTGTTGTAATTGCTGTTAAATATAATATTGGCTGTTCATCAAAGATTTTACACCAGAATATATTTTGAGACTTTTAGTGTTTTCAGTTTGAAGTAGCTCCATTAAAATGGGTGAACCAGTGGAGGAAACAGGATATTACGGGGCATGGCTGCGTCCATCAAATTCAGCAGAAGTGTCAGTATTTTTTATTTCAGAACTGATAATCCAGTATCACAGCAATAACTTGCATGCCTGCTCAGCGCCATTCCACTCACCATGGTCTCCTTGCATCAGGTTGGTTCAATGAGTGCATCACTTACCTGTTGCAAAATCATATTACTTACATTTGTCCTTAGGGAGGAATGGCCAGTCTTTGCAGGAATTAACCCTGTTGTTTCTTGCAAATATTAGTTTCCCCAGTCCTTTCCCTTGCCTACAGACTTTATATTAGGCCGCTCCTCCCACAACTCATTGCCCATATGTTGGTTCCTAGCTTACTAGCACCAAGATTTTGCATTCCACCATATTCAGTTTCCCATTAACGACCCGGCTTGTTTACCCATCCTGTCTGACCTCTCTACTCCTGAACTCGGCTACATATATTAAACCTGTGTCGCCTGCCCTGACTTCAAATTGCCTGACCATGTCTTTGTCTCCGGTCAGCTGTTGCAGTCCTGGGGACTGCCCTGGGATGGTACCTAGTGTTTACTTGCAGCCCAGCCTATCCTCACCATCATAGGCTCTAGTGAAGACAAGGCAGACATCTAGTTATGTCCCTCTAGCGTAAGTTGGCTCATGGCGCAGTGGGTCCAAACCCACCAGTGTTATATCCAGTCAGTGACTGGAATAGCATTTCTGGTGAAAAGCATGCCACTAAGAAGATGCTCCAAATACATTTAGTAGCATTTGCTTCCAAATAAACTTGGTGCATTATACTCCAGCAAGCCTTTCATCAAAAGTGACATGTGCAATGTCAGTCCTAAAGATTCAGCCACATGGTGTTATCAAAAAATTAGCTTTCGTTTAAAACATAATGTTAAAGTAAAAACTTTTTAATACATTTTGACATTTTTTTCCTTTGCTAATATCTAAATTTGAAAAAGTCCTAAAATTTAGCAGTTTTCACTTTTGACCATTGGGCTCAGGTTAACACTTTCTGTTCTGAATCTATTAACCCCTTCACGACCCATGATGCCAACGTAGGCGTCATGAAAAGTCATGCCCAAATGACCCATGATGCCCCTGTAGGCATCATGCTATAAATAGCGTTCCTGCAGGTCGGGTGACCGGGGTCACTGCAATCTTAACATGACGCCCGCAGACCATTCCATCAAGTCGGCTTTTCAAATCGTCACTACTTCCCTTCCAAGCCCCGACGTGTGCCCAAACAGTGGTTCGCCCCACATATGGGATACCAGGGTACTCAGGACAAACTGGACAACAACTTTTGGGGTCCAGTTTATCCTGTTACCCTTGTGAAAATAAAAAAATGTGGGCTAAAAATAATTTTTTGAGGAAAAAAATGATTTTTTATTTTCATGGCTCTGTGTTATAAACTGCTGTGAAGCACTTGGGGGTTCAAAATGCTCACCACACATCTAGATAAGTTCCTTGGGGGGGTCTAGTTTCCAGAATGGGGTCACGTGTGGGGGGTTTCTACTGTTTAGGTACATCAGGGGCTCTGCAAACGTAACATGATGCCCTCAGACCATTCCATCAAGTCAGCATTTCAAAACGTCACTACTTCCCTTCCAAGCCCCGATGTGTGCCCAAACAGTTCCCCCCACACATATGGGGTACCAGCGTACTCAAGACAAACTGGACAACAACTTTTGGGGTCCAATTTCTCCTGTTACCATTGTGAAAATTAAAATTAGTGGGCTAAAAAATCATTTTTTGAGGAAAAATATTTTTATTTTCACGACTCTACATTGTAAACTTCTGTGAAGCACCTGGAGGTTCAAAGTTCTCACTATGCATCTAGATAAGTTCCTTAGTGGGTCTAGTTTCCAAAATGGGATCAGATGTGGGGGAGCTCCAAAGCTTAGGCACACAGGGGCTCTCCAAACACGACATGATGTCCGCTAACGATTGGAGCTAATTTTCCATTCAAAAAGTCAAATGGCGCTCCTTCCCTTCTGAGCCCTGCCGTGCGCCCAAAGAGTGGTTCCCCCCACATATGGGGTACCAGCGTACTCAGGACAAACTGGACAACAACTTTTGTGGTCCAATTTATCCTGTTTCCCTTGGGAAAATAAAAATTAGCTTGCTAAAATATAATTTTTGAGGAAAAAAATGATTTTTTTATTTTCTCTGCTTTGTGTTATAATCTTCAGTGAAACACTTGGGGGTTCAAAGTGCTCACCACACATCTAGATAAGTTCCTTCGGGGGTCTGGTTTCCAAAATGGGGTCACTTGTGGAGGAGCTCCAAAGTTTAGGCACACAGGGGCTCTCCAAACGCGACATGGTGTCCGCTAATGATTGGAGCTAATTTTCCATTCAAAAAGTCAAATGGCGCTCCTTCCCTTCCGGACCCTGCCGGATGCCCAAACAGTGGTTTATGACCACACATGAGGTATCAATGTACTCAGGAGAAATTGCCTAACAAATTTTAGGTTCCATTTTACCCTGTGACCCATGTGAAAATGAAAAAAAACTGAGGCTAAAAGAAAATTTTTGTGAAAAAAAAGTACTTTTTTTATTACGGATCAATTTGTGAAGCACCTGGGGGTTCAAAGTGTTCACTATGCATCTAGATAAGTTCCTTGGAGGGTCTAGTTTTCAAAATGGGGTCACTTGTGGGGAACCTCCAATGTTTAGGCACACATGGACTCTCCAAACGCGACATGGCAACCGCTAAATATTCCAGCATATTTTCCATTCAAAAAGTCAAATGGTGCTCCTTCCATTCTGAGCTCTGCTGTGCACCCAAACAGTGGTTTATGACCACATATGAGGTATCGGTGTACTCAGGAGAAATTGCCCCAACGAATTTTAGGATCCATTTTATCCTGTTACCCATGTGAAAATGAAAAAATTGATGCTAAAATAAAATTTTTGTTGGAAAAATTAAAATGTCCATTTTTTCCTTCCATGTTGCTTTAGTTCCTGTGAAACACCTGAAGGGTTAATAATCTTCTTGAATGTAGTTTTGAGTAGCTTGAGGGGTTCAGTTTTTAGAATGGTGTCACTTTTGGGTATTTTCTGCCATATAGACCCCCCTCAAAGTGACTTCAAATGTGAGGTGGTCCCTAAAAAAAATGGTTTTGTAAATTTTGTTGTAAAAATGAGAAATCGCTGGCCAAAGTTTAACCCTTATAAGGTCCTAGCAAAAAAAAATTTGTTTCCAAAATTGTGCTGATGTAAAGTAGACATGTGGGAACTGTTATCTAGTATCTATTTTGTGTCACCTAACTCTCTGGTTTAACAGAATACAAATTCAAAATTTGAAAATTGCAAAATTTTCAAAATTTTCTCCAAATTTCCATTTTTTTCACAAATAAACACAAAAATTATTGACCTAAATTTACCACCCACATGAAGCCCAATATGTCACGAAAAAACAATCTCAGAATCGCTAGGATGCGTTGAAGCGTTCTAGAGTTATTACCTCATAAAGGGACACTGGTCAGGAATGCAAAAAATGGCCTGGTCATTAAGGTCAAAATAGGCTGGGTCATGAAGGGGTTAATGCTCAGTAATTATATCAATATCACATGCAGCATTACAATAAGATTGAGGCTAAATAGTGACTTTGGCCCCGATATCTTTACAGCAATGTTAGATTTTTTGCCATGTGCTCATCACAGTCATTGTAGCCCGAATGTCACAATGTGACCAATTAACTTGTATTTCTCTGTGAAGCAGCAGCGATGCCTAGCAAATTTTGGTTGCATGACAAGTGCTGTGGCCAAAGTGGTGTAGCCACAACCTAAAAAGTATCACCTCTATATATTGTAGGAAAGTCAGGTTTACAGCATTCGACCCAGCCCACCACTTCCCCTACCCAGATGTTTAAATTCAGCAAAGGTCATAGATCAGGCCAAGAAAACTAACCAATAGAAGGAAATAAATATCTGTAGGCAATTTCTTACTATAGCCCTGTAAGAGTATGAGCAGGAACGCGGGATGTAGTGCGGGACACAGGCAGAGCAAGGTTTCACAGGTTTATTTACAGGGGAAGTACTCCATGCAGGGAGGTAAAGAGTTAAACAGTATTAAAGGAAATAGTTTTGAAGGCACAGTACAATACAACGGTTCAAATATAAGCAAACGTATCAGGAAGTCAATACTGCAGCTCCTGCTGCGAACTCAGTGGTGCCGCAGTGTCCTCATTAATGGGGTCAAGCAGATATCAATACCCCCATCTTCTGGTGACAGTGGTCAATCTCCGATATCTTCCACTGCCCCTAGTCCATATACTGTAGTTTCTTACAAAGGTAAGGGCCACGACTACTGTCTAAGCTTGACGAGACTCCTGCACAACTCTCCTCACAGTATCAGTCAAGCGAGCCCAAAGTGGCTGACAGTAAAAGGAGTCGCGATCTTGTGTGGGACCCACGTGACTCAGAAGTTGTTTAACGGCACGGTCAGGGTACAAGGGTCTGTCCTGTCCTCGTTACTTGTATGGGGCATGTGTGTTATACTCACGGACACGGAGCATTCTGTGACTTGCTTTCTGACATTCACTGGACTCACGCTGTACACCCCTTTCTCTCTGCCCGACGCTGTTGGCGACGCGTGATGTCTGGCACTAGCTTGCACACTGCTGATGTTCTCAGGGCTTGGCACTTCTCTCTCTGGCTGCTGCACGGCTGGCTCAGCTCTACTTGGTGTGCATGGCTCAGCTTTATGTACACAGCTCGGCTCTACTTTGCACTGTTTTGCAGTGGTCTCTCTCTGGCATGCTACTGTACAAGCTTGGCTCTGCAGGCGACGGGGCTCTTTCTATGTGAATCCTTGCAGCATTGGTACCCTGTGCAGGGGACAAGGGAAGCAGAGCGCGCCACTCACCGCTTTGCATGCTGCTCTGCCCTGGTGCCAACTTGCTCTGCTTCGCGCGCATTCTCCTTTTATCTCACTGCTTCTGCGCACCCTTTTCTGGCTCTCCCCACCTCCTCCTGTCAGCACAAAGCCCCATCTCTCTCATGCTTCCCTCACACAGCAGAGGAAGGTCCGCCCCACTCAGGCTTCCCCCGGGAACAATTCATGCAGCCTCTTTTGTTCCAGACCCAACATGCAGGTACCCGCGGTCCGGTCTGTCTCCTTACAGCCCTTTTAGCTATTTTAAGGCACATGTCTGAACTCTATTTACCACAGCTCGGAAGACATGGTTGCCCTATTGTCAGGTATAGGGATAAGTGAACCTGAATGGGGAAACTCGGGCTCCATACCGGACACCTAATGTAGGGTAACAAACACAGAACACTGACTTTTAACTGTTCGTCTGGTTTTCCTGTTTGCAAGTCTAATAAAGTTTGTTGAAGGCTGCAGTGAACTCAACCAACCAGCTTTTAGACTGTTGGCACTTCCGGGGCCATTACAACCATGTCAGATATTGGCATGACTGTGATTAACCAGAGCACCACGTAACCTGGTCTGTATAAAGGCTGTATCACAAGTGTCACAACCATTTTCCTCTTATTATTGTATGGATAGGATGCAGATTGAGTGAGGGATAGATTACGACCGCACACTCTGCAAAAAAGCCATTGTGTGCACTTTGCAACCCATATCTGTGGGAGTACTGTGACAAATAGCTGCTGTGTGTACTCTGCACCCATACCTGTGGGAAAACTGTGCTAAAAAGCTGCTATGTCTGCTCTACAACTCTGCCTGTGGGAGTATTGTGCCTTTAAGCTGCTGTGGGTACTCTGTACCCTCCGGCTCTGGAAGTACTGTGCCTTTAAGTTACTTTGTGCACTCTGCGCACATATTTGTGGGAGTAATGTCCTTTAAGCTGCTGTGTGTACTCTGCACACATATCTGTGGGAGTACTGTCCTTTAAGCTGTGGTGTGTACGCTGCACTCCCCTGCATGTGGGAGTACTGTCCCTTAAGTCACCATGTGCACTCTGCACACATATCTGTGGTAGTACTGTCCTTTAAGCTGCTGTGTGCATTCTGCTTCTCCGCCTGTGGGAGTATTGTGTGTTTAAGCAACTGTGCGATTTCTAGTAGTCTGAGAAATAAATATTTGGCTTCAGCTATCTCATTGCCATTAGTAGGCCAAAGAAATCATTTTTCTGGACCAATGTATGTTTTGCAGTAGTTTTGCAAATCAATATATTGCTTCAGCCATCTCTGTGCCATTTCTGGACCGATGTGTGTTTTTTTATTACTCTGGGAAATAAGCAATTGGCATCACCTGCCTAGTTGCCATTTCTAGACCAAAAAAGTAGTTTTTCAGGACCGCTGTTTTTGTCTAGTAATGTTGCAAATAAATAAATCTACTGTTCCTCCATCTCTTTGCGAGTAGTGTTTAGAAAATCAACTTCCAAAAATGAGGAGAGCATCAAAAAAGGGACATAGACGTCCTGTGGTGCTGCTGGTGTAGCTGCTGATGATAGTGGTGGTGTAAAACCCCATGACATGCAGCAGTGTCTTCTGCTTTTTGATGACTCTGCTGGCTGGGTTTCAATCGCCCATCCCCCCCTGCCCTGCTCCAGAAGTGGAAGAGACTGAGTGTGCTTGATGCCCAACCCATTGTTAGGTTGGGTGATGAGTACGTGTGAGGTCTAATGTACACGTCAGTTGACCACCGCAGCACATGTCAGACGATGACAAAACTCATTTGCCAACTTCAGCATCTTTATTCACTGTGCAGACTGGCAAGAAGGGCATGGTTAAGAAGTAGGTGGAAGATGATGTGGAAATAATGAGGTCCTTGACCCCACATGGAGCAGTGGTCATCCTAGCGATGTGCACAGGAAGAGAAGGTAGCCATGCTACCACAAGAACATAGCAAAAGAGAGAGCAGTGTGCAAAGGCACAGAGGATGTCCCCTAGCCAGTACACAAGCTGCTACTGCACACCGGGCCATTGACAGACACACACCAAAAACAGTTCAAAAGTGCTTGTTGGCATGGCATTTCTTCAAGTAATATGCTGCCAACAAGTGATAGATGGTTTGCACTCTGCACCGTCAGACCCTGAAGCGAGGCATAAATGGTTTGAACCTGAGCACCACCTGTAGGACGAGGCATCTGAATTTCAAGCATGAGGTACAGTGGAGTGCACACTTTAAAAAGCATGACAGATTTGAGCCTCCTCCTTCTCCCTCTTCTGCTGTAGACTCAGTCTCTTCCTCCCGGTCACCATCAGCAGGGCCACCTGGCTCCCCGCAAACAGAACCTTTCACAGCTTCACCATCACTACCACCATCAGTGTCATAGAGCATCTTCACACCATCCCATGGAAGTGTTCAGCTTTCCATTCCCCAAATCCTTGAGAGAAAGAGGAGATAACAACCTAGTTACTCATGAACCATAGTCTTGAATGACAGCATTTACAAATTACTGGCCTTTGAAATGCTGCCATTTTGGCTGGTGGAGATAGACAGTTTTAAAAATCTGATGTCGGTGGTTGTCCCGTAGTATGTTGTTCCCAGCCACCAATACTTTTCCAGGTGGACCAACCCTGCCCTGCACAAACATGTTGGACCCAAATCAAGTGTGCACTGTGCAACGACATTAGTGGAAAGGTCCACATAACCCCTGATATGTGGACTAGTAAGCACGACCAAAGATGTTACATCTCACTAACTGCCCACTAGGTAAATGTAGTGGTGACTGGGGCCGAGGCGGAAGGCAATCTAGATCATGTCCTACCACCACCTAGTATTGCTGCTAGTATTGCATTTATCTCCTCCTCCTACTCTTCTTCCTCCATCACCTCCTCATTTTGTCACAGGAAGACCTACTCCACCAACTTGACCTCAACCAGGGGAAAAAGACAGCATGCTGTTCTTAAACTCCTCTTTTTAGGGGACAAATCCCATAATTTGCAGGATATGTGGACTGAGATCAAACAGCAGACAGATAAGTGGTTAGTGATAGTGAACCTCAAATTTGGCCAGGTGATGTGCAATATCAAAATCTCATAGTAGATCTGGCTGGCTTGATGCACATCCCTTGCTTGACACATGTGCTTAACTAGGTGGTGCAGAGGTTCCTTAAAACCTACCCACATATCTCAAAGCTGCTGCTGAAAGTGCAGACAGCGTGTGCACACTTTCAGCATTTTCACCCTGCTGCTGCTCACCTGTCTGCACTGCAGCGTCACTTCTGCTTTTCCAGTTATCGGCTGATATGCGACATACCAACAAGGTGGAGCTCTACCTTGCAAATGCTGGAGAGACTGTGCAAGCAGCAGGCAATAGTGGAGTAAGAGAGTCACATTGCAGAACAACACAACTTCACCACCAATGACTGGGCCTCCATGAAGAACATTTGGCAGTGTTGTGCTGCGTTGAATATTTCACCAATATGGCCAGCGCTGATGACACCATCATCAGCAATACTATACCACTTGTATGCCTGCTGGAAAAAACAATTCAGAAAATAATGGATGAGGTAGTAACAGAGGAGAAAGAGGAGCAGGAGGAGGAGCAGAATCAATTCACAACAGGGCTAGCTCCAGGTTTTCGTGGG
The DNA here is from genome assembly GCF_039654945.1 of Dendrobates tinctorius. Lineage (NCBI taxonomy): Eukaryota > Metazoa > Chordata > Amphibia > Anura > Dendrobatidae > Dendrobates > Dendrobates tinctorius. The sequence goes on from NW_027361699.1 coordinate 11,729,213, forward strand.
CCCTGGGTGAAAGACTCTCTGTAGATCACTTTAACAGATACCACGATTCATGATTCATAGATAAGAAATAATACAATGCCAAAGATTTCACACAGTGCTTGTGCTGTGGGGGATTCAAAAGTCTGCAGTCACACAGAGTATTATGTAACATATTTTGTATTAATATACAGTATTAAAGGCACCACATAGTCCTCCATACAGTTTTATGGGCACCACACAGTCTTCCTTGCAGTATTATGGGTACCAAATAGTCTTTCATACAGTATTATTGGCATCATATAGTCTTCCTTACAATATTATGGACACATGATCTTCCATACAGTATTATGGGCACCACATAGTCTTCCATACAGTATTATGAACACCACATATTCTTCCAAACAGTATTATGGAAACCACATAGTCCTCTATACAGTATAATGCTCCATACAGAATAATGGGCCCAATAAATAGCGCCATACAGTATAGTGGGCCCCATATAATGCTCCATACAGTATGATTGGCCTATATAATGCTCCATACAGTATAATAGGCCACATATAATGTTCCATACACTATATTGGCTTCCATATAATGCTCCATACAGTATTATGGTCCGATATAACATTCCATATAGTATATAATAGCACCATATATTGCTCCATAGAGTATATAAAGGCCTCATATAATGTTCCATACAATATAATGGGTTCCATATATTGCTTCCATATAGTATCCATATAGTATATAATGGCCCCATATAATGCTCCATACAATATAATGAGTCCCATGCAATACTCCATACAGTATTATGGTCCCATATAGCGCCAATACATGCTGTAGTTTCTGTGGAATAACTGTCAAGTTAGCCGTATTGTTACCAGTGCAAATTACTGGGTGCCCACCCTGATGGATGCCCGCTACAACATATCATTATAACTTCCGTCACTGTAGAGTGATCAAAAAATGCACGAATACAAGCACACACTGGTAGAAAAACTACTAATGGCTTTCCCACCTGACAATAGGGGCTCAGTGGAACAACGAGAAGGAAGTCGTCAAAGCAGCTTGAGCACCGCCAGCACCATGGAAGGTAGGGTTAGTATGGCCAAAATGTTGCAAAAACTAATGAGCACACCACAGCATCAGGCTTCACCGTCACCTGATATGGTCTGTGTTAGCAGGAGGCAGCATTACAACAACCTGTTGGAAGAGTTGGAAGAGTACGTGTCCACAAGTCTCCACATACTAATAGATGAGCCTAACCCATTTATCTTCTGATTCTCCAAATTGGACACATGGCCTGAGTTTGCCCTTTATGTCTTGGAAGTGCTGGCCTGCTCTGCGGCAAGTGTACTTTCAGAACAAGTGTTTAGCATGGCAGGGGGTGTCATCACAGAAAGACGCATGCGCCTGTCTACAGCCAGCGTATGCAAGCTCACATTCATTAAAATTAACCAGATGTGGAACTCACAGGACTTGTCTGCATTTTTGGCTGAATATAGAAGTAAACCAGCCACACCCAGCCATTGTTAGACTGCACCGCAGTTTGTTCTATTTTCCATTCACATTGTTTTGGGGTCTACACCCACATACACAGGTGCAGAGTATAGCTATTTTTTAGTCCCAAAAATCATGCAGACACAGAGGTAGAGTATAATTATTTTTAGGCACACTACTCAAACAGACACAGACTTCACCATCACCTGATACGGTCTGTGTTATCTGGAGGCAGCATTACAACAACCTGTTGGAAGAGTACGGGTCCACACGTCTCCATGTATTAATAGATGGGTCTAACTCATTTAACGTCTTGCTCTCCAAATTGAACACATGGCCCAAGCTTGCCCTTTATGTCTTGGAGGTGCTGGCCTGCTCTGCGGCAAGTGTACTGAGGAACATGTCTTTGGAATGGCAAGGGTTGTCATCACAGAGAAGTGCATGTGCCTGTGTGCATCCAATGTGGGGGGAAGCTAGCATTCCTTAAAATAAACCAGGCATGGATCCTACGGGACTTGTCCATATCTTTCGATGACTAGACAACAGCCAGTCTTCAACTCTATTTACCATTTCTTTTCTTTGGGGTCCTCCTCCCCAAATAAAATAAAAAAACTGTGTTGGCTATCTTCTCATCTGCCTCTTCCACCTCCTCCTCCATTTGGACCTATTCCTCCTGGTTCTTATTTTTTGTTTCTACTCTGCTTAGAGTGGGACAGGACGGAGCTATAATGAGGGACAGTATTAGGTTTTGCATGTGCTCAGATTTACAAAAACACTCTAAGTTTATTCTGCACCCATGTCTGTGGTATTATCTTGCGTAACCAAAAGTTTTTATAATCTTCAACTGAGTCGATTGGAGGGATAAGTGTAATCATATTTTTCTACTCTAAGGCAACCATGTATGTGATAGTATTAAACCAAAAGCCGATGTGTGTATTCTTTTAACCCTTATAACTTCCTAACAAAAAAAAGTTTCCAAAATTGTACTGATATAAAGTAGACATGTGGGAAATGTTATTTATTAAGAAATTTGTGTGACATATATCTCTGATTTAAGGGCATAAAAATTTAAAGTTTGAAAATTGCAAAATTTTCAACATTTTCACCATATTTCCATTTTTTTCATAACTAAACACTTTGAACCCACAACTGCTTCACAGAAGTTTATAACGCACAGCCGTGAAAATAAAAAATCTTTTTTTTTTTCACAAAAGTGATTTTTTTAGCCCTCAATTTTTTTATTATCCCAAGGGTATCATGAGAAATCAGAAACCCAAAGTTGGTAAATAGTAGAAACCCCTCAATTCTAGCTCCAACCCTAACCCCAACACACCCCTAACTCTAATCCCAGCCCTAACCCTAATCCCAACCCTAACCCTATTGCTTATCCCTAACCCTAATCCTAACCCTAGTCCCTAACCTTAATCCTAACCTTAACACAACCCTAACCCTAATCCCAATCGCAACCCTAATTCCAGCCCTAACCCTAATTCCAACCCTAATTCTAACCTTAACCCTAATTCCAACCCTAACCCTAATTCTAACCCTTACCCTAATTCTAACCCTAACCCTAATTCTAACCCAAACCTTATTTCTAACCCTAACCCTAATGGAAAAATGAAAATAAATATATTTCTTTATTTCATTATATTTCCCTAACTAAGGCCTGTTTCACACTTGCTTTTTTTTGCAGCGCGTTTTTCCCGCAAAAAAACGCATTGAAAAACGCATACAAAAGCATACAACTGCTGCGTTTTTTTCAAGCATTTTTATGAGCATGCAGGAAAAAAACGCAGCGTTTTTATGCGTTTGTATGCGTTTTTAGTGCGTTTTTACCGCGTTTGCGTTTTTTTCCAACATTAGGTGGCCCCTCACACTAACCCAAACCATGACTTTACTAACCCTAACCCTGACCCTAACCCTAACCCTAACCCTAACCCTGACCCTAACCCTAACCCTAACCCTAACCCTTAACCAAACCATACTTAACCGTAACCCTGACCCTAACCCTTAACCAAACCATACTTAACCCTAACCCTGACCCTAACCCTAACCCTGACCCTAACCCTAACCCTAACCCTAACCCTGACCCTAACCCTAACCCTAACCATGACCCTAACCCTAACCCTAACCCTTAACCAAACCATACTTAACCCTAACCCTGACCCTAACCCTTAACCAAACCATACTTAACCTTAACCCTAACCCTAACCCTGACCCTAACCCTAACCCTAACCCTGACCCTAACCCTTAACCAAACCATACTTAACCCTAACCCTGACCCTAACCCTGACCCTAACCCTAACCCTAACCCTGACCCTAACCCTAACCCTAACCCTGACCCTAACCCTAACCCTAACCCTTAACCAAACCATACTTAACCCTAACCCTGACCCTAACCCTTAACCAAACCATACTTAACCTTAACCCTAACCCTAACCCTAACCCTAACCCTGACCCTAACCCTTAACCAAACCATACTTAACCCTAACCCTGACCCTAACCCTGACCCTAACCATAACCCTAACCCTGACCCTAACCCTTAACCAAACCATACTTAACCCTAACCCTGACCCTAACCCTAACCCTAACCCTGACCCTAACCCTAACCCTTAACCAAACCATACTTAACCCTAACCCTGACCCTAACCCTAACCCTAACCCTAACCCTGACCCTAACCCTAACCCTAAACCCCCTTAACTAACCCTAACTTTACCCAAACCCCTAAATTCCATTGTCTAAACTAATGGTAAAAAAAAAAACGCATGTGCAAAAAAACGCATACATAAGCATGCCAATGCGCACTCACCATAGACTTATAATGGGTGTCTTGCTGTAAAAAAACGCATTGCGCGCGCATGCGTTTTTTTGAGGCAAATCGGACGCACAAAAAATGCAACAAGTTGCATTTTGTGCGCCCGAGCGCATACCGCAAAAAAACGCATGCGCGGTAAAACGCGTACAAACGCATGTGTATGCACACATAAGCGCATCCCATGCAAAGTATAGGGAAAAAAAACGCATGCGCTATTTAGCACTAAATTACCGCGAAAAAAAAACGCAAATGTGAAACCAGCCTAAGGAGGTGATAAAGGGGGGGTTATTTACTTTTTTTATTTTAATCACTGTGATAGGGTTTATCACAGTGATCAAAATGCACATTGAATGAATGGAAGAATCTGCCTGCTGGCACATTCGGCAAGCGCACTGCACATGCGCCCGCCATTTTCTTCCCGGACCAAGATGGCGGCGCCCACCGGAGGAGACAGAAGGGCCTGAGGACCACGAGAACCACCGGGAGGTACAGGGGGGATCAGGGACCCTATTTCTCTCTCCTCTGATGTGCTATCACATCAGAGAAGAGAGAAATTAAATGTAAAATTGTGGCTTTTTTGCGATCGCAAAAGCGGGGTCGGTAGAAACCGACCCGAATCATGTTCTCTGTGGTCTCAGCTACCCCTGGCAGCTGAGACCCCAGAGAAAATCTGACTCTGGGGAGCGCTATTTACTTTCTCCACAGCGCCGTGAATTAACGGCTGTGACATCGGTGGCTGTGCCCGCCTCTGTCCCAACAGCGGCTAGACCCGCCGTGGCCTCCTCTTACCCGGCCACGTCCTCTTGCGCGCTCCCACGTTCTTCCTTCCACTCAGCCGCGGTCCCGCGCATGCGCCTTAGGCAGCGGGTGCGCGCCCGGCAGCTTCCTTAAACCCGGCGGTGGGCATCTCTGAGGGGCAGGACCAGTCAACCACTTCCTGGCATGGGGTATTTCAGGCGTCTCCCATAAGGGGAGGATGCCTGGTTGTCGTGTGCTATACTCTGCGCTAATCTGGCCACCTATAGCTAGTCTATGATCTTCTCCCTTGTCTTGTCTTGTCTTCTGTCCCTGCCTTCGCTGCCTCTGCCTCTGGTTCTGTCATCTGCCTACCTGCCCGCCCTCCATGCTGTCTTGTCTCTGTTCTCTACCCAGTGTCTCCTCTGGGCTCCGTCTCATATCCGTCCTTCAGAGTCTGTCCTGTTCCCTGTCCTGGTTCCCCTGCTTGCTGTCTGTCATTGTATTTGTTCCTGGTGCTACCGCGCCATGTCTCCCTTCGCGTTTAGTGCATGGAGTCCTGTGCCCTAGTCCTGTTGCTACCTGTTGGTACCGGCTGCCTGGTTCCTCTACACCAGTTCCCTTCCGGTACTCCTTTCTCCCCTACCTTGGGCCCTGTCGGCATCCCAGTCCTGCCTGTAGCCACTCCGGTCCTTTGAACCGCCCCTCTTGGTTATAGCTGTCACGGTGTCTGATCCCTGTGGGTCTGCCCCTAACTGTCCCAGTATAGGGGTCGGTTCCACCTGGCCCTCTTGCCCCAGGGGCCTCAGTTCCGCGACCCAGAGGGTCCACTCTCGGACGCTGCCAAACCCCTGAAGCATCACAGTATTACCAGGCCATGGACCCCGCTGGTGCCATGGCCGCTACACAAAAAGAATTACTTTTATTTATGGGAAAACCAGACCTGGATAATCCAAGGACACCCGGCTTTCCGCTCTTCAAACCACCGACCCAGGAAATGCTCCTCTTTTAGCTAGCCTTCAGCAGGAGCTCGCGCAGCAGCACAATGCCCAGTCCCACATCTTGGGCTACATGGCGTCCGTCGATGATCGACTGCTTGCCTTGCAGTCCTCTGCAGCAGCTTCAACTCAACCCCGGGACCCAGTCTCTCATCCGCCACCTCGCCTGGGAAAGCCCCCCAGGTATAGCGGGGATCCCAAGCTATGCCAGGGTTTTTAAAGCCAGCGCAGACTGCACTTTGAGCCTCTGCCCCAGCAATACTGCTTTGATCGCGTCAAAGTGGCGTTTATAGTGTCCCACCTCGAGGGGGAGGCTCTGGCCTGGGTGACTCCTTTGTGGGAGAGGGATGACCCTGTGGTTTCTAGTATCCAGAATTTTCTGGAGATATTCCACAAGGTATTTAACGAGCCAGGACGGTTGGCTTTTACTACTGAGGCTCTTTTTAACCTCCGTCAAGGTTCCCTTACCGTAGGACAGTACGCCATCCGCTTTCGGACACTGTCTTTGGAGCTGGGGTGGAATAATGAGGCCCTGGTAGGAGCCTTCTGGAGAGGTCTCTCAGGCAAAATCAAGGACGAGCTTGCCGGTCGGGACACCCCACTACCCTGGAGGACCTCATATCCCTGGCCACCCGTATAGATCTCCGGTTTTTAGAACATTCTCGCGAAACAGCCAGGAAAAAGAGACCCTTTAGGCTGTATCAAGCTCCCATTCCACGGTCCTCCACACCCTCTGCTAGTACCACTCCCGAGCCCATGCAGATCGATCGAATAAGATTGTCTGAGCAATGGCGCAGGGAGAGAATGACGCAGGGCCTCTGTCTGTATTGTGGCGGAGCCAACCATTTTCTGCGGATCTGTCCTGAGAGACCGGGAAATGCCTCCACCTAGGCCAGGTAAGAGAGGCCTTCCTAGGTGACTTAAATTCCTCTCTGCCCCTTACCATTTTGGCTTTAATTATTTTAGGTCAGGAGCGTGGATCTGTGGAGGCGTATGTGGACTCATGTGCGGCTGGTAATTTCATTCGGCGAGAAGAAGTTGACAAATTCCAGATTCCGGTGGTCACCCTGGAAAACCCGTGTGCGATCGCCTCCGTGGATGGCAGACAGCTACCTAAGCTCGTTACCATGGTTACTGCCGAAGTGGAGCTACAAGTTGGAGCTCTTCATCTGGAAAAATTAGCTTTTTATGTCCTGCATAATTTTGTCCCACGCCATTCTCCTTGGATTACCCTGGCTCAGGTTGCAGGAGCCATTTCTTGACTGGCGCTCAGGGGAGATTCTGCGCTGGGGCCATTCCTGCCATAAACACTGTCTGCGGTCGATTGTCCGTTCCCATCCGTTACAGGGGCCAGCCGACCTTCTGGGACTTCCCGCACCTTATCACGTGTACGCCGATGTCTTCAGTAAAAAGGAAGTGGATTCCCTGCTGCCACATCGGTTCTATGACTGCCCAATCGATTTGATTCCGGGAGCCACCCCATCCAGGGGGAGATCGTATCCTCTGTCCCCAGCAGAGACCTCGGCTATGACAGAGTACATTCAGGAGAACTTGGCCAAGGGTCTCATTCTGAAATCTTCTTCCCCTGCAGGTGAGGGTTTTTTCTTTGTTCGGAAGAAAGACGGATCCCTCCAGCCATGTATTGACTATCGAAGTTTGAACAATATCACCGTTAAAAATCGGTATCCTCTTCCGCTGATCCCTGAACTTTTTGACCAGCTGAGGGGAGCCTGGGTCTTCAACAAATTGGATCTGCGGGGAGCTTATAATTTAATCTGAATCCGCACTGGGGACGAGTAGATGACGGCCTTCAATACTCGGTATGGCCATTATAAATACCTAGTCATGCCGTTTGGACTCTGCGATGCCCCGGCAGTGTTCCAGGAATTCGTTAACGAGGTTTTTCGGGATTTGCTGTACTCCTGTGTGGTGGTGTACTTAGATGACATTCTCATCTTCTCACATGATCTATCCTCTCATCGGAGAAGTGTCCGCTTGGTCCTGCACCGCCTTCGGGAGAATCAGCTCTATGCTAAAATTGAGAAGTGCCTCTTTGAGCAAACTTCGTTGCCCTTCTTGGGATATATAATCATGAATTCCAGGCTGAAGATGGATGCCGAGAAGCTCTCTGCCATACTCAAATGGCCTCGCCCCATTGGAGTGAAAGCCATCCAGCGCTTTCTAGGATTTGCCAATTATTACAGACAGTTTGTGCCTCACTTCTCCGCAGTGACCAAGCCCCTCACAGCCTTGACCCGAAAAGGAACTAAATCGAATATCTGGTTTCCTGAGGCAGAGGACACCTTCCTTGCCCTGAAACGCTCCTTTGCGTCAGCACCGATCTTTCATCGCCCAGTAGCCAGTAGGCCCTTCGTCCTAGAGGTGGATGCTTCCTCCACCGGAGCGGGGGCGGTTCTTTCCCAGCGGGCATCATCAGGGCATCTGATCCCCTGCGGGTTTTTTTCTAAATCCTTTTCTTCTGCTGAGTGCAACTATTCAATCGGAGATCGGGAGTTGCTGGCCATAAAGATGGCTCTGGAGGAATGGCGGTACTTGCTTGAAGGGGCGGGGCACCCCTTTACTATCTTCACTGACCACAAGAACTTAGCCTATCTTCAGTCCGCCCAAAGACTTAACTCCAGGCAAGCCAGATGGTCTCTATATTTTTCTAGATTTGACTTCAAGCTCCATTTTTGACCTGGAAATAGGAGCATCAAGGCAGATGCACTCTCCAGGTCTTTACAGTCGCCTGAGATGGAGGAGGTTGCATCATATATTATCGAGCCTGCCAAAGTTATCACCGTGGCTCCCGTGAGCCTCTCCACTCTTCCTCCAGGCAGAACCTTCGTTCCACAGAGCAAACGCCCGGAGGTGCTATGCTGGGGGCATTCCTCCAAAATTGCTGGACACGTTGGGACCAAGAAGACCCTCTTGCTGCTCTCCCGCTACTATTGGTGGCCCTCTCTTCTTCAGGACGTGACGGATTATGTAGCTTCTTGTACAACTTGTGCTCAGAACAAGGTGCCAAGGAGCCTACCTTCTGGTCTTCTGCACCTTCCAGAGGCCCCTTGGCAGCAAATCACCATGGATTTCGTGACAGACCTGCCTCGCTCTGCTGGGTGTACTACCATCCTAGTGGTAGTAGATCGCTTGTCCAAGATGGCCCATTTCATCCCATTGCCCAGATTGCCATCGGCTCCGAATTTGGCCGAGATCTTTGTCCTCCAGATCTTCAGACTGCATGGTCTCCCTCAATGGATTGTGTCTGATTGAGGAGTCTAGTTTACCTCTCGATTCTGGAGAGCCCTCTGTCGGCTTGTGGGTACATCCCTAGACTTTTCCTCCGCCTACCACCCTCAGACCGAACGGATTAATCAAGTTCTGACGACCTACCTACGTCACTTTTCCAATGCCCATCAAGACAATTGGGTCTCTCTTCTCCCTTTTGGCAGAATTTGCCCATAATAATCATCCCAATGAATCCACCTCCAAGTCGCTGTTTTTTGTTGTCCCAGGTCAGAACCGTGGTGTTCCGCTGCTCATTTCCACGTATTCGGGAGTTCCCGCAGTGGATGCCCTTGCCTCAGAATTTTCACAAGTCTGGTAGGAGACCAGGGAGGTTCTCGTGAGTTCCAGTGCCCGGATTAAGAAGCATGTGGACAAAAGACGGAGGGACCTTCCACCTTACCATCCTGGCGACAAAGTCTGGCTTTCAACCAAACATATCCCCCTGAAAGTCCCTTCTTACAAGTTGAGTCCCCGATACATCGGGCCTTTCAAAGTACTTGGACGCATCAACGATGTGGTATATAAATTGAGGTTGCTGGCTTCACTCCGGGTCCCTAACGCCTTCCATGTCTCGCTCCTTAAACCTGTGGTCCTTAATCGGTTTCGACCAGCTCCTATTCCTTCCCCTCAGCCAATTATGACCGATAATGTCTTTGAAGTCAAGGATATTTAGCCATGAAAAGAATCAGGGGAAGAACCCTCTTCCTTATTGATTGGAAGGGCTTTAATCCCGAGGAGAGGTCCTGGGAGTCTCGGGAGAATGTTAATGCCCCTCGTATTCTGTAAAAAATTTTAGCCAATCTCAGAAGGGGGAGATGTAAGGAGGGGGGTACTGTGACATCGGCGGCTGTGCCCGCCGCCATCCCATCAGCACCTAGACCCGCTGCGGCCTCCTCTTACCCGGCCACGTTCTATCGCGCGCTCCCACGTTCTTCCTTCCGCAAAGCCGCGGTCTCGCGCATGCGCCTTAGGCCGCAGGCTCACGCCCGGAAGCTTCCTTTAACCTGACAGTGGGTGTCTCCGAGGGGCAGGACCACTCAACCACTTCCTGGCATGGGGTATTTCAGGCATCTCCCATAAGGGGAGGATGCCTGGTTATTATGTGCTATACTCTGTGCTAATCTGGCCGCCTATAGCTAGTCTATGATCTTCTCCCTTGTCTTGTGATCTCTTCTGTCCCTGCCTTCGTTGCCTCTGGTTCTGTCATTCGCCTGCCTGCTCGCCCTCCGTGCTGCCTTGTCTCTGTTCTCTACCCTGTGTCTCCTCTCGGCTCCATCTCATATCCATCCTCCAGTGTCTGTCCCGTTCCCTGTCCTGGTTCTCCTGCTTGCTGTATGTCATTGTATATGTTCCTGGTGCTACTGTGCCCTGTCTCCCTCCGCGTTCAGCGCATGGAGTCCTGTGCCCTAGTCCTGTTGCCACCTGTTGGTACCAGCTGCCTGGTGCCACTACACCAGTTCCCTTCCGGTACTCCATGCTCCCCTACCTTGGGCCCTGTCTGCATCCCAGTCCTGCCTGTAGCCACTCCGGTCCTTCGAGCCGCCCCTCTTGGTTCCAGCTGTCGTGGTGTCTGATCCCCGTGGGGCTGCACCTAAGGTCCCTGTATAGGGGTCGGTTCCTCCTGGCGCACTCGCCCCGGGGGCCTCAGTTTCACGACCCAGAGGGTCCACTCTTGGACGCTGCCAAAGCCCTGAAGCGTCACTACGGCGCTGTGGTTTAAGTACCCTTAACTACCGTCATTAAAAGACGTATCGGCGGTTGTTAAGGGGTTGTAGGAGTACTTTGCTAAAAGCCACTGAGTGTATTCTTTTACCCATATCTGTGGGATTACGTTGCCAAAAGCCACTGTGTGTATTCTTTAACCCTATATATGTTTGAGTAGAGTTGAGCTAAACGGGTCGGTCAAATTCAAAAATAGCCAACTTTAGCTAAAGTCGGGTTTTGCTGATTGAAACCCGACCATAGCGTGTGGTCGGCCATGAGGTCGCCGATCAGAGCGCCAAAGTTGCATTTCAAATAATGCTTCCAGCGCCTTTTCTCAGCCAATGATGGAGGACGCACACTGTGGGCAACGCGATGACATGGGCAGTGGCCACCATCATCTTAGAGAAGGGCATTGAAGTGATTGGCTGGCTTTGTGTGGTGTCACAGTGGGTATAAAAGGCTGTGACCGCCGACCCCCATCTTACTTCTGCCGATCTTACAATAGGGAGAGGTGCTGCTGATGTTGATGATTCTGAATAGGGAGAGCGTTAGGCAGGGAAGAAGAAAAAAACCTGCATCTGCTGATAGCGCTTTTCACTGTACAGTTAGTGTGCAGTGAAAGGGGAGAATTTTTGTTGTGTGCAGCAGTGCTGGTGGTGATTAGGCTGTATTTTAAGGCTACCTGCTAGCTGCATTGCTGTGTGCACACTACTGTTCAAACTGCTTTTTTCAAAGCACTCCAACTTTTATTATTTTGTCCTGGTGAGTTACTGAGTGTTCATTTTTTCACACACCGTATAGCGGTGTATGCTCCTCACACACTAGCAAGTAGCGGCTGGTATCACAGACAAATAGAAGCTATCTGGGTGTGACTCTGGAAGAACAAGCGAGGAGTTTTTCCATTTTTCCAGACCTACACCTTAGAGAGCTGTCCGTTTTTCAAACAGTTTCGTATATCTGCTGTTTTGGTACAGTCAAAACTAGACAGAGACAGCGTGTGTCAGTCCCTATACAAATAGACGAAGATTGACAATTTTCCATACAGACAAAGTATAGTGGTGTACGCTCCTCACACACTACCGTGTACCACCTTGTATCACGGACAAATAGAAGCTATCAGTGTGTGACTCTGGAAAAAAAAGCTGAGGAGTTTTGCCATTTTTCCAGACCTACACCTTAGAGTGCTGTCCGCTTTTCAAACAGTTTCGTATAACTGCTGTTTGATTACAGTCAAAACTAGACAGAGACAGCATGTCAGTCCCTATACAAATAGACGGAGTTTGACAATTTTCCATACAGACACCGTATAGCGGTGTACGCTCCTCACACACTACCGTGTACCGCCTTGTATCACGGACAAATAGAAGCTATCTGTGTGTGACTCTGGAAAAAAAAACAAAGGAGTTTTTCCATTTTTCCAGACCTACACCTTAGAGTGCTGTGCGCTTTTCAAACAGTTTCGTATATCTGCTGTTTGATTACAGTCAAAACTAGACAGAGACAGCATGTGTCAGTCCCTATACGAGTAGACGGAGATTGACAACTTTCCATACAGACACCGTATACAGCTGTCTGATTCTCAAACAGTATTGTATATCAGCCATTCGCATTACAGTCACATTTATACAGAGTCAGTGTGTGTGTGTGACACTCCATAAATACATATACGGAGATTGTTAGTTACACAAAAACCGTATACAGCTGTACACTTCTGATACAGTTACGTATATCTGTTTGCTGGATTACAGTTAAATACATACTGTGAGAGCGTCTGTGACTAACAAAATATATACGTAGATTTAATTTTTTTTTAATACACCTTACACAGGTAGCACATGTGCACCTGGTCCGACTGAAGGTAGCCAGCAACGCTCCATCGCTTCCCCCACTGTAAGACCACCGCCACCATTACGCACACCACCAGCACTAAATGTTGAGGTGTCGTCGCAAGGCCAAAGCACTCAGGGAATCGTAATGGTTTTGCAGCACAACACTGAATCTAGGCCATCACCACCAATACCATCACCAACCCCCTATCACTCCATCCGGTCCACCACTTCTTCCCCCATATGCAGCTCTCCAGTCCAGCTCACCCTACCAGACACTCTGAGTAGGACAAGAAAGTACTCATCATCTCATCTGCGTACACTTTGTTTGAACGTCTACATTGCCAAAATAATCTCATTAGAGATGATGCCCTACCGTTTGGTTGAAAGCAAAGCTTTCCGCGACCTCATGGCCTACGCTGTCCCATGCTATGACCTACCCAGTCGGCACTTCTTTTCTCGAAAAGCCATCCCTGCCCTCTACCGGCATGTGAAAGACCGCATTGTCCATGCACTAAAACAGTCAGTGACTGGAAAACTGCACCTCACAACAGATTCATGGACCAGTAGGCATGGCCAGGGCCATTACGTGTCCATCACTGTGCACTGGGTTAATCAGTGAAAGATCGTCCACAGAGCGCAGTCGCATGAGCACTCCATCCGCAGCTGGCAGTGTTGCACACGAGGTGTCCCACTGTCTATCAGCTAGTGGTAAGCATCAGCAGGCTGTGTTAAAGATGATGTCTTTGGGCGACAAGAGACACACCGCGGAGATACTGGCCGACTACTTGCAGCGACAAACTGAGTCATGGCTGGGCAGTCTACATCTTGAGGCAGGCAAGGTAGTCAGTGATAACGGACGTAATTTTGTGGCAGCCATAGCCCGTGCAGAACTCGCACACATACCTTGCCTGGCTCACACAGTGCTTCCTTAATAATTATCGGGAGTTAACAACCCTGCTCTGTAAGGTGCTAAGACTGTGCTCGCACATCCGTCGTTCAAATGTCCACTCCACTCATATGCAGAAGCTGCAGCGATTGCTCCACTTCCCCAAACACCACCTAATCATAGATGTTGCAACAAGGTGGAACTCCACCCTTCACATGGTTGAGAGGCTGTGCGAACAGAGGCAGGCAGTAATGCATTTGTGGGAGGATACACGGGCAGGCAGTTTGAGGGAAGACATGGAATTGTCGGGTGTGCAGTGGTCACAGCTGAAAGACCTCTGTAAAGTCCTTCAGTGTTTTGAGGAATGCACACAGCTGGTAAGTGCAGACGATGCCATCATAAGCATGAGCATCATACTTATGCGTCTGCTCATGCAAACTTTGACGCACATTAAGGATCAGGTGTCTGCAGCGGAATAGGAGGAGGGAAGCCTTGATGACAGTCAGCCCTTGTCTGGTCAGGGAACTGTCCTGGATGAGGTGGAGGAAGAAGAGAAAGAGGAGGAGGAGGATGAGGGGGATGATTTGGAGCTGTGGGAGTACTGCATCCCATGCTCTGCAGGTGAAATTTTTTGTCAGCTTCTGCGGGAAAAATGTGAAAACGTGCTCTGTGGATGAAATTTATCAGCTTCTCTGTGATAAATGTGGAAGCACACTCTGTGGGTGATATTTGTAAGCTGCTTCTGGGGGGTGTACTCTGCCCCATGTTCTGTTGGTGAAATTTTTAAGTGGACTGGATGTAGCTCTGTGAGGGTACTGTTAACATTTTTATGTTATTCATTTACCTCCTTTCTTATCATGATTGCTATTGTGACAACACTACTTTAATTAATTTCCCTATTCACATTTGTTTTCTGCAGTGATCGGATCTGGATCGAGTTCGAGGTCGAGTTCAGACCCAAACTGACCTTTTTACTGCATATTCATTGAACTCGGCGAACACAAACATTAATGGGTTTGCTCATCTATAGTTGCCATTAGAGATGAGCGACTTTGCCTTTTTTCGGGTTGAGTCGGGTTTCATGAAACCCAACTTTCGCAAAAGTCGGGTCGAACGAAATCGGCCGATTATTGTGAAAAGTCGAAGGCCGACTGAAACACGAAACTCAATGCAAGTCAATGGGGAAGAAAAGTCGGCAGTGAGTTTAGGACAGGAAACACACCTACAGTGCCCATTTTAATGCCAAAAACATCAATTCTTATTACTTAAGCTTGTCAACCTTAATTTACTTTATAATAATAGCTAGGCATTGAAAACTGGGGTTATTTTGCTAAAGTTGTGGGGGGGTAGGGCTGACTCCAGATTTTCGTGGGCCCAGGGCCAAAGAATGTCAATGGGCTCCTTTAACACACGCCACAATTCATGATCCTCTGACACGGCAGGGAAATAGCGGTATAGTACAATGAAAAATACTTCACTTCTTACATCACATGACTGATATCCATTTTAAATTCTCCAATAGCTCCAAAAACGGACAGTATATTACTCCATACAGTATTATGGCCACCGCATAGTGCGCCATACAGAGTAATGAGGCCCATATATTTCTCCATACAGAATCATTGGTCCCATATAATGTTCCATACAGTATATGATGAGCTCCACATAATGCTACAGTATATGTTGGTCCCCATGGATGAAGCTCCACTGTCTTATGGGCCCAAATAATGCTCCATATATAATGGACCCCATTTCTAATGCTCCAGTATATAATTGACCCTGTAAATGCTGCTCCAGTGTCTGATGTCCACCTTTGGAAAGCTCCAGTGTATGGTGGGCCCCATATATCATTCTCCAGAGTCTAGTGCTCCACAAAAATTGCTCCCAACCTTTAAAACAATTAAATAAGTCTCTTTGTCATCCCCATCTTCCATCTCTCTGCACTTGGACTGTTTAGGCAGAGGGAGTACAGATGTGATGTCATCGCTCTATCTGACCAGTATGTCACTGTCAGGCAACGCGGAAGTCGTCACGGCGGTGGAGCAGGGAGAGGTAAGTATTTCAACTTTGCAAGTGCTGTGATCCTGAGCAAGCAGCGGGGGCCCACTCGTTGGTGACGGCACTGGCACAGGGCCCCTCATAGTACGGCGGTGTGTCTGACGGCGGGTGGGGGTGGGCCCTCCTCCCACCTGCAGAGACACTTTTGCGTACTATGAGGGGCCCTGTGCCAGTGCCGTCGCCCATGACTATGCCCCCCCACACCTGCAGAAGGAACCTGCACTTTCATCTGCATCTTCCTCTTTATCACCGTGTAAGGTGGTATAGTATGCGGGAAGGGGAACCTGAGTTTCATCAGGGTCAGATTCTGGCTGTGTAGAGTGCGAGGGGAATGTAGTGGTCTGGGTCAATGTACCAGCAAATCATCTAGCAGTGGCTGGGCGTCTGCACTTGTGGCGCCCCCAGGAGTACGGTCGACACAGTGGCATTACCTTCCTCCTAGGGAGTGTGATGTCATGCTTGGGAGCAATGAAGGATCTCTCTAGCAGTTAAACCAACACACAACACAGTTCCCACTCCAGGTCAGCAGGGACAGCTCGGAACCTGACTGCTGAGGAGCTGCTCTCTGTGGTCGGGAGGAGGGAGGTTAGGGCAGTCTGTGAAGGGAAGGAGAAGAAGTGTGTGGATGTGAGAAGGGGAGCTGGAGGATGAGCAGAGTTAAGGCTCACTCCTAGCTGGAGCGCATGGTCTGGATTCCGGTCTCCGAGTTTGTAGGGACACTGACGGTCCTGCAGCAGAAACCGGAGGAAGTAGCAGCTGTAAATGCTCTGTTCCCAACTAAGGCTCGGAGGCCCCAGCAGTGACTTGTGTGAGCCAGAAGGAAACGGCTACAGCTGCCTGCTATACGAGAAAGTTTCAAAAAAGAGTCAACAGGGGGAACTTCAGTGAACTCATTACTGTGAGTACCTCAGATAAGCGCTAGAACGGAGGCCACACTACCTATCTGCAGAGAGAGAATTCCTAATTTGCTTCCAGGCTGACCAACTCCTTCTCCATCTGTACCCTGGGTCCTGTACGGCACTTACCAAGTATAGGTAAAGGAACTAAACGACTGTGTCTGTCATCTTTCTCCTATGCCTGGCGCATGGCTCTGCTACATCCGGCACTGCACACCATCTACCAACTCTTTCATCTGCCCTGTGACTGTGGCCCTACCTGTGCAGGGCTTCTACATCTTAGCTGCACCACAACATCTGTCCCAGAGAAGCGACACTGCAGCGCTGGTCAATCTGATCAGAAACCACAGGTGGCGTCTCGTACAATTCACCTATAAACGTTATTCACCCCTTTGCATGGACGCCCAGGCCCACGGACCGGGTCACCACCACCGTGACACATCCCTCTGAGACACCGGCCTGGTACAGATTAACCCCACTGCCCTGGCTGGCCACCTACACTCCATGTCAGATTCATCTTGGACTGGGGAATTCACAATTTGACTTGATAACCCAGGCATGGTATGTTGGAAAGAGCTACATGGACTAATGTGAAGTGTGGCCTGCTGCATCATTCACTTTTGGTGGGTGTGAAGGACACAAGGAAAGGGGTTCTTCCTGACCAGGAGCCAGCACTTGACGACTTAGTGCTTGCATTTTTTGAAATTTCAGATGAGGAGGGCATATTTGCTGGAGTCTGTTTCGGCAATGTAAGCCAATTCCAGTTCCTGATGCTCCGGCTTTAAAAGCGGTTAACCAACTCCCAGAAAAGGTAGACTTCCAGGCGTTCTGGAGCCAGACCATGACGCAGGCTCAACACCTCCTGTCTTAGCTGCTATTGTGCTTTCGCCACTACCAGCAGATGCACCACCACCATCAGTACCAGCTGCCCCCCCCACGCCCATGGCCTCTTCCACCATGCTTCCAAATTTTGGAGAAAATGTACTCAAAATAGCATCAGATATATGGTACTGTATCAGAAGCGTACAGCTCTATACAGTCAAAGGATAATTGTCAATCTCCCTATATATTTCATGAGTCACACAGAGATGCTAACAGGCTCAGTATGGATTAGACAAGAATATAAAAAGTAGAAAAAGGGTACAGTATAATCAGATAGCAGGTATATATAGTATAGTTTAAACATTCTAAATCTCCGTATATATTTCAGGAGGCAGACACAGACGCTCTCAGGCTCAGTATGAATTACAACATAATATAAAAAACCATAAAACGGTAATGGATCTGAAGCGTTCAGCTGTACACAGTGTAGGAGTCATTGTCAATCTCAGTATTTATTTCCACAGTCAGAAACACTCTCACTTGGTCAGTTTGGATTAGACTAGAATATAAAAAGCAGTAAATGGGTAATGTATCACAAGCGTAGAGCTGTATACACTGTTGAGGCATTTTTCAATCTTCATACATATTTCAGTCTCAGTAAGACAGTCCAGACTCTCCGCAAGAGGAAACAAGATGGATACAAGAACAGACAGAAAGTCGAGTGATTGCAGAAATTTTGGAATTACTAATCACGGGAAAAACTCCCGGGAGAATTCTCAGAGGCGATGCTGACCCTCAATTATTTTGTCTGTGGAGACAGCGAAAACAGTTCTTGTGAAGAAAGGTTTTTCTGTATCACAGTACCGTGGATCCCATCTCCATTACTCATCTCCATAAAATTGTGATCACAGGGAGAGATGTAGACATTGTCCTCACTGCCTATCATGATCTGTCAGGTAACTTTGGAGTGCAAAAGACAGAGGCCACAGACCATATGTGATTCTATTGGATTGGCATGAGAGGACACATTTAAAAATGTGGGCAGGAATGTCACATGTCTGTGAGTAGGAAAACCGTGAAAGCTGATGATAAACCACCACTGCATCTCATTGTGAGTCAACGTCCATAACAAATGGAAGCCATTGATCATCTGAAGATAGAGCCCAGCAGGACAAGGCACAGCTACGTCTTAACCATCATCTATCAGTTCATCAAATTTGTATTGGCAGTCCCATTGAAGGATTTAACAGTCCAGACTACACAGCGGTGGAGCAGGGAGAGGTAAGTATTGCAAGTGCTGGGGCCATGAGCAAGCAGGGGAGGCCCACTCGTGGGCGGCGGTATTGGCACAGGGCCCCTCATATTACGC
Organism: Dendrobates tinctorius; assembly: GCF_039654945.1. NCBI lineage: Eukaryota > Metazoa > Chordata > Amphibia > Anura > Dendrobatidae > Dendrobates > Dendrobates tinctorius. The sequence continues at coordinate 11,748,093 of NW_027361699.1, forward strand.
CGGTGTGTCTGACAGTGGGTCTGCACCCCCACCGTCAGAGACACTTGATTGTACTATGAGGGACCCTGTGCCAGTGCCGTCGCCCAAGAGTTGGCCCACCGACCTGTCCAGGGCAACGTCACTCGCACGGGTGCGTGCGCCAGGTGGTGACCCCAGCACTGGGGGGAGGCAGCCCAGTTAGGGAGGTTGAAAAAATGGCATATGTTGATGTTGGACATTCAGCAGCTGAAAATGGAGGAATTGGAAAAGTCCGAGGAAGAGGAGGACAAAAGTGAGCCATTTTTCAAGCAACCAACGTGTCAGCAGGGGAAGGTGGGACAAAATCCTTTGAAACCCATGCATGGTTCATTTTAATGAAGGTTAGATCATCAACATTTTGGGTCGACAGATGGGTCCTTTTTTCTGTCAGGATTGATCCAGCAGCACTAGTGTTGAGCATTCCGATACCGCAAGTATCGGGTATCGGCCGATATTAGCGGTATCGGAATTCCGATACTTAGTTCCGATACTTTTTTCATATCGGATTCCGGAATCGGAATCGGAATAGGAAGTTCCCATCATGCTATGAGCCTGCTTGCTTTGATTAAGCCAATGGGAATCCTCCGAAGTGTGGGCACATCCTGTTAGGCATGTAGGCATGTTAACTATTGGCATGGCTGTGATTGGCTGCCGAAATGATGTCATGATGCACTATAAAAGCCACCGCAGCCGCCATTTCTGGTCACTCTGCTGTGAATTCAGTTAGGGACAGGCTGCTGTAGAAGACTGTGAGGGACAGTTAGAAATAGCGATTCCACCAAACATCTAGTGCTTTACCCAGGCTACATAAACCACCACTGTAGCCTTCTTTGCCCTAGCAGCAGTGTTCACAGCTGTCTGCAAGGGCTGTGTGAGTGCAGCTCACGCTGTGGAGTGGGTCCTGCAGCCACGTCAGGCTGTAGGCCACCCAGTGTGATCACTGCTGCCTCATACATCTTTTATTTTTTGAGCTGCATTTTTTACATAATTTCAATCTAGTGTGCTTCCATCCGTATCCATATACGTTGGTTGCAAACACTAGTAGTAGACAGCGGAGCCTTTCTGCAGCCTTTCAGTGCTAGTGTCCACTTTGCTGCACTGTTCACGGCTGTCTGAGAGGTCTCTGACTGTGTGTGAGTGCAGCTCACGCTGAGTAGTGTGTCCTGCAGCTACGTCTGGCTGTAGGACGCTCAGCGTGCGTCAGTGCCTCACACATATTTTTATTTGAGTGCAGCTCATTTTTTCTTCTATTAGTGTGCATCCATCCGTCTCCATCTACGGTGGTTGCAAACACTATAAAGGAGTACACAGCGGAGCCTTTCTGCAGCCTGTCAGTGCCAGTGCCCACTTAGCTGCACTGTTGACGGCTGTCTGAGAGGCCTCTGACTGTGTGTGAGTGCAGCTCACGCTGAGTAGAGTGTCCTGCAGCTACGTCTGGTTGTAGGACGTTCAACGTGCGTCACTGCCTCACACATATTTGTCTTTGAGTGCAGCTCATTTTTTCTTCTCCTATTAGTGTGCATCCATCCGTATCCATCAACATTGGTTGGTTGCAAACACTATATAGGAGTAGATAGAGGAGCCTTTTTTTCTGGCTTGTGCCCTGCCGGCGCAGCCAGATTAGTATTACCCAATTTTTTTGGAGCCTCATCTTTTGCATTGTAGGTTACCTGCCTGCATTGTAATAGCTCCAAAAAGTTGGTGATACTATCAGTTTCAATTCTTTGTTCACATACTTTGAGTTTGTTTCCAACAAAGAAACCACAAAAAAAGTTCACCAAACACTACATTTTGAACTTGTGTAGGCCACATCAGCTCCTATTAAAGTCTAGTCCACACACACACACACTTCATAAAATTAGTGTTTCTTGTACCTGTAACCAGCTGTTCAGGAATAAGCACACTAAGGCCCCCCTTTGTACTTTTTTGCCTATCTTAAGCAGTCTTGCAAGATGAAGAAGGCAGGGAGTAAGGCGCGTGGGCGTGGGCGTGGGCGTGGAGTTTCAGCAGGGAGAGGACGTGGGGATTCTGCAGGGAGAGGACGTGGGGATTCTACAGGTAGAGGACGTGGGGATTCTGGGCCTGCTGCGGGCACCAGTGGATCAGCATCCCCCAGTTTTAGCAGGCAACAGTCCTTTATGCGCAGCTTTGTAGGACCTCAACGTACCCCACTGCTGCGGGAGGAACAAATTGAAGCCGTTGTCGGATGGATGCCAGCTAACGCATCGACTTCAATTACTTCCGCATCCTCTCAGGGTCAGAGCACCGAAGAGCAACCATCTGTCTCTTCACCACCTGCCAAAGTGCCCAGGCAGTCAGAGAGACATGGACAGGAGCCATCACAGTCTCTACTTCTGTTCTCGGAATCTGTTGGCTTGGAAAGAGGGGGCCAGCCAAGCAGCATTCCTGAATGTGAAGAAGAGGGAGTATGCAGTGATGCGCAACTTCTTTGTCCCTCTGAATCTGAAGAGGCGAGTGGGCCAGTGCCTATGGTCAGCACACCTCAGTACGCATCAGATGATGACGAGACTCAGTTGCCACTTTCTGGTGCGTACGGTGCTGGCGAGACAACCCCGGAGAAGCAGCTGTTTGAAGAGGGGAGGGAAGATGATGAGGTCCTTGACCCATCATGGCGTGAGCAACAGGAAGGTGGTGGGAGCAGCTCGGAGGAAGAGATTCCCCTACCGGCCAAAACAGGAGGCAGAGGGAGGGGGAAGACTTGGTTGCCTGTACCCTCCACTTCGGCACCCGTTAGGAGCATTCCTCCTTCCAAAGGCAAACCGGGCGCTCACAAGAGTTGCAGTGCGTGGTCCTTTTTTGACACAGTTGCAGATGACATTTGCTTTGTCAAATGCAAGCTGTGTCATCAGAGAGTCAAAAGAGGGAGAAATGTCAGCAACCTCAATACCACAAATATGTGGAAACATGTGCGCACCAAGCACGAGTTGGAGTTGCAGAGACACCCTGAAGACGTAGGCCAACGTACAGCACCACCTACCACCTCTTCAGTTCGTGTTGGGCCCTCTTCCTCCAGCTCACACACTGCTGGTTCGGCTTCCTCACAGGATCGCCAAGGAAGAACCTCTGCCACTGTTGTCCGGAGACCCTGTCAGATTACACCCATAGCAGCACGTTCCCATCCATCACAGCCATCGGTAGCACAGGCATGGGATAAAAGGCGCCCTTACTCGGCAAACCATCCCCGAGCACAGTCTCTGAATGCTGGCATTGCCAAACTTCTGGCAGTTGAAATGCTGTCATTCAGGCTGGTGGACACTGACACCTTCCGGGACTTAATGGCATTGGCAGTCCCCCAATACAACGTGCCCAGCCGCTTTTATTTCAGCAGGCGAGCCGTCCCTGCCCTGCAGAAACATGTTGAGGGCAAAATAAAACATGCGCTACTAAACGCCGTTAGTAGCAAGGTCCACCTGACCACCGATGCGTGGACCAGTAACCATGGACAGGGACGATACCTTTCCCTCACTGCCCACTGGGTCAATGTTGTGGAGCCGGGTACGGATCTGGAGAGTGGCGCTGTACGTGTTCTTCCAACGCCACGGATTGCAGGACTCCAGTCTGTACACATAGACTCCTCCTCCTACTCAAGTTCCTCAGAAACAGCAGAGCAGGAGCCTGTTACGACCGATATGAGCACAGCCGTGGCCAAACGTCAACAGGCTGTACTCAAATTAATTTCTTTGGGGAATCGAAGCCACACAGCGCAGGAGCTCTGGAATGCTATCAAGCTGGAGAGCGATGTGTGGTTTGGGCCAGCGAATCTCCAGCCGGGCTTGGTAGTGTGTGACAATGGCCGAAATCTGGTGGCAGCTCTTGGCCTAGGCAACCTCACACACATCCCATGTCTGGCACATGTTCTTAACTTGGTCGTGCAGAGCTTTCTGAGGGACTATCCGGATCTTGCTGCACTGTTGCACAAGGTCCGCATAGAGTGCGCTCACTTGCGACGTTCCAGCACGGCAAGATCGCGCCTCGCTGCTCTGCAGCGACGATTTGGCCTTCCGGAACATCGCATCATATGTGACCTACCCACCCGGTGGAATTCAACGTTACATATGTTGGAGCAGTTGTGTGAGCAGCAGGCAGCAGTCATGGAGTACCAGCTGCATCAGGCGCAAACAAGTCGCACTGTGCGCCGTTCACACTTCAGCACCATTGAGTGGGCCTCTATGAAGGACATCTGCCTCGTTTTGCGTGCCTTCGATGAATCCACGCGGATGGCGAGTGCAGATGATGCACTAGTCAGCATGACTGTCCCCCTTATCTGCCTGCTTCAACAAACACTGCAAGCACTAAGGGATGAGGTTTCAGAAGAGGTGGAGGATGAGGAGTCCCAAATGCCATCTGCTTCTGGACAGTCTGCGCTACGTGTTTCCTCACAAAGGCCTAGGCAGGGGACACTTTGTGAGGAGGATGAGGAGGAGTCGATGGAGGAGGAAGACATCTCTCCAGAGGAGGGAGGTACACAAACCTCTACTCAGTATGTACAGCGAGGGTGGGGTGATGCAGAGCAGGCCGAGGTCACGCCTCAAACAGGGGACAGCGGTTCTTTGGCAGTTGGGAGTCTGCAGCACATGGTTGATTTCATGCTGCAGTGCCTGAGAAACGACCGCCGCATCGCCCACATTCTCGTCTCGGCTGATTATTGGGTGTACACCCTCCTAGATCCTCGCTACCGGGACAGCGTACAAAGGCTCATACCAACGTTGAACCGGGAGCGTAAAATGCGGGAGTACGAAGAGTCACTGGTGCAGTCCATAATGTTTTCCATTCCACCCGACAGCATTGTTGCTAGTGCTTTACAAAGCAGCTCTGTGCGTCGAGGCAGTGGAGGAAACTCTGCACAAAGAGGGAGCAGAGGCAGCGCCGCAGCACAAGGCAAGACCACTATGGCCCAAATGTGGCAAAGTTTTGTGTGTCCACCACAATTGTCTACACCATCAGCGACACCTCGAGTCAGCAGGAGGCAACGCTTCCATCAGATGGTGTCAGACTACATGTCTTGCCCTGTCGCTGTACTCCCAGATGGCTCTTCCCCCTTCAAGTTTTGGGTCTCTAAGCTGGATACATGGCCAGAGCTTAGCCAGTATGCATTGGAGGTGCTGGCTTGCCCTGCTGCCAGTGTATTATCGGAACGTGTCTTTAGTGCCGCAGGTGGTGTACTAACAGACCGTCGCACGCGACTATCTTCCGATAATGTTGACCGGCTGACTTTTCTGAAAATGAACAAGGCCTGGATCTCCAAAGACTTTGCCATTCCTCTTACAGACTAAATTAGTGGTTGGCAACTGTATCCAGGTCTGCTGGTGTGTTCATTTTTCTACCACCTGAACTATAATCCCTTTGCTTCAACACAGCCAGTTGTCGCTCAGATGTGTCGTCTGCACAGAGAAACACACTAGCTCCTGTGTTAGTGGGGTTCAGTAATGCCAGCTGATCCCCTGCTGTGTGGACGGCAAAGTCACCAGCTCCATCAACATTCAAACCACTACTGATTTTTAACCGTGCCCAACTTAGGTCTCTGGCTCCACTGTCTCTACTATTTCCCCTGACCTCCAACCCCGCCATCTACATCTCTGAAGTGGCGTCAGCACAATCTACACTTGTTCCTGTGTTCCTGTGGCTCAGTCCCATCAGTTTATCCCCTGATGTGTGTCCGGCAAGGTCTCCTGCTCTGTCCACATTCCCATAACCAGTAGTGGGAATGAGGACAGAGCTGGCGAACTTGCCGGACAAACATCAGGGGATCAACTGACGGGACTGAGCACCAGTAACACAGGAACAAGTGTAGATTGTGCTGACGCCACTTCAGAGATGTAGCTGGCGGGGTTGGAGGCCAGGGTAAATAGTAGAGACAGTGGAGCCAGAGGCCTAAGTGGAGCATGGTTAGAATCAGTAGTAGTCCACAACCTCCATAAAAACCGCTGCCCATTGGCCTCTGCATGCGGCATGCGTAATCCTGGGCTCCAACAGCTTCAGTTGGTGTTCAGAAGTGTCGTCTCCACAGAGCCAAACACATTCGTTAGAGTGTTAGTGGGGTTCAGCACTGCCAGCTGTTCCCCTGCTGTGGAGATGGCAAGTCTCCTGCTGCCTTCACCTGCCAAAATCCAGTAGGCCACAGCCTGCTCCTCGCCTAATCCTGGGCTCCAACAGCGTCAGTTGGTGTTCAGAAGTGTCGTCTCCACAGAGCCAAACACATTCGTTAGAGTGTTAGTGGGGTTCAGCACTGCCAGCTGTTCCCCTGCTGTGGAGATGGCAAGTCTCCTGCTGCCTTCACCTGCCAAAATCCAGTAGGCCACAGCCTGCTCCTCGCCTAATCCTGGGCTCCAACAGCGTCATTTGGTGTTCAGAAGTGTCGTCTCCACAGAGCCAAACACCTTCGTTAGAGTGTTAGTGGGGTTCAGCACTGCCAGCTGTTCCCCTGCTGTGGAGATGGCAAGTCTCCTGCTGCCTTCACCTGCCAAAATCCAGTAGGCCCCAGCCTGCTCCTCGCCTAATCCTGGGCTCCAACAGCGTCAGTTGGTGTTCAGAAGTGTCGTCTCCACAGAGCCAAACATCTTCGTTAGAGTGTTAGTGGGGTTCAGCACTGCCAGCTGTTCCCCTGCTGTGGAGATGGCAAGTCTCCTGCTGCCTTCACCTGCCAAAATCCAGTAGGCCCCAGCCTGCTCCTCGCCTAATCCTGGGCTCCAACAGCGTCAGTTGGTGTTCAGAAGTGTCGTCTCCACAGAGCCAAACACCTTCGTTAGAGTGTTAGTGGGGTTCAGCACTGCCAGCTGTTCCCCTGCTGTGGAGATGGCAAGTCTCCTGCTGCCTTCACCTGCCAAACTCCAGTAGGCCCCAGCCTGCTCCTCGCCTAATCCTGGGCTCCAACAGCGTCAGTTGGTGTTCAGAAGTGTCGTCTCCACAGAGCCAAACACCTTCGTTAGAGTGTTAGTGGGGTTCAGCACTGCCAGCTGTTCCCCTGCTGTGGAGATGGCAAGTCTCCTGCTGCCTTCACCTGCCAAAATCCAGTAGGCCACAGCCTGCTCCTCGCCTAATCCTGGGCTCCAACAGCGTCAGTTGGTGTTCAGAAGTGTCGTCTCCACAGAGCCAAACACATTCGTTCAAGTGTTAGTGGGGTTCATCATTGCCAGCTGATCCCCTGCTGTGGAGATGGCAGTCTCTCCTGCTGTTTCCGCATTACAAAGACAGTAGGCCTCTGCCTACACCCTCCTATTTCCTGGGCTTCAACACAGCCAGTTGTAGTTCGGAAGTGCCGTCCACACGGAAAGAGATACTTGCTCCCGTGTCTCAGTGGGGTTCAGTAACGTCAGCTGATCCCCTGCTGTGTGGATGGCAGTCTCTCCTGCTGTCACCTCATTCTTAATACAGTAGGCCTCTGCCTACACCCTCCTATTTCCTGGGCTTCAACACAGCCAGTTGTAGTTCGGAAGTGCCGTCCACACGGAAAGAGATACTTGCTCCCGTGTCTCAGTGGGGTTCAGTAATGTCAGCTGATCCCCTGCTGTGTGGATGGCAGTCTCTCCTGCTGTCACCTCATTCAAAATACAGTAGGCCTCTGCCTACACCCTCCTATTTCCTGGGCTTCAACACAGCCAGTTGTAGTTCGGAAGTGCCGTCCACACGGAAAGAGATACTTGCTCCCATGTCTCAGTGGGGTTCAGTAACGTCAGCTGATCCCCTGCTGTGTGGATGGCAGTCTCTCCTGCTGTAAACTCATTCAAAATACAGTAGGCCTCTGCCTACACCCTCCTATTTCCTGGGCTTCAACACAGCCAGTTGTAGTTCGGAAGTGCCGTCCACACGGAAAGAGATACTTGCTCCCGTGTCTCAGTGGGGTTCAGTAATGTCAGCTGATCCCCTGCTGTGTGGATGGCAGTCTCTCCTGCTGTCACCTCATTCAAAATACAGTAGGCCTCTGCCTACACCCTCCTATTTCCTGGGCTTCAACACAGCCAGTTGTAGTTCGGAAGTGCCGTCCACACGGAAAGAGATACTTGCTCCCGTGTCTCAGTGGGGTTCAGTAATGTCAGCTGATCCCCTGCTGTGTGGATGGCAGTCTCTCCTGCTGTCACCTCATTCAAAATACAGTAGGCCTCTGCCTACACCCTCCTATTTCCTGGGCTTCAACACAGCCAGTTGTAGTTCGGAAGTGCCGTCCACACGGAAAGAGATACTTGCTCCCGTGTCTCAGTGGGGTTCAGTAATGTCAGCTGATCCCCTGCTGTGTGGATGGCAGTCTCTCCTGCTGTCACCTCATTCAAAATACAGTAGGCCTCTGCCTACACCCTCCTATTTCCTGGGCTTCAACACAGCCAGTTGTAGTTCGGAAGTGCCGTCCACACGGAAAGAGATACTTGCTCCCATGTCTCAGTGGGGTTCAGTAACGTCAGCTGATCCCCTGCTGTGTGGATGGCAGTCTCTCCTGCTGTAAACTCATTCAAAATACAGTAGGCCTCTGCCTACACCCTCCTATTTCCTGGGCTTCAACACAGCCAGTTGTAGTTCGGAAGTGCCGTCCACACGGAAAGAGATACTTGCTCCCGTGTCTCAGTGGGGTTCAGTAATGTCAGCTGATCCCCTGCTGTGTGGATGGCAGTCTCTCCTGCTGTCACCTCATTCAAAATACAGTAGGCCTCTGCCTACACCCTCCTATTTCCTGGGCTTCAACACAGCCAGTTGTAGTTCGGAAGTGCCGTCCACACGGAAAGAGATACTTGCTCCCGTGTCTCAGTGGGGTTCAGTAATGTCAGCTGATCCCCTGCTGTGTGGATGGCAGTCTCTCCTGCTGTCACCTCATTCAAAATACAGTAGGCCTCTGCCTACACCCTCCTATTTCCTGGGCTTCAACACAGCCAGTTGTAGTTCGGAAGTGCCGTCCACACGGAAAGCGATACTTGCTCCCGTGTCTCAGTGGGGTTCAGTAATGTCAGCTGATCCCCTGCTGTGTGGATGGCAAAGTCTCCTGCTGCCTACACAGTCGTACCACTACTGATTTTTAACCGTGCTCCAATTAGGCCTGTGGCTCCACTGTCTCTCGTATTTCCCCTGTCCTCCAACCCTGCCAGTTACAGCTCCGAAGTGGCGTCTGCACAATCCACACTTGTTCCTGTGTTACAGGTGTTCAGTCCGGTCAGTTAATCCCCTGATGTGTGTCCGGCAATGTCGCCTGCTCTGTCCACATTCCCATAACTAGTTATGGGAATGTGGACAGAGCAGGCGACATTGCCGGACACACATCAGGGGATTAACTGACCGGACTGAACACCTGTAACACAGGAACAAGTGTGGATTGTGCAGACGCCACTTCGGAGCTGTAACTGGCGGGGTTGGAGGACAGGGGAAATACGAAAATCAGTGAAGCCACAGGCCTAAGTGGAGCTTGGTTCAAATTAGTAGTCTACAACCGATCTTAAAATTTCTTCAATGCAGCCTCAGCCTGCTCCGTGCTTGTCCCTGGGCTTCAACACAGCCAGTTGTTGCTCGGAAGTGCCGTCTTCACAGAGTAAAACACTAGCTCCTGTGTTTGTGGGGTTCAGTAACGTCAGCTGTTCCCCTGCTGTTTTGATGGCAATCTGTCCTGCTGCCTCCCAATTGACAGCACATCAGGCCTCAGCCTGCTAAGTGCTTGTCCTGGGCTCCAACATCGCCAGTTGCTGCTCATAACTGACTTTGGCACGGGTACTCCCTCCTGCCCAGCTTGGTTCCAGCCCTGCCTGCTGTTTCCGGGAAGTGTCAATGTCAGTTTGCCACCCCAAGTTGCCATGTCGTGTTGCGGTTGGGTTAGCCGAGGCTAGGGTGCCAGCAGTTTAGGTGCTTCCTATGTGGACTGCGGGTTCTGGTAAGAAAGGTTTGTTCCATAGTGCCAGTAGGACAAGCACCCCCTGTAGGACTGTGTGATTCGGTAACTGCGGCCAGCTTGCGGCATGCCAACTTTGCTTTTCAGGGGTAACTTCTGATACCCCTCCGGGTTCCAGCACCGTCAGCTGGTTCTCATCAGAGCCTTTGGCCTAGGTGCCTCCATCTCGGTATCCGAGTTCCGGCAACGTCTGCTGGTCCTTGGTAGTGCTTTGTAGCACAGGTACCTCCTGCTTAGTAACCGGGTTCCAGCACCGTCAGCTGGTCCTCGGTTGTGCCATTGGCTCTTATTCCTTCTGCTGCCCCTCCGGGTGCCAGCACTGTCAGCTGGTCCTCGCTATTTCCATTTGCTCTTGCAGCTTATGCTACCCCTCCGGGTTCCAGCACCGTCAGCTGGTTCTCGTCAGAGCCTTTGGCCTAGGTGCCTCCATCTCGGTATCCGAGTTCCGGCAACGTCTGCTGGTCCTTGGTAGTGCTTTGTAGCACAGGTACCTCCTGCTTAGTAACCGGGTTCCAGCACCGTCAGCTGGTCCTCGGTAGTGCCATTGGCTCTTGTTCCTTCTGCTGCCCCTCCGGGTGCCAGTACCGTCAGCTGGTTCAAGAGGACAAAGAACAGGAAGACAACCACCAAGATGCAGAACAACAAGAGAGAGAAGACAAAGAAGCATAAAAAAAACAAAGCAGAAGAACATTAAGCATAAGACTAATACTCTGAGCAAATTATATTATCTTATTTATAAGCAGAAGAAGACTAAGCAGTGTATGGGGGTGAGTCCGTTCCTCCTCGTGGTGCCCCTGGAAAAGGCCTGCTGCTGCAGGCCAAACTGAACGCGGACAAATCCTGTTGTAAATCTTTTGTGACAGGCAGAACGGAAGGTGTAAACTTCTAACTTTTCTAGATTACAACTACAGGAATGCCTGACACAAACAAGAATATGATGAAGAAGAATAGGAAGAAGATGAAGAAGCTGAATATGTAGAATAATAATTGTTGAATAAGAAGAATATGAAGAATGTAAGAAAAGGAAGAAGAAGAAGAAGAAGAAGAAGAATAAGAAGAAGAAGAAGAAGAAGAAGAAGAAGAAGAAGAAGAAGAAGAAGAAGAAGAAGAAGAAGAATGTAAAAAAAGGAAGTAGAAGAAGAAGAAGAAGAATGTAAAAAAAGGAATAAGAAGAAGAATGTAAAAAAAGGAAGTAGAAGAAGAAGAAGAAGAATGTAAAAAAAGGAAGTAGAAGAAGAAGAAGAAGAATGTAAAAAAAGGAAGTAGAAGAAGAAGAAGAAGAATGTAAAAAAAGGAAGTAGAAGAAGAAGAAGAAGAATGTAAAAAAAGGAAGTAGAAGAAGAAGAATGTAAAAAAAGGAAGTAGAAGAAGAAGAAGAAGAAAGAAGAAAGAAGAAGAAGACATACATGTCTGGCAAAATATAAATGAGGCTAACATAGTCAATATCTTTGTAACTCCTAACATCTTTAAAAAAAAAGTTTAATTCCTGCTATTCCATTTGATTGGGCTAAACCTCTATGGCTTTAATGTCTCCTCCACCTCCCACAATACATTCTACATTATTCTTAGTTGTTTTTCTTCATGTAGAATTAACCTACAAGGAAAGAAAGGTTTTTTTTTAATTCCGATATTTTGGCCCCATTGACTTGCATTGGTTCCCGGTATCGGAATCGGCGATACCGATACTTTTTTTTAAGATCGGCCGATCCATTCCGATCCGATATTTTCAAGTATCGGCTGGTATCGCTCAACTCTAAGCAGCACTGAAGACTCTTTCGGATAGCACACTAGCAGCAGGGCAAGCGAGCTCCTGTAAGGCATATTGTGCCAATTCAGGCCAGGTGTCCAGTTTACAGGCCCAATAGTCAAAGGGGAATGACCGGTGAGGGAGAACATCGATATGGGAGAAGTAGTTTGTAACCATAGTTGACAACTGCTGTCCCCTGTCACTTTCAATTGATGCAGTATTACCAGTCGTGTGAACGGTACTTGAAAAATCAGTCCACAACATGGTCATGAAACCCCTGTGTCCGACGCCACTTCGGCTGTGTGCACCACGAATACTTCTTCCATGTTGCCCCCTTTGGCTCGCTGGAAAAACATCACCGCCGCTATGTGCTGGGAATGCCTCAAACAAACGGTTTACCAGAGTTGCTTGTTTGCTAGCCAATATTAGCTCTAGGTTCTCCTGTGGCATGATGCTTTGGAATTTGCCTTTATATCGTGGATCCAGGATGCCGGCCAACCAGTAGTCATCATTGTTCATCATTTTGGCAATGTGGGGGTCCCTTTTTAGGATCTGCAAGGCATAATCACACATGTGGGCCAATGTTCTAGGTGTTAATGACGCACTGCGAGTGCTGGGTAGAGGAGCACTTTCTGGCAAATCAACATCCTTCCAGTCACGCACAAACCCTGTACCTGACCTTGCCACGCCAACATTTTCTCTTACCCCTGAGAAGCATCCTCCTCCCCTAAATAATCATCCCCATCATCCTCATCCTCCTCTTCCTCTTCTTCCTCCACTTCGTCCAGGAGAGTTCCCTGAGCAGACAATGGCTGACTGTCATCAAGGCTTCCCTCCTCCTCTTCCTCCTCGGCTGCAGACACCTGCTCCTTAATGTGTGTCAAAGTTTGCATGAGCAGATGCATAAGTGGGATGCTCATGCTTATGATGGCGTCGTCTGCGCTTAACAGCCATGTGCATTCCTCAAAACACTGAAGGACTTTACAGAGGTCTTTCAGCTTCGACCACTGCACACCAGACAACTCCATGTGTGCCCTAAAACTGCCTGCCCGTGTATCCTCCCACAAATGCATTACAGCCTGCCTCTGTTTGCACAGCCTCTGAACCATGTGCAGGGTGGAGTTCCACCTTGTTACGACGTCGATAATTAGGCGGTGCTTGGGAAGGTGGAGCAATTGCTGCAGCTTCTGCATACGACTGAAGTGTACGGGCGACAGGCGGATGTGCGAGCACAGTCTTTGAACCTTATGGAGCAGGGTTGTTAACTCCGGATAATTATTGGGGAAGCACTGCACCACCATGTTCAAGGTGTGAGCCAGGCAAGGTAAGTGTCTGAGTTTTGAAAGGGCTGTGGCTGCCACAAAATTCCGTCCATTATCACTAACTACCTTGCCTGGCTCAAGATGTAGACTGCCCAGCCATGACTCAGTTTGTCGCTACAAGTAGTCGGCCAGTACCTCCGCGGTGTGTCTGTTGTCGCCCAAATACATCATCTTCAACACAGCCTGCTGACGCTTACCACTAGCTGCTCTATAGTGGGATACCCCGTGTGCAACACTGGCAGCTGCGGATGGATCGCTCGTGCGACTGCGCTCTGTGGACGAGCTTTTGCTTCTGGAGGAGGAGGGTCAAACGCCTACAGCCAACTGTTTCCTATACCGTGGGCTAGGCAGCACTGTCCCACCGCCACTGTCCCCAGTGGAGCCTGCATCCACCACATTAACCCAGTGCGCAGTGATGGGCACGTAAAGGCCCTGGCCATGCCTACTGGACCATGCATCTGTTGTGAGGTGCACCTTTCCACTCACTGATTGCTTGAGTGCATGGACAATGCGGTCTTTCTCATGCACGTGGAGGGCTGGGATGGCTTTTCGAGAAAAGAAGTGCCGACTGGGTAGATCATAGTGTGGTACTACGTAGGCCATGAGCTCGCAGAAAGCTTTGCTTTCAACCCACCAGTAGGGCATCATCTCTAACGAGATTAGTTTGGCAATGTGGGCGTTCAAACACTGTGTACGCGGATGAGAGGATGAGTACTTTCTTGTCCTACTAAGAGTCTCTGGTAGGGTGAGCTGGACTTGAGAGCTGCATATGTTGGAACTAGCGGTGGACATGGCGGACTGAGAGAGGGTTGGTGATGGTGTTGGTGGTCTTGCTGATGGCCTAGATTCATTCTTTCGTGGCAATAACATTGTGATTCCCTGACTGCTTTGGCCTTGCGACGACACCTCAACATTTGCTGCTGGTGGTGTGCTAACCGGTGGGCTTACAGTGGGGGAAGCAATGTAGCATTGCTGACTACCTTCATTCGGAGCAGGTGCACATGTGGTACGTGAGCTTTGGTAGTCCATCCACACTTGCAAGTGCATGGTGGTTAAATGTCTAAGCATGCAACTGGTATTCAAATTTCTCAGATTTTTCCCTCGGCTAAAGGTCTTTGCGCACTTCTTACAGATAGCCTTTGCCTGATCATTAGGATTTTGTTCAAAAAAGTGCCACACTGCACTCTTCCTACTATGGAAGACATTTTGAGGCCTTGCACGCTGTGCTAATTTGACCGTCTGGCCAAGCTGTCCTGCAACTCTTTGGGTTTTTGTAAACCGTTTTTGGTCTGCTACGGGCCTGCCAGATAACAGCTGCTGCAATGTCGATGCCTGCTGCGGATCCTCCTCCTCCTCTTCTGAGCTAGTGGCAGCGGCACCCTCTTCCCCCAATGGATGCCAATCTGGGTCAACAACTGGGTCATCCATCACCTCCTCTTCAATTTCATGTGCACCTTCCTCTGTGTCACCGTGTAAGTTGGTATAGTATGCGGGAAGGGGCACCTGAGTTTCATCAGGGTCAGATTCTGGCTCAGTACACTGCGAGGACAATGTAGTGCTCTGAGTGAATGTACCAGCAGAAAAATCTAGCAGTGGCTGTGCATCAGTGCACTCCATGTCCGATTCATCTTGGACTGGGGAATTCATGATTTGACTTGATAACCCAGGCATGGTATGTGAAAAGAGCTCCATGGAGTAATCTGTAGTGTGGCCTGCTGCATCCTTCACTTTTGGTAATGGTGAAGGACACAAGGAAAGGTGTTTTTCCTGACCAGGAGCCTCCACTGACGACTCAGTGCTTTTATTTTTTGAAATTTCAGAAGAGGAGGCGATAGAGCTGGAGGCTGTGTCAGCAATGTAAGCCAAAACTTGCTCCTGAAGCTCCGGCTTTAAAAGCGGTTTACCTACTCCCATAAAAGGGAGCCTTCGAGGCCTTGTGGAGCCAGACAATGACACAGGCTCAACACCTCCTGCCTTAGGTGCTATTGTGCTTTTGCCACTACCAGCAGATGCACCACCACCCCCACCACCATCAGTACCAGCTGGCAACCCCCGCCCACTTCCACGGCCTCTTCCACCATACTTCCTCATTTTTGGAAAAATGTACCCAAAATACCACCAGCTATATGGTACTGTAAAACAAGGTACAAGGTGTATATAGTATTGTGGAGAATTTGAATCTCCCTAGAGATTTTAGGAGGCTGAACTATTATCTCAGGCCCACTATAGATTACACCTCAATTTAACAGGCTGAAATTGGCTGGTGTATGACAAAGTACAAGGTGTGTATATAGTATTGGGGAGAATTTGAATCTCCCTAGAGATTTTAGGAGGCTGAACTATTGTCTCAGGCCCACTATAGATTACACCTCAATTTAACAGGCTGAAATTGTCTGGTGTATGACAAAGTACAAGGTGTATATATAGTACTAGCTGAAGAGCCCGGCGCTGCCCGGGCATAGTATCTAACTGTGGTTAGTTATAGCAAATTATAATTATCCTCCATCCCATAGTCCCGTGCCCATATACTCATCATACATATCGTTCATCCCATAGTCGAGTGCACATATACCCATCACACATCCTCCATCCCATAGTCCCATGCCCATATACCCATCACACATCCTCCATCCCATAGTCCCATGCCCATATACCCATCATACATATTCGCCATCCCATAGTCGAGTGCCCATATACCATCACACATCCTTCATCTCATAGTCCCATGCCCATATACCCATCATACATATCCTCCATCCCATAGTCCCATGCCCATATACCCATCATACATATCCGCCATCCCATAGTCCCGTGTCCATATACCCATCATACATATCCTCCATCCCATAGTCCAGTGCCCATATACCCATCACACATCCTCCATCCCTTAGTCAATCATTATGACATCATAATGAGCAGCGGGGCTTGCAACCTATGATGATATCAGCTTCGCCATGGCAACCATTATGACATCATAATGAGGGGCAGGGCTTGATACACACACACTTTTTCCCCATTATGTAGATAGGGGCAAAATTGTTTGGTGAATTGGAACGCGCGGGGTTAAAATTTCACTGCACAACATAGCCTAGGACGCTCTCGGGGTCCAGACGTGTGACTGTGCCAAATTTTGTGGCTGTAGCTGCGGCGGTGCGGACGCCAATCCCGGACATACAAACATACACATACATACATGCATACATACACACACTTGAGCTTTATATATTAGATTGGGAGAAATTGGAAGCTCCCTAGAGATTTTAGGAGGCTGAACTATTATCTCAGGCCCACTATAGATTACACCTCAATGTAACAGGCTGAAATTGGCTGGTGTATGACAAAGTACAAGGTGTGTATATAGTATTGGGGAGAATTGGAAGCTCCCTAGAGATTTTAGGAGGCTGAACTATTATCTCAGGCCCACTATAGATTACACCGCTATTTAACAGGCTGAAATTGGCTGGTGTATGACAAAGTGCAAGGTGTATATAGCATTGGGGAAAATTGGAAGCTCCCTAGAGATTTTAGGATGCTGACAATGATGTTCTCAGTCCAAGTATGGCAGCAGGCAGCCTAATAAGCCGGACTGCTGCACACAAAAGGGTGGAAAAATGAACGCTTGGTAACTGTGCAGAAAAGAGGAAGAAAAGTATTTTTGCTTTAAAAAAGCAGTTTGCACAGAAGTGTGCAAACAGCAGTGCAGCTATCAGGGAGCCTTATAAGGCAGCCTAATAACCAACAGAGCTGATGCACAAAAATATATCCTCCCCTGTCACTGCACACAAACTGTTGTGTTGTACAGTGAAAATCGCTACCAGCAGAAGCAGTTTTTTTGTTCTTCTTCCCTGCCTAACGCTCTCCCTTATTCAGAATCAGCAGCTGCAACTTCTCCCTAATGCTAATATCGGCAGAAGTAAGATGGCGGTCGGCGTGCACGCCCTTTTATAGCCCCTGTGACGCCACACAAAGCCAGCCAATCACTTGCATGCCCTTCTCTAAGATGGTGGTGACCGATGCCTATGTCATCGCGTTGCCCACAGTGTGCGTCCTCCATCATTGGCTGAAAAAGGGTGCTGGAAGCATCATTTGAAACGCGACTTTGGCGCTCTGGTCGCCGACCTCGTGGCCGACCACACGCTATGGTTGGGTTTTGTTTCATGAAACCCGACTTCAGCGAAAGTCGGCAACTTATGAATTTGACCGACCCGTATCGCTCAACTCTAGTTGACATTTCTAGGGCAAAATAAATAATTTTTCTGGATCTGTGTGTTTTTTAGCAGTCTGGAAAATAAACAATTGGCATCAACCATTTTGTTGCTATTTGTAGGCCAAATAAATAAATTCTTTTTCTCTGCTAGTGAGTATTTTACAGTTGCTTGGGAAATAAATAATTGGTATCAGTTGTCTCATTGCCATTTCTAGGCCAAATAAATAATTTTTCTGGACCAGTGTGTGTTTTCTAGTAGTCTGGGAAATAAATAATTGGCAACAGCCATCTCTTTGCCATTACTAGGCCAAAGAAATAATTTATCTGGACAGGGGAGTATTTTCTAGTAGTGTTGCAAATAAGTATTTGGCATCAGCCATCTAGTTTTCTCTATCACTCTGCCTTTTCTAGTAGTGTGGTAATTAAATAATTATCAACAGTCGTCTCTTCGTCATTTGTAGGCTGACAGAGTCACTGGTGAAGTGATGGAGGGGAGATACGTGTCACTGCACATGATGGCGTCAGTGATGTAAAACCAGCACACTATGTGTTGATTGGGTTTATTGAAAGTAATAATATAGGCTGGTTTTAGTGGACCTCCATAGAGCAGGAGGGAGGGGGTCCAAATATCTCCACCTGCAGTGTCCTTACATGACCTGTGTAATGTCAGAATCATGTGATCAGTCACATGACGGAGAGTCGCATGATCTGGCTTTAAGTAGCTGGCCTCCAGGGATAGTCTGGGCTGTTGAGGCCTTGGAGAGGAAGATTCCAGGAGAGTGTTTGTGCACATAGTGTTTGTGTAAGGACATTGTTAACCCTGAGTGGGCTGACCCCCACTAGTGCATGGACTACACAAGGTGCTACTGTTTTGTGTTGCTGTTTTGCCCAAGGGGATATCTTTATTTTTGTGCTTAAGAACTTGGTTTATGCTGTACTAATAAACCAAGTGCATCATAAAAGGTGCAGTGCTCCATTGACTAGCTCCGTGTGCAACCGAGTGAGCCGATGTGCCACACGGCCAAACAAAAAAAATTCTGTACCTCTGTTCTAGTAGTGCAGTGAACGAATAAATATCTGCAGCTGTCTCTTTGCCATTTGTAAGACAAACAAATACTTTTTTTTGTACCGCACTGTCTATATGAGCAGTGTTTCTGGGTCGCCCTCCCAGGGCTGTGGGGTACTTGATACCGGGCCGGTCTCTCAGAGGGGATTGTCACAGCAACGGTGACCCGGTCCGTGGCCCTGGGCTCCCATGTAAAAGGGGTTGAGTGATGGGAAAAAAGTTTATGAGTGGATGATTCGTGACGCCACCTGTGGTGTTCGGCAAGGGAGGTGTTAAGCCGACGCCGCAGACAGATCCTCTGGGACAGATGGTGTAGTGCAGCAATGATGTTGTAGCCCTCCACAGGAAGGGCTTTAGTCCCAGGGCAGTGAGAATAGGTGTTTAGGAAGAGGGTGCAGTGTTTGGCACAGAGATGTAGCAGTGCTGAAGAGGTTGCAGGAAGGAGGCAAGGACAAAACAGGGTGCAGTTTCTTTAGCTTTACTTTACTTGGCAAATGCAGTCCAGGGTCCCGATTACAGATGGCACAGGAGCTGACTAGCCTGAAAGCAACTTAGGAATCTCGATATCAGATAGGTTGTGTAGTCTCCTCTCTAGCGCTTACTTGAGGTACATGCAGTACTGTGTTACACTGACATTCCTCCTTCTTCTTCCCTTTTGGATCTCCCTCACATGGCAGACAGCTGTAGCCTTCTATCTCCTTTGGCTCACACGTCGCTGTTGTGCCTCCGAGTCTTAGATGGAAATAGAACATTTACAGCTTCCTATTCCTCTGGTTTCTGTTGCAGGACCGTCAGTATCCATACAACCTTGGAGACCAGGCTCCAGATCATGCGCTCCAGCTGGGAATGAACCTCAACTCTCTGCTCAATCCCCCAGCTCCACTCTCCACGTCTACACACTTCTCCCTCCTCACAGAACTGACTAATTTCCCCTCCTGGCCCCCAGAGAGAAGCTCTTCCCCTTAGTATTGGTTCAGAGCTCCCTCTGCTGGCCTGGAGTGGGAACTGTGTTGTATGTAGAGATTAACTGCCAGAGAGACGCTTCATTGCTTCCAAGCCTGCCATCACCCTCCCTGGAGGAAGGCAATGCCAGTGTGGCGACCATACTCCTGGGGGCGCCACATTTCTAATCCATTTTTTTACTTTGCAGTTATGGTTTTCGGAGTAGTGTTTCTTTTAAAAAATCTCTTTCCCATTTGTGGGCCTATAAAATTATTTTATTGCAGTTCTGTGTCTATGCGAACAGTGTTTCGAAAAGATGTTCTATTCTGCCGCTTTCTTTTTGAGTGGTGTGTCAAAAAAGATATTCTAGTATGCAGCTGTGACTTTCCCATTTCTTGTCCAAAAAGCCTCTGTTCGCATTGTACCAAAAAGACTCTGTGAGTACTATGTTAAAAAGCCTCTGTTTCTACTTTACCAAAAATTTTGCATGTGTACTGTGCCAAAAAGCCTTTTTTATATGCCAAAAAAATCTCTGGGAGTACTGTGCCAAAAAGCCTGTTTCTACTTTATCAAAAAGCCTTTGTGTGTTTCTGTGCCAAAAAGTCTTTGTTTCTACTTTACCAAAAAGCCTGGGGGGGGGGTACTGAGCCAAAAAGCCTCTGCTTGTACTGTACCAAATTAGGGACCATAACAGAAGGTGATGGATTTTGCGACATCCTGATTACCATCCCTTCTAAGGTGCTGCCAGTGCCCCAAATGTATTTGACTCACCCCCAGAGGCCGTGGGGTACTCGGTGCCAGGCCCGTTGATTATAATGGGAGATGTCACAGTGGCAGTGACCCGGTCGTGACCTCAGGCAGTCAATGTAAAAGGGGTAGAGTGATGGGGATAAAGTCATTGAGATGATTCGTGACACCACCTGTGGTTTCTGGTCAGTTTGACCAGCGCTGCAGGGTTGCCTCTCTGGGACAGATGGTGTGGTGCAGCAATGATGTTGTAGCCCTCCACAGGTAGAGCTGTAGTCCCAGGGCAGAGAAGATGGGGTTGGCAAATAAGGAGATAGTGAGGAGAAGCAGATGGTGCAGTGTTAGGCACAGAGATGTAGCAGTGCTGAGTGGGTTGGCACAGGAAGAAGGCAATGAGACAGATGAACTCAGTTCCAGTTCTTTTACTCACATTCTTGGCACAGACAGGTGCCCACTTCAGTGCTGCGGTCTCCAGATCAGGGGCTCAGCCAACTCCCAGGCAGATGGAAATAACCTTTCCAGTTCTCCCTTTCGTGTGCCTCTTCTGAACGTCTCCTCACTAACGCTTATACTGAAGTACTTGTAGTTGTGTGTTAAACCCAAGTTCCTCCTTTCAGATGTTCCTTTGAACTCTACTCGCATGACAAGTGACTGTAGCCTGCTTCGGGGACTCCATCCATCATGTCCCAGCTCACACATAGGTATCCACCGTGTCTTCAAGTCTTTTGTGGGAATAGAGTGGTCACAGCTCCTATTCCTCCGGTGTCTGCTGCTGGAACATTAGTTTCACAAACAGCCTCGGGGACCGGGCCCCGGCCATGCGCTTCAAACTTCAGGAAGGGTTCTGTTCTGACCCTAGTCCTTAATTCTCTTCTTCTCCTTATGTTCTGTACTAAACTATCTTCCTTCTGAAGAATCAGGCTTTCTATTTCTCTTTCCCATGCCAGCAGCTCCAGGTTACTGAAGTCTGCTGCAGCACCTCCTTCCCTCCATCCCTCTCAGGGGATCTTCTCTCACAGACTGACCTTTTCATAACATTCTCCTGCTCTCTTGTGCAGTCTAAGCTCCACCCACCTCCCAGCACTCTTCGTGGTGCAAGCAGGGAGCCATGAAGGTTGCTCTGCTACTCTACTGTGTTTGTGTGGGATGCAGGTGTTGGAGTCTGGTCAGGTGTTACCATCTTAACTGGAGAGTGGGATACTACACCTCAGGAGGAGGTGCAGTACCTCTGTGGCGACTGAACCCTCAGGGGCGCCACATACCCCCTCAGTTAACCGCAGCACGTCTGCGGGCTGTAAACAGATGAGAATTAAGATGTTACATAAGGAACATACAACATTTTTTAAAATGCTTTTTAACAGGTAAACAATTTTTAAACTAAACTCCCCAATATGGGAGGCACTGATTCTTAAACGTTGCAGAACAAGTTAACAGACTACCTATAATTTAACATTTTATCTAATTTGAAGTGCTATTGGCAGTAACCGTTGCTAAGAAGTTCACTACCAGTTCAAGTATTACCATTTTCACTTCAACACCTTTTTCTTTTGTCATTCAAATTTCCACATTCTACTGTTTCTTCTAGACCCATAGGTGACAACCGCTAACTCCTGGTTCGTTACCTGAATTCAATTTTTTTTTTTTTAAAACATTACTACCAACTAAATTCTATAGAAAATCTGTTCTAATGCCATAACCATACTCTTCTGCTATCAACATTTGTATTAAAGGCTACCACTACAACCTATTCTTGGAGAAGAAATGCTTTCACTATAAAATACTAAGCATTAATTATTAAGACATTAAGGGCATTCATTCTTGGGTGATATAGACACTGGTGCAGCCAGGATGTCTTGCAGTGCCCTTGGAATTGGAGCAGAACTCCAGGTCTGAGGTAGTCCTTATTTGAAGAAGGTTCATGTAAAACCAAGAGAGAGCACCTTATGAGGCACAAACTATTTACAAGCAAAGTTTGTGAATCATTTCAAGTTCATGATCACTGCAGTTCTGTATAAAAGGGGAAAAACTGATGCCAAAAACTAGGCAAAAACTGGAAACAAGATAAACAATGGGGCACAGCGGTGCCAATATCCTCCTGGGTAACAGTTCAGTTAGTTGCAGTCATTTTTAGTGCTTTTCTCCTACTGGGGTGGTGGAAGCAGGCTTCTTCTGCTTCCAGGGAAGACTGTCTGGATGTCCACCTCTTGGCGGATTAACAAACTGCAGGTACTCTTCCTCCCAAGGAGTTAGATTGGTGGCTGCCCGTGCAGATGGGGTGGCAGCTGGTCTTTGAGCAGGCGCTGCCTGCGAGGGTCGCACAGTAGCGTAAGGTGGTATCTCTGCTGCCCTGGTTTTTGGTCGCTTGCATGGTAAAACTTGGGTGCTGCCACTTGATGGCTGTGCAAGCACAGGACCATTTCTGTCCATAGGCACCTTGCCTAGCACCAGGATCATGGATTCCACACCCGGTGTCTGTGTGACTGGTGTGCACTGTGTTGGTGGGGGCGCAGCTGGTGTCACTGCTGCTATGGACATGGAGACTGCGGTGACTGTTGGGACAGGCGGGGACCCGATGGGGCCTGACAGGGCTTCCCAAGACTTAGGGGCGACGGCAGTACCTTTTTCCTCATGGCCACTCAGGTCCTCCGCAGGCGTCGGCAGCAGGTCGGGTGGAGCATCCTCCGGTGTTGGAGAGGTCAGGTCGGCGGTAGTAGCAGGTGCCAGTGACGGGACCCGCGCAGCCGCATCAGGTCCGGGCAGGAGCACAGCCTTCACAGCGATGTCGGTTCCTTGACCCGAGGATAACACCTCTTGGCAGGCGGCGGCGTCTGGCAGCGGTGCCAGGGTGGAGGCTGCAGCAAACGCTGGCGGCGATGTTACAGGTGCTGCGGGGGTAGCAGATGCTCCCGTCGATGAGGCTGGTGCAGCGGTAAAGGGTACCTCTTTAGCAGGCCCCTCCTGGGCATGCTGCCTCCGCTGCTTCAGCAAGGCCCGCCTCAGCTGCAGGCTGTCATTCAGCTGGGCAATCTCTTCCTCCAGCTGCTCCAGGTCCATGGTTTCCAGCAGGCCAGTGCCTGTGACTATTGCGCCGGGGAAGACAAGCTCAGCTTCCGTGTGCTCCTCAGGCCTACATCCTTCTTCCAACATGGCATCCTGGCGTTCTCTCTCCTTCCTGGGCTCCTTTCCCACCACAGGGCTTCGCTCCTCCTTCCTGGGGTGGCGTCTTCTTCCTCTGCCTCCATACCAAGCCAGTCAACGAACCCCTCTGGGGGTGGGCCATGTTGCTGTTGCATAGAAGTTTAGGCAGAGGAGGCGCTGGACAGTTTGCGCTCTTTTCTTAGGGCCACCCATGTTGTCACACCCTTCTTCACCGCGCCGGTGGCCATTTTGAGAATCCATTTTACAGTCTATCATTTTGGTTTTGTTTTGCACATTTTCAGCAATTTTAAGTCCAATAAATCTTCAGCACACAGGACCCGGTGGTACTGGGCTTCGTCATCCTGTTCATGACGCCAAAATTGACTCGCCCCCAGAGGCCATGGGGTACTTGGTGCCGGGCCAGTTGATTATAATGGGAGATGTCACAGTGGCAGTGACACGGTCCGCGGCCTCAGGCAGTCAATGTAAAAGGGGTAGAGTGATGGGGATAAAGTCATTGAGATGATTTGTGATGCCACCTGTGGTTTCTAGTCAGTTTGACCAGCGCTGCAGGGTTGCCTCTCTGTTACAGATGGTGTGGTGCAGTAATGATGTTGTAGCCCTCCACAGGTAGGGCTGTAGTCCCAGGGCAGAGTAGATGGGGTTGGCAAATGAGGAGATAGTGAGGAGAAGCAGATGGTGCAGTGTTAGGCACAGAGATGTAGCAGTGCTGAGTGGGTTGGCGCAGGAAGAAGGCAATGAGACAGATGAATGCAGTTCCAGTTCTTTTACTCACATTCTTGGCACAGACAGGTGCCCTCTTCAGTGCTGCGGTCTCCAGATCAGGGGCTCAGCCAACTCCCAGGCAGATGGAATTAACCTTTCCAGTTCTCCCTTTCGTGTGCCTGTTCTGAACGTCTCCTCACTAGCGCTTATACTGAAGTACTTGTAGTTGTGTGTTAAACCCAAATGTGACATCGGCGGCTATGCCCGCCGATGCCCCTCCAGCAGCAGCGCACGCCGCAGCGTCTCCTTACCTACGCGCCCCCGTCCAGGTGCACGCCCATCCTGCGTTCCTCCTCACAGCTGCTCCTGGCACCCGCTCACTGTCGCGCTTCCGGGTGCTAGGATACTTCAGGCGTCCTCTCTATGAGGAGGACGCCTGATGATCGTGTAGTCTCCTGCACCCTCTAGCCGCTACAGTCCTCTTGTCCATGCTCTGCCTCCCTGCCGTGCCCTGTGTTACAAGTCCACTGTTGTTCCTCTAGTCCATGCCCTGCCCCCCTGCCGTGCCCTGTGCTACAGTCCTCTGTAGTTCCTCTTGTCCATGCTCTGCCTCCCTGCCGTGCCCTGTGTTACATGCCTCTGTAGTTCCTCTTGTCCACGCTCTGTCTCACTGCCTTGCTCTGTGTCTCATTCCTCCGTCCTTCAGTCCCGGGTCCGTATCAAAAGCCATCCTTCTCCCTAGTCCTTATTTGTCCGTGGAGCCGTCCCTCTTGGTTCTGGCTGTTGCGCTTCCGTCCCCTGTGGTCCTGCCCCAAACGATCCTTGTATAGGGGTTGGTCTTCACCTGGAGTGCTCGGCCCAGGGGCTCCGGATCCGCGATCCAGAGGGTCCACTCTCCGACGTAGCTCTTACCTAAAACGTCACACCAAATTCCTACTTTCAAATGTTCCTTTGAACTCTACTCACATGACAAGTGACTGTAGCCTGCTTCGGGGACTCCATCCATCATGTCTCGGCTCACACATAGGTTGCCACCGTGTCTTCGAGTCTTTTGTGGGAACAGAGTGGTCACAGCTCCTATTCCTCCGGTGTCTGCTGCTGGAACATTAGTTTCACAAACAGCCTGGGGGACCGGACCCCGGCCATGCACTTCAAATTTCAGGAAGGGTTTTGCTCTGACCCTAGTCCTTAGTTCTCTTCTTCTCCTTATGTTCTGTACTAAACTATCTTCCTTCTGAAGAATCAGGCTTTCTATTTCTCTGTCCCGTGCCAGCAGCTCCAGGTCACTGAAGTCTGCTGCAGCACCTCCTTCCCTCCATCCTTCTCAGGGGATCTTCTCTCACAGACTGACCTTTTCATAACATTCTCCTGCTCTCTTGTGCAGTCTAAGCTCCACCCACCTCCCAGCACTCTTCGTGGTGCAAGCAGGGAGCCATGAAGGTTGCTCTGCTACTCTACTGTGTTTGTGTGGGATGCAGGTGTTGGAGTCTGGTCAGGTGTTACCATCTTAACTGGAGAGTGGGATACTACACCTCAGGAGGAGGTGCAGTACCTCTGTGGCGACTGAACCCTCTGGGGAGCCACATATTGATGACTTCATTCTCCTCTGCCTTGTGGTTCCACTGAGCCCTTACTGTCTGGTGAGGATGCCATCAGCAGAGCGTCAATCAGCATGAGCTTGTATTCCCTCATTTTCTGATCCCGCAGCACATGTAACAGTCCAGGCAAATCGTCTGTCATTGCGCAGGAACAACAGCATGAATGGCCAGATTGCCTAGAGATAACAACAAGCTGTCCTTCATGGGAGGTGTATCGACTAACTCCTATGTATCCCCTAGCCATGCTACAGTGATGCCCGGGAGATGAGTACCACCCTGCTATGAACAAGGTTGTTCCTTATCCATCTCCTCAAAATCCTACTCATCCGTCAAAACTTTTCCCTGACTGGACATTTGTGTATCTGGCCACTTTAGGTACAGCAATCCATCCTCCAAGACATGTGTGGATGCCTGGCCTGATAATGGTGTGAATGTTCCCTGTTCCGCCTCCTCCACCTATTCCTCCTGTGCTACCACCTCTTCCATCATTGCTTGAAACTTTGTTTTTGAAGGAGACAGTAAAGCTGATGATGTCAGCAGTGCTGGCAACGTTCAAGGAGTACTCAAAGCAGCGCAACACAGCACACACATCTGCATGGATGCCCATTTATTGGTCTTGAAGTGGTGTTGACTCACCCATGCATGCTGCAGCTCAAACTCCATTATCGTGTGCTGCTACTAGCACAGTCTTTCCAGCATATGCAAGGTAGGTTTCCACTTTGTGGGTACATTGCATATGAGGTGGTGAGCAGAAAAACCAAAAGTGAAGCTGCAGCGCTGACAGATGAGCAGCAACAAGATGAGAATGCTGAAACTATGCACAGAGGCCTGCAATTTCAACAGCAGCTCTGACATATCTATGCAATTTTTCAGAAAGCTCTTTACCACCAAATTCAGCACATGCACCAGGCAAGGGATGTGCACCAAACCGGTTAGGCCCAGAGATGCTACGAGATTTCGCTCGTTATCGCACACAAACAGGCCAGGCTTGAGGTTTATAAGCACCAACCACACAGCTGCCTGCTGTAGTTTACCTCTGTCTCTGGATGACTGGATGAGGAGGTGGAAGAAGAAGAGGCATCACAGACAGAGAAGCATTCAACAATCCTCATTGATGGGTAGGACATGCACTTAAACGCTTTCTGCCTCATGCCTGTAAGGGAGGTCCACGACTGTAGTCATCGCCGAGCACGCCGGTGTATCTAAGCCCTGGCTTCCTCTCACATGAAAACAGGATTCTTTCACCAGAATACCTGTGTTTTCTCTCACTGCGCCATCAGGGATACCACTGTGGTGCCGAAGCCTTTCTGCAATTGGTTTCGCAAGAATTGAGACACAGTCCGATTCAAATGCAACAAGTGAAACTTTACTTGAACAACTTGGCAGCACATTCTTGTCAGTTACAACATCAACAGCGAGTTCCATACAGTTCTCATTCTGTTCTTTCCCTGTACTCAGTTCCACATCCTCCACTACATTACTGGGTACTAGCGCCTTAGGCGGTACCGCAGTGTTCTCCCTGTTCAGGCTTCCTGTGCTTGGGGATTCTCTGCCCCGTTTTGCACTGGTCCAACTATCTGCAACATGTTGAATAATCTGCGCCCTGTATTTTCCTGGACTGCTTCCTTTCTCAAGCTATGAACTGCTGCAATCCTGCTGCTTGACAACTTACTTCTGTCCTATATACTCTGAATGGCTAGTCTTCTCTTCTTTAATGAAGCTATGGAGTCCTGGGCCTAGAGCCCATGTGGACTATTTGGGCGCCCGGCCCTTCTGCCTACCTAAGGGAACATTCCTAGCTTACCACACAACTGCCTCTCCTAAAGTTAACCCTTTCCTATACTATTCACTAGCTGAAAGCTCTGCACACTGTAATGCCCCCATCTAGTGGCCAATCTTATAACTAAACTTACCCTGTACACTATACATAGCTAGCAGTATTGCAACGGTATAGCATTATACATATATACATTTAGCAAGACACGGTAATACACATAACAGTGTAGCAGTACTTTTATATAGACATGGTTATACACTTAATCGTGTAGCAGTACCATAATGTATTAACAAATATAAAAAGGCAAGGGCATTACCGTAATATATCATACCCCCTACAGGTCATCAGCCACTACATTTACCCGATGGGCAATTAGGGAGATATTTCCTCCCTTATCAAATAGCTGGATGACTTAAAACTTTGGCAAAAATTAAGAGATCACCACATCAAAACCCTGTCATGGGCAGCCCATTTTCCAGACCTGAACCCCATTGAAAACCTCTGGAATGTAATCAAGGGGATGACGGATAGTCATAAGCCATCAAACAAAGAACTGCTTACATTTTTGCACCAGAAGCAGTGTGAAAGACTGGTGGCAAGCATGCCAAGAAGCATGAATGCTGTGATTAAAAATTATGGTTATTCCACAAAATATTGATTTTGTGGATTTCTGAACTCTTCCTGAGTTAAAACATTAGTATTGTTGTTTCTAAATGATTATTAACTTGTTTTCCTTGCATTATTTGAGGTCTGAAAGCATTGTTTTTTTATTTTTTAATTTGACCATTTCTCCTTTCCAGAAAAAAAATAAAAAATGTATTGCTTGGAAATTCAGAGGCATGTTGTCAGAAGTTTCCAGACTAAAAAAAAAAAATTACATTTTATGCAAAAATATCGCTATAAAGAGAAAAATCAGACAAACTGAACAATTGAAAGTGGTCTCTTAATTTTTGCCAGAACTATGTCTGATTTATCCTCTACAAAACTAACTTACAGCACAAGTCTTGCAGAGACTGGACAGTACGTTCCCCATTACAATTCCTTCAACATATGTGTAATAGGAACAGCAATCACCCACTGGTACTCGTGAAGCATATGAATTTTTTCTATGTGTTTTAATTACAATGGATTGAGATGTTCAAATTTTTCTCTGAACAAGGTGATAAAACTCAACAATTGTGTAAGTGCAATATTGCTCCCTAAAGCGATACCAGAGAGCTGTTTATAAAAAGCAACAATGTCACCTGCTGCGGCTTGCAGTCTCACCAGCATATGCAAGGTGGAATTACTATTCCCTCAGATTGAGAGGTTACATATTCAGCAGAAGAAACTCAGTTACGCTTAGAGAAGCAAGACTGGCAGGTCAAATTTGCATGAGACAGGCAGATTGTGTTGTGACATTTTTTGCATTCTTAATTTTACAACTTTCTGCCACCAGTTTCAAAGTTGCAGGTGGTACATCTACGTCTTTTGGTAATGGGAGAGGTGGTGGGTTTTCTCAATCATCTTTGGGAATCTTTTCAGCCAGACTTGTAGACTAGAGGAGATTCCACTAGTCTTCAGACTTTTTCGCGTAGCTCTCCCATCATTAGTTCATTAGCCAATGTTTTCAGGTAAATTCTTTTATGCAGTGGTTCCAGTTGATTGCAGAGGTAAATCATTTGTGAATTGATACCACCCACATTCAACATCGCAAAGAAAATGAACATTGGCCAGTGCTTGTTGTTTTGGAAGCTTACACTGTAAGTGGCTTCTTGCTTTTATCTTTGACCAAATAATAGGTGTTCTCTGTATCTTGTTCATCTTTATCAGTCTCCTCACCCTCCTGGTCTGTTATTGAATCACTTTTGCATATATGAACTGTCACTCATCACCTAAATCTTCACTCAGTGTGTGGTCTCCCTCATCAACATTTAACAGCAGATTCTTCATGTCTTCAGCATGAAGAGGGTTAAATAAATCATACATTTTACTGGCCATTTCAGCAGAGAATCTAAAGCAAGAGAGAGAGAGTACATATTAAGGTGCAATTTGCCTTAGGCTACTTTCACACATCAGGTTTTCGGCGTCAGGCGCGTTCCGGCGTCGTGCCGGAGCGACGGATCCGGCAAATGTTTTGTAAAACCGGATGTGACGGATCCGGTTTTCTGCCGGATCCGTCTTGCGCTTGACAGCCAAAACTGGATCCGTCTCATCCGGTTTTCGATCCGTTTTTTGACGGATTACGCCACATCCGGTTTTTAAAATCGCCCCTTGTGGCCTTCCGAACGGGATTGGCTACTGAAAAACTATATATAGCGTGTTCCTACAGCCCTTCTTTGACAGATTGTAGAGGAGAAAGTGCAGGTTGGAGAGAAGAGCAAGTTACTGGCGAAGATGGATGTTGTGATTGGAAATATTTTGAAGAATTTGGCAGATTTTACAGCGGAGGCGAATCGTTTGAGGGTGATTATTCTGGAGAAGGAGAGAGCGAGACAGCAGCGCATCAGGCATCGTAGACGACGTTTGTGGATCCACCCCATCACAGCCAAGAGAATGACGCGTGGGGTCTATTCTACACTCTGCATGGACCTTAGACGAAACCCGGATACATTTTTTGGATATGTTCGGATGAAAATGGAGAATTTTGATTACTTGGTGGAGCGCATTGCACACCTCATAAGAAAATCGGACACCTATTGCCGCTTCTCTGTTTCACCCGCAGAGCGTCTGATGGTGACTTTAAGGTAAGCCACATTTATTGGATATGCTCGCATCAGAGCACACTTTCACTGCAATCTTGTTGGTGGTAGTTTGCATCTCCAAGTGTTATAGCTGAGTTTTGGTATGTAATGCTGTGATTTTAAACTAATTGATTGTTTTTTAATTCCCCACAGATTTCTTGCAACTGGAGAATCCCTTTCGTCACTGCATTTCCAGTACAGACTCGGGATTTCCACCATATCTGGAATAGTGAAGCACACATGCCCTGCACTGTGGGACTCCTTAGCTGAAGAGTTTTTACCAGAGTCCACAACAGAGAGGTGGATTGAAATTTCAGAAAAGTTTCAACAGATATGTCAGTTTCCGAACTGCTTGGGCGCTGTGGACGGGAAACATATCCGCATTGTAAAGCCAGCCGGATTGGGATCGGAATCGGAATATTTCAATTACAAGAAATATTTTTCAATTGTCCTCATGGCCATTGCTGACGCGGAATACAAATTTATTGCTGTTGATATTGGCGCCTATGGCCGCTCCAATGACTCTCAAGTTTTCAAACTGTCTGCCATGGGGCGTAAACTGTATGGAAACACCTTCCAGTTCCCATCCACTAGACCGCTGCCGCAAACATCTGGTCCACCTATCCATTTGTCTGTGTAGGGGATGAAGCCTTCCAGCTGTCAGAACACCTTTTGAAACCGTACGGTAGCAGAGGATTGTCAAGAACAAAACGCATTTTTAATTACCGCCTCACAAGAGCAAGAAGAATGGTTGAATGTACCTTTGGTATTCTGAAAGCCAAATGGCGGGTCCTATTGACTGCGATCAACCTCAAGACAGAAACTGTGGACGAGGTGATCAAAGCTTGCGTGGTACTCCACAATTTTGTTATCTGCAAGGAACCCATTTCCATTCAGGACACCTCTGAAGAAACCACCTTGCAAGATTACCATGACATTACCACTAGAAGTTCTGTGACGGTTTCAGTAATGAGCGACAATTTTGCACTATACTTTATGTCACCTCATGGCAGAGTACACTGGCAGGATGACAGAGTGTGAAAGATTTGTGCCCTTAACCAAACTTGTGTACCTTCTGTACCAACAGTATATACCTTTGCCAACCAAAGTTGGCTATCTTGTCATGGTCTTAATATTTTTACTTTTAGGCCACAGGTGTGTAACTGGTTGTGTTTTATGCAAAGTATTTCACCTTTTAACAAAAGTTGTGTACATTGTTAGGAAATCACCAACAATAAACACAACTTTTCAGGTGAAATACTTTACTTCAAACACAACCAGGAACACAACTGTGGCAAAAAGCTAAAATTTACCCACAGTTATATACCTGGTTTTGAATACCTTTTTACCTTTGAAATACCCTGTATTTAACCTTTTTTTTAAACATATTTCGCCGCAGAAAGAAATGACAGACAACCATTGTAAAACGATAATATAACTTTTATTTAAATTTTTTTTTTTTTTGTAAAATGTTTTTAAAGTTAAAAAATTTTTTTTAATAAAGGTTTGAAACCAAATGGGCATTTTTATTACAAAACACACATTATAAATCTGTGTAGTGTGGGGTTGAAATACTGCTGGAGGGGCTGCGGGACACTTCGACACTGGGAGTGTGGAGAGAGGACTGGGATCGTGGTGGGGAAGAAACAGTTAGAGGTGAAGGTGTGGAAAAAGCTACAGAATGGGTGGACATGTGGGAGGCAGAAGAGGTGGTGGGCGGTGGAGTGGAGGGTTGGGCAGGGACTGTAGGAGCAGATGATGTTGATGGAAAGTTGTATGGGGAAGGAGTTTGGTACGGGGAAGGAGTTTGGTACGGGGCAGGTTGCTGGAAGTAGGGAGATGTCTGGTACTGGGGAGGTTGCTGGTACTGGGGAGGTTGCTGGTACTGGGGAGGTGGCTGGTATGTAATAGGAGGGGGAGGATGGAAAGTGGCTGGAGGGGGTGCAGGTGGAGGAACTACTGGGGTGGGAGGAGGAGGTTGGGAGGTAACGTGCTGGAGAGCACCGTGGCATGAATGCATTACATGCATCTGCTGGCTAGGAGAGAGCGTTTCCATGCGCTCCACAACAGACCTGAAAAAGGTGTGGTTTGGCGAAGATCTTGCTTCTGAATGCATGGTTTGCAGAAGTGTCTTCACCTCCAGAATGCTGGAGTTGATCTGCTGAAAGCCTGCGGAGATTTGCTCTGACAAGACTTTTAGACAGTTCTGGAAAGATGCATTCAGATGCAAGAACTCTGGCGCATAAGTCTTTTCCTGACCCCTCTGCCGCTGCCGCCCAGTACCCGCAGGTGTACTAGAGGTGGCAGGGGCAGAAGGGTGGGGTAAAGGGAAAGCGATCTCCTCACCAGCAGCTTCATGTAATGTAGGCGGCCACGATGCTCCTGTGCTGGTGGATGGGACAGATGGGTCGAATGTGTGGGAAGGCTGGGAAGGTGCAGATGTACCGGGGTGGTCGAAGAGTCCCTCGGTGCCGGTCTCCTCAGGGATCACCTCAGAAGGGTCCAATCGTGCAGGCTCCCGAGTGCTGCTCACCGTGCTGTGGAATAAAGAGAAAAAAAAACAATTAAAATAGTGACATGGCATGGCCCTGGCTGAAAAAAAATTGTTACATCTAAACATTTTTTTTTCACATGTGGTGTGTAATATTTACCTTCTGGTGACCATTGTATCCCAGAGGAACGACAGGGCTCGTGCGTACTTGTACTTGCTCCTGCGTCCTCCAGATCCACTCGGGGCCCGCATCTCTTTATTGAACTCCTTCTTGAAACGATCCCTCACAGACCGCCACCGCTTCACAATTCTGTCCCCTGAAACGAGAAAGGACAAAGTGGTTAGTATACAACATCAGTGTTTCCCAAACTCCAGTCCTCATGGTCCCCAGGGGTCATTTTTTCAGGATTTCCATAGTAAATAGAAATCCTGAACACATGATCCGTGGGGACCACGAGGACTGGAGTTCGGGAAACACTGGTTTACATCAAGCAACCGGTACTGTATATACTTACGCTCTTTAATCTGGGCCCGAGCATCGAGGTCCTCCCAGCGGCCCACAAGGAGCGAGCAGATTTCCTCCCAGAGTCATCGGGTAACAATCAGGTCAGCATGGCGGCGGTCAGCCATATTCCATAGCGGCTCCCTTTCTCTGACGAGATCGATGAGGTGGTCCACATCAATTCCTCCATCCTCACCGTCCGAGTCGGGAGCACGCTGTGAAGGCTGTTAAAGTAAAATAGAAAAATAACAAAATTAGTCACCACACTTTAAGACATGAAATAAAAAGTGTACCAAAATTTAACTTAAATATTATACTTACACGCTGGTGACCACCGCGTTGCTGTCGCCGACGACCCTGGGAGGCACTGCGAGGACCTCTTGGCCGAGCACCAGATTGGGAAGACTAGAGAAGAAAAGAAAAAAATTTATGTGTTTGGATGTTGGCATTTGTTTGCTGTGTGATGTCTGCGGTACATTGTTTTCTATGTGTTGTGTGTAGTGTGATGTTGTGTTTCTGCGTTTGATGCAAAAAACTTACCAATTGTGAGCCCACTCCAGGTGTCTGTCCACCCCTTCCTTCTTCTTCTGAGAGCTCCTCTTCAGCTTGTGATTCCTGTTTTGAAATAAAAGCCAATGAATAGACATATATTACAGAGATGATGGATTTTGGAAATAAAAACTTACCGTCAAACGCTGACGATGCGAGGGAGGGCTCCCAGAAGATGTGCTGTCATGTTGCTGGCCAGACTCCACGGCTGTGGGTGGTGCAACTGCTGTTGCTGCTGCCAGTGCTGCTGCTGCTGCATCTCTTGGGCGGCTGTTGAATAAAGAGAAACAAAGGGCCAATGAATATCTTGATATTCCTTGGCCCTAGTTTTGAGGAATGGAGAATTTGATAATTACCGTCTCTCATCTGCTGCTGGACTCCCCTCCCATTGTTCAGCATGTTCCCTTTGCTGCTCCATTTGGGGTGGTGGTGGTGCTGATGGTGCTGCAGTGGTCTCCTGCCTTCTCCTGCGCCTGGTTGCTGTCTTGGGTGGCATGTTGGGTGTGGCTGAGGGTCCCACTGTCATGCTTTTATATATGTGTGCTGTGGGCAGAGCTACTGAGCATGCACAGACCCAAAAAAACGGATCCGGTGCATTGCGGCGCTCATAGACTTTCATTGTGTGAAAAAGCCGGACGCGCCGGATTCGGCGTGTCCAACTTTTTCGCCAGAGACAAAAAACGTTACAGAAGCCGTTTTTTCCAGACGCCGGATTGCGACACATTGCTGGATCCGGCGAAAACCGGATGAAACGCATGGCCATCCGGCGCGATCCGGCGCAAATGCAAGTCAATGGGGTGGAAACCGGATCCGAGATTGCATTTCGCCGGATCCGGTTTTTGTCAAAAAAGCCGGATCGCGCCTGACGGCGAAAACCTGATGTGTGAAAGAGGCCTTAGAGGACACCCTCTTTTTTTCTAAGAAAACCCTACTTATTTTCACAAACTTTGCATTACTCATTCAGAAAACAAGCTAAACAAACAATCATGATGAATAAAAAGGGAAAA
The DNA here is from genome assembly GCF_039654945.1 of Dendrobates tinctorius. Classification (NCBI taxonomy): domain Eukaryota; kingdom Metazoa; phylum Chordata; class Amphibia; order Anura; family Dendrobatidae; genus Dendrobates; species Dendrobates tinctorius. The sequence goes on from NW_027361699.1 coordinate 11,782,533, forward strand.
TACTAACCTTTGCATGTGAGACGAGTTCAGGCACAGTGAGCCTGAGAAGCCACAAAGGTCAGATCTGCTCTCCAGAAGGTCTGCTGTAACAGAAATCTGGTTTCAAAGAACATGAAAAGACAGCAAAAAAAATGGGAGGGCGAGATTTTCTGACATTTTGGAGAGGAGAGAGAGGCAAAACTAATTGAGCTGATTTTGTGCAGATTCCAGAAAGTTTAATTGCAATTGTTTGCATAAATTATTGGACCTAAATACACTGTTATGTAGCATTGTATTGGATATGTAACTAACTCTTAAGAAAATGGCTGTGGCAGGGCCTCATAGAATGACTAAGTTAGAAATACAGGGACCTTCATTTGGTCATTCTAGTTTGACTGCTATTACGCTGCCAACTTGTTTTACTGGAAGGCAGCTACTTTGCACCTGAAACCTGGGCCCCTTGCGGTGAAGGTCAGATGCTTGCATAGAGGTGAGGCTCTGCTCCAACAATGAGCTCTTGGTCAGTTTTTGATGCTGCAGAATTTTTGCATCTATTCCTTAAGTTAGGTAACATACGGTTTTTCATTGCCTTTTTGTGTTAGTGTTTTTGTTGAGCTTTCGATGTCGACACTGTGATTATTGTCTGTTTTTGGTGTGTCATGTCTTAAATAAAGCTGATTTGTTTTGTTTTTTACTTCCTGGTATTTAGCTGTGACTAAACTTAATTGATATACTTAGGTGTGAATTACATGCGTTTTTAAAACATCTCCGCAACATGTTCATTTTTTACCTGCAAATTTACTGCATCGAATGCAAGTCCAAATCTGTCCACTTTCGGGGAAACAACAAGCCGTGGTTTACAAATAAATTCAGGTTGATCCATAAGAGAAAAGAGGAGGCTTATAAAGCAGGCGATATTACTGAATTCAAGAAACTTAGGAACTCGCTATCTAAAGAGATCAAGTTAGCCAAACACGAGTATGCAAAGATTCTGGAGGAAAGGTTCTCATCAAAAGATACTAGATCTGCATGGAGAGGATTAAGAGAGGTCACCAATTATAAAAGCCACCCCACTATAGTGAACCCCAGCAGAAGTCTGGCAGCAGAGTTAAATGAATTCTACTGCAGATTTGAGGCAAGCTCTACACATAGTGGCTATTCATCTCTAAGCTCCTCAGTCTGTTCATATAAAGATCATTCATTGTGCAACACCCAAGTAGTGATCTCCGAGGCAGAGGTGATACGCATCCTGAAGGGACTTAAGGTCAAAAAGGCACCTGGCCCTGATGGTGTATCTCCAATGTGTCTGAAAGTATGTGCTACCCAGCTTGCCCCTATACTGACAAATATATACAATGTGTCACTGAAAGAGTGCGTTGTACCTCAGTGTTGGAAAAATTCCACAATTATCCCTGTTCCCAAGAAAGTGGGATCCTCTGAGTTGAACGACTACAGACCAGTAGCACTCACATCTGTAGCTATGAAAGTCTTCGAAAGAATTATGATGTCCCACCTGATAAAATTTTCACGCAGAGGCTATGGGACCCGCTTCAGTTTGCCTATAAGGAGAATCGTTCGGCAAACGACACTGTCAATCTGGCACTGAAGTACATTTTGGATCATACAGATGAACTGCACTCATATGTCCGGATTCTTTTCATGGACTTTAGCTCAGCGTTCAATACCATTGATCCAAATTTACTTCAGAAGAAAATGGCAGCTCTTGGAGTCCCTCTCAACTTATGCTTGTGGATTTATAACTTCCTGACAGCCAGGATACAGAGTGTAAAAGTTGGACCATTCACTTCGGACACCTTGGTTACAAACATCGGGGCACCTCAGGGGTGTGTTTTGTCCCCGTTACTGTTTTCTCTCTATACGAATGATTGCATCTCTTCAGCAGACTCAGTAAAAATCTTGAAATTTGCCGATGATATGACACTGATTGGTCTCATCAGGGGAAATGCTGAAGACTTGTATCGGAGTGAGGTGGAAAGAATATGTGACTGGTGTAAAGCCAATAATCTTGTACTCAACACTAAAAAAACTGCTGAGATGGTTGTGGATTTTAGAAAAGATCAACATGAGATACTTCCAATCTACATCCATGACGAAGTGGTTCTTAGGGTCACAGAGACCAAATTCCTTGGTGTTATCATCTCTCATGATCTTAAATGGGGGAAAAACGTGGATGCTGCTATAAGAAAAGCACAACAGAGGATGTTCTTCCTGCGTCAGCTGAAAAGATATGGTTTGTCTAAGAATCTGCTGATCTTATTCTTTAATGCTGTCATCAGATCTGTGATTTGTTCCTCTCTGATAGTCTGGTATGGGGGAGCCACTGCGCATGACAAACTCCGCTTACAAAGGACTTTCAGAACAGCAGAGAGAATTATAGGCTCCCCCCTGCCTAAAATCCAGGATCTTTATGATAGGAGTATTCGATCCCACGCATTGAAAATTTCATCCGATCCCTCTCACCCGGTACACTCCTCATTCCAACTACTCCCTTCAGGACGTCGCTTCAGAGTCCCCAAATGCAGCACCAACCGCCATATAAACAGCTTCTATCCACTCTCTGTTCAACAATTACATCGTCATGTGTAGACTATATACTGTATCTGTCTTGTTAGATGTTACTTGTTGTATCTGTTGTTATATATTATGTTGCCTCTTTGCCACAAAGAATTCCTTGTATATATGTACTTGACGATAATAAATTTGATTGATTGATTGATTGAAGTCTATGGGGAAAATCGGAACAGAAAACTCAGTGTACCCACAAGTGAAATTAACATGCTGTGGATTTGAAACACATTCTGCAGGTCAGGTTACTCTGAGTAAAAAAGACGCACAGACGGCATGAGAGTTCTATAAATTCTGTCCACTTTCCTGGAACTATAAGACACTGCATTATTGTTGCAGCAAAAATACACAGCTTCAAAAACCCAACAAAAGCTCATATTGGGAACATAACTTTAAAGATCAAATACCAAATCTTTTCCTGGGAATGAAGAGACTGGAGCTGGCCATGATCTTTCTTGCTTAATGAAATTACAATTTTTCATCTGGCTCCCCAACTTCCAACTAGTGCTGCTCCCAGGATTTTTGTACACATATTTTATTTGTAAAATAAGAGTTTAGAGAAATAAATCAGAGCAATATTAGGGATATACAAGATGTGGCAGGGCCAAATAGCCTCCTCAGAACTGCCAAAGCATGACAGAAAACTCCAAACACATATCAAAATATTTGATCAAATGGAGTCAAAAAGTCTGTCTTTAACCCCTTTACCTCCAAGGATGGTTTGAACGTTAATGACCAGGCCAATTTTTACAGTTCTGACCACTGTCCCTTTATGAGGTAATAGCTCTGGAATGCTTCCATGAATTCTGGTGATTCTGACATTGTTTTCTCGTGACATATTGTACTTCATGCTAGCGGTAAAATTTATTTGATATAACTTGAGTTTATTTGTGAAAAAAATGGAAATTTGGTGAAAATTTTGAAAATTTTGCCATTTTTTAACTTTGAATTTTCATGTCCTTAAATCACAGACATATGGCACAAAAAATATTTAATAAGTAACATTTCCTATATGCTTACTTTACATCAGCACAATTTTGGAACCAACATTTTTTTATGTTAGGAAGTTATAAGGGTTAAAAGTTAACCAGCTATTTCTCATTTTTACAACACCATTTTTTGCGGAGACCACATCACATTTGAAGTTACTTTGAGGGATCTATATGATAGAAAATACAAGAGACCCCATTTTGGAAACTAGACCCCTCAGGGAACTTATCTAGATGTGTGGTGAGAAGTGCTTCACAGAAGTTTATAACGTAGAGCCATAAAAATAAAAAATCATTTTTTTCACAAAAATGATATTTTCACCCCCAATTTTTAATTTTCCAAAGGGTAACAAAAGAAATTTGACCTCAAGAGTTATTGTGCAATTTGTTCTGAGTACGCTGATACCTCACATGTGGGGGTAAACCACTGTTTTGGCGCATGGCAGAGCTTTGAAGAAAAGGAGCACCGTTTGATTTTTTCAACGCAGAATTGGCTGGAATTGAGATAAGACGCTATGTCACGTTTGGAGAGCCCCTGATGTGCCTAAACAGTGGAAACCCCCCAATTCTAACTCCAACCTTATCCCCAACACACCTTTAACCCTAATCACAACCCTAGCACTAACCCTAACCCTAATGGGAAAATGGAAATAAATACATTTTTTTAAATTTTATTATTTTTCCCTAACTAAGGGGGTGATAAAGGGGGGTTTGATTTACTATTTATGGTGGGCTTTTGTGTTTGTCAACTGTCACAAGCTAAAAGACGCTTTTTATTGCAAAAAATGGTTTTTGCATCTCCATATTTTGAGAGATATAATTTTTCCATATTTTGGCTCATGTGAGGTCTTATTTTTTGCGGGACAAGTTGACGTTTTTATTGGTACCACTTTTGGGCGCATGACATTTTTTGATCACTTTTTATTACAATTTTTGGGAGGCAGAATGAACAAAAATCAGCATTTCATTAATTTCTTTTTACGAGTGTGGTAAAATTGATAAAGCGGTTTTATTCTTTGGGTAAGTATGATTACAGTGTTATCTCATTTATGTTTTTTATGTTTTGGGGCTTTTATACAATAAAAACAATTTTATATAAAAAATAATTATTTTTGCATCGCTTTATTCTGCGAGCTATAACTTTTTTAATTTTTTTGCTGATAACGCTTTATGGTGGCTTGTTTTTTGCGGGAAAAGATAACGTGTTTATATCCGTCTTTTTGATCGCGTGTTATTCCACTTTTTGTTCTACGGTATGATGATGAGGAATTGTTTTTTTTTTGCTTTTTTTAAGGGGTGCACAAAAGGGGTTAACTAGTGGGACAGTTTTACAGGGTGGTTCATTACAGACATGGCGATACTAATTATGTGTACTTTTATTGTTTTTTTTACGTAAAGAAATGTATTTATTAGGGAATTTCTTTTCTTTATTTAGGAATTTTTAAAAAATATTTTTACACTTTTTTTTTCACTTTTTTATGTTGTCCCAGGGTGGGATATCACTGTATTATATATGCAGAGCACTGTGTCAGATCAGCGATCTGACAGGCACTGTAAGAGGCTTGCCGGTACCTGCTCTCAGCAGGCACTGACAAGCCACCTCCCTGCAGGACCCTGAAGGACCCTGCAGCCATCTTGGATCTGGGGTCCTGCAGGAAGTTGGCCTGCGATCACATCGCGTTGTTCTGAGAGTCTCATGAAAGCACGCAGGGAGCCCCCTCCTTGGGCGATGCTTCTCTCTGCCACCAGAACACTGCGATCATGTAAACCTGGACATCAACACTGTACTGAGTAATGTAAGACCTAAAGAATCAGGTTCATGAGGGATAGACCACAGTGTAATGTGTTACTATGCCTTTAAGAGGCCATAAGTATCATGGCTAGCTCAGGATTGATCCTTACCCATATCAGTCTCAGTATGACACCAGACTGACAGTCCTTATGCGTGTTTTATGTGGGCTTCCTCAGGGGGCTGTGACATGATGTGTGCCGATAGTACGATATATGTACCGACATCAGTTGTCCCTCGTCAGGGACAATCAGTTCGCCGCATGCGCCAGAAGTTGCATCACCGCATAGCTTCCCATGTGAAGCGAGGGTCCAGGGAGCCATCACCATGGCAACCATGACCTACAAGTGCCACACATCGGGAGCTAGCGATGATGCTCCAGACCACAAGCATCACAGGCATGCGCATATGTCCACTGAGAAAATTAAAAGTTAAATAAAATAAAAAACACACATAATAAAACCAACTCCAGAGAAATTAGCCTATAGGAATGAGGTGAAACTAAGTTGTTAATTTAATCCTTCTTGCACCAAAGTTCCCAGGACCATGATCCATGAATATTCCCTTTGAGCTAATAAGTATTTTATGTCCCCTCCTCTTATTCCAGTGCACATCCTGTCAATGCCACAAATCCTTTGTTCCCTAGGATTGCAGTTGTGCCTTTCTCTAACGTGCCTCAGGATCGTTTTTAGGGTCCTCATGTCATTCTCCTCATGGGCAGCTAGGTTGTCCCTAACGTGTTCACACATACTGACATGTAATTCAAACGAGGTGAATCCAATGTAGATCAGATTGCAGGTGCACTTCTCATAATATTTCACACGAGTTGTATTACATGCAATATTTTCTCTGATCTTGAACTCATGAGAGCCATCCGATGAGGAGAACGACATGGTCCTCACATGATCTTTGCAAGCTAGACAGTCAGAGCAGGGAAAGAAACCGACATTTGGTTAACCCGCTCCAAAACTATCTGGGGGTTTTGCAACATAGTTGCTATTGACGAGGATATCACATAGATTGTGACTTCACCTGGATGTCATCTAAGGTTGTTTGTTCACATAGCATTGGATCCATTCTGAGGATTGACCAGTGTTTTGATCAAATTGTTCGCATATCACCCCATTTGTGGTTATGCATCTAAAGTAACCTGATCACGCGTTTTGGATTCTTTTTAGCACTTTCATTTTTTGAGGAGTGGTGGAGTTGATCAAGAGATAATAGGAGATTCCTTGTCACATTTTGGGCTCTTTTGCAACCTCTTTTTCTGCACCTTCTACTATACCCACGTTCCAAACATCTCTCCCCAAGGTCCACAGACTGTCTCTGAAATGCATCAACTGAAGTACATATCCTCCACATTCGAAGGAACTTGCCAACATGGACAGCCTGCATGGTCGATCTAACAAGTGTAGATGATGCATGGAGCAATGCATTCACAGAGGCCTTCTTTCTGTGGACATCAGAATGGATCAATCCATCAGGCTGCAGAGATTTCCCTCTTGTGATAGGAATAAGTGAGTCTGATGTTGGAGTTGTTGCGGTTTAGATTGGACATGAAAGACTCCAGATCATATACTGTCCCTTGTCATATGAAGGGTATCGTTAATGAAGAGGCACCTTCCCAGGATATGGGGAGTGGCATGTGCATCATCAGGGAAGATGGTTCTCCCCAATACCCAAAGCAAATTGAGGTACTCTTTTCACATTTTAATTGTCTCTGGTGTTACATATGTGGCACTACAATGCAGTATTTCAATATTTTCTTTGATGTAATATTTTTATACACTTGCGTACCTCTGCTAATGGTTGATGTTTACATATTTTTCACTCATTTCATTAGTGTACTGACGGCTATATATATATATATATATATATATATATAATGGTCTTTAGCCTATATTAATTGCTGCTTTGTATGGCACTATTTCAATTTATTATACACTCGCCAATTTTTTCACTTCTCTATATACATCGGAATGGTTCTTCACTGATCCTTACATCTATCTCTGATGCAAGACTCTATTTACTGATTGTACCTGATAAGAAACAGCTGATGTCGACACATATATAGTATTATCGACACACATCATGTCACCGCCCCCGAGGAAGCCCTCGCGAAACACGCATAGAGGCTGGCCATCTGATGTCATACTGAGACCAATATGGATAAGGATCAATCCTGAGCTAGCCATGATACTTACAGTGAAGGAAATATTTATATGGTCCCTTGCTGATTTTGTAAACTTGCCCACTGACAAATACATGAACAGTCCATAATTTTAAGGGTAGGTTAATTTTAACACTGAGAGATAGAATATCAAAAATAAAATCCAGAAAGTCACATTGTATAAATTTATTTGCATTTTGCAGTGAGAAATAAGTATTTGATCCCCTACCAACCGAGTTCTGGCTCCTACAGACCAGTTAGACGCTCCTGATCAACTCGTTACCTGCATTAAAGACAGCTGTCTTACATAGTTACCTTTATAAAAGACTCCTGTTCACAGACTCATTTAATCAGTCAGACTCTAACCTCTTCAACATGGGCAAGACCAAAGAGCTATATAAGGATGTCATTGACAAGATCATAGCCCTGCACAAAGCTGGAATGGGCTACAAAACCATAAGTTAGACACTGTGTGAGAAGGAGACAACTAGTGTTGAGCGATACCATCCGATATTGTGAAGTATCATATCGGATTGGATAGAACCTGCGGGGGGTCTGTGCGGGCCTGCGGGGGGTCTGTGCAGGCTGCCGGGGGTCTGTGCGGGCCTGCCGGGGGTCTGTGCGGGCTGTTGGGGTCTGTGCAGGCCTGCCGGGGGTCTGTGCGGGCTGCCGGGGGTCTGTGCGGGCCTGCCGGGTGTCTGTGTGGGCTGTCGGCTGTCTGTGCGGGCCTGCCGGGGGTCTGTGCGGGCTGTCGGGGGTCTGTGCAGGCCTGCCGGTGGTCCGTACGGGCCTGCTGGGGGTCTGTGCGGGCTGCCGGGGGTCTGTGCGTGCCTGCCGGGGGTTGTGTGTGTGTGCAGGCATCGTCCGATGGGACTACAAGTCCAGTCGGGCTATGCCTTCTACAATGACAGTGATTGACACATTAGCCAATGATGGGACAGTAGTAGTCCCATCATCCGGCTAATGTGTTGAATGTAAAAAAAAAAAAAAACTACATTCATACAATATACATACATACTACATACATACTTCATATATACTACATTCATACAACATGCATACATACTACATACATACTACATATATACTACATTCATACAACATAAATACATACTACATACATACTACATATATACTACATTCATACAACATACATACATACTAGATATATAATTCATATATACTACATTTATACAACATACATACATACATATATACTACATACATACTTCATATATAATACATTCATACAACATACATACATACTACATACATACTACATATATACTACATTCATACAACATACATACATACTACATACTACATACATACGTCATATATACTACATTCATACAACATACATACATACTACATACATACTTCATATATACTACATTCATACAACATACATACATACTACATACATACTACATATATACTACATATATACTACATTCATGCAACATACATACTACATACTTAATATATACTACATTCATACAACATACATACATACTACATACATACTTCATATATACTACATTCATACAACATACATACTACATGCTACATACATACTACTGTGGGGATGTGACTCGCTCAGGTGCAGCGGGAGACAATCAGGAGACCGGTTCTTCCAAAGTTCATGAGATTTATTTCTGTCATAAACCATAAAACAGCGTATCACCAAAAATAGCCTCTAGCTTAGGCAAACAAAACATAAACCTTCGTGGTTGCAGACTCAGACCGCGAGTCTCAGCACATGCTGGGAGGTGTAGTTCTCCCCACATACAGCTCCCTGGTTCAGGAGCAGGTCACATTATAAGGCTGTAGCCACACCCACGTTCCCAGCAGCTGACTGGTCACATGACTGTGACCTCACCACAGGTCCTTCAAACAAAAACAATAACAATATCTGGTATGCTTTACTTCTGCCTTACATTATGGAGATAAGCCATTTATGAGACACATATCTCCCATCAATTACACGACCCTTAGCCCTGCCACATACCTCCCCCCTCTGCCTAAAGCCGTGGGGCTTGGCACTTTCACCTACCAGGCAAGGGATTCTGGAGAGGGCATCGGCATTCCCATGTAGCTTCCCGGCCCTATGCTCTACATGGAAACTGAAGTCTTGTAGGGCTAAGAACCAGCGGGTGACCCTAGCATTCTTGCCCTTGGTGTCCCTCATCCACCTGAGTGGGGCATGGTCGGATATTAACCTAAACTTCCGTCCCACCAGGTAGTACCGTAATGTGTCCACTGCCCATTTTATGGCCAAAAACTCCTTCTCTACAACTGAGTAATTTCTCTCACAAGAAGTCAACTTCCTACTCAAGTAGAGAACAGGTTGCTCCTCCCCACGTATCTCTTGGGAAAGGACAGCTCCTACCCCGACATCTGAGGCATCTGTCTGGAGGACAAATTCACGTTTAAAGTCTGGGGCCACCAAAACGGGCTGCTTACAAAGAGCTCCCTTCATTTCTTGGAAGGCTGACTCTGCTTCTTCGGACCAGCTGACCATCACTGACTTTGTCCCTTTAAGCAGATCAGTTAGAGGTGCAGCCATTGTGGCGAAGTTTGGGATAAACCTCCTGTAATATCCCACAATCCCCAGGAAGGCTTTAACTTGCTTCTTTTACAGAGGTCTCGGCCATGTTTGAATTGCCTCCACTTTATTGATTTGGGGTTTGATCTCGCCACGCCCCACTACATATCCGAGGTACTTGGCTTCTTCTCTCCCCAAGGCACACTTCTTCGGGTTTATTGTAAACCCCGCCTCTCTTAGAGCGTCAAACACTGCTTGGACCTTTTCCAGGTGAGTCTCCCAGTCCGGGGTAAAGATGACGATATCATCCAGGTATGCGGCAGCGTATAGCTTATGAGGTGCAAGGATTCTATCCATCGCCCTCTGGAAGGTTGCTGGAGCTCCCTGTAGGCCAAACGGCATCCGGACATACTGGAAGCACCCGTCTGGTGTGGAGAATGCCGTCTTCTCCTTGGCTTCCTGTGCCATGGGGATCTGCCAATATCCCTTGGTCAGATCCAAAGTGGCTATGTACCTGGCAGGTCCAAGTCTCTCGATGAGCTCATCAACGCGTGGCATGGGATAAGCGTCGAACTTGGAGACCTCATTCAGCTTCCGGTAATCGTTGCAGAACCTCCATTCACCATCAGGTTTTGGGACCAGGACAATCGGGCTCGACCAGCCGCTCTTGGATTCCTCAATGACCCCGAGCTTCAACATACGCTGCACCTCCTTGGAGATTACCTCTCGCCGGGCCTCAGGAATACGATATGGTTTCACGTTCACCCGCACATGTGGCTCGGTCAGAATTTCGTGCTCCACCACCTTCGTGCACCCCGGCAACTCTGAGAACAGGTCGCGGTTTTTCTGGAGTAACTCCCGGCACTGCTGCTTCTGGGCCTTCGATAGAGTCTCCGCTATGGTAACGGCTCCAACCTCCCCTTCTAGGTTGCCCAGCAAGCACGGAGTTACCGCTGACTCTCTATCTTGCCACGGCTTGATAAGGTTAACATGGTAAACCTGGTATGGCTTCCGTCTTCCGGGTTGGTGGATCTTGTAGTTTACGTCTCCCAGTTTCTCCACCACCTCATATGGCCCTTGCCACTTGGCCAAGAACTTACTTTCCACCGTCGGGATTAGCACGAGAACTCGGTCTCCCGGATTGAACTGCCTCACTCTGGCTGACCGGTTGTAGACCCTGGCCTGAGCCTCTTGTGCCTGGCGGAGATGTTCTTTAACAATGGGCATCACCTTTCCAACCCTCTGCTGCATCAGTGCCACATGCTCAATGACGCTTCTGTGGGGCGTGACTTCGGCTTCCCAGGTTTCCTTGGCTATATCTAGGAGACCTCGCGGATGCCGGCCGTACAGAAGCTCGAAGGGGGAGAACCCCGTGGAGGCCTGGGGAACTTCACGGATAGAAAACAGTAAATATGGTAAGAGACAATCCCAGTCTCTACCATCTTCCTCTATGACTTTTCTCAGCATGCTCTTCAGGGTCTTGTTAAACCTCTCAACAAGGCCATCTGACTGTGGATGGTACACTGAAGTCCTCAGCTGGGAAATTTGCAAGACTCTGCACAATTCTCTCATCACCTTGCTCATAAAAGGTGTCCCCTGGTCGGTCAGGATCTCCTTCGGCAAACCCGTCCGGGAAAACACATGGACCAGCTCACGGGCTATACTCTTCGCAGAGGAGTTTCTCAGGGGAATGGCCTCAGGATAGCGTGTGGCATAGTCCAGGATGACTAATATATACTGATGGCCCCGAGCTGATTTAACTAAGGGACCGACCAAGTCCATGGCAATTCTCTCAAATGGCACCTCAATAATGGGCAGTGGCACAAGAGGGTTCCGAAAATGAGATGTGGGGGCAGTTAACTGACATGTCGGGCAGGACCTGCAATAGTTTACTATTTCCTGGTGACACCCAGGCCAATAGAACCTCTGTACAATCCGTTCCTGGGTTTTTTCCACCCCCAGGTGTCCCCCCAAGATGTGTGAATGGGCCATGTCCAACACTTTTCGTCTATAGGGGCCTGGTACTATTAACTGCTCTGCCACCTCCTCCCTTATTTTCGTGACCCGGTACAACAATTCCCCACTCAACATAAAATGGGGAAACCTTGTGTCTGCTCCCGGCTCTTGTGCAACCCCATTAATGACGGTGACATTGTTAAAGGCTTCCCTTAGTGTGGGGTCCCTATGTTGGGCAGTCCCAAAATTCTCCCCGGCCACCCTTAACTCCGGGATGTCAGGTACAGGGGACCCTTCCTCTTCATCCCCAACAAGGACACATAAAGGGAACTCGTCTGCCTCTGGTGGTGGCGATACCTCAGTGGGGTGGATTGGTTCCCTGCTCTTGCTAGCACACTCAGAACCCATCCCCCCACAGATCCCAAAACAGACAGAAATCCCGGCCAATAATTATGGGATGCAACAAGTCTCGAACAACGCCAACTTCATGCGACTCGGTGCCATGCGCCGTTTCAATCTTCACCCTAGCCATAGGGTAGTCCTTTGCATCGCCATGTATGCACCGATCACCAATCTTTTTACCCGGGAGTATGTTTAGAGGAAAACTGGCCCTCACAAGGGTCACCAAGCTCCCGGAGTCCAGAAGCGCCATTACTGCTCGACCGTTCACCTTCACGGGACACGCTTGTGGCCCCTTGTTAGGTAGCGAGTTCACACTGCAAGCTGGATATGCGTAGTATGAACTACGGCGTCCCATGCTGCAGTCCATCTGCTCGGTGGTCTGGGGACAACGGGCCGCTATATGTCCTGGCCCATGACACTTCCAGCAAATAACACCCGAGGGGACCTTGGGCACCGCCTCCCCCGCCCCTTTTGACCTTGGACGCACCACCCCTTTTTGTGACTCCGCCCCCTGCTGGGACCCCCAATATGGAATGGGCTGCTTCCCCAAGGAACCTTCCATCCCCTGGTATCTCTCGACCAGCCCAACCAGTTCATCAGCATTTTGGGGATCACCCTGGGCAACCCAAGTCTGTAGAGGTCTCGGCAGAGAATGCACAAACCGATCCATCACAACTCGCTCTACCATCTGTGCAGGGGAAGCCGACTCTGGCTGCAGCCATTTCTGGACCAGGTGCAACAGGTCAAACATTTGGGAGCGCGGGGGTTTGTCCTGGTGATAGGCCCAGCGATGAACTCGCTGTGCCCTGGTAGTCATTGTTACCCCCAAGCGTGCGAGAATTTCCGCTTTTAATTTGGGATACTCTCTGGCATCTTGTACCGTCAGGTCAAAGTACGCCTTCTGGGGCTCCCCCGTTAGGTAAGGGGCCAGTACCTCTGCCCACCGCTCTGGCTGAAGTTTTTCCCTCTCAGCCACCCTCTCAAACACCGTCAGGAAGGCCTCCACATCATCCTCAGGGGTCATTTTTTGTAATGCGCGTCTTACCGCCTTCTCGACGTCGGTGGCATCAGCCCGACCTGGGGTTGGGGCGCTCGTCCTGCCCTCCTGGATGGCGGTTGCCAGAAGCTGCATCTGCTGCCGTTGTTCCTGCTGGCTCTGCTGGAACTGCTGCCGCTGCTCCTGCTGGCTTTGCTGGATCTGCTGTAACAACAGCTTGTTGGTTTCCTGCTGCAGTGCCTGGGACTGGACCAGGTGTTTCATGAGGTCCTCCATGATTCCAGGCAATGCTTGTTGCCCCGCTGCAAACTTCACCCAGGACATGCAGCAACTGTCTCAAGTCTCTGCTGGGACTGCTGCCCGCACGTGTACCACCAATTGTGGGGATGTGACTCGCTCAGGTGCAGCGGGAGACAATCAGGAGACCGGTTCTTCCAAAGTTCATGAGATTTATTTCTGTCATAAACCATAAAACAGCGTATCACCAAAAATAGCCTCTAGCTTAGGCAAACAAAACATAAACCTTCGTGGTTGCAGACTCAGACCGCGAGTCTCAGCACATGCTGGGAGGTGTAGTTCTCCCCACATACAGCTCCCTGGTTCAGGAGCAGGTCACATTATAAGGCTGTAGCCACACCCACGTTCCCAGCAGCTGACTGGTCACATGACTGTGACCTCACCACAGGTCCTTCAAACAAAAACAATAACAATATCTGGTATGCTTTACTTCTGCCTTACATTATGGAGATAAGCCATTTATGAGACACATATCTCCCATCAATTACACGACCCTTAGCCCTGCCACACTACATATATACTACATTCATACAACATATATACAACATACATACTACATATATACTACATTCATACAACATACATACATACTACATACATACTACATATATACTACATTCATGCAACATACATACTACATGCTACATACATACTACATATATACTACATTCATACAACATACATAAAACATACATACTACATATATACTACATTCATACAACATACATACATAGTACATACAACATACATACATAAAACATGCTATAGACATACAACATACATACTACATACAATACATTCATACTCACCATCACTTGTCACTTTGATCCCCGAAGCCAGTGTCATCTTTAAAAAATATTAAAATAACAAACAACCGATATACTCACTGATCCACAGAAATATATGAGTGTCCCACGACGATCTCCCGTGGAGAACAGCAGCATCATCCCACGCAGCTTTTGCCATAAATTGAGACCAGTGAACTATAGTAACCTCTCAGTGATGCACTGCAGGAGATCGTCGTGGGACACTCGTGGATTTCTGCGGATCAGGGAGTATATCGCTTGTTTGTTATTTTAATTATTTTTACAGTGAGATGACACTGGCTTCGGGGATCAAAGTGATAAGTGATGGTGAGTATGTACTCTATATTACATGTACTGTATGTCTATATGTATGTATTGTATGAATGTATGAGTGTATTGTATGTAGTATGTATGTATGTTGCATGAATGTAGTGTATATGTAGTATGTATGTAGTATGTATGTATGTTGTATGAATGTAGTATATATGTAGTATGTATGTATGTTGCATGAATGTAGTATATATGTAGTATGTATGTATGTATGTTGTATGTATGTTGTATATATGTAGTATGTATGTAGTATGTATGATGTATGTTTTTTTTTACATTCAACACATTAGCCAGATGATGGGACTACTACTGTCCCATCATTGGCTAATGTGTCAATCACTATCATTGTAGCAGGCATAGCCCGATGGGACTTAGAGTCCGATCGGACGATGCCTGCACACAAACACACAGCCCCCGGAAGGCCCTCACAGACCCCCGGCAGGCCCGCACAGACCCCCGGCAGGCCCACACAGACCCCCGGCAGGCCCACACAGACCCCCAGCAGCCCGCACAGACCCCAGGCAGGCTCTTACAGACCCCCGGCAGGCCCGCACAGACCCCTGGCAGCCAGCACAGATCCCCGGCAGGCCCGCACAGACCCCCGGAAGCCTGCACAAACCACCAGCAGGCCTGAACAGACTCCCGGCAGGCCCGCACAGACCGCGCATCATGATGCGCACAGACCCCGCATCAAGATGACATCATTTCACCAGCCAATCACAGTCACAACACTGCCTCATTGCATTATGGGAACTTCTGATTCCGGTATCCGATATTGTAAAAATATCGGTACTCGGTATCGGAATTCCGATACAGCGAATATCGGCCGATACCCGATATTTGCAGTATCAGAAAGCTCAGCACTAGAGACAACTGTTGTTGCAATAGTAACAAGATGGAAGAAATACAAAATAACTGTCAATCTTTGTAGTAAACACCTATAAATACAGCAGTGGATAAGGACTACTACTCCAAACCGTCACTGCACTGCACCTGCGACCTCAAAAGTAGTTGGTCCTCTCCACATTTTTGAACATTTCTTTATAATAAATAGAATGCTAACAGTGATAAAGTAAACTTTTGCATTATCAAGTATTGTGATTTTTTTTTGTCAATATCTCAAGTTATCAATGAATACCTTACATCAAAGCAATCCCACTGATATATAAAAATTATTTTATAATATAAAGTAGTAAATTCAAAAATGTATACAATAAGCTGCGAACATAGAAACCTTTATAAGGAAGAAATAAACCAATTAACAAACATTTTTACCAACATGACAATAAATCTTAAATAATATACTGCACATTGACTGATGTTTAGCTTTCCAATAAGTGTAATTTTTCTTTGTTGGAAACTGATCTGCAAAAGCAAAGTCATGCATGTAATCGTATCCTTCAGCGAACTGTAATGTGCATTTCGCAGAAGCCTCAACACCTCACCTACAAGAAATCTCACCCTTCACAAGACTGTCTCTGCTAACATCATATCAAGTTACTGATTAAGTACAGGAAGCTGATCTACTGTTTCATAATGTATAGGACTTAATCCTGCTTTTTACAGTCATTAAAGTATCCTGCTCCAAAATAGTTACTATATACTGTACAATTAAATATAAAAGGCTCTGCTAATGCTAATGCTAAGTATGTCTGTGGATGAAATTTTAATTTAGGCACTATGTTCTATAGAAATGCATACTATGATCCACTGAATATATGGTAACATTTTAATATCGCTTTGGTTGATTATAATCTGGACGTTTGTCTCATATATTGCCACAAAAGGGACAAAACTATTATACACAGATACTAAAACTCTCACTGATAGGGCATAACTGTTGGCCAGTTCTGTATTGATTAGACACACTTGCCCACACTGTAACACCAACACTACCAAATACTCATCTAGTGACAATAGTGGTTGATGCATAGCACTCTCCTTGATGTTTCCAACATTGTTTGCTACCATCATCTCTGCTCAGCATGAATTGACTTTCATTGGTCAACAACACTGAGGCTCACTGGCAACTTGTCCAGCATAGATGCTTCCTGGCCCATGCAAGACAATGACGCATGTACCTTGTGGTGTGTTCAGGTGTCCATCCAGTTTGTCTAGCACGCAGACCACGCTGATGTAAACAGTTTCAATTGGTCTGATGTGACACTTGGGTGCCTATTACCCCGTTACATGTGACTAAAGTGGTGTGGCATTCATCATCCAGTTCCAAAAGGGCATTGCTCACAATGAAGCGGTCATCAGTGTGAGTTGTGGCCTAAGGTCGACCACTTCTCTACCTTTTCTGTGATTCTTCTAGTCTCTCTGTATCTCTGTTGCAACATGCTGATGACATTCTGCTACATGCTAAACTAAGTATCCACTTCCGTCTAAGAACATCCTGCTTGATCCATGGTGAGGTACTGTTGATCAATTGTTAGGTGTCATCTTGGTCTTATGGTGTCAAAATGTGAACAGCAAAACGTGAATGACTGTTTAAATGCCAATTCTAATTGAACCCTGAAATTTATTGGCCAATTCATGGATCAAACACCTTTTGTTAATTTTGCCATTATGCTTCTTGTTAGGGAGCAGCGAGTTGTGCAAAAAGTATTGAAACATTGAACATTTGGACATGTGCATTCAAAAGTTTACAGAACGTCACATTAAGGTCACCAGAAAAGATTAGAGTGCATTTAATTTTCATCCTGAAAGTATGCCCAAAAGCCAAATATCCCTAACTTTTTGTGAGTAGTGTATATCAAGTACAGAGCGTCATGGCACTCATAGGCTACAACAGGACTGGTGAAGGCTTCTCTAACCAACATCAGAAGAATAGACTTTAGAGATGAGCAGACTAATATGCAGATTTCAACAATCTGCAATTCAACTGGATTGGTAAAAAAATAGAAAATGCCATTTCTCACGCTGCTATAATCCCTGACTTTGATGTAGGCTCCGATGCTGAGGCATTCATAGGAGAATGTAAGTTCTACTTTACATAGCAGTGTTGAAGAACACTATATGTATGTATAGCAAAAGTGATTGGACTGTCACAACTTCAAGTCACCTTAGGCTACTTTCACACTAGCGTCGTGTGACGTACGTCGCAATGCGCCGTTTTGGAGAAAAAAATGCATACTGCAAAGTTGCCCGCAGGATGTGTTTTCTTCTCCATAGACTTGCATTAGCGACGCATTGTGACGTATGGCCACATGTCGCATCCATCGTGCGACGGATGCATCGTGTTTTGGCGGGCGCGACGCACAAAAAAAGTTACATGTAACTTTTTTTGTGCGTCGTGTCCGCCATTTTCGACCACGCATGCGCGGCCGAAACTCCACCCCCTCCTCCCTGGACATTACAATGGGGCAGCGGATGCGTTGAAAAACTGCATCCGCTGCCCCTGTTGTGCAAATTTTTCACAACGTGAGTCGGTACGTCGGCCCGACAAAAGTGTGAAAGTAGCCTAAGAGGACTATTGAAATCAGCAAAAAGTGAAAAAGAAAAGTTTTAAAAAATATTAAAAAATAAAAAAAACACAAAGTTCAAATCAAACCACTTTTGTCCCACTGAATATAAAACAACTTAAAAAGTACGCATATTCGGCATCGCTGCATTCAGAAATGTCCAATTTATCAAAATATAAAATAAATTAATCCAAACTCGAAACTCCAGAATTTACATTTGTTTTGACCCCACAACATTCTAATAAAATGTAATAGGAGGCAATTATAAAATCTATCCAGCCTAAAATGGTATTAATGAAAACTCAAAAATAAGCCATCACCCAAGCCCCAGATCATGAAAAATGGAGACTTTCATACAAATTTCTGATTTTTTGTCACAACGTAAATAAAAAATAAACTATACATGTTTGGTATCTGCATACTCGTACTGACCTGGGGAATTGTATTGACATATCAGTTTTACCATATAGTAAACATGATAAATAAAAATCGCAAAAAACAATTGTGGAATTGCACTTTTTTCTCCTATTTTGTAGTATACTATATGATAAAATCAGTGGTGCCATTCAAAAGTACACCTTGTTCTACAAAAACAAAGCAAGCCCATATACAACTATATTGATGGAAATATAAAAAATATTATGGCTCTTGGATGAAAGGAAGGAAAAAATGACAACGGAAAAAAGAAAATGGCCACAGCATGAAGGGGTTAATCTTGTGGTTAATTACCTATTCTAATCTTAACTAACTCTATAAGTACCTTTTGGGTTTTTTCTGTAATTCTGAATTTACTAAAGAGACAACAAATATATATCTCATAACTTAACAATGGAAGTTTTTCTATCAATTAAAGTAATTTGCTGCACTTTTGTCAATGCGAGTAACAAATATAGGCTTGCAAATTAGTCACATTGATTGTCAAATAACGGATTTTGCCAACGAAGTACTATAGTTCCATCCTCTCTTCCTAGTAAAAAAAGGCATAACGTTGTATTGACTGACTTAAAAAGCCATTATGAGATCAATGTATTTGTGGGTGAAATTGATAAAAAATAAAATATTACAGACAATTGTATTCAAAATGAAGGCATCAAACATTAAAACAAAACTAAAAGATTAGACGGTGCCTAAAATGTACTCAAAATAATGACAGTCATTCATTATTATTATCAGCCTAAAAACTATTATTTTGTATATCCACATGGAGCTGTATATAATTCTATGTTTGCAAACACAAAAAAGGCAAATCTATTTTTTCTTGTTGATAAAGTTTCATAATAGATGCTATGGTCGAGATTGAGATTGAGAAGAGTTTTCTCTCCTAGGTCCCAACAAATCAGTATTATTGATTTTAGAGAACATTCTGCCTGAACTGTATCTAATCATTCAAAGACTTCTGTGTTCTAAATGAGTTTACTAATGAGAAGGAAAAGCAATACTTTTAGTGATCAGTTATCAGTGTTTGTGAGTACTGTTCTTTACATCTATTCGAAAGGCTAGCATAGAGAACACAAATTCTGTTTTAATTCACAAAAAAGGTCAGTGATTTCAGCAACATGTATTAGCATGCCAAAATCATCATGTCTATATAAAAAACTGAATGTATGTATGTGTGCATGTATCACCAACCAATCACAAAGCATCTTTCATTTCACCAGAGCTGTTTTAAAGAAGCTGAGCTGTGATTGGTTGCTAAGAGCAACAGTTTTCCTTGCAACCAATCACTAAGCATCTTTCATTTCACCAAAGATGTTTAAAAGAATGAGCAACAGTTTTCTCACTCCACGACTACACCTCAGCAGACACTGACCTGGTGGGAGAAATCTAGCATCCCCAGGAACATAAGCTCCCAGCCATTGTTTGCCCCCCAGAAAGAAGCAGAGAGCACATGACAGAAATGAACCACCCCCTCCCTGCCCATATACCCATCACTCATCTTCCATCCCATAGTCCCGCGCCCATATACCCATCACACATCCTCCATCCCATAGTCCCATAGGCACACCTACCCTCTTAAAGGCATCATTGATATGGAAGTCACAGCAAATCCATCCAGCGCTTTGGTTTTGACCCCTGGCCTCTCTTAAAGAGATCCCCGTTAAGGAAGTTAGGACCATTCCACTCAGCGCTGTGGTTCTGACCACAGGGTCTTTTAAAGGGATCAATGGTATGGAAGTTAGGGCAATTCCACTAAGCACTCTGGTACTGACCCCATGCCTCTCTTAAAGGGAACATTGCTATGGAAGTCAGGACAAATCCATCCAGTGCTTTGGTTTTGACCTCAGGCCTCTCGTAAAGGGATCCCCGGTATGGAAGTCAGGGAAGTTGCCTTCAAATGCTCTGGTACTGACCCCAGGCCTCTATTAAAGGGAACATTGGTATGGAAGTCAAGGCAAATCCTTCCAGTGCTTTAGTTTTGACCCCGGGCCTCTCTTAACGGGATGAAAAAACACAAAAATTGAGCTTGGTTTGAGTTGGTACACATGCAGCATATAAATGCTTGTTCACATGGCCAAAAAGCATACAAAACCTACAAAAGACAAAATGAAGAAAACCATGCTATAATTAAACAAGTAAAAAACAAAAGTGCATTTAAATCATACAGAGTTCTTAGTAATACTGTATTTGATCAAACATAGCATAAAAGCTGTCCCACCATCGACAAGGTGACTCTGTGGTCGGGGTGGTCCTACACTGTCTAGTATTAATAACCTTATCATGTGTCAAAGTTGACGTCTGTGTGAATAAGGGCAGACAAGAACCGGGTCCCAACCACTGGACACCAGTCAGGGGAAGCCTTTAAATACAATTTCCAGCTCAGGAGAGGGAGGCCACACCCCAGCTTGCACAGAATGCAAAAAGGGAGGGATCCCTGGTATGGAAGTTATGACTGCTCCACTCAGCGCTGTGGTTCTGAACCCAGGGTCTCTTAAAGGGATCATTGGTATGGAAGTTAGGGCAATTCCACTCAGCGCTCTGGTTCTGACCCCAGGCCCACTTAAAGGGATCCCTGGTATGGAATTCAGGGTATATCCCTCAGCACTGTGATTCTCACCCAAGGCTTCTGTCAAAGGGATCATTGGTATGGAAGTCAGGGCAAATCCACTCAGCGCTCTGGTTCTGATGCCAGGCCTCACTTAAAGGGATCCCCGGTATGGAAGTTAGGACCGTTCCACTCAGCGCTCTGGTTCTGACCCCAGGCTGATGGGATGATGTGGGATATTGGGGGTAGTAGTCCAGTGGCTCTGGCTGATGGTATGATGTGGGATATTAGGGGTAGTAGTTCGAGATTACATGTGGCATGTAGTCGGGGATTACTATAGGTCAGAGATATATGGAGAGAATTGATTGAGCGCAGTGATGTATTTCTTTGCTTATTTTTTAAAGCTCATTTCCCTGGGAAGTATGCAACCCACTAAGGAATTGGCAGCTGAGAAAGGTAGCAATAACACTAAGGAAAAGGTGCATTTATTCATTAGCAACTTAAGAATAGGGCTGACAGGTGCAAAAGTGTTAGGTGATAGGCCCCTCAAAAAATACATTTTAACTAAGCATTAATCTACTGTAAGTCAAAGATTATCAGGGCATTGACAAATATTATTGACTCAAAATTTAAGAAATTGTGATTTCAAGAAAAGTTTTTAAATTGGAGGCATCAGAAGGTGGTGGAGGTTTATATCTATGTTTTATAAAACAAGATTAAGTTAAAATAGTGATGAGCAAATCTTGTGAAATTCTAATTTGACAGTTTTGCTGATTGATTTGCAGCAAAAGAATTAATGGCAAATGCAAAGTACTGCAAAGTGTCCAATTATGCTAAAAAGAAATATATACAGTAATTGTTGAAGGTCTCCTGGGACTGTAGTCAACACCAAAAAGCTCTTTAATTGATGCACCACTTTAGTAATGTCAAAATAGCCTAAACATATGCAACTATTGGTAAACAGGTGTCAATCACTGGTAGCCAATGACTTGCTAGTTACATACTAATCTCCTTAACTGCTGTGATGTCATACACTGTGTGTTCAGTTTGCGTGATGTTTCATGGATTACTCTCCCTGTCTATATAATTAAGCTGTGAGCTGTGATGTTCTCTTACTAACAGATTTACCATAAAATGGCTGCTCCATTTCTGTTTCTCCTTTTATGTAGACTATGATTGTGACTCTTGATTTCTGTGTTGTACCAAATGATGTGGTAACTGCAAGGCATTATAAGGAAACTTGCCTGGTCACACTTGAGATCATGTGAACTTTCTCTGGCTTATCTAATTTTCTGCTATGTTGAAAATTGCAGAACCATTTTCTGACATATTGTATTACCATTACATCATATGTCAAGTTTCCGTAAAGATCTGCGCTTGATCTTTGTTAGCAAACACTGGCTGCAATATTCACTCAGCATTTGACTCTAACTGCAGCGGGTGGAGTTGAGCCCCACCGCTTCTGTAAACCTCTGCAGCAGCATTTAATGTGCTTGATCCATGGAACATTTTATGCGCCCATCACCCACTGCCACAATGCAATTGCAGGGTGCCTATGGGTTGCCATTTTAGTCTGGAGTCTGCTGAAGACCCTTGTGCCTGCCAATATGGTTGTTTTGTGAAGATCCACTTGCGACTGGTATTCATAGTAGACCATGATTTTTATACTTTATACAAAATTAACTGTGAAAAATCTGAAAACATGTTATATAATTCTATAATCCTGGTGTGCTGTAATATACACACACACACACATATATATATATATATATATATATATATACACTGTGCACATGATTAATAGCAGGGTTGTAATGACAGCGGTCACACAGGTCTCGACCGGGCCCGAGAGGGTAGGGGTCTGCAAACGTCAGTGAAAACCTCAACTGGATGTGTGTCCCCAGATGCGCATTCAGCTGAAGTGTGTTGCAGTGCAGAGATCCATCAGCTCTATGCACAGCAATACATGCTGCAGGACAATCAAAGGCTAGCAGCTGAAGTTTGTGCGAAAGTGACTGGGGGTGCATGCCAGTGATGTCATGCACTCCCGTCGCTTGCACACTCAAGTCAGTTCCCAGCTTCAGCTGATTACAAGCAAAAGGTCACAGGTACGATGTTCCCTTTAGTAGCCATTCAAACCCATTTGTGTCAACTTCTGTGCATGTTATCAGGCCAAAATCACCAGTGTTTATGAACTTATAATCAGGGTCATTTGGATGATTTGGGTTGTCATTATGATTTAAAAAGAGATAACACAGTAGTTTGACAATAAATGGCTTCACCCAACCACTAACCATGAGTGGAGAAAATGCTTTGGCATTATCATTCAGGCCAAGAAAGCAAAAATTCTGCCAAAGTGTGTAAACTTTTGAGCACAACTGTATATATATACTGTATATATATATATTTATAAAATATATAATAATTTGTGATGATCGAACGTGCTCGCCACTACTCGTTACTCGCCCGAGTATCACTGTACTTGGTGTACTCGACGAGCACTGAGCATTTCCAGGATTAGTCGGTGGTAACTCGGGTCTCCACTCAGCTTTTTTGGTGGTCTTTAGAGACCCAATCACAATGCAGGAATTGTCTGCCAGACAATGAAACTACACAGCCATCTTTGTTGTGGTCATGCAGTGATTGGCTGGCCGCACAGCATCATCAGGGGTATAAGAGACAGGACGAGGCCCTACTCGGCACATTCAGCTCCGGATTTAGATAGTGTAGGGAGAGCTGCTGCCGAGATACGGTCAGATTTGGGGATTTATTAATCAGCGTGGGGTCTACCATCCTAAAGTACTCAAATCCAGCTAAACCAACAGTCCTTCTAAGGACTAATTCTGGAGTACATAGGTTGCAGTGTTAGGTAGGCAGGGGATTGTACGTCACTCTATACATATCAGTGCAAGGCCTGCTGGCACTGTATGTGTGTATATAGATATCATTGCTTACATCAAGAGGGTCCATTCCCTTCCTGTCTGTAGCTGCTGCTGCTACCTATAGGATATATTAACCATATATACCTAGCTTCAGGTCTATTTGCCTTGGAAATTTTTTTTTGCCAGGTTAATACAGCTTATTTTATTGCAAAGCAATCCAGAGCCCTTTTTTTTCTCCATTTGCTTTCTGACAGTGCAAAATACAGCCAGATCCTTTTCCTATCACAGCGTGAAAATCCAGCAATTTTAAAGGGGTCCCAAAGATCACTTTTGAATGCATAAGGAAATCTTTCATTTTTATGTGGTACTGTTATTGACACAAATTTGATAAGCCAAAAAACATTTTTACCTACAGTCCAGATAGGTAAAAGTGTGGTTTTCCCGCACATGTATCACATACAAGTACGCTCCCAATTCAGCCATTTGTAGTGAACGTGTATAATATTCTAGTCCATTTACAATGGGCAAGGTGCTTGGCAAGGGACGGGGAAGTGGACGTGATGGTGATGGTGCATGCTTAGGCCAAGGCCTTTGGTAAGCTGAAATTGGGCCACCAAAAACACCCACATCTCGCTGGACCTTAGTGTCCGAAGTCCTAGGGCTCCGCACCAAGACAGCACTATTGAAGCCCGAGCAGTGTGAAAAGGTTGTTGATTGGATAGCAGATAATGCTTCCAGTTACTTATCCACCACCAGCACCCTGTCTTCCACACGGTCAATTCAAAGTAGCCGTGAATCTGTACCGAATATTTCTCACCCTGATCCTCCTTCCTCCCACCATGCTGAGTGCCCTGAGCCAACTGATCCCACACTCGGACACTCCGAAGAGCTGTTCAGTTTTCCATTTGTAGATTCGTGCCTCTCGCCTGGTCCACTTAAAGATGGGCAAGATGAGATTCCATGTAGCAATGCGCAAGTATTTGAGCAGCCACGGTCACAAGAGGTGGATGATGATGAGACACAATTGCCAGAAAGTTAGGAAGAAGACCAGGGTGCGGAAGTGGAAGATGAGGTGGTGGATGATATGGTAACCGACCTAACCTGGCAGGAGGACATGCAGAGCGAGGACAGCAGCACACAGAGGGAGGGAGGTGTAGCACCCCTTCAGGCAGGAAGAAGCAGTGTGGTGGCTGCAGACAGAAGGTCTGCAACTGTTCCACATAACACCAACATGACAGAAGTTGCCAGTCCAACTGTTAGGTCTTCCCGAGTCTGGCTATTTTTTAAAGACTCTGCCAATAAAGCCAAACAGGCCATTTGCAACAGCTGTCATGCCAGCATCAGCAGGGGTAGCAAAGCCACCAGCCTGACCACCACCAGCATGATCAGGCACATGGCAGCAAAGCACCCGAATTTGTGGGACCAACCCCAGGCTCCAGGAACAGTGTCTGCGGGTGACGCCACTGCTTCATCCATTGTTGTGTGTGCAAGCCAATCCCCTGTCCATGCTGCATGCTAAGATGCCTCCTGCCCTGCACCTGCCATTGCCCACAGTCAAATTGCACCATCATCAAGCATGTCCACGTCCTTGTCCCAGCGCAGCCTTCAGTGTTCCATACCCCAGTCACTGGAACGTAAGCAGAAATATGCAGCCAACGCCCCACAGGCCACAGTAATAAATTCTCACATTTCTCGTCTGATTATGCTCAAAATGTTGCCTTTTAGGTTTGTGGAGATGGAAGCTTTCTGCAATCTGATGGTGGCGGCCGTCCCAAGATACTTGGTCCCAGCCACTAGTATGTTTCTCACTGTGCCGTTCCGGCATTACACAAGCACGTGTCCCACAACGTTACCCTTGCCCTCAACAATCCAGTTACTGGGAAAGTATACCAAACCACGGACATGTGGACAAGTGCTTGTGGCCAGGGATGGTACATCTTGTTGACAGCACACTGGGTTAACATAGTGGAAGCCAGGACTCAGTCTGACCTTGGGATGGAACATGTCCTCCAGACGCTAAGGATTGCGGGCCCTACGTCCATCAGGGTTGCCCCTACTGTGTACAGCTCCTGCATCTCCTCCTCTTCAGCCTCCATCTCCAAAATGAGCACATCAGTCACAAGCTGGAAACACTGCAGCACTGCCAAAGCCAAGCGACAACAGGCTGTGCTGAAGCTAATTTGCTTACGTGACAAACCGCACAATTCTTAAGAGTTGTACACAGTTCTGAGAGAGCAGACAGATGTGTGGCTGACACCGCTGAATCTCCAGCCAGGCATGATTGTGTGTGACAATGGCAGGAACCTGCTGGCGGCTCTGAGGCGAGGCAAACTGACACACGTACCATGCCTGGCCTGTGCTTAACCTCGTTGTTCAACGTTTTCTAAAAAGCTACCCAGAGCTGCTGTATCTGCTGGTGAAAGTATACCACCTGTGTGCCCATTTTAGAAAGACAGCTACAGCTTCAGGTGCCCTTGCCGTGCTTCAGCAGCGGTTGCAGATTCCGGCTCACCGACTTCTGTGTGATGTCCCCACGTTTTGAAACTCTACACTGCATATGTTGGAAAGTATTTGTAAGCAGAAGAGGGCAGTTGTTGAATACCAGCATCAACAAAGCCATCTTATTCAGGTTTGACTCCACACGTAAGACCTCAGGAGTGGACATGGATGTGAGACACATGTAACATCCTCCAAAACTTTGAGTAGTCCACCAAGATGGTGAGCGGCGATGATGCCGTAATTAGCGTCACCATCCCGCTCATCTGCATTCTGAAAAGCTCTCTGCTCACAATGAAAGAGGATGCATTGCAGGCGGAGCACGAGCAAGGAACCATACAGGGTGATTACACACAGCCCAGCCTCATGTCATCCCAACGTGGATTGGTTGACAATGAGGAAGAGGTGAAGGAAGAAGAACAAGAACTACTTTCATGCACTATAGACGATACTACAACCACAAACTGTCATACCGTCTGTTCAGCATGGATGGCCTGAGGACAGGGAGGAAGAGGAGGAGGAGGAGGACACTTTGGTCAGTCGTCCTGTTGGTGAGGACAAGGAAGGCTTGCCTGTTACCAGTATGGCACGCATGGCTGACTTTATGTTGTGCTGCCTTTTCCGTGACCCTCGTATTGTAAAAATATTGTGTAAGTCATTACTGGGTAGTGACACTTTTAGACCCACGCTACAAGGAGAACTTTCAATCTCTTGTTCTAGAGGCAGACAGGTGTACTAAAATGTTGCAGTACCAGAGGGCCATTGTTGCAGAATTATTAAAAAAATTCCCATCTCAAAAAGCTGGTGGCAGACACAACAATTCATTGGACAACCAAGGAGGACAGGCAAGAGAGGCACAACTCCAATCCAGCAGAGGCAGGGGAACACTGGCAAATTTCTGGGACAGTTTTCTCAGACACTCCCATCGCCCTGGCCCTGAGGCGCGGGGTAATGTCACAAGGAATGGAATGTTTTCTAAGATGCTGAGAGAGTACCTTGCTGACCGTACCAACGTCCTCCGTGATTCCTCTGTGCCTTTTAATTATTGGGTATCCAAGCTGGACACATGGCATGAACTGGCACTCTACGCCTTGGAGGTCCTGGCCTGCCCTGCCGCTAGCATTTTGTTTTTAGTGCCACTGGTGGAATTATCACAAATAAACGCTTTCGCCTGTTAACGAAAAATGCAGACAGGCTGAACAAGGGATGGACTGGGCCAGAATTCTCAACGCCACCAAATGATGACAACGAAACATAACCTCCAATGTAGTGTCTTTTTGGGAGGTGTATTCCCAAGCACCTTTTCACACCCACACATGGGTATATGCTTCCTGATTTTGGCGATTCGGTGTCCTACTCCTCCTTTTCCTCATCCTTACCATCCACCACCACTCGAACACCAGGGTGAACATATTCCGTCATGCTCCAGCCACTCAATTTTTTTGCAAGGGTGTTATGATGCCCGTCACCAAATTTAAAAAAAATATGTACCCCCAAGGGGTCACCAAATTTAAAAAAATGTACCCCCCAAGGGAAATGTTTTTCAGCCTTAGTCAATGGGCATTACAATTCTAGGAGACCCGATCCTTTACATTGGGCCTATTTTTTAATGAGGCCTTCATCCACGTCTCATCATCCACTGCCACTACATCATCAGGGTTAACGTGTTCCGTGCTGCTGCAGCTAGTGTCGAATTCTTAACAAGGGTGGGTGGTTATACTGGGCGTATGTCATGCCCGTTATGCCTGTCATGCTGCTTGCCTGTCATGCTGCTTGCGCTGCATAATCCCCACTGTCATGCCGCATTGACCCCAGTGCCGGGTTCCTGCGGGAGCCCAGGGGGCCCCTTTCATGTGTGCACGAGCACCTCTCGGTTATGCTTGTCGTGTCTATTGTGCTGCATGACCCCTGGAGCAATGTGCATGCACACCTCAGTTATGCCTGTTGTGTCTGTTATGCTGCATGACTCCTGGAGCAGTGTGCAGGTGCACCTCATCTCATGGCTGCCTACCGCTGCTGATGCGCACTCGTGCTTTACCGCATGGCTATATGCCATTGCTTGTGCGCATATGTGCTTTATCTCATGGCTGTGCACCATCGCTAGCGTGCACGCGTACCTCATGCCATTGCTGTGGGCATATGTGCCTTACCTTACGGTTGCGCGCTGTTGCTGTGCGCACGCACATCTCCTGTGCCGGATGCTTCAGCTGACGCCTATGCCCGGCGCTCGTGTGTGCGCTCACCTCCATACTGCCTGCAACGGATCCTCTCTATAGTCCTGGAGAACCCGACCATGTGATCCTCTCTATGGTCCTGGAGGACCTGACCATGTGATCCTCTCTATGGTCTGGGAGGACCCGACCATGTGATCCTCTCTATGGTCCGGGAGGACCCGACCATGTGATCCTCTCTATGGTTCTGGTGAACCTGACCTAGAAGTCCTCTCTATGATCCTGGAGGACCTGGAAGTCCTCCCCATGCCCTATATCAGAATGCAATCTTCCAATGGTCAGGGCCTGATTATCGTGTTTGCTTCCCTTCTAGGGTTGCATGGTTCCTGCTCAGTCGCTCCCTGTATTCAGTGCCCCTGCACCCTGCCCTATTGTGCTTCTCTGCACGCACTCTGTGCTTGTACTATGCCTATTGTCCTGTGCCATGTCTTGTGTTGTCTTTTGTGCCATGTTTTGTCTTTACTGTTCTTCGTCTTGTAGTACTTTCTATGTGCTTTGTCTGAACCCGGCTTTGGGATCTATTATACGTTCCACTTCTTTCTCATGTACCCTGTCTGTGCTTCAACCTACGTTCCGCTCTCTGTCTTGAACCCTGCCCCTGGCGTGCCCTTTGTACGTGCAGGACCATGTCTTGAACTCTGTGTCTAGTTCCGTTTTTCGTGCGCACTTGCACATTCTCCTTTCGTACCAGGCTTTGCCGTGCCATCTTGCACGCGTCTTAGTTCGGTACCTTTGCCTAGCCCTCCCTTGTGGCTGCGTGCTCCTTGCACGCGCTGGGTCGTACCCGTGCCCGCCTGACTGTGCCTCAGCCATGCCGCCTAAGTCGTGCCCGCCTGCCTGTGCCTCAGCCGGTAACGCTTGCCGGTGCCCCAGTTGTGTATTCCATGCTCCCTTTCACACACGCTGTTTCTCACACTGTGCATTTTCGTGCTTCTTTAGCACATGTCTTTTGCTATCTTTTCTCTGTCCTGAACCTTGTCTCCCTGTCTTGTCCTGTGTACTATGACCTAGTTTCTGCACCCGGCTCTGGGCTCTAGCATATGCTCCGCTTCTCTAATCTGTACCCGGCTCTGTGCTGCTGCCTATGTTCCGCTCTCTGTCTTGAACCCTGACCCTGGCGTGCCCCTTTGCACATGCAGGACCATGCGTTGAACCCTGCCCCTGGCATGCCCCTTTGCATGTGCGGGACCATGATGTCTTGTACCCTGACCTTGGCGTGCCCCTCTGCACGTGCAGGACCTTATCCTGAACCTCAAAGCCTGGTGTGTTCCTTAGCACATGCATGACCTGCCATGAACCATGTACCTTGGCTTACCTCCTAGCATGGCCATGACCATTCTTTGTACTGTGACCCTGGCATGCCTCTAGCACACGCAGGACCTTGAATCTTGAATCCTGGCGGCTCCTCTAGCGCACTCAGGACCTTGGACCTTGAACCCTGGCATGTCCCCTAAACACGAACCATGTCTAGTGTCTTGAACTCTGGCATGTCCTCAAAAAAAACACCATGTCTAGTGTCTTGAACCCTGGCGTGTCCCCTTAACACGCACCATGCCTAGTATCTTGAACCTTGGTGTTTCCCTTAAACACGTACCATGCCTGGAACCTTGGAACGGGCTACATCTTGCACCTGATGGAACCCTGTGACCACACTTTGCACATCCTAGAACCCTGTCTTCCACCTGGCGTGTCCTGTACACACCTTTGTCATATACCTGTGCACCTGGTGTGCCCTGCACGCACCCGTCTCTTTCATGTCTTTTGTGAGCTTGCCATCTGATCTCAGCAGTCGTGGTTAGAGTTGAGCGAAATGGGTCGGTCAAATTAAAAAATCACCGACTTTCACTAAAGTCGGGTTTCGCCGATCGAAACCCCACCATAGCGTGAGGTCGGCCATGAGGTCGCCGAGCCGAGCGTCAAAGTCACATTTCAAATAATGCTTCCAGCGCCTTTTCAGTGCCAATGATGGAGGACACACAATGTGGGCAACGTGATGACATGGGCAGTGGCCACCACCATCTTAGAGAAGGGCATTGAAGTGATTGGCTGGCTTTGTGTGGCGTCACAGTGGCTATAAAAGGCTGTGACCGCCGACCGCCATCTTACTTCTGCTGATCTTAGAATAGGGAGAGGTGCTGCTGCTGATTCTGAATAGGGAGAGCGTTAGACAGGGAAGAAGAAAAAAAAATTGCTTCTGCTGATAGCGCTTTTCACTGTACAATTAGTGTGCAGTGAAAGTGGAGGATTTTTGTTGTGTGGTGATTAGGCTGCCTTTTAAGGCTAAGTGATAGCTGCATTGCTGTGTGCACACTACTGTTCAAACTGCTATTTTCAAAGCACTCCAACTTTTATTATTTTGTTCTGGTGCGTTACCGAGCGTTCATTTTTTTACACACCGTATAGCAGTGTGCGCTCCTCACACACTACCGTGTACTGGCTGGTATCATGGACAAATACAAGCTATTTGTGTGTGACTCTGGAAAAACGAACCAAGGAGATTTTCCATTTTTCCAGACCTACACCTTATAGATCTGTCCGCTTTCCAAACAGTTTCGTATATCTGCTATTTGATAACTGTCAAAACTATACAGAGACAGCGTGTGTCACTCCGTATAAAAATAGATGGATATTGACAATTTTCCATACAGACACCGTATAGCGGTGTACGCTCCTCACACACTACCGTATACCAACTGGTATCAAGGACAAATACAAGCTATCTGTGTGTGACTCTGGAAAAACAAACCGAGGAGATTTTCCATTTTTCCAGACCTACACCTTATGGAGCTGTCAGTTTTTCAAACAGGTTCGCATATCTGCTGCTTGATATCGGTCAAAACTATACAGAGACAGCGTGTGTCACTCCATATAAAAATAGACGGAGATTGACAATTTTCCATACAGACACCATATAGTGGTGTACGCTCCTCACACACTACCGTGCACCGGCTGGTATCACGGACAAATACAAGCTATCTGTGTGTGACAAGGTGGAGGAAGAAGAGGAAGAGGAGGAGGAGGAGGGGGATGATTATTTTGGGCAGGAGGATGCTTCTCACGGGGCAAGAGAAAATGTTGGCGTTCCAAGGTCAGGTACAGTGTTTGTGCGTGACTGTAGGGATGTGGATTTGCCAGAAAGTGCTCCTCCACCCAGCAGTGGTAGTGCATTATTGACACCTGGAACATTGGCCCACATGTGTGATTATGCCTTGCGGATCCTAAAAAGGGACCCCCGCATGGCCAAAATGATGAAGGATGACGACCACTGGCTGGCCAGCATCCTCGATCCACGTTACAAAGGCAAATTACACAACATCATGCCACAGGAGAACCTAGAGATAATACTGGCTAACAAACAAGCAACTCTGGTAAACCGTTTGTCTGAGGCTTTCCCAGCACACAGCAGCGGTGCTGGTTCTCCCACGAGCTGTAGTGGGCACAATGGAAGAGGTGTTCGAGGTGCACACAGCCGAAGTGGCGTTGGAGACAGGGGTTTAATGACCATGTTGTGGAATGATTTCTCAAGTACCACTCACACGACTCGTAATACTGCATCAATTACAAGTGACAGGAGACAGCAGTTGTCAACTATGGTTACAAACTACTTCTCCTCCCATATCGATGTTCTCCCTCACAGGTCATTCCTCTTTGACTATTGGGCCTCTAAACTGGACACCTTGCCTGAATTGGCACACTATGCCTTACAGGAGCTCGCTTGCCCTGCTGCTAGTGTGTTATCTGAAAGAGTCTTCAGTGCTGCTGGATCAATCCTGACAGAAAAAAGGACCTGTCTGTCGACCCAAAATGTTGATGATCTAACCTTCATTAAAATGAACCGTGCATGGGTTTCAAAAGATTTTGTCCCACCTTCCCCTGATGACACATAGGTTGTCAGAAAACTGCCTCGCTTTTGTCCTCCTCTTCCTCGGACTTGCCCAATTCCGCCATTTGCAGCTGCTGAATGTCCAGCCTACACATCAACATATGCCATTTGTTAAACCTCACTAACTGGGCTGCCCACTTCCCCAAGGGCTGGGGTCAACACCTGGAGCACCCGGGCAAGTGCCGTTGCTCTGAACAGGTGGATGGGCCCACTGATGACCGACGGCACTGGCACAGGGCTCCTCATAGTACAATACAGTGTCTATGACAGTGGGGGGGCCCACTCGCCATCAGACACACCAGCATACTATGAAGGGTCCTGTGCCAGTACCGTCGCCCATGAGTGTGCCCTGCCTGCTTGGTCATGGCCACAGCACTTGCAAGTTGCAATACTTACCTCTCCCTGCTCCACCGCTGTGTAGTCTGGCCAGTTAAATCCTTTACAGAGACGGCCACTGGATTTTGGTGTATTGATCGATGATGGTTAACATGTAGCTATGGCCTGTCGTGCTTGCCTTCTACCTTCAGATGATCAATGGCTACCATTTGTAATGGACATCAACTTACAAGCAGATACAGTGGTGCTTTATGATCACCTTTCACAGTTGTGATAGTCACAGATGTGTGACATTCCGGCCACCATTTTTCAGTCTCCTCTTATACCAATCCAATAGAATCACCTGCGCCTGTGGCTTCTGTCTTTTGCACTCCAAAATGACCAGACACATCATGATAGGCAGTGAGGACCATGTCTACATCTCTCCCTGTGATCACAATTTGATGGAGACGAGTAACGGTGATGTGATCCACGCTATTGCGATAAAGCAATCCTTTCTTCACAAAGAACCGTTTTCGCTGTCTCCACAGACACAGTAATTGAGGGTCTGCATTGCCTCTGCAACATCTACCGGGAGGTTTTCTCGTGATGAGTAATTCCCAAATTTCTGGAAACACTCGACTTTCCGTCTGTACTTGTATCCATGTAGTTTCCAGTAGCGGAGAGTCTGGACTGGCTCACTGAGATTGAAATACATGCAAAGATTTAAAAGTACCACAACACTGTATACTGTTGTACGTTTC
Source organism: Dendrobates tinctorius (assembly GCF_039654945.1). Taxonomy (NCBI): domain Eukaryota; kingdom Metazoa; phylum Chordata; class Amphibia; order Anura; family Dendrobatidae; genus Dendrobates; species Dendrobates tinctorius. Next base: position 11,816,403 of record NW_027361699.1, read on the forward strand.
GAATACCTTTCCTTTTTCTACTTTTTAAATTCTGGTGTAATACATAGTGAGCCTGTGATTGTCTGTGTCTGACTCCGGAAGTATAGACGAAAATTTACAATTACCCCTAGACTGGATACACCTGCTATGTGCTGATACAGTACCTTTGTTCAAAATTTTTTATTACGGTATCATTCATAGTGAGTGAGCGTGTGTGGTTTACGCCTTCTATATATATGGTGAATCGGAGATACCAATTTTTACCCTATACTCGATACAGCTTGTATCTTGTTATACAGTACCTTTGTTCGACATTTAGTATTACGGTCAAATCCATACCGAGTAAGCGTCTGAAAGTGACTACGGGACTATGTATACAGAGATTTCAATTGTACCCTATAATATATATACACTTGCTATCTTGTTATCCAGTACCTTTTTTTACAACATTTTTTAATAGGGTCAAACCCAGACTGAGTGAGCATCTGAGGGTGACTCCGAAAATAAATACCGAGATTTCAAATTTGGCCAACACTGTATACAGCTGTATTCATCTGATACAGTAACCTTTTTTGCTATTTAGATTCTGGTGTAATCCATAATGAGCCTGTGAACGTCTGTCTGTTACTCCGGAAATATATTTGGAGCTTTAAGATTACCCCAACACTGTATGCAGCTGTACGCTTGGGTTACATTACCCATCTACAGCTTTTCATGTTCTTGTGTAATCCATACTGGGCCTGAGAGCGTTTGTGTCTGCCTCTTGAAATATATACGGAGATTCATAATGTTTACACTATAGTATAATGTATATACCTTGTATCTGGTGATACTGTACCCTTTTTCAACTTTTTATTTTATTGTGTAATACATACTGAGCCTGTGAGTGTCTGTGTATGACTCATGAAATATATACGGAGATTTACTGTTATCCCTAGACTGTATAGAGCTGTACGCTTCTGATACAGTACCATATATCTGCTGGTATTTTGGGTCCATTTTCCAAAACATGAGGAAGTATGGTGGAAGAAGACGTGGACGTGGGCGTGGGGGGCCCCCTGGTACTGATGTTGGTGGTGGTGCCAAAAACACAATAGCAGCTAAGGCAGGAAATGTTGAGCCTGCATCATGGTGTAGCTCTGGAAGGCCTGGAAGGCACCCTTTTCTGGGTGTAGGTAGACTGCTTTTAAAGCCGGAGCATTAGGAACTGTTTTTGGCTTACATTGCTGAAACAGCCTCCAGCTCTATCGCCTCCTCTTCTGAAGTTTTAAAAAATGCAAGCACTGAGTTGTCAGTGCAGGTTTCTGGTCAGGAGCAACCCCTTTCCTTGTGTCTTTCACCCACACCAAAATTGAAGTATGCGGCAGCACTCACTTCAGATTACTCCATGGAGCTCTTTTCACATACCATGCCTGGGTTAATTAAAAATGGGGTAATTAAAAATGGGGCCCATCATATGCTGGAGCATTCCACATGGGGGACATCAGATACTGGAGCAGCATTTATTGGGCCCATTATACACTGGAGCATTAGAAATGGAGCCCATTATATATGGAGGATTACTAGGGCCCATCATACACTGGAGCATCATCCATGAGGCCCATCATATACTGGAGCATTACAAATGGGGGACGTCAGATACTGGAGCAGCATTTACGGGGTCCATTATACAATGAAGAATTAGAAGTGGAGCCCATTATATAAAGTATGGAGCATTAATAGGGCCCATCATATACTGGAGCATAATCCATGAGGCCCATCATACACTGGAGCATTCCAAATGGGGGACATCAGACACTGGAGCAGCATTTATGGGGCCCATTATACACTGGAGCATTAGAAATGGAGCCCATTATATATGGAGCATTATTTGGGTCCATAAGACACTGGAGCGTCATCCATGGGGACCATCATATACTGTAGCATTATGTGGAGCTCATCATTTACTGTATGGAACATTATATGTGACCAATTATTCTGTATGGAGAAATGTATGGGGCTCATTATTCTGTATGGCGCAGAATGTGGTGGCCATAATACTGTATGGAGTAATATACTGTCCTTTTTTTGAGCTATTGTGCAATTTAAAATAGATCAGTCATGTCATGTAAGCAGTGAAGTATTTGTCATTGTACCATACCTTTATTTCTGTGCCATATCGGAGCATCATGAGGTGTGGTATGTGTTAAAGGGGCGCACTGACACTCTTTGGCCCAGGGCACACGAAAACCTGGAGCCAGCCCTACCCCCCCACAACTTTAGTCAAATAACCAACAGTTTTCAATGCGTAACTATTATTATGAAGTAAATTAAGGTTGACAAGCTTCAGTAATAAGAATTGATGTTTTTGAAATTGAAATGGGCACTTTAGGTGTGTTTACTGTCCTCCACTCCCTGCCGACTTTGCTTCCCCATTGACTTGCATTGGGTTTCGTTTCATGAAATCCGACTCGACCCTAAAAAAGGCAAAGTTGCTCATCTCTAGTCATGGTGGCTCACTTCCTTAGTCTTGCCCCTGACCCTCCCTCTATAGGGGGTGGTCCTCACTAGGCCAGTTCGCCCTAGGTGAGTGGGTGCCATGACCCAGAGGGTCCACTCCAAGAGTTGCGTCTTGTCTTGCCACGAGACGTCTTAATCCCTAACAGCGTAAAATACGTGTTCTGAAAAGGTTTAACGGGTTAACGTGCTCCGTGCTTCTACAGCCAGTGTCAAATTACTAAAAAAGGGTGGGTGGTTTTGCTGGGCGCAAAATACCTGCTATGGAAAAGGTTGAGGTGTACCCCAAAGGGGAAAATGTTTGCCAGCCAATACATTTAGTGTATGGGCATTCCAAGTCTAGGAAACCCGCTCCTTTAAATTGGGCATATTTTTTAATCAGGCCATCATCCACCACCAATAGATCACCTGGGTTAACATGTTCCATGCTGCTACAGCCAGTGTCAAATTCCTAACAAGAGTGGGTGGTTATGCTGGGCTTTAAATACTTGTTATGGAAAAGGTTGAGGTGTACCCCACAGGGGAAAATGTTTGCCAGCCAATACACTTAGTGTATGGGCATTACAAGTCTAGGAGACCCGCTCCTTTCTAATGGAACATTTTTTTTATGAGGCACTCCTCCATGTTTCTCCAAGGGGGATTGGGCTAATTGGGGTGCATATGATTGGTAACAGGGGAGGCCTTGCAGTCAAAGCATAAGATAACAGAATGGGAGTACAAAATGAACAATGAGTAGAGTTGAGCGAAACGTATCAGTCAAATTCATAAGTCGCCGACTTTCGCTAAAGTCGGGTTTCGCCGATCGAAACCCGACTATAGCGTGAGGTCGGCCATGAGGTCGCCTACCCACGTGTCAAAGTCACGTTTCCCATAATGCTTCCAGCGCCTTTTCTCAGCCAATCATCAAGGACAAACACTGTGGGCAACACGATGACATCGGCAGTGGCCACCACCATCTTAGAGAAGGGCATTCGTGTGACTGGCTTGCTTTGTGTGGCATCACAGTGGCTATAAAAGCCCTGACCGCCGACCACCATTTTACTTCTGCCGATCTTAGCATAGGGAGAGGTTGCTGCTGCTGATTCTCAATAGGGAGAGCGTTAGGCAACAAAGAAAAAAAATGTGCTTCTTCTGATAGCGATTTCAACTGTACAGTTAGTGTGCAGTGACAGGGGAAGATTTTTGTGTGTGCAGCAGTGCTGGTGGCTATTAGACTGCCTTATAAGGCTACCCGATAGCTGCATTGCTGTGTGCACACTGCTGTGCAGACTCCTTTTTTAAAAGCAAAAAAACTTTTATTCTGATTTTCTGCACAGTTACAGAGCATTCATCTTTTCACACACCGTATAGAGGTGTGCGCTCCTCACACACTACCGTGTACCGGCTGGTATCACAGACATATACATGCTATCTGTGTGTGACTCCGTAAAAAAATAGACAGAGATTTTAAATTTTCGATACATACACCGTATAGAGCTGTCCACTTCTCAAACAGTATCGTATATCTGCTGTTTGTATTGCGGTCAAATCTATACAGAGACAGCGTGTGTGTGTGACTCCGGAAAAAAATAGACGGAGATTTAAAAATTTCCATACATACACCGTATATAGCTGTACGCTCCTCACACACTACCGTGTACTGGCTGGTATCATGGACAAATACATGCTATCTGTGTGTAACTCCGTAAAAAGATAGACGGAGATTTTCATTTTTCCATACATACACCAAATAGAGCTGTCCGCTTCTGATACAGTACCGTATATCTGCTGTTTATATTACAGTAAAATCCATACTGAGACAGCGTCTGTGTGTGACTATGGAAAAAATAGACATTGATTTTCATTTTTCCATACATACACCGTATAGAGCTGCAGGCTCCTCACACACCACCGTGTACTGGCTGGTATCACGGATAAATACATGCTATCTGTGTTTGACTCCGTAAAAAAACAGACGGAGATTTAAAATTTTCCATACATGCACCATATACAGCTGTACGCCTCTCAAACAGTATCGTATATCTGCTGTTTGGATTATGGTCCAATCTATACAGAGACAGCTTGTGTGTGTGTGAGTCCGTAAATACATAGACAGACATTTCCATTTTTCCATACACCGTATAGAGCTGTTCGCTTCTCTAACAGTATCTTATATCTGCTGTTTACTCCATCAAAAAATAGATGGAGATTTAAAATTTTCCATACATACATTGTGTAGAGCTGTTCGCTTCTCAAACAGTATTGTATATCTGGTGTTTGTCTTACGGTCAAATCTATACAGAGACAGCGCGTGTGTGTGACTCTGTAAAAAAATAGATGGAGATTTTCCTTTTTCCATACATACACTGTATAGAGCTGTCCGCTTCTGACACAGTACCGTATATCTGCTGGTTGGATTACGGTCAAATACTGGGAGAGCATCTGTGACTAAGGAAATATATACGGAGATTTAAAGTTTTACCTACACCTTATACAGCTGTACGCTCCTCATACAGTACCATATATCTACTGGTATTTTTGTTACATTTTCACAAATATGAGGAAGTATAGTGGAAGAGGCCGTGAATGTGGGGGGGCAGCTGGTACTGATGGTGGTGGTGCATCTGCTGGTTATGCCAAAAGCACAATAGCAGCTAAGGCAGGAGGTGTTGAGCCTGCGTCATCATCTGGCACAAGAAGGCCTGTAAGATTCCCTTTTCTGGGAGTAGGAAAACCGCTTTTAAAGCCGGAGCATCAGGAGCAGGTTTTGGCTTACATTGCCGAAACAGCCACCAGCTCTATTGTCTCCTCTTCTGAACTTTCAAAACCTGCAAGCACTGAGTCGTCAGTGCAGGGTTCTGGTCAGGAATAACACCTTTGCTTGTGTCCTTCACCCCCACCAAAAGTGAAGGATGCGCCAGCTCACACTTCAGATTACTCCATGGAGCTCTTTTCTCATACCATGCCTGGGTTATCCAGTCAAATCCTGAATTTCCAAGTCCAAGATGAATCTGACAAGGAGTGCACTGATGCACAGCCACTGCTAGATGATTCTGCTGGTGCATTGAACCACTGCACTACATTGCCCTCGCAGTCTACTGAGCCAGAATCTGACCCTGATGAAACTCAGGTGCCCCTTCCCACATTCTATACCACCTTACACGGTGACACAGAGGAAGGTGCAGATGAAATTGAAGAGGAGGTGATGGATGACCCAGTTGTTTGACCCGGATTGGCATCCATTGGGGGAGAAGGGTGCCACTGGCAATAGCTCAGATGAGGAGAAGGATCCACAGCAGGCATCGACATCGCTGCAGCGGTTATCTGGCAGGCCCATAGCTGTCCAAAAACGTGGAGCAAAAACCAAAAGAGGTGCAGGACAGCTTTACCACACGGTCAAATTAGCACAGCATGCAAGCCCTGAAAATTTATACCATAGTAGGAAGAGTGCAATGTGGCACTTCTTTGTCCAAAATCCTACTGATGAGGCAAAGGTTATCTGTATGAATTGCGGAAGGACCTTTAGCCGAGGAAAAAATCTCAGAAATTTGAATAACAGTTGCATGCTAAGACATTTAACCACCATGCACTTGCAAGCGTGGATGGACTACCAAACCTCAGGCACCAAATGTGCACCTGCTCCGACTGAAGGTAGCCAGCAATGCTCCATCGCTCCCCCACACTATAAGACCACCGCCATCGGTAAGCACACCACGAGCAATAAATGTTGAGGTGTCGTCACAAGGCCAAAGCAGTCAGGGAATCACAATGGTTTTGCAGCGAAAAACTGAATCTAGGCCACCACCACCAACACCATCATCATCACCAACCCCTTCTCAGTCCATCCGGTCCACCGCTAGTTCCCACATATGCAGCTCTCAAGTCCAGCTCACCCTAGCACACACTCTGAGTAGGACAAGAAAGTACTCATCCTCTCATCCGTGTACACTGGCTTTGAACGCCTACATTGCCAAACTGATCTCATTAGCGATGATGCCCTTCCGTTTGGTTGAAAGCGAAGCTTTCCGAGAGCTCATGGCCTACGCTGTCCCACGCTATGACCTACCCAGCCATCCCTGCCCTCAACCTACATGTGAAAGACCGCATTGCCCATGCACTCAAACAATCAGTGAGTGGAAAGGTGCACCTCACAACAGATGCATGGTCCAGTAAGCATGGCCAGGGCCGTTACGTGTCCATCACTGCGCACTGGGATAATGTGGTAGATGCAGGCTCCACAGGGGACAGCGGCAGTGGAACAGTGCTGCCTAGCCCACGGTATAGGAAACAGTTGGCTGTAGGCGTTCGACCCTCCTCCTCCTCCTCCAGAAGCGAAAGCTCGTCGACAGAGCACAGTCGCACGAGCACTTCATCCGCAGCTGCCAGTGTTGCACACGAGGTGTCCCACTACCGAACAGATAGTGGTAAGCGGCAGCAGGCTGTTTTAAAGATGATGTCTTTGGGCAACAGCAGACACACCGCGGAGGTACTAGCCGACTACTTGCAGCGACAAACTGAGTCATGGCAGGGCAGTCTACATCTTGAGCCAGGCAAGGTAGTCACTGATAATGGCCGGAATTTTGTGGCAGCCATAGCCCTTGTAAAACTCACACACATACCTTGCCTGCCTCACACTTTGAACCTGGTGGTGCAGTGCTTCCCCAATAATTATCTGGAGTTAGCAGCCCTGCTCCATAAGGTGCGAAGGCTGTGCTTGCACATGCGTCTCTCGCCTGTACACTCCAGTTGTATGCAGAAGTTGCAGCGATTGCTAGACCTCCCCAAGCACTGCCTAATCATAGACATTGCAACAAGGTGGAACTCCACCCTGCACATGGTTGAGAGGCTATGCAAACAGAGGCAGGCTGTAATGCATTTGTGGGAGGATACACGAGCAGGCAGTTTGAAGGCAGACATAGAGTTGTCAGGTGTGCAGTGGTCAAAGCTGAAAGACCTCTGTAAAGTCCTTCAATGTTTTGAGGAATGCACACGGCTGGAAAGCGCAGACGACTCCATCGTAAGCATGAGCATGCCACTTATGCGTCTGCTCATGCAAACTTTGATGCACATTAAGCATCAGGTGTATGCAGCAGAGGAGGAACAGGAGGAGGAGGAGGAGGGAAACCTTGATGACAGTCAGCTATTGTCTGATCAGGGAACTGTCCTGGACAAGGTGGAGGAAGAAGAGGAAGACCATGTTGTGGACTGATTTCTCAAGTACCTTTCACACATCTGGTAATACTGCATCAATTGCAAGTGACAGGAGACAGCAGTTGTCAACTATGGTTACAAACTACTTCTCCTCCCATATCGATGTTTTCCCTCACAGGTCATTCCCCTTTGACAATGGGGCCTGTAAACTTGACACCTGGCCTGAATTGGCACAATATGCCTTACAGGAGCTCGCTTGCCCTGCTGCTAGTGTGCTATCTGAAAGAGTCTTCAGTGCTGCTGGATCAATCCTGACAGAAAAAAGGACCCGTCTGTCGACCCAAAATGATGATGATCTAACCTTCATTAAAATGAACCATGCATGGGTTTCAAAGGATTTTGTCCCACCTTCCCCTGATGAGACATAGGTTGCAGAAAATTGGCTCGCTTTCGTCCTCCTCTTCCTCGGACTTGTCCAATTCCTCCATTTGCAGCTACTGAATGTACAGCCTACACATCAACATATGCCATTTTTTAAGCCTCCCTAACTGGGCTGCCCCCCCAAGGGCTTGGGTCACCACCTGTCGCACCCGGGCAAGTGCCGTTGCTCTGAACAGGTGGGTGGGCCCACTCTTGGCCTACGGCACTGGCACAGGGCCCCTCATAGTACAATACAGTGTCTCTGATGGTGGGGCGGCCCACTCGCCGTCAGATACACCTGTGTACTATGAGGGGCCCTTTGCCAGTACCACCACCCACGAGTGTGCCCCCCCTGCTTGCTCAGGGCCCAAGCACTTGCAAGACTTACCTCTCAATGCTCCACCACTGTGTAGTCTGGCCAGTTAAATCCTTCACAAATTTGGTGAACTGATCGATGATTTTTAAGACGTAGCTATGGCCTGTCCTGCTGGGCTCTACCTTCAGATGATCAATTGCTACCATTTGTAATGGACGTCTACTCACAATCGGATGCATTGGTGCTTTATGATCTACTTTCACAGTTTTCCTAGTCACAGATGTGTGACATTCCTGCCACCATTTTTCAATGTCTCCTCTCATGCTGTTAGAGTTTAGCTAGGCAAGGCAGGATTCCAGGAGTTGACCCTCTGGACCGTGGCACCGAGGGGCCCCCGGGCGAGCAACCAGGTGGGGCAAACCCCTATACAGGGACCAATAGGAGCAGGCCCAGGGGTTTGAATGTCATGGCAGCCAGTACCAAGAGGGGCGGCTCGGAATGAACTGGAGCGAGACAGGGGACCTGGTACCACGAGCTTAGAGAAGGCGTAGGGCTCGAGTGGAGAGACTGGAGTAGGACAGCAGGAGACAAAGGGAACAGGCAGAACGGAGCAAGAACACACAGGACCGGAGTAGAACTGCAGAAATAAGACACAGGCAGGAAGGACGGAGCAGGAACACACAGGACCGGAGTAGGACTGCATGGGCAAAACACGGGCAGGCAGGACAGAGCAGGAACACACAGGACTGGAGAAGGACTGCAATGGAAGCAGAGGAAGATATGAGAACCAGCACAGTGCACAGGGCAGATGCACGGGGGCCTAATGTGCGGAAAGAACAAGAACGAACGATCAGGCGCCTCCATTATAGGAGGGCGGCCTGAAATACCCAGGACGCAGCCCCCATTGGTCCTGCAGTGCTTCCGGTTCAGGGCACCGCCGGAGCATAAGAAGAGATAGAGGGACGCAGCCACGGCCTATGGCGCATGCGCAAAGCATGCAAGGACGTCGCAGGCAGCGGGCCAGTCACAGGACGCCACGACTACCGAGGGAAGACAGGCAGCGGCGCGGGAGCGGACTGGTAAGTACCGTGGGGCGCGACGGGGGTGGTAATAGTACCCCCCTCCTTATGCCGCCCCATACTGCGATTGGCAAAACATCTCCTGAGAAGGCGAGGAGCGTTGATGTTCTCCCGGGGCTCCCAGGACCTCTCGTCAGGGCCAAAACCCTTCCAGTCAATAAGAAAAAAGGGCCTACCCCTGATTCTTTTCATGGCGAGGTTATCTCTTACCTCTAAAGTGTCGTCGGTACCAACGGGCCGAGGAACGGAATAGGGTGATGAATGAAACCGATTTAGCACCACAGGTTTCAGAAGAGAAACGTGGAAGGTGTTCGGGACTCGAAGCGAAGCAGGCAACCTCAACTGGTAGGCGACTTCATTGACTTGATCAAGGGGCCCAACTTGTACGAGGGTACTTTTAGCCAGATATATTTGGATGAGAGCCAGACTTTATCCCCGATATGAAACGGCAGGGGATCCAATCTCCTCTTGTCGGCGTGATTCTTCATCCACTCGCTGGCTTTCTTGAGGGCTGTGTTGGTCTCAGCCCAGATCTCAGAGAATTCCAGGGGCACAGAGTCGGCTGCAGGTACTTCGGAAGCTGGACCTACAGGAAGAGGAAGACCGGGATGTCTGCCAAACACCACAAAAACGGAGATTTGGTCGAGGATTCGCCGGTATGGTTGTTGTTGGCGAACTCCTCCCAGGGAAGCAGGTCAACCCAGTCATTTTGGTGGACATTGGAAAAATGACGTAGATATCCAGTCATCGTCTGGTTGGTTCGCTCCACTTGCCCGTTAGTCTGCGGATGGTAGACGGAGGAAAAATCTAAAGATATATCCAATCATTTGCAAAGTGCCCTCCAGAACTTGGAAGTAAACTGGACCTCCCCGGTCGGACACAATGCGTCGAGGTAGACCATGGAGCCTGAAAATCTGGTGGATGAAGATCTTGGCTAGTTCAGGTGCAGAGGGAAGTATGGTCAACGGGATAAAATGTGACATCTTGGAAAAACGATCTACCACCACTAGAACCACCGTACAGCCTGATGAGTGGCGCAAGTTGGTGACAAAATCCATGGCGATGTGTTCCCAAGGTACTGTAGGGAACCTGGGGGTGGAGAAAGCAGATTCACCGGAGCCACGGTGATTATCCTTGAGGGCTCAATAATGTGAGCAGGTTCGTCTCCATCCTCGGACGGCTGGAAGACTCTGGATAAGGCGTCAGCTTTGGTGTTCTTGTCACCCGGGCGAAAATGGAGCTCAAAATTGAAGCGAGCGAAAAACAAGGACCACCTAGCCTGTCGAGGATTGAGTCTCTGGGCGGAGTGAAGATAGGCCAGGTTCTTGTGGTCTGAGTAAATCACAAAAGGGTGGACAGCCCCCTCCAGAAGGTGATGCCATTCTTCCAAGGCCAATTTTATGGCCAAGAGTTCACTGTCGCCAAATGAGTAATTGCACTTGGATGAAGAAAAGGCCTTGGAGAAGAATTTATAGGGGTGTAGGTGACCAGAGATGGTTTTCTGAGATAGTACAGCCCTGGCTCCTGTTGAAGAGGCATCCACCTCTAGCACAAAGGGTTTGCTGCTCTCGGGACAGGATAAGACTGGAGCTGTAGAGAATGCCTGTTTTAATGTCAGAAAGGCCTCTTCAGCCTCCGTGGTCCAAGAGTTGGAGCTCATCCCCTTTCGGGTGAGGGCAGAAATGGGTTTGGTATTTGAAGAAAAATGAGGAATAAATTGCCGGTAATAGTTGGCGAATCCGAGAAACCGTTGGATGGCTTTGATGCCGACGGGACAAGGCCACTTGAGAATGGCGGACAGTTTCTCTGGATCCATCTTCAATCCAGCGTCGGAGATGATGTAGCCCAGAAACGGTAACGAGGTCCATCTCAGCGTACAGGCGATTCTCTCAAAGGCTCTGGAGAACCAAGTGGACACTCCTCCTATGAGACGAAAGGTCTGGCGACAAAACAAGAATGTCATCCAAGTACACTACCACACAGGAGTACAAGAGGTCCCGGAAGATTTAATTGACAAATTCTTGAAACACAGCGGGGGCATTGCACAGACCAAAGGGCAAGGGCAAGGTACTCATAGTGACCGTCTCGAGTGTTAAAAGCGGTCTTCCATTCATCGCCCGCGCCGATGCAGATCAGATTGTAGGCTCCTCTGAGATCTAACTTGGAGAAAACCCGTGCTCCTCTGAGGCGATCAAACAGCTCCGAAATGAGAGGAAGGGGGTACCTGTTCTTGATGGTGATGTTGTTCAGGCCCCTATAATCAATGCACGGATGCAGAGAGCCATCTTTCTTTTTGACGAAGAAGAAGCCGGCTCCGGTGGGAGAGTAGGATTTCCATATGAAACCCCTGGCGAGATTCTCCTGGACTTATTCAGACATGGCCAAGGTCTCTGCAGGAGACAGTGGGTAGATTCTACCCCAAGGAAGAGTGTAACCGGGAACTAGCTCGATGGGACAATCAAAAGGCCTGTGCGGGTGAAGAACCTCCGCTTCCTTCTTATCAAAGACGTCTGCGTAGGACCTATAGGCTGAGGGAAGACCCGAGAGGTCAGAGGGTGCACGTGAAGAAGCAGCCGGCCGAATAGGATTCAGGCACCGATCATGGCACGAGTGTCCCCAGCGAAGAACCTCCTCGGATGACCAATCGAGAACTGGCTGATGTGACCATAGCCACGGAAGTCCCAGGAGGATCACGTGGGACAGACCAGGGAGCACATAGAAGGCTATTCTTTCATGGTGCAGGGCGCCGACTGGCAAGTCTACTTCCTCGGTGACCATGGTGATGGATTCCGGTAGCGGTCGGCCGTCCACCGACGCAATTAACCGAGGATTCATCAGACTGACCACGGGAATCTGGTATTTCTCTACCTCTTCACGCCGGATGAAGTTACCTGCTGCACCCGAATCCACGTAAGCCACCTCGGAGCCACGCCTCTGCCCTGAAATCAAAAGAACGGAGATTGTAAGTGGTTGAGAGGAATTATGGACACCTAGGGAGGCCTCTCTTACCTGGCCTAGGTGGATGAGTTTCCCGGTCTCTCAGGACAGGAACAGATGAAATGTGAAGCTCCACCACAATAGAGACACAGTCCTTGTGCCCGTCTCTCTCTTTGCCGGACCTCGGCCAACTTGACACGGTCAACCTGCATTGGTTCAAACTGAGGAATATGGGGAACCCTGGCTGGACGAGGACTAGAGGACCAGTTGGGGGAAAGAGCTGGTCTTGTTGGTCTCCTGTCTCTAGCTGATTCCCGGGCGTGCTCCTGAAACCGGAGATCTACTCAGAGGAAAGCGTGCGGAATCGGATAGCATACTGTCCGACGGTCAGAGCGCCCTGGTGGAGGTTGAAAAGGGACACAGTAAGAGAGGCTAGCCAACCTGGCTCGTCAAAGATCCTTCTGAATGTATCCAAAAAGACCGGAAGATTCGAGACCACGGGATCATCCCTCTCCCTGAGAGGGTTAGACCAAGACAGGGCCTCCCCCTCCAGATATGACATGATAAAGGCCACTTTGGCCCTATCGGAGGGATACTGGTCAGGTAGTAGCTCAAAGTAAAGGCTACATTGGTTTAAGAACCCTTTGCACTGTTTGGGGTTGCCATTGAACCGGAGTGGTTTGGCAAGGCGAGGAGAAGGAACGGGTCCGGGGGAGAGGCAGATGCTGCAGCGGCAGACTGGAGAGTCACCAAGCGATTGTCTACAGAGGCCATATAAGTCAAGATATGGGACTGGGCGTCACGCTGCTGGCCCAGCTACTGTTGGAGACAGGCCAGCTGAGCAGCATTTCCCGGATCGGCGGCCTGAAGAGCTGACAAGCGTGATTCCATGGATTTCATTACGGACATGATGTGCCCCTGGTTCTCCCGCAAAAAGAGCAACTCCTTTTGAGCGGAAGCAGAAGCATCGGCGGAATCCATGGCCTGATCATACTGTTAGGGTTTAGCTAGGCAAGGAAGGATTCCAGGAGTTGACCCTCTAGACCGTGGCACCGAGGGGCCCCGGGCGAGCAACCTGGTGGGGCCGACCCCTATACAGGGAACGTTAGGAGCAGGCCCAGGGGTTCGAATGCCACGGCAGCTGGTACCAAGAGGGGAGGCTCGGAATGAATTGGAGCGAGACAGGGGACCTGGTACCACGAGCTTAGAGAAGGCGTAGGGCTCGGGTGGAGAGACTGGAGTAGGACAGCAGGAGACAAAGGGAACAGGCAGAATGGAGCAAGAACACACAGGACCGGAGTAGGACTGCAGGAATAAGACACGGGCAGGCAGGACGGAGCAGGAACTCACAGGACCGGAGTAGGACTGTAGGTGTAAGACATGGGCAGGCAGGATGGAGCAGGAACACACAGGACCGGAGTAGGACTGCAAGGGCAAGACTCAGGCAGGCAGGATGGAGCAGGAGCACACAGGACTGCAAGGAAAGCAGAGGAAGATATGAGAACCGGTGCAGTGCACAGGGCAGACGCACGGGGGCCTAACATGTGGAAAGAACAAAAACGATCAGGCACCTCCATTATATGAGGGCTGCCTGAAATACCCAGGACGCAGCCCCCATTGGTCCGGCATTGCTTTCGGTTCAGGGCACCATCGGAGCATAAGAAGAGAGAAAGGGATGCGGCTGCGGCCTACGGCGCATGCACAAAGCATGCAAGGACGTCGCGGGCCGCGGGCCAGTCACAGGACGACATGACTGCCGAGGGAAGCCAGGCTGCGGCGTGGGAGCGGACTGGTAAGTACCGTGGGGCGCGACGGGGTTGGTAATACATACCAATCCAGTAGAATCGCCTACGGCCTGCGGCTTCTGTCTTTTGCTCTCCAAAGTGACCAGACACATCATGATAGGCAGTGAGGACCATGTCTACATCTTTCCCTTTGTAGGTATTCTACTCGCTTAGGTGCGACGGGAGACAGTCAGGAGGCAGGTTCCCTTAAAGTTCATGCGGTTTATTACGTCATAAACCAAACAGCACGTCACCAAAATAAACAGCCATCAGTTCAGGAGACAAAGTAACATCACATGTCCTTTTCTTCAGGCTCAGTCTGCGAGCCTCAGTGCACACAGGGGGTATATACCCCCTCACATACAGCTGCCTGGTTCAAGAGAAGGCCACATTATAAGAGTGTAGCCACACCCACGAACCCAGCAGCTGACTGGTCACATGACTGTGACCTCACCACAGGTCCTTCAAAACAATAATAATACAGCAATATTTGTTATGCCTTACATTATGGAGACAAGCCATTTATGAGACAAATATCTCCCATCGATTACACGACCCTTAGCCCTGCCACACCTGTGACCACAATTTGATGGAGATGAGTAACAGTGATGGGATCCACGCTACTGCGATACAGGAATCTTTTCTTAACAAATAACCGTTTTCGCTGTCTCTACAGACAAAGTAGTTGAGGGTTAGCATCGCCTCTGCAAAATCTACCGGGAGGGTTTCCCGTGATTAGTAATTCCGAAATTTCTGCAAACACTCGACTTTCCATCTGTACTTGTATCCATCTAGATTTCAGTAGCGGAGAGTCTGGACTGGCTTACTGAAACTGAAATATATACGAAGATTTAAAAGTACCCCAACAATGTATACTGGTGTACGCTTTGAATACATTTCCCTTTCCCTTTTTCTACTTTTTATATTCTGGTGTAATCCATACTGAGCCTGTGAGTGTCTGTGTCTGACTCTGGAAATATACCGTATAAACTCGTGTATAAGTCGACCCCCCTAATTTTACCTCAAAAAAACTGGGAAAAATGTATTGACTCGCGTATAAATCGAGGGTGCACAGTGAGTGGCCCCAGTTATCTGCAAAGTATGTGGCCCCAGTTATGATGCACAGTGAGTGGCCCCAGTTATGATGCACAGTGAGTGGCCCCAGTTATGATGCACAGTGAGTGGCCCCAGTTATGATGCACAGTGAGTGGCCCCAGTTATGATGCACAGTGAGTGGCCCCAGTTATGATGCACAGTGAGTGGCCTCAGTTATCTGCACAGTGAGTGGCCCCAGTTATCTGCACAGTGAGTGGCCCCAGTTATGATGCACAGTGAGTGGCCCCAGCTTTTATGCACAGTGAGTGGCCCCAGCTTTTCTGCACAGTGAGTGGCACTAGTTATTTGCACAGTGAGTGGCCCCAGTTATTTGCACAGTGAGTGGCCCCAGTTATTTGCACAGTGAGTGGCCCCAGTTATTTGCACAGTGAGTGGCCCCAGTTATTTGCACAGTGAGTGGCCCCAGCTTTTCTGCACAGTGAGTGGCCCCAGCTTTTCTGCACAGTGAGAGGCCCCAGCTTTTCTGCACAGTGAGTGGCCCCAGCTTTTCTGCACAGTGAGTGGCCCCAGCTTTTCTGCACAGTGAGTGGCCCCAGCTTTTCTGCACAGTGAGAGGCCCCAGCTTTTCTGCACAGTGAGTGGCCCCAGCTTTTCTGCACAGTGAGTGGCCCCAGCTTTTCTGCACAGTGAGTGGCCCCATCATGCTGCTGCTGCCACTGCCTCCCTTACAAAAAAAAACAAAAACCTGTATACTCACCTCAGTCGCTGCCCCCTACTCATCAGCGTTGCGCTCTGCAGTGACTGTGCAGGCAGAGAGCGATAGCGCTCTCTGACCTGAATGTCACTGCAGAGGACGCAAGACAGCAGAGCGCAGGGACAGGTGAATATGCCTCCCAACCCCCCCTTCATACTCACCGGGTCCTGGCGCTTGTCTCTGCAGCTCCCCTGCTTGTTCCATGTTGTCGGCACTGCTCTCTTCCTGGTTCAGTGGTCACGTGGCACCCGCTCATTAAATATGCGCATATTGAATGAGCGGATACTGTTTGACAGCTGAAGCAGGAAGAGAGCAGCGCCGACAACATGTAACAAGCAGGGGAGCTGCAGAGAAGGGTGAGTATGATCTGACACCCCTGCTCCCCCTCCCCCGCCGATCCCCCCCGGTATATGACTCGTGTATAAGTCGAGAGGGGGACTTTCAGCCCCAAAAAATGGGCTGAAAATCTCGACTTATACAAGAGTATATACGGTAGATGGGAATTTACAATTACCCCTAGACTGGATACACCTGGTGTCTGCTGATACAGTACCTTTGTTCTAAATTTTTTATTATGGTATAATTAGTGTTGAGCATTCCAATACCGCAAGTATCAGGTATCGGCCGATATTCGCTGTATCGGAATTCCGATAGCAAGTACCGACATTTTTTCAATATCAGATACCGGAATCGGAAGTCCCCATAATGCAATGAGCCAGTGTTGTGGCTGTGATTGGCTGCTGAAATGATGTCATCATGATGCGCAGTCTGTGCGCATCATGATGCGTGGTCTGTGCCGACTGCGGGGGGTCTGTGCCGACTGTCGGGGGTCTGTACAGGCCTGTCGGGGGCCTGTGCCGGCTGTTGGTGGTCTGTACGGGCCTCTCGGGGGCCTGTGCCGGCTGCCGGTGGTCTGTACAGGCCTCTCGGGGGTCTGTACAGACCTGTCGGGGGTCTGTGCCGGCTGCCGGTGGTCTGTATGGGCCTCTCGGGGGTCTGTACAGGCCTGTCGGGGGCCTGTGCCGGCTGCCGGTGGTCTGTACAGGCCTCTCGTGGGCCTGTGCCGGCTGTCGGTGATCTGTGTCGGCTGCCGGGGGCCTGTGCCGGCTGCCGGTGGTCTGTACGGGCCTCTCGGGGGCCTGTGCCGGCTGCCGGTGGTCTGTGCGGGCCTGCCGGGGGTCTTGTGTGTGTGCAGACATCGTTCCATGGGACTACAAGTCCCATCGGGCGATGCCTGCTACAATGACAGTGATTGACACATTAGCCAATGATGGGACAGTAGTAGTCCCATCATCTGGCTAATGTGTTGAATGTAAAAGAAAACAAAAAACAAAAAAACATACTACATACATACTACATATATACTACATTCATACAGCATACATACATACTACATACATGCTTCATATATACTACATTCATACAACATACATATATAACACATACTACATACATGCTACATATATACTACATTCAAACAACATACATACATACTACATACATGCTACATATATACTACATTCATACAACATACATACATACTACATACATACTTCATATATACTACATTCATACAACATACATTTATACTACATACTACATACATGCTACATATATACTACATTCATACAACATACATACATACTACATACATGCTAAATATATACTACATTCATACAACATACATACATACTACATACATACTACATATATACTACATTCATACAACATACATATATACTACATACTACATACATGCTACATATATACTACATTCATACAACATACATACATACTACATACATGCTACATATATACTACATTCATACAACATACATACATACTACATACTACATATATACTACATTCATACAACATACATACATACTACATAATACATGCATACTACATATATACTACATTCATACAACATACATACATACTACATGCATGCTACATATATATTACATTCATACAACATACATACATACTACATACTACATACATGCTACATATATACTACATTCATACAACATACATACATACTACATACTACATACATGCTTCATATATACTACATTCATATAACATACATACATAGTGCATACTACATACATACAACATGCTACAGACATACAACATACATACATACATACATACTACAAATTGCATACATACTACATACATACTACATACAATACATTCATACAATACATAAATAGACATACAGTACATATAACATAGAGTACATACTCACCATCACTTGTCACTTTGATACCCGAAGCCAGTGTCATCTATGAAAAAATATGAAAATAACGAACAATCAATATACTCCCTGATCCGCAGAAATCCACACGTGTCCAATGCCGATCTCCCGTGGACAACAGCAGCATCAGCTGATGCGACCGCTCTCTACGGGGCTCCAGGAATCCAGTGATGGGAGGTAGGTATCCTTCAGCACAGTATTCCTCCGCCACTGTAAAAAAATAGTCCCTAGTCTCACTTTTGGCATTGCTGTGTGAGAAAGTTCCCACACAGCTTTTGCCATAAAGTGAGACCAGGAACTATTTTTTTACAGTGGCGGAGAAATACAGTGCAGAAGGATACCTACCTCCCGTCACTGGATTCCTGGAGCCCCGTAGAGAGCGGTCGGATCAGCTGATGCTGCTGTTCTCCACGGGAGATCGGCGTGGGACATGCGTGGATTTCTGTGGATCAGGGAGTATATTGTTTGTTTGATATTTTCATATTTTTCCACAGATGACACTGACTTTGGGTATCAAAGTGACAAGTGATGGTGAGTATGTACTCTATGTTATATGTACTGTATGTCTATATGTATGTATTGTATGAGTGTATTGTATGTAGTATGTATGTAGTATGTATGCTGTATGTAGTATGTATGTTGTATGTCTGTAGCAAGTTGCATGTATGTAGTATGTATGTACTATGTATGTATGTTGTATGAATGTAGTATATATGAAGCATGTATGCAGTATGTAGTATGTATGTATGTTGTATGTCTGTAGCATGTTGTATGTATGTATGTAGTATGTATTTACTATGTATGTATGTTGTATGAATGTAGTATATATGTAGCATGTATGTAGTATGTATGTATGTTGTATGAATGTAGTATACAAGTAGTATGTATGTAGTATGTAGTATGTAAGTATGTTGTATGAATGTAGTATATATGAATCATGTATGTAGTATGTATGTATGTTGTATGAATGTAGTATATATGAAGCATGTATGTAGTATGTAGTATGTATGTATGTATGTACTATGTATGTATGTTGTATGAATGTAGTATATATGTAGCATGTATGTAGTATGTATGTATGTTGTATGAATGTAGTATACATGTAGTATGTATGTAGTATGTATGTATGTTGTATGAATGTAGTATATATGAAACATGTATGTATGTTGTATGTCTGTAGCATGTTGTATGTAGTATGTATGTACTATGTATGCATGTTGTATGAATGTAGTATATATGTAGCATGTATGTAGTATGTAGTATATATGTATGTTGTATGAATGTTGTATATATGTAGCATGTATGTAGTATGTATGTATGTTGTATGAATGTAGTATATATGTAGCATGTATGTAGTATATATGCACAGTATGTTGTATGAATGTAGTATATATGTAGCATGTATGTAGTATATATGCACAGTATGTTGTATGAATGTAGCATATATGTAGCATGTATGTAGTATGTAGTATGTATGTTTGTTGTTTGAATGTAGTATATATGTAGCATGTATGTAGTATGTATGTATGCTGTATGAATGTAGCATATATGTAGTATGTATGTAGTATGTATGTATGTTGTATGAATGTAGTATATATGTAGCATGTATGTAGTATGTATGTATGATGTATGAATGTAGTGTATATGAAGTATGTATGTAGTATGTATGTATGTTGTATGAATGTAGTATATATGTAGCATGTATGTAGTATGTTTTTTTTTTACATTCAACACATTAGCCGGATGATGGGACTACTACTGTCCCATCATTGGCTAATGTGTCAATCACTGTCATTGTAGCAGGCATCGCCCAATGGGACTTGTAGTCCCATGGGACGATGCTTGCACACACACAAGACCTCCAGCAGGCCCGCACAGACCACTGGCAGCCGGCACAGGCCCCCGGCAGCCGGCACAGACCACCGACAGCCGGCACAGGCGCCCGAGAAGCCCGTACAGACCACCGGCAGCCGGCACAGGCCCCCGGCAGCCGGCACAGACCACCGACAGCCGGCACAGGCCCCCAAAAGGCCCGTACAGACCATCAGCAGCTGGCACAGGCCCCTGACAGGCCTGTACAGATCCCCGAGAGGCCCATACAGACCACCGGCAGCCGGCACAGGCCCCCGACAGTCGGCACAGACCCCCAAGAGGCCCGTACAGACCATCGGCAGCCGGCACAGGCCCCTGACAGTCGGCACAGACCCCTGAGAGGCCCGCACAGAGCCCGCCCGCACACACAAACATGCAGTGTCCGCCCACGCACCGCCCACACTCTTCCCCCCTCCCGAACAGGATGTACAAGGCAAGAAAGGTTTTTTTTTAATTCCGATATTTCTGTCCCATTGACTTGAATGGGACTTCCGGGATCGGAATCGGCGATACCCGATACTTTTTTCATATCGGCCGATCCAATCCGATATTTTTCAATATCGGGTGGTATCGCTCAACACTAGGTATAATCCATACTTAGTGAGCGTGTGTGGTTTACTCCTTCTATATATACGGAGATAAAAATTTTACCCTATACTATATGCAGCTTCTATCTTGTTATACAGTACCTTTGTTCGACATTTACTATTACGGTCAAATCCATACTGAGTGAGCGTCTGAGGGTGACTACGGGAATATCTATGCGGAGATTTAAATTGTACCCTATAATATATATATATTTGCTATCTTGTTATCCAATACCTTTTTTTCCGTATTTTGTTTTATGGTCAAATCCAGACTGAGTGAGTGTCTGAGGGTGACTCCGGAAATATATACCGATATTTCAAATTTGACCAACACTGTTTACAGCTCTACGCTTGTGATACATTACCCATTTACAGCTTTTTATATTCTTGTCTAATCCATACTAGGCCTGAGAGCGTTTGTATCTGCCTCCTGAAATATATATGGAGATTCAGAATATTTAAACTATACTATGTATACCTTGTATCTGGTGATACTGTACCCTTTTTCAACTTTTCAGATTATTGTGCAATCCATACTGAGCCTGTGAGAGTCTGTGTATAAATCGTGAAATATATACGGAGTTTTACAATTATCCCTAGACAGTATAGAGCTGTACGCTTCTGATACAGTACCATATATCTGCTGGTATTTTGGGAACATTTTCACAATAATTAGTAAGTAGGTTGGAAGAGGCCACAGACGTGGGCGTGGGGGGCCAGCTGGTACTGATGGTGGTGGTGGTGCATCTGCTGGTAGTGCCAAAAGCACAATAGCAGCTAAGGCAGGAGGTGTTGAGCCTGCGTCATGGTCTTGCTCCGGAAGGCCTGTAAGGTTCCCTTTTCTGGGAGTAGGTAAACTGCTTTTAAAGCTGGAGCATCAGGAACTGGTTTTGGCTTACATTGCTGAAACAGCCTCCAGCTCTATCGCCTCCTCTTCTGAAGTTTAAAAAAATGCAAGCACTGAGTTGTCAGTGCAGGCTTCTGGTCAGGAGCAACCCCTTTCCTTGGGTCCTTCACCCACACCAAAAGTGAAGTATGCGGCAGCCCACACTTCAGATTACTCCATGGAGCTCTTTTCACATGCCATGCCTGGGTTCATTCTAAATGGGGCACATTATATATGGAGCATTATTTGGGCCCATAAGACACAGGAACATCATCCATGGGGCCCATCATATACTGGAGCATTCAAAATGGGGCAGATTATATATGGAGCATTATTTGGGCCCATAAGACACTGGAGCAACATCCTTGAGGCCCATCATATACTGGAGCATTCTAAATAGGGCAGATTATATATGGAGCATTATTTGGGTCCATAACACACTGGAGCATCATCCTTGGGGCCAATCATATACTGGAGGATTCAAAATGGGGCAGATTATATATGGAGCATTATTTGGGCCCATAAGACTCAGGAGCATCATCCTTGAGGCCCATCATATTCTGGAGCATTCTAAATGGGGCAGATTATATAAGGAGTATTATTTGGACCCATAGCACACTGGAGCATCATCCATGGAGACCATCATATACTGTAGCATTATGTGGAGCTCATCATATACTGTATGGAACATTATATGGGACCAATTATTCTGTATGGAGAAATATATGGGGCTCATTATTCTCTATGGCGCACCATATCATGGCAATAATACTGTATGGAGTAATATACAGTCCGTTTTTTGAGCTATTGTAGAATTTAAAATAGATATCAGTCATGTCATGTAAGAAGTGAAGCATTTTTCATTGTACTATGCCTATATTTCTGTGCCATATCGGAGCATCAAGAATTGTAGTATGTGTTAAAGAGGCGCACTGACACTCTTTGGCACGGGACACACGAAAACCTGGAGCCAGCCCAACCCCCCCACAACTTTAGCCAAATAACCCCCAGTTTTCTGTTAGGAACGGCGGAACGCACTATATATAAATAATAATAAAGTGCGTTCTCCGCTCGGGGTCCACCGTGCAGTAGATGATATAACCGCTGCTAAGTGGTGGCAGGAGCAATATGGCAGAAATGCGCACAGGGTTAAACTTCACCCAGGTGCACAGAGCAATCTCAGTTAATTCACAGAGATGCCAAATAAGTACAAACACAAAAGACTGAGACTGTTGAGGTCACAGTACTTAGTAAAAACGCACACACGGTATCAGGTCACAGGAGTAGCGCAAGACGACGGCACTAAGTCCGTCAAGACCTACCGTGTGCGGAGCGTCGCAACTGCGGGCGCAAAAGGGGCTGCTACTGCAGAGCGGCGTGGACAATGCCGCTAAACGACAAGGCTAAGGCGCAAGCGCAGTGTCGGACGCTAGCAGCTGTGGATGTTGCAGCAGAGGAGCGCTGGCGCTGATTCTAACTCAGTCCCTAACCACATACTTAATATCAGAGGGAAAGGGTTTTTTAATGAGTCATTCACCAGAATCATACATCCGTCCTCATACATACAGCAGCAAGCAAGTCTATACTAGTGCATGGCGGAATAGCCATGCGCGCCTTTTATAGCAGCCGGGACCTTCCGCAAGCTTCCAGATTTCTGAGATGGACCAATGAAATCTGGAGCGGGACCTGAGCACATGACTCCCGATCTCCAATGGGAGATCATCCCATGAGCTTGTTCAGTAGGAGGACAGAAGGACAGCCTCAGGAGAGATTTGCTGCAAGGCAATCTCCTCTGCAATCTCCTCTGCAGTAGATAAACAGCAGGAGACTGCAGAATGTGAGGGTCTGGATCCCTGAGGAGTAAACGCAGAAATCCGATGCCTAACAGTTTTCAATGCGTAACTATTACTATAAAGTAGATTAACATTGACAAGCTTAAGTAATAAAAATTGTTGTTGTTGGCACTGAAATGGGCACTGTAGGTGTGCTTACTGTCTTCCACTCCCTGCCGACTTTGCTTCCCCATTGACTTGCATTAGGTTTCTTGTTTCAGACCTCAGACTTTTTCCTATAGTCGGACGATTTCGTTCGACTCGACTTTTGAAAAAGTCGGGTTTCATGAAACCCGACTTGACCCTAAAAAAGGCAAAGTCACTCATCTCTAATAATGAGTAGAGGATTTTCCTGTGCCCAACCAGTACCTGGGTTCAAAGGCTTATTGGGGTGCATATGACTTGGTAGCAGGGCAGGCCTTGCAGTCAATCCATAAGAAAAGCGTTTGAGAATACGAAATGAATAAGGTGAAGTGGATTTTCCGTTGGCCATCCAGTACATCCCTTGAAAAGCTTATTGTGGTGCATGTAACTTTGGGGCAGGTCAGGCCTTGCATTCATTGCAACATTTTTTCAGGAAACCCTCCTGTACCTCTCATGAAAGAGGTATTGGGGTGCGTCGTAATTCTTGGCAGCCCATCCACTCACTGCATAGGTAATAACAGCATAAGAGACCCACTGTTTAATAATGGCCCTTTAAGAAGATTAATGCTGCCTGATGCCCCTGTAAAAATAGGCTCTGTGACTTTAAGAGTCCTTCCTTCATAAATGAAACAAGATGTGTCTACTTATGTGTCACACACCACATGGCCAGCTAGGGTTGTTAAATGTTACATTTCCCAGTAAATGCATTGATATTGTTTGAAAGCAATGCTAAAGTTGCAAAACGTCTCAAAAACGCTGTGTGTGAATATAGCCCAAGTGGTGGAGGAACATTTTTTGGGGGGTTAAACATTTTGGCTTAGATAAAAGTCTTTAACCTGGAAAGGATGTTCCTTAACATATTTCCCAGCAAAATCCATTTTGGTTTAGTTTTTGTAGGTTTTTTGGTGCACCTGTAAAAAGGGCGTGAATCTTTGACAAACATTGTTTAGAGCTTTGACCTAGGAATAAGAAATGTTTCCAGGAGCAGATAACATGATGTTCCCGTGTCATTTGAGCAGTGTTTCCATCATTTTCTGACGTTTTTAGACCTTGAAAAGACCCTCGGGGGGATCGCGGTAAATATGCTTGAGTCTCCCATAGACTTACATTAGGCTCATTGTTCGGTCCGAGTACTCGAGTATTCCAATTTGGTCGACCTGAGCAACGAGCACCCGAGCATTTTAGTGCTCGCTCATCACTAATACCAGGATGGGGCCCAGGATAAGGGAGTTATATACCAGGATGGGGAAAAGTTTATACCAGGAAGGAATCCAGAATGAGGGATATATATACCAGGATGGGGGATCTTTATACCAGGATGGGAGATATATATATATCAGGAAAGGGTCTAGGATAAGGGACATATACATCAGGATGAGGCCCAGGATTAGTGATATATACCAGAATGGAGGGCTAGGGAGAGGCCTAGATGAGAGACACGTATACCAGGTTGGAGGGTATATAAATATATGACAGAATGGAAACTGGATGATGGACATTCATACCAGGATAGAGGATATATATTTTTATAATCTTCCCAGGATTAAGGGGACTAAGTCCAAATTTTGCACTAGGGCCCACCGGATTCTAGTTATGCCACTGGCTATTAGCCAAGTAAGTATTTGACCATATTATAATTTTTGCACATGTTTTCCATTTCAAACCATATAAACATGAATTCTCATTGGATGAAGCATAAGAGGTGATGTGCATTTGTGTGATGAAGGAGGATGTGACCTTAGGATATCTACACTCTTTTTCAAACTGTACACAATTATTAGGCAACTTGATATTGGGAATGTTGGGGCCCTTCTTAAATGGGAAATTTACAGTAAATGAAAACAGTCACATCTCTTATCATTGTCTGAGAGGTTGTGGTTGGTGCATCCCACAAAATTGATTAACAACAGATTAAGAAACTGACAGACTCCATGGATTAAAGACTTAAGACTGTTGCTGAAAAGAAGGGTCACTATATACTGATATACCTCTCCCTTCTTCTTTCTTCTCTAATCACTCCAACTCTTTAATTATTGGCATAATTTTATCCTTTTAATTTACTCATTTAATCCGGTTGTGTTGATTAATAACCAGTTCATACATTTTCTACATAACTGTTTATTTGGTAGGTGGCAGCATATTTTTTATCTAGAATATCTTGATTCATTTATTCATTCATTTACACCATGATTTTTCCACCTCCAAACTTCACTGTACACTACCATTCAAAAGTTTGGGGTCACCCAGACATTTTTGTGTTTTCCATGAAAACTAATACTTTTATTAATCAAATGAGTTGCCAAATGAATTTAAAATCTAGTCCAGACATTGACAAGGTTTGAAAAGAAGATTTTTATTTGAAATAATAATTTTCTCCTTCAAGCTTTGCTTTCGTCAAAAAAATGCTCCCTTTGCAGCAATTACAGCATTGCAGACCTTTGGCATTCTAGCATTTAATTTGCTGATGTAATAAGGAGAAATTTCACTCCATGCTTCCAGAAGCCCCTCCCACAAGTTGGTTTGGCTTGATGGGCACTTTTTGCGTACCATACGGTCAAGCTGCTCCCACAACAGCTCAATAGGGTTGAGATCTGGTGACTGCGCTGGCCACTCCATTATAGATAGAATACCAGCTGCCTGCTTCTTCCCTAAATAGTTCTTGCATAATTTGGAGGTGTGCTTTGGGTCATTGTCCTGTTGTAGGAAGAAATTGGCTCCAATCAAGCGTTGTCCACAGGGTATGGCATGGCATTGCAAAATGGAGTGATAGCCTTCCTTATTCAAAATCCCTTTTACCTTGTACAAATCTCCCACTTTACCAGCACCCAAGCAACCACAGGCCATCACATTACCTCCACCATGCATGACAGATGATGTTAGGCACTCTTCCAGCATCTTTTCAGTTGTTCTGCGTCTCACAAATGTTCTTCTGTGTGATCCAAACACCTCAAACTTGGATTTGTTTGTCCATAACACTTTTTTCCAATCTTCCTCTGTCCAATGTCTGTGTTCTTTTGCCCATATTAATATTTTCCTTTTTTTAGCCAGTCTCACATATGGCTTTTTCTTTGCCACTCTGCCCTGAAGGCCAGCATCCCGGAGCCGCCTCTTCACTGTAGGCGCTGACACTGGCGTTTTGCGTATACTATTTAATGAAGCTGCCAGTGGACCTGTGAGACATCGATTTCTCAAACTACAGAATCTAATGTACTTGTTTCATTGCGCAGTTGTGCAGTGGAGTCTTTAAAGGGAAGTAGAACACACTGTTGTAGGAAATCTTCAGTTTCTTGGCAATTTCTTGCTTCTCTAATCAGCCAAACTGTTTTCAGCTGTGCTAACATACTTACACAAGGGATTTCAAGGGTATTCTAACCATCCATCAGCTTTCTTACACAGTTAGCAAACACACAGTACCATAAGAACACTGGAGTGATGGTTGTTGGAAATGGGCCTCTGTACACCTATGAAGATACTGCATTACAAATCAGACGTTTGCATCTAGAATAGTCATTTACCACATTAACAATATATAGAGTGTATTTCTGAATCATTTAATGTTAGTTTCATTGGGAAAAATGGCTTTTCTTTCAAAAATTAGGAAGTTTATATGTGACCGTAAACTTTTGAACGGTAGTGTAGGTTTGATGTTTTGGGGGTGATAGGCAGTGCTTTTTTGCCTTCAGACCTGGCTTGTGTTATGGCATCCAAATAATTAAATTTTGGTCTTGTCTGACCAGAATATATACTTCCAGTATGTCACAGGCTTGTCTAAATGTTGTTGAGCAAAGTTTAAGCGCACTTGAACATGCTTTTTGTTCAGCAATTGAGCCTTGTGTGGTAAGCGTGTATATAGGCTCTGGAGATTGAGTACATTATTTATATTTTCTTTTACATAATTGAACCTGCTGATCCCAGATGGTTCTGTAGCTCTCTATGGGTGTTCCTTGGCTCTTGGACAATTTCTGATAATTATTTTCACTCCTCTGCTTAAAAGTTTGTGGGAAGCACCTAGTCAAGACTGTTTTATGGTGAAATTATGTGCTTTCCACTTCTGGATTATGGCCTCATCAGTGCTCACTGAAATCTTCAGTAGTTTATAAACTCTTCTGCAAGCAATGTCATAAGTATGTTTTGCAACTGTAAGGTTGCAAAGGTCTTGAGACAGCTGACTGGTTTTACTCATCATAAAATGTTTGTTGTGTAGCTCCTTTGTAATAGAACACCTTTTTATAGACTGAACCAGCTAATACTGTTTTTAACTAAGTGGCAGGATTTCTTTCTAATTACTGATAGATTTTAGCTGGTGTCATGACTTTTTCACCTATCTTTCTTCACGTTTTCAATCTTTTTTCTTTGTGTCATTTCTCATTATTTCACATAACTTTATCTAAGGACAGGTCAGGCGGAGTTGCAGTGAGATTAACTCATTGTTTGAGTGCTTAATCAGTCTTCATAGTTTGTCCTCCACCGTTTTGCAGGTCAATAAGCTACATGGACTTATTCAATGGGTAATCAACATATTAGCACACCCTTCGACTGTGTTGATCACCAGAAACTTGGGAATGCTATGAAGGATATGGGTGTGTTGAACCATCTGATCAGCCTCATTGGGAACCTTTACATCGACCAATAAGCAGCACTCTGCATGGAACACGGCAGCACATCATGGCTCAAAGTAGAGCAAGGCATCAGACAAGGCTGCATCTTGTCACAATTTCTCTTCTATTTATAAAATGCAAAAATGCTGAGGAAAAAAAATAGCTCAAGGATAAGGTCTTATCTGGTCAATAAATATCATAAATTGTATCAATATATGCTGACCTGATCCTGGGTTGAAAGGCTGCTGCGGATCCATGGGTGATTTCACCAGAAGAGCAAATAAAACATAGAAAGTTTGTGGTCCATATCCCCGTTACCAGCTTGTGAAGAAATGTTGGATGACAGAAGTATTAAAAAATAACGGTTTCTTTAATTTAAAGCAAACCTGTCAGCAGTTTTAGCCAATATAACATAGGCCACTGCCTTTCAGGGCTTATCTAGAGCATTCTATAATGCTGTAGATAAGCCCCGATCTGACCTGAAAGATAAAAATAAGTTTTATTATAGTCACCTGGGAGGGGGCAGTCCGGTATGATGGGTGTCGCAGGTCCGGATCCGGCAAGGCGGGCCTTGCATTTAATGCGTAGGCTAACAGTATGGAAAAACCAAAAGAATAATGTGAACTTGATTTTCCTATTGCAATCCAATATGTAGTTTCAAAAGGTTATTGGGGTGCGTGTAACTTTGTGGCAAGGCATGCCTTGCATTCAATACCTAGGCTATCAGTATGGAAGAACAAAATGAATAATAAGACCATGGCTTTCCTGTGGCCATCCAGTACCTGGGTTCAAAGGCTTTTTGGGGTGCATGTAACTTTGGCGCAGGGTAGGCCTTGCATTCAATGCATAGCTTACAGGATGGCAGTACCAAAAGAATAATGTAAACCTGGTTTTCCTGTGACCATCCAGTACATCTTTTCAGTGGGTTATTGGGTGCGTGTAACTTTGTTGCAAGGTGGGCCTTGTGTTTAATGTATAGGCTAACAGTATGGAAGTACCAAACGAACAATGTGAACTTAGATTTCCTGTGGTCTTCCAGTATGTCAAACGCTATGGGAGACCCACTTCCTTCTAATGGGAACATTTAGGTTTTGATTCCCTCAAGTACATCTGTTGAAAGGCTTATTGGGGTGCATGCTACCTTGGTGCAGGACAGGCCTTGTATTCAATGCATAGGCTAACAGTATGGCAGTACCAAAAGAATAATGTGAACTTGGTTTTCCTGTGGCCATCCAGTATGTCGTTTCAAAGGGTTATTGGGGTGCGAGTAACTTTGTGGCAAGGCATGCCTTGCAATCAATACATAAGCTAACAGTATGGAACAACAAAATTAATATGTGAACTTGGTTTTTGGGTTGAATGTAACTTTGTGGCAAGGCGGGCCTTGCATTCAATGCATTGTCTCACATTGTGGTAGAACCAAATGAATAATATGAATTTGGTTTTCCTGTGGCCTTCCAGTACGTGTGTTCAAAGACTTATTGGAGTGCATGTGACTTTGTGGCAGGGAGGGCCTTGCATTCAATGCTTAAGCTAACAGTGTGGAAGAACCAAATGATTAATATGTACGTGGTTTTCCCATGGCCATCCAATACGTCGGTTTAAATGCTTATTGATGTGCATGTAACTTTGTGGCAGGGCAGGCCTTGCATTCAATGTATAGGGAAACACTATGGGAGACCCACTTGCTTCTAATGGGAACATTTAGGACATGAGGCCCCCAAGTATGTCTGTTGAAAGGCTTATTGGGATGCATATTACTTTGGTGCAGAGCAGGTGTTACATTCAATGCATAGGCTAACAGACTAATGTGAACTTTGTTTTCCTGTGGCCATCCAGTATGTC
The DNA here is from genome assembly GCF_039654945.1 of Dendrobates tinctorius. NCBI lineage: Eukaryota > Metazoa > Chordata > Amphibia > Anura > Dendrobatidae > Dendrobates > Dendrobates tinctorius. Next base: position 11,846,384 of record NW_027361699.1, read on the forward strand.
GTTTCAAAGGGTTATTGAGGTGCAGATAAACTTGTGGCAAGGCATGACTTGCATGAATAATGTGAACTTGGTTTTCCTGTGGCCATCCAGTAACTGGGTTCAAAGTCTTAATGGGGTGCATGTAACTTTGGTGCAGGTCAAGCCTTCCATTCATTGCATAGGCTAACAGTATGGCAGTACCAAAAGAATAATGTAAACTTGGTTTTCCTGTGGCCATCCATTATGTCGCTTCAGAGGGTTATTGGGGTGCATGTAACTTTGTGGCAAGGCATGCCTTGCACTCAATTCATAGGATAACAGTATGGCATTACCAAAAGAATAATGTGAAACTGGTTTTCCTGTGGCCATGCAGTACGTCATTTCAAGGGTTATTGGGGTGCGTGTAACTTTATGGCATGGCAGGCCTTGCATTCAATGCATAGACTAACAGTATGGAAAAACCAAAAGAATAATGTGAACTTGGTTTTCTTGTTGCCAATCAGTATGTCGTTTCAAAGGGTTTTTGGGGTGCGTCTAACTTTGTGGCAAGGCATGCCTTGCATTCAATACATAGGCTAACAGTATGGAAGAACAAAATGAATAATATGAACTTGGTTTTCCTGTGGCCTTCCAGTATCTTGGTTCAAAGGCTTATTGGGGTGCATGTAACTTTGGTGCAGGGCAAGCCTTGCATTCAATGCATAGCTTAACAGTATGGCAGTACCAAAAGAATAACGTGATCCTGGTTTTCCTGTGGCCAGCCAGTACATCTTTTCAATGGATTATTGGGATGCGTGTAACTTTGTTGCAAGGTGGACCTTGAATTCAAGGCTAACAGTATGGAAGAACCAAACAAATAATGTGAACGTAGTTTTCCTGTGGCCTTCCAGTATGTGGGTTCAAAGGTTTATTGGGGTTCATGAAACTTTTTTGCAGGGCAGGCCTTGCATTCAATGTATAGTCAAACAATATGGGAGACCCACTTCCTCCTAATGGGACCATTTAGGTCATAAGGCCCTCAAGTATGTCTGTTGAAAGGTTAATTGGGGTGCGTGTTACTTTGGTGCAGGGCAGGCCTTGCATTCAATGCATAGGCTAACAGTATGGCAGTACTAAAAGAATAATGTGAACTTGGCTTTCCTGTGGCCATCCAGTATGTCATTTGAAAGGGTTATTGGGGTGCGTGCAACTTTGTGGCAAGGCATGCCTTGCATTCAATACATAGGCTAACAGTATGTAACAACCAAATGAATAATGTGAACTTGGTTATTGGGCTGCATGTAACTTTGTGGCAAAGCGGGCCTTGCATTTAATGCATAGGCTCACATTGTGGAAGAACCAAATGAATAATGTGAACTTGGTTTTCCTGTGGCCATTAAGTACGTGGGTTCAAAGACTTATTGGAGTGCATGCAACTTTGTGGCAGGGCAGGCCTTGCATTCAATGTATAGGAAAACACTATGGGAGACCCACTTGCTTCTAAGGGGAAATTTAGGTCATGAGGCCCCCAAGTACGTATGTTGAAAGGTTTATTGGGGTGCGTGTTACTTTGGTGCAGAGCAGGTGTTGCATTCAATGCATAGGCTAACAGACTAATGTGAACTTGGTTTTCCTGTGGCCATCCAGTATGTCGTTTCAAAGGGTCATTGGGGTGCAGGAAATTTGTGGCAAGGCATGCCTTGTATGAATAATGTGAACTTGGTTTTCCTGGGGCCATCCAGTACCTGGGTTCAAAGGCTTAATGGGTGCATTTAACGTTGGTGCAGGTCAGGCCTTGCATTCAATGCATAGGCTAACAGTATGTAAGAACCAAATGAATAATGTGAACTTTAGCTTTCCTGTGGCCTTCCGGCACGTGGGTTCAAAGGCTTATCAGAGTTCATATAACTTTGTGGCAGGGCAGGCCTTGCGTTCAATGCATAGGCTTACAGTATGGCAGTACCAAAAGAATAATGTGAACTTGGTTTTCCTGTGGCCATCCAATACGTCATTTGAAAGGGTTATTGGGGTGCTTGTAACTTTGTGCCAAGGCGGGCCTTGCATTCAATGCATAGGCTAACTGAATGGAAGAACAAAATGAATAATGTGAACTTGGTTTTCATGTGGCCATCCAGTACGTGAGTTAAAAGGCTCATTTGGGTGTGTGTGAATTTAGTGCAGGGCAGGCTTTGCATTCAATTCATAGGCTAAAAGTATTGCAGTAACAAAAGAATAATGTGAACTTATTTTTCTTGTGGTCATCCAGTATGTGGGTTCAAAGACTTATTGGGGTGTATGTGACTTTGTGGCAGGGCCAGCCTTGCATTCATTGCATAGGCTAACAGTATGGCAGTACCAAATGAAAAATAATGGGAATTTTCATTTCATGTGGCTATCCAGGACATCTGTTCCAAGCTTTTTTGGGGTGCGTGTAACTTTGGGCAGGGCAGCCCTTGCATTCAATGACTATGCAAACACTATGGGAGACCCACTTTCTTATAATGGGAACATTTTTTCAGGAGGCCCTCCTGTACGTCTCATGAATGGGGTATTGGGATGCGTCCTAATGTTTGGCAACCCAGCCACTCAATGCATAGGCAATAACAGTATAGGAGACCCTCTCTTCAATAATGGCCCTTTAAGAATAGTAATGCTGACTGATGCCCCTATAAAAATAGGCTTTGTGACTTTAAGAGTCACTACTACATAAATGAAACAAGATGTGTCTGATAGAGATGAGCGACTTTGCCTTTTTTAGGGTCAAGTCGGGTTTCACGAAACCCAACTTTCTCAATAGTCAAGTGGAACGAAATCGGCCAACTATCGTGAAAAGTCGAAGGTCCGACTGAAACACAAAACCCCATGCAAGTCAATGGGGAAGTAAAGTCAGCAGGGAGTGGAGGACCGTAAACACACCTACATGCCGGACCGCTTTTTTAAAGGGCGCAAAAACTCTCTCTCCCCGGACGCTGCACATTGCATCTCGTTGCCCACAGTGTACGTCCTTGCTCAGTGGCTGAAAAAAGTCACGTGCAAGCATTCTGGGAAAACCAACTTTGGCGCTCGACCGCATGGCCGACTTCACGCTGTGGTCGGGTTTCAGTCGGCGAAACCCAACATTGCCATAAGTCGGCGACTTTTGAATCTGGCTGACCTGTTTCGCTCAACTCTAGTGTCTGATGATATGGCCAGCTAAGGTTGTTAAATGCTTCAATGACATTTCCCAGTAAATGCATTTGTATTGGTTGAAAGCAATGGTAATGTTGAAAAACGCATAAAAAATGCTACGTATGAACATAGCCAAAGTAGTGGAGGAACATTTTTGGGGGGGTTAATTATGTTGCCTTACATAGAATCATAGAATCAAAGAATTGTAGAGTTGGAAGGGACCTCCTGGGTCATCTGGTCCAACCCCCTGCTCAAAGCAGGATTCACTAAATCATCCCAGACAGATATCTGTCCAACCTGTGTTTGAAGACTTCTATTGAAGGAGAACTAACCACCTCTTGTGGCAGCCTGTTCCACTCATTGATCACTCTAACTGTCAAAAAGTTATTTCTAATATCTAATCTGTGTCTCCACCCATTCAGTTTCATCCCATTGCTTCTAGTCTTTCCTTGTGCAAATAAGAATAAAAATGATCCTTCTGCAATGTGACAGCCCTTGAGATATTTGTAGACAGTTATTAAGTCTGCTCTCAGTCTTCTCTTTTGCAGGCTAAACATTCCCAAATCCTGCAACCTTTCCTCGTAAGACAGGGTTTGCAGACCGGTCACCATTCTGGTCGCTCTTTTCTTAACTTGCTCCAGTTTGATGATGTCTTTTTTAAAATGTGGCGCCCAAAACTGGACACAGTATTCCAGGTGAGGTCTGACCAAAGAGGAGTAGAGGGCAATAATGACTTCACGTGATCTAGACTACATGCTTCTGTTAATACATCCTAGAATTGCATTTGCCTTTTTTGCTGCTGCATCACACTGTTGACTCATATTCAGTCTGTGATCTATTAGTATACCCAAGTCTTTTTCACATGTGCTGTTGCTTAGCCCTATTCCTCCCATTCTGTATATGCTTTTTCATTTTTATTGCCCAGATGTAGTTTTCCCTGTTAAAAACCATTCTGTTAGTTGCTGCCCACTGCTCCAGTTTATTTATATCTTTTTGAATCTTCTCTCTTTCTTCTCTAGTATTAGCTATCCCTCCTAGCTTTGTGTCATCAGCAAATTTAATCAGTATACCCTCAATTCCTTCATCTAAATCGTTGATAAAGATGTTGAACAATACAGGGCCCAGGACAGAACCCTGTGGTACCCCACTTGAGACACTCTTCCAACTGGATGTGCAGCAATTTACGACCTCTCTTTGGGTCCGATCACTAAGCCAGTTATGAATCCACCTAACAGTTGCCTTGTCCATTCCATACTTAGTCATTTTTCAATAAGGATTGTGTGAAATACTTTGTCAAATGCTTTGCTGAAGTCAAGATATACTATATCTACAGCATTTCCCTGATCCATCCAATCAGGACACTAGGAAGCCCCCTGCTGCTGTCTCTCAGGTATATGCCACTTTACCTTCACTATGATTATGATGCTTGCATCTGGCCACACAGGATTTTCTAAATATTTGATACTTGTACCTGTTGTTGATTAAGTGGTTGTGTATTATACCAACTATTTTACCTGAGGACATGGTTTATTTTACCATACTATACTTTTTACTATATCAGTCAGTTAGGTCTTAATAGGTCCAGCACTCTTTTTTGCTATACCCATGTGGTTGTGGATGTGACACATTTCATTGTCCCCATTTGTTCCCCTCACTTGTTATCTGTCTTTTTAAAGTGTATTAATAAATGTAAATTTTATTCAATTCCTTCTGGACCCTTTGTTGTGTTTTTGGAGCTTTGCTCATGGTTTGCTATATATTCGCGATAGGTCCATATTCCTCTATGTTGTCAGTTAATATTACTATTATTAAGTGTATTGATTTTTCATATCAAATAAGCTGACAATTGTCAATAGCATCCTAATAAGCAACAACATATCGGGGAGAAGCCATAATGACAGCTTGCGATCTTGCAAACAGAGTGCCAGGTAAAGCCACAAATAAAACTCCATATGAGCTATGGAACTGCGATTAGCCTAACCTGCAGCACCTCAGGATATTTGGAAGCAAAACATTTATGTATGTTCCCAAAGTAAAACATTTCAAGTGGGAATCACACGCAAAGCAGGGAGTCCTGGTGGGTTATAGTGAAACTCAAAAGGGATACAGAGTCCTGCACCCAGAGACCAACACAGTAACCATCAGCAGAGATGTAGTGATTGCTAAAAACTCTGTATCGCTCAAATTCCATGAAGTTATACCAGTTATTCAACCTAAGAAATAAGAACAAGAATCTCAATCACCAAACCCAGACGCCGAAAAGGAAAACACTGAAGTGTGGGTAAGCTCTGAATCCACTAAGTAAGACACAGAAGAGCCAAGTCACCTTCCAGTCAGGAGATCAGAAAGGCCAAACAAAGGTATCCCAGCTAGATGGTTTTCTTATAAAGTCAGAACACTTCCTGAACCAGAGCCACAGTCATGACAAGAGATGCAAAAACTGCCTGTTAACAGGAAGCAGAAGTGCATAAATGCTGTTAAAGAAAAGATGGAGTCCCTTCACCAACTCCAGACATGGGTGCTTACTGAGCTACCACAAGGAAAAACAGCTATCGGGTGTAAGTAGGTTTTCAAAAACAAATATGACTCAGAAGGTAAAGTTCACCGGTTTAAGGCAAGATTGATCGCAAAAGGGTAGTCGCAAAAGTATGATTAAGATTACGATGCTACATTTTCAACAGTTGTGAAGCAAACCACATTCAGAACTTTAATGTCTGTAGCTGCAGTTCTACAGATGACAGTGAGACATTTTGACAACAAAACAGCCTTCCTACATGGTGATATTGAAGAAGAGTTGTACATGAGCCAACCTGAGGGATATACTGTATTAACAAGGGTGAAGAGCACCTTTTTTGTAAAATGCAAAAACCTCTCTATGGACTTAAGCAGTCGGCAAGAGCTTGGAATTTGAAAATGAACCGTTTTGATGGATGAAGGATTTAAAAGACCTCAAGCTGATCCATGTGTGTATACAAAGAATGTAGCAAAGGAGTGGATTTATATTCTCCTATATGTAGATGATGTAATCATGTCTCATCAAGATGAAAAGGAAATTGCAAAGCTAAGTGAAATTCTCAACCAGCACTTTGAGACTAAGGAACTTGGAAATGTTACATATTATTTGGGAATCCAAATCCAGAGAGAGGAAGATGGAAGTTTTCTTCTCAACAAAAATTCTAAAATTTCCGCAATACTAAAACAGTTTGGAATGTTAGATGTCAAAGGTGCATCAACAACAATGGATCCATCATACTTTAAGTTGGAAGGAGAAGAAGATCTGCTACCCGGCAATGCGACTTACAGACAAGCACTTCTGGGAGCGCTTCTTTACATAGCAACCACAACTCGTCCAGATATCACAGCCACAGTTGGAATTCTCTGCCAACGTGTAAGCAAGTCACACCAAGGAGACTGGAATGCAACTAAGAGAATTCTTCAATAGCTTAAAGAAACTCAAAGGCTAGTATGGCGCATGTCGCATCTCCCCCTTTGAACTGGGCTCCGGTGGTGAGCCCTCCTAAAAGCTGGGACATGTCAGCTGTTTTCAACAGCTGACATGTGCCCAAAATAGCCACAGGCGGAATTGCGATATTAACTAGTTAAATGCCGCTGTCAAGCTCTGACAGCAGCAATTAACAAGCACTTCTGCCTGTCGGGCTGGAAATACGCGCACCGCTGACACTCGTCACGTGATCGGGGGTCATTAGTGTGACGGCATAGCAACCAGAGGTCTCCTTGAGACCTCTATGGTTGTAGATGCCGAATTGCTATGAGCACCACCTGGTGGTCGGCTCTCATAGCAATGCAGTAATTCAGCTACATAGAGGCGATCTGAGCATCGCCTCTATGTAGCAGAGCCAATCAGTCTATGGCAGCTTCTAGCCTCCCATGGAGGCTATTGAAGCATGCCAAAAGTAAAAAAAAAGTTTTAAAAAATATTAAAAAAAATATAAATGTTCAAATCACCCCCCTTTTGCCCCATTCAAAATAAAACAATAAAAAAATCAAACATACACATATTTCGTATTGCTGAGTTCAGAATCTATCTAACCGATCTATCAATAAAAATAGGATTAACCTGATCACTAAACGGCGTAGCGATAAAATTTAAAAATGCCACAATTACATTTTTTGGTCGCCTCAACATTGCGTTAAAATGTATTAACGGGCGATCAAAAGAACGTATCTGCACCAAAATGATATCATTAAAAACGTCAGCTCGGCAAGCAAAAAATAAGCCCTCACTCAACCTGAGATCATGAAAAATGGAGATGCTACGGGTATTGGAAAATGGCACAATTTTTTTAATCAAAGTTTTGAATTTTTTTTCACCACTTAGATAAAAAAGAACCCAGGAATGTTTGGTGTCCATAAACTCGAAATGACCTGGAGAATCATAAAGGTATGTCAATTTTAGCATTTAGTGAACATGGTAAAAAAAAACAAAAAACGAGTGTGGGATTGCACTTTTTTTTGCAATTTTACCGCATTTGGAATTTTTTTCCCATTTAGAGTACACGATATGGTAAAACCAATGGTGTCGTACAAAAGTACAACTCGTCCTGCACAAAACAAGCCCTCAAATGGCTATATTGACTGAAAAATAAAAAAGTTATGGCTCTGGAGAGAAGGGGAGTGAAAGTCAGAAACGCAAAAGCGAAAATGGGCTCCGGCATGAAGGGGTATCTGCATCAGAAGATCTCACTCTCAGAGGTTATGTGGATGCAGAGTGGGCTGGAGATTCAATTTCTTGGTCCAGCAGAAAACAAGTGTCAGTCACATTATCTTCTACAGAAGCAGAATATATGTCTGCTGCTTATGCAAGTCAAGAAGTAGTTTGGTTGAAACAACTTTTGGAAGATTTCGGCAAGCCTTTAGCTCAACCAACAGTTATCTATGAGGATAACCAAGGATGCAATAAACTTGCCAGCAGTGAGAAGATTAGTGCAAGGACTGAGCAAACATCAGGACTGTGCAAGGACTGTGAAACATCACCACTTACGTGACTTAGGGCCCCTTCACATTTAGCGATGCACCAGCGATCCCGATCACGATATGACCTGGTCAGGATCACTGGTGCATCGCTAAATGGTCGCTAGTGAGCTGCCAAACAGGCAGATCTCAGCAGCGATGCAGCGACGCAGAAGTGGTCATTACTTACCTGTCAGACGCGGCGATGATGACGTCCTCCGCCCGCGTCCACGCGTCGCTTGTCGGCGCCAACAGCAAGCCCAGCAGGAAGCCACCAACGAGAAATGGACCAGGCCGATCTCGCGTGATCACCGATAACCAGCAGGGGAGCCGGTCGGAGGTAAGTATCAAATGTAGCGATATTGCTAGCAATATCGCTGCTGCATCACAACATTGGTGACGCTTTAGCGATATTGCTAGCAATATCGCTATGTGTAAAGCCCCCTTTAGTGAAAAGTGGTGTACTCAAGTTTGTTTATTGCGAGTCTGACAAGATGATAGCTAATGGTATGACAAAACCATTACCAAGAGCCAAGTTTGTGGAGTTCAGAACCGCAATGGGACTAAAAGGATAAGTAGTTGTTGAGTGGGAGTGTTGAAATATGTTTGGTTCAACAACGCAATTTCTGTCTATGAGTGTTGAGTTGCTAGATTTGTATGCTGTTCATAAAGATAGAACAAAAAAACTCCCAGAGGCTCACAGAGGGAGAGCATGTGACTGTATTTCCTGTTTTTCCTGTGTCTCTGTATGAGAGAAGCTGCCTGCTGTAGATACTGCACAGATTGAGACACACAAATGTTTTATTTCTGATCTATTAAGCTTATCATACAGTAAATTGTTCCTGTTTGTTCCTGAATAAAGAAGCTCTGTCACACGCTTTTAGAGTATTGTGAATAATCCGCTGCCAACAAATATACTGTTCTGTATATATCTCCCTGATTTGGAAAGATTTTGAGAGTTTATTAAAATTATTAGTGCCACATATACTAATTCCAACTAATTGGAATCATGAGGACTTCAGATAAGGAACAGTAATTGTTCTAAAATGAATTATTCTCTTTACCACCTAAGTAGAGAAGATATATTTAAAGCCAAATAACTTTATTCCAACAAAATATGTGAAAATCGCAATCAAGATGAGACAAGCAAGAAGCCAATATCAAACAGGTTTATTGATATTTGAATAATCCATTAGATTATACAGAATATTTAAATCTTTTTATAAAACTACAGTGAAGAGATTATAGAATGCCATTTTGCAATATGTGATATAGCTAAATAATATACAAATAAGAATGCATTTGAGGGTTTTGAGTTTACCCCAACATTTTTTATTTCTGTTTTCCAACACTTTAGCTGCATGAATACAAACCAATTACTGAAAATATTGATTTTGTTATTTGGTTCCATCATTTTATCTACAGATCTAACAAGAATATAGTCAATTAGAATATGCCCACTTTACATACAATTCATCAATGTAAAGAAAAGATCTTCTTTGCATTACCTACTGATGTACACTTGCACTGCACAAAATTAAAAAAAAATAATGCAAATAATTAAACAAATAATATGTTTGTCTATCAACCAGCAGCCTATGTTTTTATATGTATAATTAAGCTACAAAACTCCTTGGTTTACAGTAGTTATCTGTAGTTATCTTGTCAGCATCCAATAAAAATGATTTATTACTGCACTAGACCAACTGTAGAGACTGTCCATACTGTGACATCTGCTACTTTGGAGTTTTTCTGACCATGCAAGCACCTAATGTTCATATCATGCAGTGATTTTACCATTTTGCAACAAACTGACAGACCTTCTTCCACGCAAAGTGACATATTTCATGTTTATGCATATATCAGTGGCTACGTTATTAATGTGTAATGTAGAGCAGCAGAACACTGAGCTAATACATAATACAATTTCTTGAACACATAATAATAATAATACAGTACAAGATATTTCAATCAAGAAACGTAAAAGCAGATTTTTATAGATTCTAGAATTTAATAAAAGTTTATGAGGGGCTGTCCTTAGGAGGAAAGTAGAAAGCCACTCTTACTCGGAAGCTCTGTGCCTTCCTAACAGTTTATAGACTTTTACACTCCATGGACCAAAAGGCATTTATCTCAAACAAACACCCCTCATATTCACCCCATGAGCACCTGAAAAATAGTATTAAGGACTCTGACTACTCCTGAGTAGTGTTGAGCATTCCGATACCGCAAGTATCGGGTATCGGCCGATACTTGCTGTATCGGAATTCCGATACCGACTTCCGATATTTTTTCAATATCGGAATTCGGCATCGGAATCGGAAGTTCAGTTGATTGACGGCCTGACGTCATCATGATGCGCGGTGTGTGCGCATCATGATGCGCCGTCATTTCGGGCCTTCCGGGGGTCTCTGCCGGCCTGCCGGGGGGCTGTGCCGGCCTGCCGGGGGGCTGTGTGGACTGCCCGGGGTCTGTACCGGCCTGCCGGGGGGCTGTGCCGGCCTGCCGGTGGTCTGTGCACCCTGTGGGGGTCTGTACCGGCCTGCCGGGGGGCTGTGCTGATGTCCGGGGGTCTGTGCAAGCATCGTCCGATGGGACTACAAGTCCCATCGGGCGATGCCTGCTACCATGACAGTGATTGACACATTAGCCAATGATGGGACAGTAGTAGTCCCATCATCCGGCTAATGTGTTAAATGTTAAAAAAAAAAAAAATACTACATACATACTACATGCATGCTACATACATACTACATGCTACATACATACTACATATATACTACATACATACTACATACATGCTACATACATACTACATGCATGCTACATACATACTACATGCTACATACATACTACATATATACTACATACATACTACATACATGCTACATACATACTACATGCATGCTACATACATACTACATGCTACATACATACTACATATATACTACATACATACTACATACATGCTACATACATACTACATGCATGCTACATACATACTACATGCTACATACATACTACATGCATGCTACATACATACTACATATATACTACATACATACTACATACATGCTACATACATACTGCATGCTACATACATACTACATACATACTACATACATACTACATGCATGCTACATACATACTACATATATACTACATACATGCTACATACATACTGCATGCTACATACATACTACATACATACTACATACATACTACATGCATGCTACATACATACTACATATATACTACATGCATGCTACATACATACTACATGCTACATACATACTACATATATACTACATACATACTACATACATGCTACATACATACTGCATGCTACATACATACTACATACATACTACATACATACTACATGCATGCTACATACATACTACATGCATGCTACATACATACTACATGCATGCTACATGCATGCTACATACATACTACATGCTACATACATACCACATACATACTACATACATACTACATACTACATATATACTACATGCATGCTACATACATACTACATGCTACATACATACCGCATACATACTACATACATACTACATACATACTACATGCTACATACATACTACATACAGTGGGGAAAAAAAGTATTTAGTCAGTCAGCAATAGTGCAAGTTCCACCACTTAAAAAGATGAGAGGTGTCTGTAATTTACATCATAGGTAGACCTCAACTATGGGAGACAAACTGAGAAAAAAAAATCCAGAAAATCACATTGTCTGTTTTTTTTTTCATTTTATTTGCATATTATGGTGGAAAATAAGTATTTGGTCAGAAACAAGCAATCAAGATTTCTGGCTCTCACAGACCTGTAACTTCTTCTTTAAGAGTCTCCTCTTTCCTCCACTCATTACCTGTAGTAATGGCACCTGTTTAAACTTGTTATCAGTATAAAAAGACACCTGTGCACACCCTCAAACAGTCTGACTCCAAACTCCACTATGGTGAAGACCAAAGAGCTGTCAAAGGACACCAGAAACAAAATTGTAGCCCTGCACCAGGCTGGGAAGACTGAATCTGCAATAGCCAACCAGCTTGGAGTGAAGAAATCAACTGTGGGAGCAATAATTAGAAAATGGAAGACATACAAGACCACTGATAATCTCCCTCGATCTGGTGCTCCACGCAAAAACCCACCCCGTGGGGTCAGAATGATCACAAGAACGGTGAGCAAAAATCCCAGAACCACGCGGGGGGACCTAGTGAATGAACTGCAGAGAGCTGGGACCAATGTAACAAGGCCTACCATAAGTAACACACTACGCCACCATGGACTCAGATCCTGCAGTGCCAGACGTGTCCCACTGCTTAAGCCTGTACATGTCCGGGCCCGTCTGAAGTTTGCTAGAGAGCATTTGGATGATCCAGAGGAGTTTTGGGAGAATGTCCTATGGTCTGATGAAACCAAACTGGAACTGTTTGGTAGAAACACAACTTGTCGTGTTTGGAGGAAAAAGAATACTGAGTTGCATCCATCAAACACCATACCTACTGTAAAGCATGGTGGTGGAAACATCATGCTTTGGGGCTGTTTCTCTGCAAAGGGGCCAGGACGACTGATCCGGGTACATGAAAGAATGAATGGGGCCATGTATTGTGAGATTTTGAGTGCAAACCTCCTTCCATCAGCAAGGGCATTGAAGATGAAACGTGGCTGGGTCTTTCAACATGACAATGATCCAAAGCACACCACCAGGGCAACGAAGGAGTGGCTTCGTAAGAAGCATTTCAAGGTCCTGGAGTGGCCTAGCCAGTCTCCAGATCTCAACCCTATAGAAAACCTTTGGAGGGAGTTGAAAGTCCGTGTTGCCAAACGAAAAGCCAAAAACATCACTGCTCTAGAGGAGATCTGCATGGAGGAATGGGCCAACATACCAACAACAGTGTGTGGCAACCTTGTGAAGACTTACAGAAAACGTTTGACCTCTGTCATTGCCAACAAAGGATATATCACAAAGTATTGAGATGAAATTTTGTTTCTGACCAAATACTTATTTTCCACCATAATATGCAAATAAAATGAAAAAAAAACAGACAATGTGATTTTCTGGATTTTTTTTTCTCAGTTTGTCTCCCATAGTTGAGGTCTACCTATGATGTAAATTACAGACGCCTCTCATCTTTTTAAGTGGTGGAACTTGCACTATTGCTGACTGACTAAATACTTTTTTTCCCCACTGTATATACTACATGCATGCTACATACATACTACATGCTACATACATACCACATACATACTACATACATACTACATACATACTACATGCTACATACATACTACATATATACTACATGCATGCTACATACATACTACATGCTACATACATACCACATGCATACTACATACATGCTACATATATACTACATGCATGCTACATACATACTACATATATTCTACATGCATGCTACATACATACTACATGCTACATGCATGCTACATACATACTACATACATACTACATGCTACATACATACCACATATATACTACATACATACAATACATTCATACAATACATACATAGACATACAGTACATATAACATAGAGTAACATACTTACCAATACTTGTCACATTGTTCCCCGAAGCCATTGTCTTTTCCGGAATAAATATTAACATAACAAACCACAAAAATACTCACCCACGATCCGAAGCAGTCCACGAGTGTGTCCCACGACGATCTTGGGTAGAGAACTGCAGCATCAGATGATGCCGCCGTTCTCTACGGGCTGCAGGAATCCAATGACGGAAGGTAGGTATCCTTCCGCACTGTATTCCTCCGCCACTTAAAAAAAAAAAAGTCCCTAGTCTCACTTTATGCCATTGCTGCGTGGGAATTTCCCACACAGCAATGGCATAAAGTGAGACTAGGGACTTTTTTTTTTTTTAAGTGGCGGAGGAATACAGTGCGGAAGGATACCTACCTTCCGTCATTGGATTCCTGCAGCCCGTAGAGAACGGCAGCAACAGCTGATGCTGCAGTTCTCTACCCAAGATCGTCGTGGGACACACTCGTGGACTGCTTCGGATCGTGGATGAGTATTTTTGTGGTTTGTTATGTTAATATTTATTCTGGAAAAGACAATGGCTTCGGGGAACAATGTGACAAGTATTGGTAAGTATGTTACTCTATGTTATATGTACTGTATGTCTATGTATGTATTGTATGAATGTATTGTATGTATGTAGTATATATGTGGTATGTATGTAGCATGTAGTATGTATGTAGTATGTATGTAGCATGCATGTAGCATGCAGTATGTATGTAGCATGCATGTAGTATATATGTAGTATGTATGTGGTATGTATGTAGCATGTAGTATGTATGTAGCATGCATGTAGTATGTATGTAGCATGCATGTAGTATATATGTAGTATGTATGTAGCATGTAGTATGTATGTAGCATGCATGTAGTATATATGTGTTATGTATGTGGTATGTATGTAGCATGCATGTAGCATGCATGTAGTATGTATGTAGTATGTATGTAGTATATATGTAGTATGTATGTAGCATGTAGTATGTATGTAGTATGTATGTAGCATGCATGTAGCATGCAGTATGTATGTAGCATGCATGTAGTATATATGTAGTATGTATGTAGCATGTAGTATGTAGCATGCATGTAGTATATATGTAGTATGTAGCATGTAGTATGTATGTAGCATGCATGTAGTATATATGTGTTATGTATGTAGCATGTAGCATGCATGTAGCATGCATGTAGTATGTATGTAGTATATATGTGGTATGTATGTAGCATGCAGTATGTATGTAGCATGCATGTAGTATATATGTAGTATGTATGTTGCATGTAGTATTTATGTAGTATGAATGTAGCATGTATGTAGTATGTAGTATGAATGTAGCATGTATGTAGTATGCATGTTGTATGTATGTAGCATGTAATTTTTTTTTTTTTTTTTTTTTTTTTTTTACATTTAACACATTAGCCGGATGATGGGACTACTACTGTCCCATCATTGGCTAATGTGTCAATCACTGTCATGGTAGCAGGCATCGCCCGATGGGACTTGTAGTCCCATCGGACGATGCCTGCACAGACCCCCGGAGCCTGCACAGACCACCGGCAGGCCGGCACAGCCCCCCGGCAGGCCGGCACAGCCCCCCGGAGCCTGCACAGCCCCCCGGCAGGCCAGCACAGCCCCCCGGCAGGCCGGCACAGACAACCGGCAGGCCGGCACAGACCACCGGAGCCTGCACAGACCCCCTGGCAGGCCGGCACAGCCCCCCGAAAGGCCCGTACAGACCCCAGCGAGGCTGTACAAGGGCAGGAAAGGGTTTTTCTTATTCCGATACCGGAAGTCCCATAGACTTGAATGGGACTTCCGGTATCGGAATCGGCGATACCGATACTTTTTTTAAAGATCGGCCGATACCATCCGATACGATACTTTGAAGTATCGGACGGTATCGCTCAACTCTACTCCTGAGCACATTGGAAGGAAGATGTTGACTCAAATTCTCAGCAGGAATCAGTGCAGAACATCAATACCTTGACTAGTTGCTTTAATTGTAGGTAGAAGAGGAAGTGTAAGTTTACATGGCATCCTTTAGCTGCTGGTGCAGCTGGTGAAATTTCAAAAGCAAAGCTGCTTGAATCAAACAACAATGGTCATTTTCCTGAGGTAGCTTCACCGGTTGCTTTTCGGTCGTTCTAGTGACGGCTCCACTGCAGGTGGCTTTCACTCTATACTGTTAAGAACAAAGAGTGATTATTGGTAGTCTATCCAAAGATTGGTGACTAATACATGTGCTAAAATATAAAGGAACAGTCTCACCCGTCTGTCAAATCCAGAATTGGTCAAAGCATATCCAACAGTACAGTTTTTGGAACCATAAAATATTAGGAAATACAAAAAAAACATTATTCTTACCTCTTCAGTCCCTCCGATCCTCACTGCCTTCCGACTGGTGCTTGTTGCATTGTCAGCATCAGTGAAATCCCCTGGCTTTGGTCTCTAGGCCAAGGCTTCCACGTTATCCAGGCCTGGGATGGTTCCATGCATGCGTTTGCAAAGGTCAAGTCAAAACATATAGTATGACGTTACTGGATGCACTGCAACATTTGCTGTTGCATGTGCACAAACCTCCTGGTCTTAGAAAACCTGCAAGTCTTGACTTAGCTACCGAGGTCAATGGATTTTTCAACAATGGAGGCTGAAAATTGCAATGAACTGTTTCTCTATCAATGTGAAAAAAATTCCAACATCAGAGATGCTGGCAAACATGACTCGCCACCACTATAAAAACCAATAGAGATTTCAGGCACTATTAAATCTCCTATATAAACACAGAGTTAAATTCAAGTAGAATTTCCTGAAATCAACGGTTCCTCACAAATTTGAATACCCTTCAATGTTTTTTGTAGTATCAGCAAAAAAATGCCTTTCAGGGACGACAGCATAAGCTTCCCCAAAATGCCCTGCAGAAATGTGATCACATGCTGTAGCACAGCCAGTCAGGGGGACTATCACAGGCAAAATAAAAAATATGGGCCAGCAAAAACCACTCAAAGTTTTTTTTAACTAAATCCAAGTTCTGAAATCAATGTTTCTTTCTGTTTGTAAGTGAAAGTGTGATGCATGTATTTTGAGAAGTGACATTTTTTAAAAGAGAAATCACTCTAATACTTACACTTAAACACAACTGTTACCTACCAAAGTGTGTGCACTTATTTAATATAATTTTTTAGCCTTGTTCATTGCTCCAATGTTCTAATATTAGATGCATATACACACCACCTAAATACAGTGACTATTTTCAGTTGTTGCCAGTGAGATATGATTCTATCTAAATTTTCTGGTCCCATCCTATTTCGTAAAGGCTCATGACATTTTTTTCTTCAACAATATTATTATCACTCTATCCTTTTTATTTTTTGAATACCTGTTTTATTGGCCAATGCTAGATATTGTACAGTCCACGACCATATATGAAAAGAGCAAGCGGGCACTATCACAACAGTAATAATTAGAGTCTATATTCACTGGGGGATCTCTTGCATGACATATATAGAAACCAAAAAGAGGAAAAGAATCATGCAAAAAAATAGGATCACCACACAGTATCGATAGGTACAAACTAAGAGCAAATTTTATTAATGACAAGCCAAAAAACAGCACACATTTAAAAACATTTAAAACATCCAAAAGATCATAAATGGACTCTCCAAAAGATGACAGAATATAACATAATAGATTTTAATATATCAGTAGACCGCATATATGGAGCATGCAGTGCAAAAGTTAAACCCTGATTATTACCATAAGCCAAACATGCAGGATGCATTGGGCATCATTGTGTATTTACTATTAACCCCTTTCTTGTGGCATTCAGCCGTTTGGCTTACGGTAATAATCAGGGTTTAACTTTTGCACTGGATGCTCCATATATGGGGGCTACACTGGTTTATAATCTAAGATTGTTGGTTATATGCTAGCAGCATTTATTCAGAGTTATTTTTCTCTGTGCACTTTCAGCATTTGCGGTCTACTGATATATTAAAATCTATTATGATATATTCTGTCATCTTTTGGAGAGTCCATTTATGATCTTTTGGATGTTTTAAATGTTTTTAAATGTGTGCTGTTTTTTGGCTTGTCATTAATAATATTTGCTCTTAGTTTGTACATATTGATACTGTGTGGTGATCCTATTTTTTTGCATGATTCTTTTCCTCTTTTTGGTTTACAGTCCACGACCATACTACCGTTGTTACCTTATGTATAGTGTTGAGCATTCCAATACTGCAAATATCTGCCGGGGGTCTGTACGGGCCTGCCGGGGGTCTGTGCCGGCTGCCGGGGGCCTGTGCGGACTGCTGGGGGTCTGTGCCGGCTGCCGGGGGTGTGTGCGGACTGCCGGGGGTCTGTACGGGCCAGCCGGGGATCTGTGCCGGCTGCCGGGGGTCTATGCGGACTGCCGGGGGTCTGTAGTATATATGTAGTATGTATGTAGTATGTATGTATGTTGTATGAATGTAGTATATATGAAGTATGTATGTAGTATGTATGTAGTATGTATGTTGTATGAATGCTGTATATGTAGTATGTATGTAGTATGTATATACAACACATTAGCCGGATGATGGGACTACTACTGTCCCATCATTGGCTGATGTGCCAATCACTGTCATTGTAGCAGTCATAGCCGATGGGACTTGTAGTCCCATCGGACGATGCCTGAACACACAAACAACCCCCGGCAGGCCCGCACAGACCCCCGGCAGTCCGCACAGACCCCTGGCAGGCCCGTACAGACCCCGGCGGGCCCACATAGACCCCCGGCAGTCCATACAGACCCCCGGCAGCCGGCACAGACCCTCGGCAGGCCCGTACAGACCCCCGGCAGTCCACACAGACCCCTGGCAGCCAGAACAGACCCCCGGCAGGTGGCACAGACCCCCGGCAGGCCCGTACAGACCCCCGGCAGTCCGCACAGACCCCCGGCAGCCGGCACAGACCCCTGGCAGGCCCGTACAGACCCCAGGCAGTCTGCACAGACCCCCGGCAGGCCCGCACAGACCCCTGGCAGGCCTGTACAGACCCCTGGCAGGCCCGCACAGACCCCGTCCGCACACACAGACACGCACAGTGTCCGCCCATGCACCGCCCACACTCTTCCCCCCTCCTGAACAGGATGTGCAAGTAAAGAAAGGGTTTTTTTAATTCAGATATTTCTGTCCCATTGACTTGAATGGGACTTCCGATATCGGAATTGGCGATACCCGGTACTTTTTGGGTATCGGCCGATCCGATCCGATATTTCTCAATATCAGATGGTATCGCTCAACACTACTTATGTTCCCTACTGGTCTTGAGCTGACTGTATTTTTTGGGTTATAAGAAGCACTTTTTTTGCTCAACATTTAGGGGGAAAATTGGGGTCTGTCTTGTAATCTTAATGTAGCTTACCTGCTGAGGTGGAGCATGGTCACAGGAGGCAGATTCGCTGATGCAGTAGGCTGGCAGCAGAAGGAGTGGGGCAATGCTGCGGGCACCGTGCTGGGAGGAGAGAGTGTCCTGGCAGTTCAAGGCTGCGGACCCTGGGCTTTCATAAAATGTCAGCAATGAGTGGAGTCCCCTTCAACTTGATTTCCCTGCAGTGGGCTTCAGGAAAATGGCTGCTGGCGAGGATTTTGCAACTGGTTGACAAGTTGAATTTAGCAATCATGGGAGCCAATTCAAAACTGTTGGCTGCTGCCACAAATTACTTTTCATGCACATACCTGCATAGTGACCTTTATATTTATGTTCATTTTTGTCAAGGGTGGGAGAATGAAAAATTAGCTAAGATTGTTCACAAAATTTACAAAAAAATTAAACATTATACTTTTGTCCAAAATGTATGGTAATCCAAACAAAAGCATAGGTGACAGATTTGTATTAGGAAAAAGTTTTTGGGTGACTGCTGCAGGTTATCATGCTATAAAAATGAAGTGGGCAAAAAAAATTCACATTTTTTATAGCATGCACACTTTGTGAGGAAGATAGTTGTGTTTAAATTTCTGGAATGTGAGGATTCTGCTTTTGTCTTAAAAAAAAAATCTTAACCAAAAATAGGCAAAAGAAATACGAAAAGAAATTGCTTATGGCTTGTCTGTCTCAAGAACCAAGAAGCACATTTTCTCATGCACACAAGCCTTAGTTTGATTATTTTTCTTCAGTAGCAAAACTAAACCATAGGGATTTTAATCTGCTCTCCTTTTTTAGTGCGTCAAGAATAAAACAGAAAATTGAATGTGCTCGAGTAATCTTTCAGTAAACTGCCAGAATAACTATGCTCTATGCTAATACTGCATTAGAGCAACCCCCTTCTTGTGGCTTTACAATTTCTAATTTCTTTCCAATCAACTTCTATTCTGTGTTCATGCAGACAATTCTAACCACCCATCTTATAAGAAAGCCCCTCTATGTAGAATTTACATAATTTCCAAAAGTGACATCGCTATTGGCTTTTTGAAAATATCACTGCCTCTCTGATCACACACAGATCTGCCTTCAATACAAGCGCTCACAGTCACAGCACCAATATAGAATGTGCTGGTCTGAGCTATGTTTTTATTTTATACTGGGCATTGTTTCATTTAAGATGAGGCTGTGCAGTCAGTGGACAATACATTTAAAGTTATTGGATCACTATATACTATTGTAAATTATCACATTGCAACTCCTAGTGAGTTTTTTGACCATTTGCTGCAAAGTTTGTTAATTTTTTTTTTTTTTTTTTTTTAAATATACATTTACATCTTAAGTCTAGGGCAAGACTTTTCAACAAGGTAGAGGAGTACATTATTTGTATTGTAAAGTCATAACTGACAAAAGTTATATAGTATTTATGCAAGTATTATCAAACTATAAAAAAGTTGTATGCTTTTCAAACAGCCAAGTGCAGATATGAAACTATAGATATTTATAGAATTGCAATTTCTATAAAATGTCAGCAATAGGCAAAGTGTTAGAGTATAATTGGGATGAAACTGAAAAGCTATATTACATAGATAATTGCAACTAAATGAAATTGTAAGAAAATTTGACAAGCTTTTACATTCATTAAGTGTAAAGGGATAGGCAATCAATTTACCTCACAGTGTAGTTGGTAATTTATATAGCACCATTATGCGCCTTCTGAGAACATAGTTATACTGTTGAGAAAAACAACATATTTATGATGTAATTAAAAAAGTAAAATGAATTTAACTCAAACATGTTAACTCATCAGAAGTGACATTGCCTTATTTTGTTGAGAGTTATAAATGTGCCAATTTTTTCTTTTCCTAATGGATGAAGATACAGTTCAGATAAAACGGCAAGTCGGATGTTGTTTGAAAGCTATCAAAAAAGTTATTACTTTTAGTCAACTTATTTTTCACATTGACACAAAATTGAGTTAACCAATTGTCAATAACAAATATATTTTAGCATTAAAAAAGTAAACAATCAAAAGTGTGTATGGAGGTGTTTGTAGATGTAGCTGAATTGTTCGTATTTTCAGATCATCTAAAACAGCAGCTGAAAGACCAATTGTATTTTGCAGTGTTATAAAGGCTTGTAACCAATATGCCAAACACAGTTTCTTAAAGCGAACCTATCACATTGTCCAATTAGTCTGATCTGTGGACAACATGATATAGACAAGGAGTGTCATGATTGTGTCATGTCCTCCTGGGAGATGTGAGAGTAGAAGACCACTATGTATTGTGAATTGCAGATCTTCCATTTAGCCATTTAGCCTGTGTGTTTGTGTCCCATATTAAATGGATTTGGTTTCCTTTGGTGCTGAAGAGCTTGCCGACCCTTTCTGCTGGTCAGAAACTTTCATTTTAAATTGCTTCTGATCTGGTATTTACCTCTCCCTGTAAAACCTTGCCAAACCATCTCTGCCTAGTCAGTGAAAGCTTTGATATCTAGGTCCTTGGAGATGCTGTGCCAAAGAGGAGACCATTGTTGTTACTGGAGATTGTTGCATGCTATTTTTAGATGTATACTTTTCTCATTGTCCTGTACCCATTTGGTTTCTACATTCCTATGCTTCCATATTTACCTCTTTAACTTTGCTGAGTGTTTGTATGTTGGTTGCTTTCTGTTATCCCTGTTTTGTATTTGTGTCCTGTTTACCTTATATATCTGTCCCAGGACTTATAGGGTAGGGGAGGGGACAGATCAAGGTTTTACAGGAACATAGTAAGGTTGGAGACTTGGGCCTCTCTACCTTCAAGAGTACCCCAGGGACATGGAGAGTTAGGGCCCCAGTTCCAGGGACAGTTTGAGGCCCCCCTTCCTTACCAAAGACCATCACAGCTTGACAAGGAGAACCTGAGTAGAATGCTACTGTATATTGTATCTGTGTCAAAGGATTCCATATAAATTGTGTTTAATTCATCAAAATCCCTTGTGTCTATGAGCATATGAGTTCAATTTGTGGTCTTACACAGTGATTGACAGGTTTCTCAGCATGCACAGGCTTATACATGTATTGCCCAGAAAAGATGGGTGCCAATCTGAGGTCTAATGACTGAATTAAACCCCTTTCAATATATTTTATTGAACAAATAGCCTTAAAGATGCCAAAGTGAACTCACCATATAAATTAATAGTAACTGGTGGTAATGAACACTTTACAGGTGTTTATGAACAGGTGGTTCATATGGAAGCCATGCTATTACAGAAAATAGCGTGAAAAATGATCCCCCTTTGGAGAGTAACAACATATTTATTCTTTAGCAAATGAAAATTTAAAAGCACAATCAATCCAAGGATTAACTCTGTTTTGGGATCAATAATAGACAACAAGTTCACTGTTTAGATAGAAAAGAGATATTAGCAAGCTCTTACCAAGCTTAAACAGACACTCCCATCAAAGTTTTTATCCTCTTAACATATTGCAATCATCATCAAATTATATGCTCATGTGTACTTACAATTGCTCCTTTTTCCTTTCTTCCTTGTGCATTCTTTTATTTTATCTGCTCTATGTAGAAGCAGGAAGTCTTTTGACCTTGCATTTATGATTCTCTTCAACTCCTGACCCAGCTGTTCCTCTCACTGCCATAGACTTTTGCAGTGACTCATGACTTTTGCAGAGAAAATTGATCTCCTGTTTCTACATAGAGCTTAGAATGAATCAGTTAGTCAGCTTTTAATCATGTGATTTCATAGACTTAATGGAAAACAGAAGAATTAACTAGGTAGAAAGGCAAAACGAGCAATTGTAAGTACACAGTGCAAAATAATGTGATGACTGCATTATATAAAATGGATAAAAACTTTGATAACAGTGCTTCTTTAAAATTATCTCTCTATTTAGGGATCAGAAATAAATAAACAAGCAATGGCTTCTCATCAAACCGTGAAAAAATTAGCTGTTTTTGGGAAAGGTTTGCTATCTGTGAGATTAATAAAAAAAATTATAATTGATTTTTATAAAGCCATCCAAATATTATCCAAATGTTTCAAGAACAGGAACAGGTTAGCTGTTTCCAAAAAGTAGATGAAATGACTTGTCATCAAATTGCAAAAAAATTATCTCTATTTTGGGAGCAGTTTTATGTTTGAGCACCCTGACGAAGATGCACTTCTCAGCAGCCATAAAGCATAACTTATACAACACACTGTAGGAAGGACAAAGGATGTGTATTTTTAAGCAGTTAGAAATGAGCACATTTTGTAACATTTACACACACATACAAACGAGATCTCACACTTGGCACTGACGAGTGGCAGTACACCAAAACACAGTGTCTGCAAATTGATATTCTGGTTTTGGTTTTTATCCTAAGTCATATGTCAAGGCTCGTTGGAGAGTCGATATTGACTTTTAGGATTGCTACTTCCCATAGGTGGCACTAGAGTTCTAGTCCTCTTCCTCTCTGAAAAGACAATTTGCATATTTCCCAGAGTTGCAATGCGGCTTGAAAGTCTCCTTATTTTGGCATGGTTGACATGTCACTCTCCATAATGAGAAACGATACCCCTTGGATCCCGGTCAGACACCTCTCACACAGCCAAACCAGATCACACACTTTGCATTCACAAGGGGCAATACCCCAAAACACAGTGTCTGCAAATTGAGATTCTGGTTTTGGCGTTTATTCTAAATCATGTGACAAAACTTGTTAAAGGGTCAACATTGACTTCTAGGATTGCTGCTTCCCATAGGTGCCACTAGAGTTCTAGTCCTCTTCCTCTCTGAAAAAAATGATTTGCAGGAAATAAGACTCAAACTTAATAATTTGCAGATCAATAAGCTCATCTCTACTTGCAGATGTGGAATGGGTAGTGTAGAATATGAAGGGGAAGTCAAGGAGATGTTAGACAATGTAGGGACAGCTTTGGTAGTTTTGGCATTAACAGTACAGTACTGCATTATAAAACACAATAGGTGGGCAGGAGATCTGTGTATGACTTGGCTGTCTTGTAGCAATGGCAGCAGCAGAAGCCACTCAGTATAGAAATATGACAGGCAGGCAAGCAGATGTCTGGAAATGCAGAGGCAACACTGGCAGCCTCTCTAGCAGCCTGTCAGTATCACTAAAATACTGGTCAGGGAGTAGATGCAGAACAGTGTAAAAGACTGTCTCAATTCATTTTTGGAGTCGTGACAGCTCTGCTTCTGCTTTAATTTAAATGTGGTTTTTACTATTAGGCCAGCAAGGGTTAATGTCAGTTTCCTTGCTGGTAGCTGCTGTATTGCTGGTCAGTTGATGTGGGTGGTGACATACAATCCTTTAAATAGCCACATGACACATTAGCTGACTGTTGGTAATAGAGTTTTCTATGTAGACCAGCCTTGGAGTTGCAGCTTTCTGGTGTCAGTGCTGAATGTACTACTTCTGTGGAGCTTGGCAGCAGAGTCTGGAGCTAAGTTACTTGTGTATTTACCTTGTCTGTCTCATGCTTTTCACTATCCCCTGTGATTGTACTATATGCAGTGGTGATGCTAGTGCCTTTGCAGGTCAGTGCACTAGCCTGGGTATTGTGAGGTGGCAGTTAGGGACTAGGCATGTGACGGCGGTGGGGGAAGGACCAGCATAGGGCATTAGGGGAGCATAGGGATAGGCAAAGGTTGTTGTTTATGGGGTGCCCCATCCCTTCTGCCTCATTGTTAGGACATTCCTCTCCCCTTCACCATTCCATTGTCTGTGGGTTGTGCGGTCCATTGGACCAACCCCTGTTGGGTCGTGACACTATTATCAACCAGTACTATTTTTTAGGGGACCCATGGCTCAAGCCGAGGATTTTGCTCGCCTGATCTAGACCCTCATGGATTAGGTCACCAAGTTGCGGACTCAGGTAGTTTCAGCAGGTCTTGGGGTTTTTGATCTCGCCTCATTCCAGGCTAAACAAGAACCCAAAATATGTCTCCCTGACAGGTTCTCTGGAGGGAGAGATAAATTTATTGTATTTAAAGAAACCTGTAAATTATATTTCAGGCTTTACTCTCATTCTTTAGGGAGTGAGGAACGGTGTGTGGGGATTATAGTCTTCTTTCTCAAGGGTGATCCCCAATTCTGGGCCTCCTCCCTGCTGACCTATTCACCATCATTGCGATTGGTAGATGAGTTTTTTTGCGGCATTGGCACTGGTGTATGGGGATACTGATGGCCTCTCCCTGGCTGAGTCTTGACTCCGTAAGATCAAGCAGGGGGGAATGGCAGCTGAGGAGTACTGCTCAGAGTTTTGGAGATGGGCCACTGAAACGCAGTGGAATGATCCTGCTCTTAGGAGCGATTTTTGTCAGGGTTGTCAGCCAGGCTTCAGGATACTTTGGTGCAGTATGCTACTCCTGGGTCGTGGAGGCTGCCATGGCCCTTGCTATCCGGGTGTATAGATGCCTCAGGGAGAGACATACATCAAATCTACCCCTGTTTTTTCTAGGGAGGAGGACACACTGTTGCAGACAGATGAACCCATGAAGGTGGGAGGAGCTTCCTCCCAATCCAAGTTGCCTGTGGTTTGCCGTGGGACAGGGTCATGATTTTTCTGTGGTCTGACTGATCATTTCATCAATGTCTTCCCAGCCCGTGCCAAAGTTTGTACTCCATCACAAACGCCACTTTCCCACTGGTCATGTGGAGGGAGGCGACCAGGGTGTGTACATTTCCTCCACCTTTACTTCTCAGTTTACCATTACGGCTGAAGAGGTGGTTGCTAGGGAGACCGAGATGTTACCTATTCTTGTGGATAGTGGAGCTGGAGTTAATCTGGTAGATTCTCACTTTTTTCAGACCCACGGTCTAATCGGTAGGATGCTGGCGAGACCTATTCCTGTTCTGTCAATTGACTCTGCTCCTCTCAGCCAGTGGAGTGTTACCCAAGTTATAGATAATATTAACCTGTGTATAGGGACTCTTCTTGAATTTTGCAATTTTCCAACTTTGAATTTTTATGCCCTTAAATCACAGAGATATGGCACACAAAAAACTTGATAACTAACATTTCCCACATGTTTGCTTTACATCAGCACAATTTTGGAACCAAAATTTTTTTTTGTTCAGAAGTTATAAGGATTAAAAGTTGACCAGCGATTTCTCATTTTTACAACACCATTTTATTTTTAGGACCACAACACATTTGAAGCCACTTTGAGGGGTCTATATGATAGAAAATACCCAAAAGTGACACCATTCTAAAAACTGCACCCCTTAAGGTGCTCAAAACCACATTCAAGAAGTTTATTAACCCTTTAGGTGTGTCACAGGAATTTTTTTGAATATTTAAAAAAAAATGAACATCTAACTTTTTTTCACAAAAAAAATACTTCAGGTTGATTTTTTTTTATTTTACCAAGGGTAACAGGAGAAATTGGACTGCAAAATTTATTGTGCAATTTGTCCTGAGTACGCTGATACCTGATATGTGGGGGGGAACGACTGTTTCAGCGCATGGCAGAGCTCAGAATGGAAGGAGCGCCGTTTGACTTTTTCAATCCAAAATTGGCTGGAATTCAGATCGGACGCCATGTCACGTTTGGAGAGTCCCTGATGTACCTAAACAGTGGAAACCCCCTACAAGTGACCCCATTTTGGAAACTAGACCCCCCAAGGAACTTATCTAGATATGTGGTGAGAACTTTGAACCCACAAGGGCTTTACAGAAGTTTATAACGTACAGCGGTACAATTAAAAAATCATATTTTTTCCACAAAAATGATCTTTTCACACCAATTTTTATTTTCCCAAATGTAACAGGACCCTAAAAGTTATTGTGCAATTTGTCCTGAGTACGCTGATACCCCACATGTGGGGGTAAACCACTATTTGGGCGCATGGCAGAGCTCGGAAGGGAAGCAGCGCCATTTGACGTTTTTGGCTGGAATTGAGATCGGACATCATGTCGCGATTGGAAAACCTCTGATGTACCAAAACAGTGGAAACCCCCCACAAATGACACCATTTTGGAAACTAGACCCCCTAAGGAACTTATCTAGATGTGTGGTGAGAACTTTGAACCCCCAAGTGCTTCACAGAAGTTTATAACGCCCAGGTGTGAAAATAAAAAAATATTTTTTTTCCACAAAAATGATATTTTTGCCCCCAAATTTTTATTTTCCTAAGGGCAACAGGAGAAATAGGACCCCAAAAGTTGTTTTGCAAATTGTCCTGAGTAGGCTGATACCCCACATGAGGGGGTAAAACACTGTTTGGGTTTATGGCAGAGCTTGGAAGGGAAGGAGCACCATTTGACTTTTTCAACTCAGAATTGGCTGGAATTGAGATCAGACGCCATGTTGCGTTTGGAGAGCACCTGATGTGCGCAAATAGTGGAAACCCCCAATTCTAACCCTAACCCTAACCCTAGCCCTAACCCTAACCCTAGCCCTAGCTCTAACCCTCACCCTAGCCCTAGCCCTAGCCCTAACCCTAATGGGAAAATGGAAATAAATACTTTTTTTAAATTTTATTATTTTTCCCTAACTAAGGGGGTGATAACGTGGGTTTGATTTACTATTTATGGCGGTTTTTATGTTTGGCAGCTGTCGCACGCTAAAAGACGCTTTTTATTGTAAAAATAGTTTTTGCATCACCACATATTGAGAGCTATAATTTTTCCATATTTTGACCCACCGAGTCATGTGAGGTCTTATTTTTTGCGGGACGAGTTGACGCTTTTATTGGTATCATGTTTGGGCATGTGACATTTTTTGATCGCTTTTTATTTCATTTTTTGGGACGCAGAATTTACAAAAACCAGCGCTTCATGAATTTCTTTTGGGTGGTGCATTTACGCCGTTCCGGGTGTGGTAAAATTTATAAGGCGGTTTTATTCTTTGGGTCAGTACGGTTACAGCGATACCTCATTTAGGTAGTTTTTTTATGTTTTGGCGCTTTTATGCAATGAAAACAATTTTATATAAAAAATAATTATTTTTGCATCGCTTTATTCTGCGAGCTATAACTTTTTTATTTTTTCACTGATGATGATGTGTGGCAGCTCATTTTTTGCGGGACAAGATGACGTTTTCAGCGGTACCATGGATATTTATATGCGTTTTTTTGATCGCGCGTTATTGCACTTTTTGTTCGGCGGTATAATAATAAATCATTATTTTTTGCTTTGTTTTTTATTTTTATTTTTTAAGGGGTTCTCTTAAGGGATTAACTATTGGGACAGTTTTATAGGGCGGGTCGTTATGGACGCGGCGATACCAAATATGTGTACTTTTATTGTGGTTTTTTTTTAATTTCCAAAAAGTGAATTTATTGGGGAATATTTTTTTTTTTTTAATTTATTTAGCGATTTTTTAAAATTATTTTTACACTTTTTTTTTACTTTATTACAATGTTCCGGGGGGGGGGACATAACTGTCCTGTGACAGATCGCTGATCTGTCACATCATAGATCACTGTAACAGATCAGCGATCTATCACAGGCACTGCACAGGCTTCCTCATGCCTGCGCTTTGCAGGCACTGAGGAAGCCAGCTTCCTGCAGGCCCCCGGAGGTCCCCGTCACCATATTGGATCCGGGGACCTGCAGGAAAGGAGTCCCCCGCAGCAGCGCTGCACATTGCGCTGCCGTGGGGGGCTCAGGGAAGCAAGGAGGGAGCCCCCTCCCTTCCGATGCTTCCCTTTAACCCCCGGTACACCGCGATCGTGTTTGATCGCGGTGTGCAAGGGGTTAACGTGTCGGGGGCGGTCCGTGACCGCCCCTGACACATTGTGCCGGGTGTCAGCTATGATAATTAGCTGACACTCGGCCGCGATCAGCGGCGCTCACCAGGTGGGCGCCGCTGATCGCGGTGACGTATTATTCCGTCCATGGTAATTAGGTCCAGGGTCACATGGACGGAATATTACGTCAATTGTAGGTAAGGGGTTAATAGTTCACAAAAAGGTATCCTGGAAGTTTTTGCTCTCGCCGTTTTCCTTCACAGTGGTCAAATAAGATGCCCACGACATCCCAACCACACTGTCACCAGACACATCGGAATATAGCAAATAACTAAATAATAAAGAATAAAAAATAAAAACCACATAATTAAAACTGAGGTTATTGAGCCATAAACACCCCCCTCAAGGACAAGTGCGGGAACCAGACGATAAAGGTCATAGAAATGGGGCATGACTAATATTCTGATTGAGTCCAAATGGATGGACCGTACCCAGGGTCCATATCCACCTGGACTCAAACTGGGCCAACCTTTTAGAGATACCGCCTCCACGTATCCCCACTAGAGTTGAGCGACTTTTGGTTTTTTAGGGTCGCGTTTCGTTTCGTGAAACCCGACTTTTCCAAAAGTCGGGTCGAGCAAGATCGTCCGATTATAGGGAAAAGTCGGGGTCGTCACGAAACACGAAACCCAATGTAAGTCAATGGGGAATAAAAGTCGGCAGTAAGAGGAGGACAGGAAACACACCTACAGTGCCCATTTGAATGCCAAAAGCATCAATTCTTCTTACTTAAGCTTGTCAACCTTAATTAACTTCATAATACAAGTTACGCACTGAAAAATGTGGGTTATTTGGCTAAAGTTGTGGGGGGGGGAGGGCTGGCTGCAGGTTTTCATGTGCCCTGGGCGAAAGAGCGCCCCTTTAACACATACCACAGCTCATCATGCTCCGATATGGCAGATAAATAGCGGTATAGTACAATGAAAAATACCTCACTTTTTACATCTCATGACGAGGCCCATCTATTTCTCCATACAGAATCATTGGTCCCATATAATGTTTGAAACAGTATATGATGAGCTCCACATAATGCTACAGTATATGTTGGTCCCCATGGATGAAGCTCCACTGTCTTATGGGCCCAAATAATGCTCCAAACATAATGGGCCCCATTTCTAATGATCTAGTGTATAATGGGCCCTGTAAATGCTGCTCCAGTGTCTGATGTCCACCTTTGGAATGTTCCAGTGTATGGTGGGCCCCATCTATCATTCTCCAGAGTATAGTGCTCCCCAAAAATTGCTGTCCCAACATTGAAAACAATCAAATAAGTCTCCTCGCTAGGGAATCCCTGTACTTGTCTGGACAGGTGCTGTAGCTTGCTTAACAGCTCGCCAGCCGTTCTCACGCCCAGTATGGATTGCACGTGATTGCACAAAGGTTAGAAAGGGTACCGTATCCCTGGATGACATGTATGGATAGCGTACACATTCAAAATATATGTCTCAGGAGGCAGGCTCAGACGGTGTTAGGCCCAGTATGGATTGCACGTGATTGCACAAAGGTTAGAAAGGGTACCGTATCCCTGGATAACATGTATGGATAGCGTACACATTCAAAATATATGTCTCAGGAGGCAGGCTCAGACGGTGTTAGGCCCAGTATGGATTGCACGTGATTGCACAAAGGTTAGAAAGGGTACCGTATCCCTGGATAACATGTATGGATAGCGTACACATTCAAAATATATGTCTCAGGAGGCAGGCTCAGACGGTGTTGGGCCCAGTATGGATTGCACGTGATTGCACAAAGGTTAGAAAGGGTACCGTATCCCTGGATAACATGTATGGATAGCGTACACATTCAAAATCTATGTCTCAGGAGGCAGGCTCAGACGGTGTTAGGCCCAGTATGGATTGCACGTGATTGCACAAAGGTTAGAAAGGGTACCGTATCCCTGGATAACATGCATGGATAGCGTACACATTCAAAATATATGTCTATACAGCATGAGGCAGGCTCAGACGGTGTTAGGCCCAGTATGGATTGCACGTGATTGCACAAAGGTTAGAAAGGGTACCGTATCCCTGGATAACATGTATGGATAGCGTACACATTCAAAATATATGTCTCAGGAGGCAGGCTCAGACGGTGTTAGGCCCAGTATGGATTGCACGTGATTGCACAAAGGTTAGAAAGGGTACCGTATCCCTGGATAACATGTATGGATAGCGTACACATTCAAAATATATGTCTATACAGCATGAGGCAGGCTCAGACGGTGTTAGGCCCAGTATGGATTGCACGTGATTGCACAAAGGTTAGAAAGGATACCGTATCCCTGGATAACATGTATGGATAGCGTACACATTCAAAATATATGTCTATACAGCATGAGGCAGGCTTAGACGGTGTTAGGCCCAGTATGGATTGCACGTGATTGCACAAAGGTTAGAAAGGGTACCGTATCCCTGGATAACATGTATGGATAGCGTACACATTCAAAATATATGTATCAGGAGGCAGGCTCAGATGGTGTTAGGCCCAGTATGGATTGCACGTGATTGCACAAAGGTTAGAAAGGGTACCGTATCCCTGGATAACATGTATGGATAGCGTACACATTCAAAATATATGTCTCAGGAGGCAGGCTCAGACGGTGTTAGGCCCAGTATGGATTGCACGTGATTGCACAAAGGTTAGAAAGGGTACCGTATCCCTGGATAACATGTATGGATAGCGTACACATTCAAAATATATGTCTATACAGCATGAGGCAGGCTCAGACGGTGTTAGGCCCAGTATGGATTGCACGTGATTGCACAAAGGTTAGAAAGGGTACCGTATCCCTGGATAACATGTATGGATAGCGTACACATTCAAAATATATGTCTATACAGCATGAGGCAGGCTCAGACGGTGTTAGGCCCAGTATGGATTTGACGGCCCAGATTACACAGCGGAGGAGCAGGGAGAGGTAAAGATTGCAAATGCTGGGGCCCTGCCCAAGCAAGGGGGGCCCACTCGTGGGCGTCGGTACTGGCACTGGGCCCCTCATAGTACAGCGGTGTGTCTGACGGCGGGTGTGCACCACCACCATCAGAGACACTTGATTGCACTATGAGGGACCCTGTGCCAGTGCCCGCGCCCAAGAGTCGGCCTACCCACCTGTCCAGGGCAACGGCACTCGCACGGTGTCGTGCGCTAGGTGTTGACCCCGGCCATGGGGGGGAGGCAGCACAGTTAGGGAGTTTTAGAAAGTGGCATATGTTGATGTTGGACATTCAGCTGATGCAAAAGGCGAAATAAGTGAAGTACCAGGAAGAGGTGGACCAAAGCAAGCCATTTTTCTGTCACCCTATGTGACATCAGGGGAAGGTGGGACAAAATCCTTGGAAACCCATGCATGGTTCATTTTAATGAAGGTTAGATCATCCACATTTTGGGTTGACAGACGGGTCTTTTTTTCTGTCAGGATTGATCCAGCTGCACTGAAGACTCTTTCCGATAGCACACTTGCAGCTGGGCAAGCGAGCTCCTGTAAGGCATATTGGGCCAATTCAGGCCAGGTGTCCAGTTTAGCGGCCCAATAGTCAAAGGGGAATGACCTGTGTGGGAGAACATCGATATGGGAGGAAAAGTAGTTTGTAACCATAGTTGACAACTGCTGTCTCCTGTCACTTTCCATCGATGCAGTATTACCAGTTGTGTGAGCGGTATTTGAAAAATCAGTCCACAACATTGTCATGAAACCCCTGTCTCCAACGCCACTTCTGCTGTGTGCACCACGAACACCTCTGCCAAGCTGCCCCCGGCCCGTACGGCTCGTGTGAGAACCATCACCGCTGCTGTGTGCTGGGAATGCCTCAAGCAACCAATTTACCAGAGTTGCTTGTTTATTAGCCAATATTAGGTCAAGGTTCTCCTGTGGCATGATGTTTTGTAATTTGCCTTTATAGCGTGGATCCAGGATGCTGGCCAACCAGTAGTCGTCATCGTTCATCATTTTGGCAATGCGGGGGTCCCTTTTTAGGATCCGCAAGGCATAATCTGACATGTGGGCCAATGTTCCCGGTGTCAATGATGCACTGCGAGTGCTGGGTGGAGGAGCACTTTCTGGCAAATCCACATCCCTCCAGTCACGCACAAACCCTGTACCAGACCTTGCCACGCCAACATTTTCACTTGCCCCACGATATGCATCCTCCTCCCCTAAGTAATCATCCCCATCATCCTCCTCCTCCTCCTCTTCTTCCTCCACCTCGTCCAGGAGAGGTCCCTGAGCAGACAATGGCTGAATGTCATCAAGGATTCCCTCCTCCTCTTCCTCCTCATCAACATTGGCTGCAGACGCCTGCTCCTTAAGGTGCATCAAAGTTTGCATGAGCAGACGCATAAGTGGGATGCTCATGCTTAGGATGGCGTCGTCTGCGCTTACCAGCCGTGTGCATTCCTCAAAACACTGAAGCACTTTACAAAGGTCTTTCAGCTTCGACCACTGCACGCCTGTCAACTCCATGTCTGCTCTCAAAGTGCCTGGCCGTGTATCCTCCCACAAATGCATTATGGCCTGCCTCTGCTCGCACAGCCGCTCCACCATGTGCAGGGTGGAGTTACACCTTGTTGCAATGTCGATAATGAGGCGGTGGTTGGGAAGGTGGAGTAATCGCTGCAGCTTCTGCATACGAACGGAGTGTACAGGCGACCGGCGGATGTGCGCGCACAGTCTTCGCACCTTCTGGAGCAGGGCTGTTAACTCCGGATAATTTTTGAGGGAGCACTGCACCACCAGGTTCAAGGTGTGAGCCAAGCAAGGTATGTGGCTGAGTTTTGAAAGGGCTATGGCTGCCACAAAATTACGGCCGTTATCACTAACTACCTTGCCTGCCTCAAGATGTACACTGCCCAGCCATGACTCAGTTTGTCGCTTCAAGTACTCGGCCAGCACCTCGGCGGTGTGTCTGTCGCCCAAACACATCATCTGCAACACCGCCTGCTGACGCTTTCCACTAGCTGCTCGATAGGGGGACACATCGTGTGCAACAGTGGCAGCTGCAGATGGAGTGCTCGTATGACTGCGCTCTGTGGACGAGCTTTCGCTTCTGGAGGAGGAGGAGGAGGAGGAGGAGGAGGGTCGAACGCCTACAACCAACTGTTTCCTATACCGTGGGCTAGGCAGCACTGTCCCACCACCGCTGTCCCCTGTGGACCCTGCATCCACCACATTAACCCAGTGCGCAGTGATGGACACGTAACGGCCCTGGCCATGCCGACTGGACCATGCATCAGTTGTGAGGTGCACCTTTCCGCTCACTGACTGCTTTAGTGCATGGACAATGCGGTCTTTCACATGATGTTGGAGGGCTGGGATGGCTTTGCGAGAGAAGAAGTGGCGACTGGGTAGGTCATAGCGTGGTACTGCATAGGCCATGAGTTCGCGGAAAGCTGTGCTTTCCACCAACCGAAAGGGCATCATCTCAAACGAGATTAGTTTGGCAATGTGGGCGTTCAAACCCAGTGTACTCGGATGAGAGACTGAGTACTTTCTTGACCTACTCATAGTGTCTGGGAGGGTGAGCTGGACTTGAGAGCTGCATATGGTGGAAGTAGCGGTGGACAGGGCGGACTGAGAGAGGGTTGATGATGGTGATGGAGTTGGTGTTCTTTCTGATGGCCTAGAATCAGTCTTTCGTTGATATAACAGTGGGATTCCCTGACTGCTGTGGTCTTGCAACGACACCTCAACATTTGCTGCTGTGCTAACCGGTGGGCTTACAGTGGGGGAAACAATGTAGCGTTGCTGACTACCTTCGTTGTGATCAGTTGCACATGTGGCACTTGAGGTTTGGTGTTGTGTCCACGCTTGCAAGTGCATGCTGGTTAAATGTCTAAGCATGCAACTGGTATTCAAATTTTTCAGATTTTTCCCTCGGCTAAAGGTCTTTGCGCACTTCTTACAGATAACCTTGGCCTGATCATGAGGATTTTGTTCAAAAAAGTGCCACACTGCACTCTTCCTACTTTGGCAGACATTTTGCGGCCTAGCACGCTGTGATCTTTTGACCCTCTGGACAAGCTGTCCAGCAACTCTTTTGATGTTTGGAACCTGTCTTTGGAGTGCTCCGGGCCTGCCAGATAACAGCTGTTGCGATGTCGATGTCTGCTGTGGATGCTCCTCATCTGAGCTATTAGAAGCAGCACCCTCTTCCCCCAATGGATGCCAATCTGGGTCAACAACTGGGTCATCCATCACCTCCTCTTCTATGTCATGTGCACCTTCCTCTGTGTCACCGTGTATGGTGGTATAGTGTGCGGGAAGGGGCACCTGAGTCTCATCAGGGTCAGAATCTGGCACTGTACACTGCGAGGACAATGTAGTGCTCTGAGTGAATGTACCAGCAGAATCATCCATCAGCGGCTGTGCATCAGTGCACTCCATGTCAGATTCATCTTGGCCTGGGTAATTCACCATTTCACTTGATAATCCAGGCATGGTATGTGAAAACAGCTCCATGGAGTAATCAGTAGTATGGCCTGCGTCATCCTTCAATCTTGGTTGGGGTGAAGGACACAAGGAAAGGTGTGGTTCATGAACATGAGCCTCCAATGACGACTCAGTGCTTTTACTTTTTACAACTGAAGAAGAGGAGGCGATAGAGCTGGAGGCTGAGTCAGCAATGTAAGACAAAACTTTTTCCTGATGCTCTGGCTTTAAAAGCGGTTTGCCAACTCCTAGAAAACTAAGCGTTCGAGGCCTTATGTAGCCAGACGATGACGCAGGGTCAGCACCTCCTGCATTCGGTCCTATTTTGCTCTTGCCACTACCATCAGATCCACCACCAACACCATCATTACCAGCTGCCAACCCCCGCCCAATTCCACGGCCTCTTCCACCAGCCTTCCTCATTTTTGGTAGAAATATAGACAAAATCCAACAAACTATATAGTAATGTAAAACAAGGTACAAGGTGTCTATAGGACAGGGGAGATTTAGAATTTCTGCACACACTTGTGGACAGTGGACACTTTTGGATTGTGTGAGGCCCACTGATATCTGAGCGCTATGTGACAGGCTCGATGGCACAGCTGTGACCAAAGTGACGAGAGGATAAGGGAGATTTGGAATCTCAGCGCACACTTTTGGACACTGGACACTTGTGGATTGTGTGAGGCCCACTGATATCTGAGCGCTATGTGACAGGCTCGATGGCACAGCTGCCTGTGACAAAAGTGACGAGAGGATAATGGAGATTTTGAATCTCTGCGCACACTTTTGGACACTGGACACTTGTGGATTGTGTGAGGCCCACTGATATCTGAGCGCTATGTGACAGGCTCGATGGCACAGCTGCCTGTGACAAAAGTGACGAGAGGATAATGGAGATTTTGAATCTCTGCGCACACTTTTGGACACTGGACACTTGTGGATTGTGTGAGGCCCACTGATATCTGAGCGCTATGTGACAGGCTCGATGGCACAGCTGCCTGTGACAAAAGTGACGAGAGGATAATGGAGATTTTGAATCTCTGCGCACACTTTTGGACACTGGACACTTGTGGATTGTGTGAGGCCCACTGATATCTGAGCGCTATGTGACAGGCTCGATGGCACAGCTGCCTGTGACAAAAGTGACGAGAGGATAATGGAGATTTTGAATCTCTGCGCACACTTTTGGACACTGGACACTTGTGGATTGTGTGAGGCCCACTGATATCTGAGCGCTATGTGACAGGCTCGATGGCACAGCTGCCTGTGACAAAAGTGACGAGAGGATAATGGAGATTTTGAATCTCTGCGCACACTTTTGGACACTGGACACTTGTGGATTGTGTGAGGCCCACTGATATCTGAGCGCTATGTGACAGGCTCGATGGCACAGCTGTGACAAAAGTGACTAGAGGATAAGGGAGATTGGATTGCTTTTAAAAAAGCAGTTTGCGGAGCAGTGGGTAAACAGCAATGCCAGCGTGTCAGGAAGCCTTAAAAGGCAGCCCAACAACCAACACCACTGATACACCACTATATAGCCTCCCCTTGCACTGCACACACAGTGACTTGTGTGTTGTGCAGGCCAAATCGCTAGCAGCAGAAGCAGTTTTTTTGTCTTCTTCCCTGCCTAACGCTCTCCCTACAGAATCAGCAGCAACCTCTCCCTATACTAAGATCGGCAGAAGTAAGATGGCGGTCGGCGTGCACGCCCTTTTATACCCCCTGTGACGCCCACCAAAGCAAGCCAATCACTTGCATGCCCTTCTGAAAGATGGTGGTGACCCGTGCCTAGGTCATCACGTTGCCCACAGTGTCCGTGGATCCTGATTGGCTGAAAAAGAGCGCAAAACAAACTTTTGAAACGCGACTTTGGCGCGTAAGTCACCGACCTCGTGGCCGACCTCATCCTAGGGTCGGGTTTCGTTTCATGAAACCCGACTTTGCCAAAAGTCGGCGACTTTTGAATTTTTTCGACCCGTTTCGCTCAACTCTAATCCCCACATCCAACATGTCAATCCCCCTAAATCTAAGCATGCTGCCATCACAGCCATGATGCTTCCTAAAATGTCAGGGGATGGTTTTTAATGTCCCTGTGTCCTCAGTGGCCGCTGCTGCCTCAATCCCAAGCACGTGTTCAAGAAGAACCAAAAAAGCTGCTTTTGCTATTAGCGATTTCCACTTACAACGCAACACTTTGTGTGCAGTGACAGGGGAGGCTCTATTTTTGTGCATCAGCTCTGTTGGTTATTAGGCTAGCTTATAAGGCTCCCTGATAGCTGCATTGCTGTGCAAAATGCTTTCTTAAAAGCAAAAATACTTTTCTTCCTCTTTTCTGCACAGATACCAAGCGTTCATTTTTCCACCATTTTGTGTGTGCACTGTGCAGCAGTCCTGCTTATTAGGCTGCCTGCGTCAATACTTGGACTGAGAGCATCATTGTCAGCGTCCTCAAATCTCTAGTGAGATCCAAATTCTCACCAATCCTATAGACACCCTCCACCTTGTCATACACAATTCAATTTCAGCCTGTTACATTGAGGTGTAATCTCTCCTGGGCCAAAGACAATAGTTCTGCATCCTCAAATCTATAGTGAGATTCAAATTCTCATCAATCCTATAGACACCCAACACCTTGTCATACATCATCCTATTTCAGCCTGTTACATTGAGGTGTAATCTCTACTGGGCCAGAGACAATAGTTCTGCATCCTCAAATTTAAAGTGAGATTCAAATTCTCAACAATAGTAGATACACCTTCTACCTTCTTTTACAGTACCATATAGCTGGTGGCATTTTGGGTACATTTTCACAAAAATGAGCAAGTATGGTGGAAGACACCATGGAAGTGAAGGGGGTTGCCAGCTGGTCCCGATAGTGGTGGTGGTGTTGCATTTGTTGGTAGTGGCAAAAGCACAATAGCTCCTAAGGCCGGAAGTGTTGAGCCTGCGTCATCGTCTGGCTCCACAAGGCCTCGAAGGCTCTATTTTCTGGGAGTATGTAAACCACTTTTAAAGCCGGAGCTTCAAGAACAAATTTTAGCTTACATTGCTGACACAGCCTCCAGCTCTCTCACCTACTCTTCTGAAGTTTCAAAAAATAAAAACACTGAGTCGTCATTGGAGGCTCCTGGTCAGGAACAACACCTTTCCTTGTGTCCTTCACTCCTACCAAAAGTGAAGGATGTAGCAGGTCACACTACCGATTACTCCATGGAGCTCTTTTCACATACCATGCCTGGGTTAGCAAGTCAAATCGTGAATTCCCCAGTCCAAGATGAATCTGACATGGAGTGCACTGATGCACAGCCACTGCTAGATTTTTCTGCTGGTACATTCACTCAGAGCACTACATTGTCCTCGCAGTGTACTGAGGCAGAATCAGACCCTCATGAAACTCAGGTGCCCCTTCCCACATACTATACCACCTTACATGGTGACACAGAGGAAGGTGCACATGAAATTGAAGAGGAGGTGATGGATGACCCAGTTGTTGACCCAGATTGGCATCCATTGGGGGAAGAGGGTGCCGCTGCCAATAGCTCAGAAGAGGAGGAGGAGGAGCCACAATAGGCAACGACATCGCAACAGCTGTTATCTGGCAGGCCCGTAGCAGTCCAAAAACGGTTTACAAAAACCCAAAGAATTGCAGGACAGCTTGGCCAGACGGTCAAATAAGCACAGCGTGCAAGGCCTCAAAATGTCTTCCATTTTAGGAATAGTGCAGTGTGGCACTTTTTTGAACAAAATCCTAATGATTAGGCAAAGGTTATCTGTAAGAAGTGCGCAAAGAACTTTAGCAGAGGGAAAAATCTGAGAAATTTGAATACCAGTTGCATTCTTAGGCTGGTTTCACATTTGCGTTTTTTTGCGCTTGAAAAAAACGCATACGTGCGCATGCGTTTTTTCCCCCTATATTTAACATGGGCGCGCTTACGTGCGCGCTGGCATGCGCACGTATGCGTTTTTCATGTGCTGCGATTTTTTGGGGTGTGCGTTTGTATTTTACAGACGCTACATGTTGCATTTTTTGGTCCGCCCAAGCACTGCAAAAAAGCGCATGCGCACGTATGCGCACGTTTTGCGCTAAAAATGGCCATTATGGCCTATGGATGCGCATACGTGCGCACTGGCATGCGCATGTATGCGTTTTTTTGGTGGTGTCCACTAGTTGTACTAGTTATAAAATTCTAAAGTCAAAAAAAAAAGTCTATATAAAGGAGGTGCCTGCCAAAACTCTGCCACTGCTACACTGACAGATTGGAGAGCAGACAGTCACCAAGGAACCCATCTTCTATCAGCGTCAAGAATGTGAGTATTATTACATCATATGCCTGTCCTTTTAAATTATGTATGTACTAATGATTTTTATTATTTTTACATGCAGTATGTCTTCAGAATCAGAATATTCCCCATCGCAGCAGGAATTGGCGCAAGCAGACCGTGAGGTGATTATTTTCGTGCATCTGGTAAGTATATCTGCTGCTACTCCAAATCTCTTACGTTTTTTTCAACTTTTTTAAGACATCATCATCATCTTCTGCGGACGGGACTACTGAGGGCGAAGAGCAGGAGCAGCGAAGCCAAGTCCCGGTGGTGATGCGGAATGTATGTATCAAATGATTTGTAATGTTCTTTATTTTTTATCTTCTATTTTTACTCTTTTTTATGTTTCTTTTTTTGTAACTTTTTATTCAATTTAAATGTGATTATTCTAATGAATGTGTTTTGTCTAGGTTCCACAACGGGATGTAGACGTCTACCTTGATAATGAGCAGCTCATCAGCCTGGTCCAGGAGCGTGCGTGACCGGCTGTACAAGGACAATGTGGTGACCCGGCGGCTCTGGAATGAGGTGGCCGCAGCGTTGATGGATGGCTGGGACAGCGCCACAGCATCCTCCAAAAAGGCGTTTAGTGAGTATTTCCCTGCTCTGTATTGTGCCGCAGTGACTGTTGTCCTTGACGGCACTGTTGGGTTTCGTGCTAGGTATATTCTAGCAGGAAACCCAACAGTGTCATCGGGCTCTACAGTGACTGCTTTGAGTATTGTATTGCTGTATTGTGCCGCAGTGACTGTTGTCCTTGACGGCACAGTTGGGTTTCGTGCTAGGTATATTCTAGCAGGAAACCCAACAGTGTCATCGGGCTCTACAGTGACTGCTTTGAGTATTGTATTGCTGTATTGTGCCGCAGTGACTGTTGTCCTTGATGGCACTGTTTTTTTTTTCCCAACAGTGGACAAAGTCCGAACACGTTGGCGTTCGATCAAGGACCGCTTCAACAGTGATGTTCGTGCTGAGGGCCAGGTTCGCAGTGGATCTGCATCAAGGACCAGAACTAGATACCGTCACTATCACGCGTTGCAGTTCCTAAGACCGGTCCTTGCCACGAGATCGTAAGTATTATAAATTGTGGGTTTTTAGTTTTATTAATCTGTGTTTTTCTAATCCACAGCTGATGCTTCTTGTAAAGGCATGGTAGTAATGATTATCCTTTCTTCCACAGCACCTGTAGCAGCACCCTGCAACCTGGCCCTAGAGCGGTCCTTCCTCGGACGTCCTCTGACCCGTCCCAGCCATCCGACAGCCAGGAAGCACCTTGCAGGTCAGCCACACACACAGCTGGTGACCAGGAAGCTGGGCCATCAGGTGTTCCCCTGTCCCAGGTCTCTGCCACTGGTTATGCGGGCACTACCCGCCAGCAGCAGAGGGCCTTGGACAGGAATGTCTTGCCCGAGTTTATGCATTTGAGCGAGGCCTTTAATTCCAGCCTCAAGTCGCTGTCCGACAGAGTTGAAAGCGGTTTTGCACTCATGGAACGTGGTTTTAACCACTTTGAACACCGCTTCAATTCTGTAGAACAGTGCCTTGACCGTCTGGAGGCCGACCTCAACAGACCAGCACACCATTTTTTTAGTAAGATTGAAAAGGGCATGGCGGAACAACTTAGTCCTGAGCAACAGCTGAATGTGCTGCAGGCCTGCAACAATGCTTTCTTGCAGGCTATGCAGCATAATCGGTACGGTCAGCAGTCAGTGGTGTCATTTCCACCTGTGCCACCATTGACTCGCTTCACCTCACTACCGACTTGTGCTGCATACCACTGCACGGACACCTCTATTCAAAGCCAGGACACCCACCGTTACACCACCACAAGTCTGAGTGCAGCTGGTCACTTCACCGACACCACCATGGCAAGCGCTGCTCCTGTCTGGAGCACCACCGCCACTCCCATGCATGCGTGGAGCTCAGCCACCACTAGGCAAACATGGAACAGCCCTGCCGCTACAACAACATGTAGTAGCCCTGCCACCACCACTCCGCAAACCTGGACCATCACTGCCGCCACCAGTCCTCCTGCAAGGACGAGCACTGCCAGCCAAGAGCAGCAGCAGCAGCCACCTCAGCAGCAGCAGCCACCTCAGCAGCAGCAGCCACCTCAGCAGCAGCCACCTCAGCAGCAGCAGCCACCTCAGCAGCAGCAGCAGCCACCTCAGCAGCAGCAGCCACCTCAGCAGCAGCAGCCACCTCAGCAGCAGCAGCAGCC
This sequence comes from Dendrobates tinctorius, assembly GCF_039654945.1. Taxonomy (NCBI): domain Eukaryota; kingdom Metazoa; phylum Chordata; class Amphibia; order Anura; family Dendrobatidae; genus Dendrobates; species Dendrobates tinctorius. Next base: position 11,888,187 of record NW_027361699.1, read on the forward strand.
ACCCCAGCAGACGGGGGACCTACACTCAATATTTGCCCCAAGTTCAAGGCGAAATCAATCGAGGCGGGCATTGGGCCAAAGTCGGTCCAGGCACACAAGCCTACGGCGACATGCCATTACAACAAATGTACCTGAACAGATTTCCTCTCTTCCAAGTGTTCCTAGTTTAATTCCCTTAACTGGACTACCTTCCCCCACAAGTTTTGTTGCCCCTTCCCCTCAAACACCGTCTTCAACTGCAAGTGCTGCATATTCCCTGCACACCCCCAAATTGAAACCATCTGCCCCCAAACGCCGAAAAACTATAGGCCCAAGGCCTAGTATACTCATATGTGAAATACCACGGCCTAGTATAGTCATACCAAGGCCTACTGTAATAACTCGAGTTTTACCAACTAGAATCTGGTTTCATGAAAAACAAACTGTTGAAACTTGTCTAAAAAAATACGTTTCTTTCTTAAAAAATGTTTATTTCTACACTACCACAATTTTAAATAAAAGTTGGAATTGAGCTGATTACATTCATCCACTCAATGCTGACTTGTATTCCCCATTGACTTTCATTGGGGTTGGGTTTTGAAAAAATCACATACTTTTTTTTCAACTAGTTGGACAATTTTCTCTTGAAAAAAATTGGTGGCCTGGTTAATACGCATCAGATTTAACATGCAGCTTTGCTTACGTTCCAATATATTTCACGCAGACTAGCAATGCTGCATTTTAACTCATATGTGTATTTACCTGCCCAGGTGTGTGAACATCAAAAACTTCACAGTTATACATGGGAAGTTTTTTATTTAATTGGAGTTTAAAAAATATAGTGCACTCAGTAATGGTATCAAATAAGGTTTTTTATTACCATAAACAAACAAAAACATTACACCATTTCATCTTGCCAGTGCACCCGTCCTACATCAGAAATAAAGTAGGCCGCAAATTGGTCCCTCATTTGGCCAACTTCAACGGATGACCTGAGAGGGTGCTGAGTGAATTCAGGCAATGGGTTAGGACCATCTTCGTCCAGTTCAAAGGTCGGGTGCTCTTTAGCCATCACAAAGTTATGTAGAACCACACAGGCCTTCACCACCTCATCGACTGTTTCAAGTTTAAGATTAATGGCCGTGCCGAGAATTCGCCATCTGGAGACAAGAATCCCAAAAGCACACTCGACAGTTCTTCTGGCCCTGGTCAGCCTGTAATTAAATATTTTTTTGGTGTGGTCCAAGTCCCGGCTGGAGTAGGGTTTCAGTAAGTTTCCGCACATTTGAAAAGCCTCATCGCCAACCATTACAAAGGGCAGTGGTGGAACTTCGGTGTGAGGAAGAGGCCGTTGCATAGGGAAATTAAATTGGTTGCCATACAACCTCCGGCCCATGTCTGAGTTTTTAAAAGCCAGTGAGTCATTACCACGGCCAAATGCTCCAATGTCCACTGCTACAAACATACATCTGGCATCCGCAATGGCCATGAGTACTATTGAAAAGTACTTTTTGTAATTATAGTACTCAGATCCCGTTCTTTTGGGTTTGATGATCCGTATGTGTTTACCATCAACAGCTCCCAAACAGTTGGGGAAATTGCATACTGTCCAGAATTTGTCAGCAATTTCCATCCACTTTTCAGCGGTGGGCAGGGGCATAAATTCTGGACAAAGAACATTCCAGAGAGCCCGGCAGGTCTCCGCAACAATTCCAGACAAGGTAGAGATTCCAATACGGTACTGGAAGTGTAGTGAAGATAGGGTTTCTCCAGTTGCCAGGAATCTGTGAACAGAGAAAGAAGTTAAATTAATATTTATGTATATTATTTTAAAAAACTATAAAATAAAATATTAGTACATTCACGAAAACTAATTACCCAAGGTTTTGAATATTAAATTTTAAAAAAAAAGCAATCAGACCGCACCCCTTGGTTTTTAAATATTACGTACCGTAATGTCACCAGTAGCCGTTCCTCAGGAGGAATCGCACGACGGAGCTGTGTGTCCTGTCTCCGGATGGATTGTTGGACACGAGCAAGCAAATCCCTGAAACTTTCTTGGGACATCCGGATATAATCTGTAAATTTCTCCGGGTTTGCCTGGAGCTCGCTGTAGAGGGTGTGGTATGCCCCACGGCTCTCCCGGAGTTCAACAATCGGATGTATCCACATACGCCGCCGCTGCCGTCTTCGCTGCCTCTCTCTCTTCCTTTGTTCATGGCAAGCAACTGCATACGCCTGAGCCATCGCGATGTCCAAATCCAAGTTGAAGTGAAAACTCTTCCAGCGCAGATCCATGGTCACGAGAAGAATCAAGCAAATGGGAAGAATACTGTAGACAGGGTCTATATATTAACATACCACACCCACAATGAAGTCCCATTGGTCTTGTGTGTTGTTGAATGTTTTTTTTTTCTTTTTTGGGGGGTTGTCCAAAAATCTGTAAAAAAACGCAAACGCACAAAAAACACATACAAATGCACAAAAACGCTGCTTTTTTTCATGCATGCGCATAAAAATGCTTGAAAAAAACGCAGCGTTTGTATGCATTTGTATGCGTTTTTTCTATGCGTTTTTTTGCGGGAAAAACGCGCTGCAAAAAAAAGCAAGTGTGAAATTAGCCTTAGACATTTAACCACCATGCACTTGCAAGCGTGGACGGACTACCAAACCTCACGTACCACATGTGCACCTGCTCCGAATGAAGGAAGTCAGCAATGCTACATCGCTTCCCCCACTGTAAGCCCACCGGTTAGCACACCACCAGAAACAAATGTCGAGGTGTCGTCGCAAGGACAAAGCCGTCATGGAATCACAATGTTATTGCTACGAAAGACTGAATCTAGGCCATCAGCAACACCACCAGCACCATCACCAACCCTCTCTCAGTCCGCCATGTCCACCGCTAGTTTCACCATATGCAGCGCTCAAGTCCAGCTCACCCTACCAGAGACTCTGAGTAGGACTAGAAAGTACTCATCCTCTCATCTGCGTACACTGGCTTTGAACGCCCGCATTGCCAAACTAATCTCGTTAGAGATGATGCCCTACCGGTTGGTTGAAAGCAAAGCTTTCCGCGAGCTCATGGCTTACGCAGTACCACGCTATGACCTACCCAGTCGGCACTTCTTTTCGCGAAAAGCCATCCCTCCACGTGCATGTGAAAGACCGCATTATCCATGCACTCAAGCAATCAGTGAGTGGAAAGGTGTACCTCACAACAGATGCATGGTCCAGTAGGCATGGCCAGGGCCGTTACGTGTCCATCACTGCGCACTAGGTTAATGTGGTGGATGCACGGTCGACAGGGGACAGCGGTGGTGGGAGAGTGCTGCCTAGTACATGGTATAGGAAACAGTTGGCTGTAGGCGTTCGACCCTCCTCCTCCTCCAGAAGCGAAAGCTCATCCACAGAGCGCAGTCGCACAAGCACTCCATCCGCAGCTGCCAGTTTTGCACACGAGGTGTCCCACTATCGAACAGCTAGTGGTAACCGTCAGCAGGCTGTGTTGAAGATGATGTATTTGGGCGACAACAGACACACTGCGGAGGTACTGACTTACTACTTGCAGCGACAAATTGAGTCATGGCTGGGCAGTCTACATCTTGAGGCAGGCAAGGTAGTTAGTGATAATGGCCGGAATTTTGTGGCAGCAATAGCCCTTTCAAAACTCAGACACATACCTTGCCTGGCTCACACCTTGAACCTGGTGGTGCAGTGCTTCCTCAATAATTATCCGGAGTTAACAGCCCTGCTCCATAAGGTGCGAAGACTGTACTCGCACATCCGCCGGTCGCCCACACACTCCAGTCGTATGCAGAAGCTGCAGCGATTGCTCCACCTTCCCAAGCACCACCTAATTATTGACGTTGCAACAAGGTGGAACTCCACCCTGCACATGGTTCAGAGGCTGTGCGAACAGAGGTAGGCTGTAATTCATTTGTGGGAGAATACACGGGCAGGCAGTTTGCAGGCAGACATAGAGTTGTCTGGTGTGCAGTGGTCGAAGCTGAAAGACCTCTGCAAAGTCCTTCAGTGTTTTGAGGAATGCACATGGCTGGTAAGCGCAGACGACGCCATCATAAGCCTGAGCATCCCACTTATGCGTCTGCTCATGCAAACTTTGATGCACATTAAGGAGCAGGCGTCTGCAGCCGAGGAGGAAGAGGAGGAGGGAAGCCTTGATGACAGTCAGCCATTGTCTGCTCAGGCAAGTCTCGTGGACGAGGTGGAGGAAGAAGAGGAAGAGGAGGAGGAGGATGATGGGGATGATTATTTTGGGGAGGAGGATGCTTCTCAGGGGGCAAGAAAAAATGTTGGCGTGGCAAGGTCAGGTACAGTGTTTGTGCGTGACTGGAGAGATTTGGATTTGCCAGAAAGTGCTCCTCCACCCAGCACTCGCAGTACATCATTGACACCTAGAACATTGGCCCACATGTCAGATTATGCCTTGCAGATCCTAAAAAGGACCCCCCGCATTGCCAAAATGATGAACGATGACGACTACTGGTTGGCCAGCATCTTGTATCCACGCTATAAAGGCAAATTCCAAAACATCATGCCACAGGAGAACCTAGAGCTAATATTGGCTAACAAACGAGCAACTCTGGTAAACTGTTTGTTTGAGGCATTCCCAGCACACAGCGGCGGTGATGTTTTTCCAGCGAGCCATAGGGGGCAACATGGAAGAGGTATTCATGGTGCACACAGCCGAAGTGGCGTTGGACACAGGGGTTTCATGACCAAGTTGTGGACTGATTTTTCAAATACCGCTCACGCGACTGGTAATACTGCATCGATCGAAAGTGACGGGAGACAGCAGTTGCCAACTATGGTAACAAAATACTTCTCCTCCCTTATCGATGTTCTCCCTCACCGGTCATTCCCCTTTGACTATTGGACCAGTAAACTTGACACCTGGCCTGAATTGGCACAATATGCCTTACAGGAGCTCGCTTGCCCTGCTGCTAGTGTGTTATCTGAACGAGTCTTCAGTGCTGCTGGATCAATCCTGACAGAAAAAAGGACCCATCCGTCGACCCTAAATGTTGATGATCTAACCTTCATTAAAATGAACCATGCATGGGTTTCAAAGTATTTTGTCCCACCCTCCCCTGAAGACACGTAGGTTGCCAGAAAAATGGCTTGCTTTTGTCCTCCTTTTCCGCGGACTTCTCCAATTACTCCATTTGCAGCTGCTGAATGTCCAACCTCAACATTTGCCAATTTTTCCACCTCCCTAACTGGGCTGCCTCCCCCCACAGGGCCGGGGTCACCACCTGGCGCATGCACCCGTGCGAGTGCAGTTGCCCTGGACAGGTGGGTGGGCACACTCTTTGGCAACAGCACTGGCACAAGGTCCCTCATAGTAGAATCAAGTGTCTCTGATGGTGGGGGTGCACACCTGCCGTCAGACACACCGGCGTACTATGAGGGGCCCTGTGCCAGTTCCATCGCCAACGAGTGGGCCCCCCTGCTTGCTCAGGATTACAGCACTTGCAAAGTTGAAATACTTACCTCTGCCTGCTCCACCGCCGCGACGTCTTCCTCGTTTCCTGACAGTGACTTTCTGGTCAGACAGAGCGATGACATCACGTCTGTACGCCCTCTGCCTAAACAGTCCAAGTGCAGTGAGATGGAAGATGGGGACGACAAGGAGTCCAGACTAGTACAGGGATTCCCTAGCGAGGAGACTTATTTAATTGTTTTCAATGTTGGGACAGCTATTTTTGGGGAGCACTATACTCTGGAGAATGATACATGAGGCCCACCATACACTGGAGCATTCCAAAGGTGGACATCAGACACTGGAGCAGCATTTACACTGCCCATTATGCACTGGAGCATTAGAAATGGGGCCCATTATATATGGAGCATTATTTGGGCCCATAACACAGTGGAGCTTCATCCATGGGGACCAACATATACTGTAGCATTATGTGGAGCTCATCATATACTGTTTCAAACATTATATGCGACCAATGATTCTGTATGGAGAAATATATGGGCCTCATTACTCTGTATAATATCAGTCATGAGATGTAAGAAGTGAAGTATTTTTCATTGTACTATACCGCTATTTCTCTGCCGTATCAGAGGATCATGAATTGTGGCATGTGTTAAAGGAGCCCATTGACACTCTTTGGCCCTGGGCCCACGAAAATCTGGAGCCAGCCCTACCCCCCCACAACTTTAGCCAAATAACCACCAGTTTTCAATGCCTAACTATTATTATAAAGTAAATTAAGGTTGATAAGCTTAAGTAATAAGAATTGATGTTTTTGGCATTAAAATGGGCACTGTAGGTGTGTTTCCTGTCCTCCACTACCTGCCGACCTTGGTTTCCCATTGACTTGCATTGGGTTTCGTGTTTCAGTCGGCCTTCGACTTTTCACGATAATCGGCCAATTTCGTTCGACCGACTTTTGAGAAAGTCGGGTTTCATGAAACCCAACTCGACCCGAAAAAAGGCAAAGTCGCTCATCTCTATATATGATATGTCTGAATTTTCTCAATAGATGTTTTTTATGTTATGTGCTTGATATTTCACTGATGGTGGATGTATGATAAAAATAGGGTTTGACCTATGTAATTGATCATGTTGTCCTCGCAGTTGGTCGGGTATTTTGCTTTTTTCACTACATTTATGCCACTACAAACATGAGGGTTTGTCCACATTGTGTCCCGAGTTCACTGGATAATAATTTTTAAATGTTTGCACTGTCTGTTTAGTATGCATGGTGGAGGATGTCTCAGCGCTCCCGCCCTGTACGCGAATGCGGCCCGATTGCTGCTGTACCTGCTGGCTCACGGCGTCTATCCTTGTGGACTGGGCCCGCCCCGGCTCTGCCCAATATGTGACGCCGATGCCCGCTGGCATTGCTGGTAGCCAGGCAACAGAGCGCGTCACTTCCGGGCGGTGAGCATCACTTCCGGTCGGTCGGTAAATTCCGCTGCGGCCGGGGGCTATAAAAAGTTGAGACACAGCTTGAATGGCAGGCGCCTTGAGAAAGGAGCCCGAAATGCGCATCAGGGCAGATGTGCTGGCCCAGGAACCATGGCACCCAATACCACTAACGCCAATAGGTAATTACCATAGATTATACTATGGAAGTGTTTATAGTCACTGGTATGAGGGGCTGACCGGGCAATGCTAGGCTTATGGGTGTGTGATAAGAGCTATGGGCACTGCTCAGCAGGTACTATTAGGATATATTGGTGTGGCACAAACCTCATTATAGGGGATTACTTAGTAACTGATTGAAAAATATTCTGCTGTTCTTACATGGCCACACATGGGGCGCACTAGGTGGCACTAGGCACATAATGATGTTATAGGCCTATATTTGAATGTCCACTACCTTTTGCTTAGTAAGAGAAATATTATATTTTAAATCTGATTATAACACCCGCGTTGTCCGAATATTCCATCTGTGATGTCTTTCCTGGACCTGTGCATCCTTGAGTGTTATGAGTGGTGAACACGTTGCATTTTTCTATTTGTACTGGTATTTGGCTATATGATTTTAATTTTGTATTAATAAAAATTGTATTGCTTATGCATAATTTGACTGCCTTTTGATCATCTTTTTTATGTGGATTCTATGTGACACAATTACTAGAAGATCGAAGAAGCACAAGATCACTGTCAATTTTGCTCGGTTTTTGGCCCCATGCAGGTTCTTGCCTCATGGGGTAAGGATGATTGTGAGAAGGGACTGGAATCAGCCCAGAATTACATGGAAGGAACTGGTCAATGAATTGAAGAGAATTGGGACCACAGTCTCAAACATTACCGTTAGTAACACTACGCCATCATGGATTAAAATACTGCAGGGCACACATGGTCCCCCTGCTCACATCAGCACATATTCAGGCCTGTTTGAATTTGATACAGAGGAGGCATGGGAGAAGGTCATGTGGTCAGATGAGACCAAAATTGAACTTTTTGGTATGAACTCAACTTGCTGTGTTTGTACTCATTATTCTTCTTCCTCCAACCTCAAGAACACTGCTGCAACCATGAAGCATGGTAGGGGAAACATCATACTTTGGGGGTGCTTTCCTTCAAAGGGAGCAGGATGACTGCACCGTGTTGAAGGGAGGATGTATGGGTCATGTATCTCAAGATTTTGTCCAGCAACCTCCTTTTCTCAGTAAGAGCATTGAAGATAGGTTATGGCTGGGTCTTCCAGCATGACAATGACCCAAAATACACATCCAGGGCAACTATGGAGTGGCTCCGTAAGAAAAATTTCAAGGTACTGGAGTGGTCTAGCCAGGGTCCAGACCTGAACCCAATAAATAATTTTTGGAGGGATTTAAGACTCGTTGTTGCCCACAAACAGCCCCAAAACCTGAAAGATCAGGAAAATATCTCTGTGGAGGAGTAGGACAAAATCCTTGCTGTAGTGTGTTCAAACTTGGTCAGGAACGTCAGGAAAAGTCTGACCTCTGAAATTGCAAACAAAATTTTCTGTACCAATTATTAAGTTATGTTTTCTATTGTAGTAAATATGTATTTCATGCAATAAAATGCAAATTATTTATTTAAAAATCATACAATGTGATTTTCTGGATTATTTTTTAGATTCTGTCTCTTACAGTTTGTGACGGCCGTCTGCGAATCTGGGCTGCAGTGGGGACAGCACCCCGAGTAACCCCGAGACCCTTAACCCCTATACAGGGATCTGGAATTGTAGCAAGGCCCAGGAGGTAGCTGTCTAGATTAGCAGTGGACCAGAGCAGGACGGCCACCAAGGGGTCAAAACTAAAACCCGTAATCAAGGTCAGGATGCAGGAGTCTGAGACCAGGGCGCCGCAGAGGCACGAAATCAGCAGACAGAAGGAGAGTCAAAAGTCCAGGCCAGGGTCAGTAAAACCAGGAGGGCAGCGAGGTACAGAATCAGCAGGCAGAAGGAGAGTTAGGAATCCAAGCAAAGGTCAGCGTCAAAAAGTCGGAAGAGAGGCAGAGGTACAAAAACGGCAGGCAATAGAATGGTCAAGAATCCAGGCTGAGGTCAGAGTATACACTATAGCAATTCACACAGTAACACGCAGGGGAACCAAGAATATATCCGGCGGCTTGCAAGACCAGTCCCCAGGTATTTGAGGGATCAGGTCCTCCCTCCCAGGTTCCCGGCCCGATGATGTAACCAGGACCGCCCCCGGACCAGGCCAGATGGACATGCAGTAAGCCCTACATGACTGACAGAGGGGCGGAGCCTGCGCCCACCAGATTCCTGCGCAGGAGCCCCCTCTCTGCCACCACCCTCACCCTGGAGCGAACCATGGCTCCTCCCAGTGGCTGAGGCAGGAACAGCCGTCCCTGAGTCCGACGGCGACGTGACGGTCCGGCGCCCCCGAGTGGCCGAGACCGGAACTGCAGGCCCTGAGTCTGGCAGTGACGTCCGGCGCCTCCTAGTGGCCGACGCCGGAACAGCAGGCCCTGAGTCTGGCTGCGACGTGACACAGTTGAAGTGTACCTATGATATAAATGACAGACCTCTCTATTCTTTGTAGGTGGGAAAATTTGCATTTTATCAAATGCTTATTTTCCCAATAAAACAGTGGATGTGCACTGGATTGCCAGTGCCTGTGAGCACATCCACTGTTATGAGAATTATGCCAAAAATCATGTTTTAATTTGTCTATAATTAAGGATTCATTTTAAGGAGCTGGAACATCAATCTTCATTTCTGCTGTTTCACGTCAAAGTCTGGACGAGGTTCCGAGCACCTGTGGCAGTTGGAGAGCAGGCTAGGGCTTTCAACCCGAATTTCTTTTTCTTGTATGCTTATTTTCCCCACTGTAATTCATTACCCCCTCTTCCCACCCCCCTCTTTAAAATGTTTGGCAGAGGCAAAATAAAGCAAGTGGGACCTAATCCTAAGCATCTAAAGGATGAGCCATTTCTGTGGTGGCTGAGGGCTGATGTTTTTAGACTGGAAGGGGGTCAGTACTCATGGCACCTTCTTAGGCTATTGGTATCAGCCCACAGCTGTCAGCTGTCTGCTTAGCCTCTGCTAAGTGCCTTTTGTGGGTGGCTGCAGGCTGCTGTATTTAGGCTGAGGGGGCAATATCAATGGCCCCCTACCAGCCTGAGAATACCAGCCCCCAATTGTCTGCTTTAGCAATGCTGATTGTCAAAAATGGAGGTGACCCTACATCATTTTTTTAAAACAGCAGTGAGTTTTGCCTGGTTGCTTATCAAAAGTACAGGAGTACCCACATCATTTTTTAAAAATTATTTATTTAGAGCACAGGCCCTGACTGATGAATAGTCCAATCATTGGAGCAGTAGTCCCATTAGCCCACACCAGTGATCGGAAGTAAACTTTATACCTCCAATCACAGCTGCGGGCACATGCTGTCGGAGTTCTGGGGGCCGAATCCAATCAGTAATACGGACTTCATGGTGAAGTCCGTGTTCCATGTCCATGCCCGAATAGTAGATGTTCAGTACGGACACTGGACTTTACTGTTTGGGTTCGCCCAACTCTAGTCATGACTTTCCATTGGCTTTTTGCACCTCTTTTTATGCGTTCAATACTTTTACCTCTGTCATTTCTCATTGTAACAAATTACTCAATTTAACGACACCTATGAGTGGATTGGATGGGTTGTTAGTTGCTACTGACATCTGGTTTTCATGAGAATAGCAACATTAGAAATACATTTACTTAGAAAATTGGTGTTCAAGGCTTATTTCACCCGCTGCATATATATATATATATATATATATATATATGTTTTTTAAATATATTTAACTATGTTTATACATTTCTTTAGTTGTGATGTACATTTTTCTTGTTTTACTATCTGTCAAGAAATCTCTGTTTGTCCTATTAGGAGTAAGAACTGTGACAGACTGTAATGACAGGATACCATTCACTAGAGAAAAGATTCATGTTAGTGATGAATATTGGACGTAATGCATCCAATTTAATCCAAGTTTCAAAAAATAAAAAGTCTCATAATCCTGCATGGATACAAATTATATTCTTTACAGGAATTTTAACAATGGTTTTATATTTCTAGAATGGCTGAGAAGTAGAAGGTAATCACATGGGAAGACAAATAGGTCAACAAAGTACCATCCCATTTGCTCTATTGTGCTTGACAGAAATAGGACAGGAGAAGAGAGCACTTTCGCTCAGTGAACATGCGGTTCTGATGATGCAGCCTAAAATTTGTTCTTCACTGCTTAGGCATTATAGCCTGAAGGGACCCTGCAGACCTTCTCCATAAAGCTAAAAGATAGATGACTTATTAAATTCTTACTATAAATTCTAGGCCAATTAAAACACAATGATAAAAAACACATCACAAACTAAATATATATTTGAAAAGAAAACGTGCATTGATACAAAATAAATATGTGCATATACTGTTTTTAACGCAATTCAAAGCCACTATCTGAAAAAACAATTTACACATACATTTCTACATATCAAAAATACAGCAATTTATACTGTTGCAGGAGCTGAACATTACATTATCAATTTGTGTTATATAAAAATGGACTTTTCAGTTTGCCAACATTATTGAAAGATTATTTTAATCTTCATAAACGAGTATTGTTGGAAAATGCTAGTAGAAACATTTTAGTTTTGCAATTTTACACAAAATCTGGCTGGGATTAAGTGATTGCTCACATTCAAGTATAAAAAAATAGCTGCGATGTTGCCCCTGAAAAGTAGGATGAGTGTCATGCAAGTGTGATGCCAGTATCATGCCAGTACAATGCGTTTTTTATTTCTCTTCTAGCATCCGTATGACATCCATATGACATGCGTATGCAACCCGTATGCAATGCAATTTTTACATCATATTTTACATTTATTATTTTTATTATTATTATTATTATTATTATTATTATTATTATTATTACATACTGTAACTCTCTATGTAGTTTAAAGCTAGTTTAAAAACTAATAAAGCAATTTTATATACAGATATGGAAAGATAGATAGAATAGGTAAATAGATAGAATAGAAAAATAGAATAGAAAGAAAAGGCTGGTTTCACACTTGCATTTTTTTGCGCTGTTTTTTAGCGCAAAAAATGCATGCGTTTTTTCCCTATCTTTTACATGGGTGCGCATAGGTGTGCATACACATGCGTTTGTACGCATTTGTATGCGCATGCGGTTTTTTGTAGTGTGCGCTCGGGCGCACAAAATGCATCCTGTTGCATTTTTTGTGCGTCTGACTTGCCCCAAAAAAAACGCATGTGCATGCAATGCGTTTTTTTACAGCCAAACACCCATTATAATCTATGGGTGCGCATAAAAAAATGCACCCAAACCCACAAAAAAACGCACACAAACGCATGATGCATTTTTATGTGCGTTTGCACTGCGCACGGTGCGCAGCGCAAAAAAATGCAAGTGTGAAAGTAGCCTTAGATATGTAGACATATAGCTTCACAAGCCCCCTACATATAATAAACTAGCACCTCTTAGTGCTTCCCAGCCTAAAATTAAAAGCCTGTAATTGGCCCAGAATTGGTGCATCACATGAGGTTGGTCAAGTATTCTCAATTTTTCCAATGTTCTAGAGCAGTAATGCCATTCAAATTTCATATATTTCATGTTTGCATGCTGTAGCGTTCCTGAGTGCTTCTTTATTTGTTGGTTGTATATGGAGATGACTATTCTTAGTAAGCACCTGTTCACACTCATTTTTGGTTTGGAAGTGACGGTCAATCTTTTGATATTTATAACTGTTATATTTGGGGGACTGGATAGAGATTGTGCAATGAGGCCTATGAGATTCAAATTATGGAATTGTGCATGTTTTCACCTTCTATTGAGATTTTTGCCTTGGCATTTAAATTTTTGATAAATATTGAGCCAGTTAGCCTGTGAACTGTTATATTTAATTGGTGTGATGTCAGCCTATGACTGGTATGAAGTCCTTAAACTGTATTGGTAGTATGAGATCCTTGAACTGATCAGCCCAGTCAAGAAGATGTAAATGCAGAAGAACTTATGTTCTTATGTATGTCTAATACAGTCATATGTAAAAGTTTGGGCACCCCTATTAATGTTAACCTTTTTTCTTTATAACAATTTTGGTTTTTGCAACAGCTATTTCAGTTTCATATATCTAATAACTGATGGACTCAGTTATATTTCTGGATTCAAATGAGGTTTATTGTACTAACAGAAAATGTGCAATCTGCATTTAAACAAAATTTGACCGGTGCAAAAGTATGGGCACCCTTATCATTTTCTTGATTTGAACACTCCTAACTACTTTTTACTGACTTCCTGAAGCACTAAATTGGTTTTGTAACCTCATTGAGCTTTGAACTTCATAGCCAGGTGTATCAAATCATGAGAAAAGGTATTTAAGGTGGCCACTTGCAAGTAGTTCTCCTATTTGATTCTCCTATGAAGAGTGGCATCATGGGCTCCTCAAAACAACTCTCAAATGATCTGAAAACAAAGATTATTCAACATAGCTTTTCAGGGGAAGGATACAAAAAGTTGTCTCAGAGATTTAACCTGTCAGTTTCCACTGTGAGGAACATAGTAAGGAAATGGAAGAACACAGGTACAGTTCTTGTTAAGCCCAGAAGTGGCAGGCCAAGAAAAATATCAGAAAGGCAGAGAAGAAGAATGGTGAGAACAGTCAAGGACAATCCACAGACCACCTCCAAAGACCTGCAGCAGCATCTTGCTGCAGATGGTGTCACTGTGCATCGGTCAACAATACAGCGCATGCATAACGCCTTTTTGTATGACCAAACAACTCAATCTTTGTTTCATCAGTCCACAGGACCTTCTTCCAAAATGTAACTGGCTTGTCCAAATGTGCTTTTGCATACCTCAGGCGACTCTGTTTGTGGCGTGCTTGCAGAAACGGCTTCTTTCGCATCACTCTCCCATACAGCTTCTCCTTGTGCAAAGTGCGCTGTATTGTTGACCGATGCACAGTGACACCATCTGCAGCAAGATGCTGCTGCAGGTCTTTGGAGGTGGTCTGTGGATTGTCCTTGACTGTTCTCACCATTCTTCTTCTCTGCCTTTCTGATATTTTTCTTGACCTGCCACTTCTGGGCTTAACAAGAACTGTACCTGTGTTCTTCCATTTCCTTACTATGTTCCTCACAGTGGAATCTGACAGGTTAAATCTCTGAGACAACTTTTTGTATCCTTCCCCTGAAAAGCTATGTTGAATAATCTTTGTTTTCAGATCATTTGAGAGTTGTTTTGAGGAGCCCATGATGCCACTCTTCATAGGAGAATCAAATAGGAGAACTACTTGCAAGTGGCCACTTTAAATACCTTTTCTCATGATTTGATACACCTGGCTATGAAGTTCAAAGCTCAATGAGGTTACAAAACCAATTTAGTGCTTCAGGAAGTCAGTAAAAAGTAGTTAGGAGTGTTCAAATCAAGAAAATGATAAGGGTGCCCATACTTTTGCACCGGTCAAATTTTGTTTAAATGCAGATTGCACATTTTCTGTTAGTATAATAAACCTCATTTGAATCCAGAAATATAACTGAGTCCATCAGTTATTAGATATATGAAACTGAAATAGCTGTTGCAAAAACCAAAATTGTTATAAAGAAAAAAGGTTAACATTAATAGGGGTGCCCAAACTTTTACATATGACTGTATCTTGCAAAGGTGGTAGCATATACCAGCAATTAAAATGATTGGACCTATTCCACACCTTTCTCAGCTAAAGCCATCACAAAATCTCATGTCCAAAAAAGTAATTGATATAATGTATTCATTCTTATCCAATTGATTTTAATTCTGATTATTTTATGCTTAGAATTTCCAAAATACACAGTAGCGGTAACAAGTTTGTATTCACTTGTTAATGCAGTGGATTTCTTTGTTGTTATTGGAATGTGCACATTTTAAATTGAGACTAAAGGTAAAAAACCTCAAGCCATACATATGGAAACAAATGGTAAAGAAACATGTGAAACAAATCAGAATATGTAACTATGTAATAAAAGTAACTATGGAGACACGTGGGATCAGCTGGCATTCTCATCCACTGGTCTGTGACCACATGGACAAGGGCTCATGCTACTGAACGCCCCCTCTCCTTTTACCGTAGGCATAATACTACTCAGACAACACAGAGTTAGGGTAAAACAGAGTGCCACTACTCTATTGAACCACAAAACAGATGATATCACATAGAAAAGTCAGAGCAAAATACTCAAGATGTTGCAAAATTAGAGTCACCTTTCTGCTGACTCACCGGGATTAAAGCAGCTGCGACTTCCGGACTTCCAGAGCCGACTACCCCACCAGTGGCACCCTGCTTTTGGCAAGCTCCCAAAGAGAGGAGATGATGATAAGCTAAGGAAACTGACCATCCTTTGAGGTATAAGGTCAGGTGACCGGAGGGTCACAACCTGGCTTCTCCGAACATCTCCATGGAGCCCAGTGACCGGTGGATCCCAATTCTGGCTTTCCCAATTTTATCCATGGGTTCAGTGATGGTCAGTGGAGCAGATCTGTATTTTTTCAGCTGGGACCATAGTCCACTAAGCTGACATCCTGTAGAATGACAAATTTGTGTCCCTCTTGATGGTGTCATGTTGTCCTGGGAAAGTGTTCCTTTATGGAGTCATAGTGCTCTGGCAAGTTTCCGACTCTGTTGATGCAGAAGCATATCCTCTTTATATACCTTACAACTGTTATCCTTCAAGCCATCATCCAGAGGTCAAGGGGAAGGTGTCATGAGATTAACTCGCATTGTTTGAGTATTCAATCAATCTGCATAGTTTGTCCTTCTCTGTTTTGCAGATCAACAAGCTACATGACCCACACAATGGTCAATCAATATATTTAGCAAACATCTATTGTTCAATGACTCTGGGTCCACACTTTGCAAAGATAAACAATAAATTACAACAAACAACGCAAAAGTTAACTTTAAAAGCTCATATGAACAATAGTCTGTGCTACTTAATGTGTGCAAACTGTAAAGCATTGTGGAATATGTTGGCGCTATATAAAAATAAAGATTATTACTTGACCAACCAAAGCAAAACACGTAAATTCAAAAGTCAAGATAAAGATAATACCCTTTATACTCTCATGACAGTTTTACATGTCCTTGATATTCTCTCAAGTAGCTTCATCAGGTAACCACAAAAAATAACTTTCCAATAATCTTAAAGGAGTACCATGAGGTGCTGAGCACTCTTTGGTGCTTTGCCTTCACTCTGCGATTTAACTCATCCCAAACCATCGTAAATGGGTTGAGGTCGGTTGAATATGAAGTCCATGTCAATGTGTCATATGATGCAGCACTCAATCTTTCTCCATCTAGATCATATATGTGGCGCCCCTGCGGGTCCAGTAGCAACAGAGGTAATGCACCTCATCCAGAGGTGTGGTATCTCATGACCAGGTAAGATGGGAGCACTTTACCGCACTCCTAACACTGCAGCCAACACACACACTAGTTAGTCAGGGCATCTGGTGTACCCTTCGGGAGGATGGCCTCATCCCAGACTGGTTGGAAAGGGTGTTGGGGAGTTAGTGGGGAAGGTAGGTAGAAAGGGAGGCGCTTAGAAAGTGGAGTGATTTAGAGCAGCCAATGAGTGATAGCGAGTGGGCAGAGCTTAGAGAAAGAGTGGGAGATTTGAAGTGATTAGTGAGAGTTCTCTCAGGGGGAGAGCAGGTGGAAGGATGCGCTTGGAGCAGCTCCTGTCAGATAGATTGGCTTTGAAGGGAAGCTCCCTGAAGGAAGGAGTGATATTTCTAGAGCCCCACGCTGATAGCCATCAGGTGAGAAAAAAAATTAGGTCGCAGAAGGGTCGCAGCCCCTAGCCTAGCAAA
Organism: Dendrobates tinctorius; assembly: GCF_039654945.1. Taxonomy (NCBI): domain Eukaryota; kingdom Metazoa; phylum Chordata; class Amphibia; order Anura; family Dendrobatidae; genus Dendrobates; species Dendrobates tinctorius. The sequence goes on from NW_027361699.1 coordinate 11,904,994, forward strand.
GTGAACAACGAACTTAACTAGCAAGCTGACAGTTGTGGTTGCTGTATGGACCACAGTGATTCCCACAGTTACAGTTACCTTCCCGGAAAGGCAGCCACATAGGATCAAGAAACCGCCTGAGTGAAAAGGCCTTCGACAGGGTGGACTGGACTTATTTAGAGGAAATGTTGTTGGGATTCGGATTCCCACACCAGTTAGTTCTAACCATAATGAAATTATACAATAACCCGAAGGCCCACATTGACATTAATGGCTTGCTCACAGACACGTTCACCATAGGAAATGGCACACGCCAGGGATGCCCGCTGTCACCCCTGCTTTTTGTGTTGATGATGGAGCCTCTCCTACTTGCAATACAACAATGTCCAGAAATAGAAGGGGTAAAAATTGGGAAGCAAAATTACAAGACTGCGGCCTTCGCCGACGATTTACTCATCATAATGAAGAAACCACATAGGAGCTTTCCAGTCCTCAAAAGACTACTAGATGAATACGGCAGTGTCTCAAACTTTAAGGTGAATGTGTCTAAATCGGAGGCATTAGACCTAAACGTCCCAGCCCACACCCTTGGCAAACTGAAAAAGGAATATCCGTTCACCTGGCCCAAAAATTATATCAGGTGTTTAGGAGTTAAAATAGGTAGAACAGAAAAAGAATTAATAAAGTACAAATATGATTCATTGATAGAACACGCTGTAACTACAATTGGAGCATGGAGAGATTCGTTCCTATCATGGACAGGGAGAAAAAATCTCCTAAAGAGTCTGATATTACCAAAATTCACCTATATGTTCCAAATGCTACCTATCCAGTTACCAGATTCCTACTTGGCTAGAGTTAACTCCCTTTTTTCCAAATATATGTGGTACAAGATGAAACCACGAATAGCTTTTCACACGCTGACCCTGCCTAGGGCAAGGGGGGGAATGGGTGCCCCTGACATAAGAAAGTACTATTATGCCTCGGTACTAACACGTTCAGTACACTTGATCCGAGGATCACAAGACAAGCAATGGGTGGCAATAGAAAAGGAGCTCTCACCCCAACCCATCAGACAGCTCTTATTGACCTATTCTGGAGGGACCCCCCTTCCTCCCTCTCCAAATTTACTTACATGCTCTTTGCTAAAAGTGTGGGCAAAAGCATACAACATTCTGATGCCCCCCTCATCACCAATATTAACGCTATCAGACATTTTAGCTCATTCCCTTGTCACATTGACTGAAGAAGCTCTGCCGGGATTGAAAATTACATTAGACCAACTGCTAACAGACGGAATGCTCCCACCACTTCAAGAACTGTGCAAATTGCCCAGGCTAGCAAATATCAATTTTATACAATATTCCACAATAAAAAAGACATTGGAAAGAATACACTATTACGCAGACCTAACGCGCAAACCCACATCCTTCGAGACTCTATGCTCCAAATCAAACAAACCCACAAAAATACTATCCATTATATACCATGAGCTACTTCTTGTAAAACATTGCCTTAATCGTGCCTATATAGCAAAGTGGGAAAATGACCTAGGCTACACATTTTTGCAAGAACAGGTACTTCATATATATATATATAAACATTCCCATGGTCCAACTAAATGCATTAAAACCCAAGAAAACTCCTATAAGATAGTGTCCAGATGGTACATCTTGCAAACACAATACCAGGCCTGGCGGGTGAATCACCACACGAAATGCTGGAGATGTGGTACTGGAGATGGCGACTACCTCCATTTACGGTGGTCCTGTCCAGTTATAAAACGCTTCTGGGCACTCACTGAAAATGTCATTCAAGAGGTAACTGGAAAGACAGTTACCCTAGCGCCTGAAACAACACTATTGAATTTTCCGGTGTGGCCGGGTAACAAGAAATTATCCATATTAGTCCACAACATAATAGCGGCAGCCAAACTTTTAATACCCACGTATTGGAAAACTGAGAATAACCCCACACGCCAGCAATTGCTCTATAAGATAGATCAACTGTATCACACGGCTGAGTTGGTGGCACACGTGAATCTCTTTTTAATGCTGTTCCAGGACTCCTGGAAACCTTGGATTCTGTTCAGATCAAACATCCACTCGGATTCTACGCAGGACGCCACACTGTGAAGACTCATCCCCCCCCTTCCATCCCTTCTCACTCTTTGTCTGTCCTATTTCTATTCTCTTACTCTAACTATCTCTTAATTGGTTTGCTGTTGTCCCAGATAGCTATATTGAAAAGGCTAAGTGTTGGATTGAACCTGGGACTCTTAGTTCGATACTATGCATTATTGTATTTTGAATTCTTCAGTTGTCAAAACACTTTCTTCAATTTGGCTGCATAATGCTAGCCATAAGTAAATGACGTGTATTACAATGGTTTTGACTAGCCAACTAAATGTATGTATATATGTTAAGCGCTGAAACTTGAAAATGTAATACTGTTCTATTACATTTGATGTTATGCTTTAAAAATTTAATAAAAAGAACATTGAAAAGAAAAAGAAGCCGCCTGAGTGACGAATTCTGACAGGATCCACGGCAGCTAGCCTGAGACACTGACTGTGAAGGTGCTGGGTAGGAGAGTGGGAACCAGCACAGTGAGACGGCCTAGGAAGGAATATACTGACAGGGAGTGTTGGAGGGGTGTACTCATCTACCCGGGAGTTTACTAAACCCCTGACCTGGAGGACTCAGCACTGAAGTGGGCATCTGTGTTTACCAGACAGTGAGTAAAGCCCTTTTGAACTGTATTCAACTGAGTCCTTGTCTCCTTTCTACATCCAGCACTCAGCACTGCTACATCCTCCACTCCGCTTGACAATATCACCCCTAAAAACAGCCCTGGGACTATTGCTCTACCTGTGGAGAGCTATTTTCACCTCCGCTGCATCACGCCAACTGTCTCAGGAGAACAACATAGCAGCGCTGGTCGCCTCTGACCAGAATACCACAGGTGGCGTCACATATTCAACTATAAACCTTTCTTCTCATCTTTACTACACTCCAATAATAACTCTACAAACAACATTTATTGTCATCTGACCGCCTGGGGCCACGGACCGGGTCGCAGCCACTGTGACACCGTCCCCCATTGAAGTCGACGGGCCCGGTACCGAGTACCCCATGGTCCCCGGGGCGCTTCAGATTCAGTAGTCCTTACATAAACCTGAACCTTACAAATCCTGAAAGATCAGGAAAATATCTATGTGGAGGAGTAGGACAAAATCCTTGCTGCAGTGTGTGCAAATTGGTCAGGAACGTCAGGAAAAGTCTGACCTCTGAAATTGCAAACAAAAGTTTCTGTACCAATTATTAAGTTATGTTTTCAATTGTAGTAACTATGTATTTCATGCAATAAAATGCAAATTAATTATGTAAAAATCATACAATGTGATTTTCTGGATTATTTTTTAGATTCTGTCTCTTACAGTTGAAGTGTACCTACGATATAAATGACAGACCTCTCTATTCTTTGTAGGTGGGAAAATTTGCATTTTATCAAATGCATATTTTCCCCATAAAACAGTGGATGTGCACTGGATTACCAGTGCCTGCGAGCACATCCACTGTTATGAGGATTATGCAAAAAATCATGTTTTAATTTGTCTACAATGAAGGATTTATTTTAAGGAGCTGGAACATCAATCTTCATTTCTGCTGTTTCACGTCAAAGTCTGGACGAGGTTCCGAGCACCTGTGGCAGTTGGTGAGCTGGCTAGGGCTTTCAACCCAAATTTCTTTTTCTTGTATGTGTGGGGAAGGTGACCGGACGATCGGACTTGTCAGAAGAAAGAAGGGACGGTTTGTGCACTTTAGACAGATGTTAGTTATGACAGAAAGGGAACAGCTGGGAAAAGTGTAGAATGGGTGCATTACCCTGGTATGATCACAAGATGGCAGGGGGGAGTGTGAGTACAGGACTTGACAACAGCTTACGGCACTAGAAACCATTAGTCATGGGGGGCGGGGTTACAGGGAACTGGGAAGGTTATAAATAGGACAGGAGGGTTCCAGAAAGTTCCAGTTCCGGGAGTGCTCAGAAGGAGAGGTGTCAGTGAGGGAGTCCGAACAGTGTGGAGAGTTCAACTAGGGGACTGAGGAGAAAAGGAGTCAGGGGGTGGCCCCGACACGAAAAACCGCAGAACAGACGAGGCCCCGGGGGTACCAAATTGATGACGACCTCTGACCGGTGAAGTGCTGGCAGTAGATAGGCCTAGGGCGGCCCCAGTGACAGAGCCATGAGAAACGTCACAACTAGAGTTGAGCGACTTTTGGTTTTTTAGGGTCGCGTTTCGTTTCGTGAAACCCGACTTTTCCAAAAGTCGGGTCGAGCAAGATCGTCCGATTATAGGGAAAAGTCGGGGTCGTCCCGAAACACGTAAGTCAATGGGGAATAAAAGTCGGCAGTGAGAGGAGGACAGGAAACACCCCTACAGTGCCCATTTGAATGCCAAAAGCATCAATTCTTCTTACTTAAGCTTGTCAACCTTAATTAACTTCATAATATAAGTTACGCACTGAAAAATGGGGGTTATTTGGCTAAAGTTGTGGGGGGGGAAGGCTGGCTGCAGGTTTTCATGTGCCCTGGGCGAAAGAGCGCCCCTTTAACACATACCACAACTCATCATGCTCCGATACGGCAGATAAATAGCGGTATAGTACAATGAAAAATACCTCACTTTTTACATCTCATGACGAGGCCCATCTATTTCTCCATACAGAATCATTGGTCCCATATAATGTTTGAAACAGTATATGATGAGCTCCACATAATGCTACAGTATATGTTGGTCCCCATGGATGAAGCTCCACTGTCTTATGGGCCCAAATAATGCTCCAAACATAATGGGCCCCATTTCTAATGCTCTAGTGTATAATGGGCCCTGTAAATGCTGCTCCAGTGTCTGATGTCCACCTTTGGAATGTTCCAGTGTACGGTGGGCCCCATCTATCATTCTCCAGAGTATAGTGCTCCCCAAAAATTGCTGTCCCAACATTGAAAACAATCAAATAAGTCTCCTCGCTAGGGAATCCCTGTACTTGTCTGGACAGGTGCTGTAGCTTGCTTAAAAGCTCGCCAGCCGTTCTCACGCCCAGTATGGATTGCACGTGATTGCACAAAGGTTAGAAAGGGTACCGTATCCCTGGATAACATGTATGGATAGCGTACACATTCAAAATATATGTCTATACAGCATGAGGCAGGCTCAGACGGTGTTAGGCCCAGTATGGATTGCACGTGATTGCACAAAGGTTAGAAAGGGTACCGTATCCCTGGATAACATGTATGGATAGCGTACACATTCAAAATATATGTCTATACAGCATGAGGCAGGCTCAGACGGTATTAGGCCCAGTATGGATTGCACGTGATTGCACAAAGGTTAGAAAGGGTACCGTATCCCCGGATAACATGTATGGATAGCGTACACATTCAAAATATATGTCTATACAGCATGAGGCAGGCTCAGACCGTGTTAGGCCCAGTATGGATTGCACGTCATTGCACAAAGGTTAGAAAGGGTACCGTATCCCTGGATAACATGTATGGATAGCGTACACATTCAAAATATATGTCTATACAGCATGAGGCAGGCTCAGACGGTGTTAGGCCCAGTATGGATTGCACGTCATTGCACAAAGGTTAGAAAGGGTACCGTATCCCTGGATAACATGTATGGATAGCGTACACATTCAAAATATATGTCTATACACCATGAGGCAGGCTCAGACGGTGTTAGGCCCAGTATGGATTGCACGTGATTGCACAAAGGTTAGAAAGGGTACCGTATCCCCGGATAACATGTATGGATAGCGTACACATTCAAAATATATGTCTATACAGCATGAGGCAGGCTCAGACGGTGTTAGGCCCAGTATGGATTGCACGTGATTGCACAAAGGTTAGAAAGGGTACCGTATCCCTGGATAACATGTATGGATGGCGTACACATTCAAAATATATGTCTATACAGCATGAGGCAGGCTCAGACGGTGTTAGGCCCAGTATGGATTGCACGTGATTGCACAAAGGTTAGAAAGGGTACCGTATCCCCGGATAACATGTATGGATAGCGTACACATTCAAAATATATGTCTATACAGCATGAGGCAGGCTCAGACCGTGTTAGGCCCAGTATGGATTGCACGTCATTGCACAAAGGTTAGAAAGGGTACCGTATCCCTGGATAACATGTATGGATAGCGTACACATTCAAAATATATGTCTATACAGCATGAGGCAGGCTCAGACGGTGTTAGGCCCAGTATGGATTGCACGTGATTGCACAAAGGTTAGAAAGGGTACCGTATCCCCGGATAACATGTATGGATAGCGTACACATTCAAAATATATGTCTATACAGCATGAGGCAGGCTCAGACGGTGTTAGGCCCAGTATGGTTTGCACGTGATTGCACAAAGGTTAGAAAGGGTACCGTATCCCTGGATAACATGTATGGATAGCGTACACATTCAAAATATATGTCTATACAGCATGAGGCAGGCTCAGACGGTGTTAGGCCCAGTATGGATTGCACGTGATTGCACAAAGGTTAGAAAGGGTACCGTATCCCCGGATAACATGTATGGATAGCGTACACATTCAAAATATATGTCTATACAGCATGAGGCAGGCTCAGACGGTGTTAGGCCCAGTATGGATTTCACATGATTGTACAAAGGTTAGAAAGGGTACCGTATCCCTGGATAACATGTATGGATAGCGTACACATTCAAAATATATGTCTCAGGAGGCAGGCTCAGATGGTGTCAGGCACAGTATGGATTTGACGGCCCAGATTACACAGCGGAGGAGCAGGGAGAGGTAAAGATTGCAAATGCTGGGGCCCTGCCCAAGCAAGGGGGGCCCACTCGTGGGCGTCGGTACTGGCACTGGGCCCCTCATAGTACAGCGGTGTGTCTGATGGCGGGTGTGCACCACCACCGTCAGAGACACTTGATTGCACTATGAGGGACCCTGTGCCAGTGCCCGCGCCCAAGAGTCGGCCTACCCACCTGTCCAGGGCAACGGCACTCGCACGGTGTCGTGCGCTAGGTGGTTACCCCGGCCATGGGGGGGGAGGCAGCACAGTTAGGGAGTTTTAGAAAGTGGCATATGTTGATGTTGGACATTCAGCTGATGCAAAAGGCGAAATAGGTGAAGTACCAGGAAGAGGTGGACCAAAGCAAGCCATTTTTCTGTCACCCTATGTGTCATCAGGGGAAGGTGGGACAAAATCCTTGGAAACCCATGCGTGGTTCATTTTAATGAAGGTTAGATCATCCACATTTTGGGTTGACAGACGGGTCCTTTTTTCTGTCAGGATTGATCCAGCTGCACTGAAGACTGTTTCCGATAGCACACTTGCAGCTGGGCAAGCGAGCTCCTGTAAGGCATATTGGGCCAATTCAGGCCAGGTGTCCAGTTTAGCGGCCCAATAGTCAAAGGGGAATGACCTGTGTGGGAGAACATCGATATGGGAGGAAAAGTAGTTTGTAACCATAGTTGACAACTGCTGTCTCCTGTCACTTTCCATCGATGCAGTATTACCAGTTGTGTGAGCGGTATTTGAAAAATCAGTCCACAACATTGTCATGAAACCCCTGTCTCCAACGCCACTTCTGCTGTGTGCACCACGAACACCTCTGCCAAGCTGCCCCCGGCCCGTACGGCTCGTGTGAGAACCATCACCGCTGCTGTGTGCTGGGAATGCCTCAAGCAACCGATTTACCAGAGTTGCTTGTTTATTAGCCAATATTAGGTCAAGGTTCTCCTGTGGCATGATGTTTTGTAATTTGCCTTTATAGCGTGGATCCAGGATGCTGGCCAACCAGTAGTCGTCATCGTTCATCATTTTGGCAATGCGGGGGTCCCTTTTTAGGATCCGCAAGGCATAATCTGACATGTGGGCCAATGTTCCCGGTGTCAATGATGCACTGCGAGTGCTGGTTGGAGGAGCACTTTCTGGCAAATCCACATCCCTCCAGTCACGCACAAACCCTGTACCAGACCTTGCCATGCCAACATTTTCACTTGCCCCACGAGATGCATCCTCCTCCCCTAAGTAATCATCCCCATCATCCTCCTCCTCCTCCTCCTCTTCTTCCTCCACCTCGTCCAGGAGAGGTCCCTGAGCAGACAATGGCTGAATGTCATCAAGGATTCCCTCCTCCTCTTCCTCCTCATCAACATTGGCTGCAGACGCCTGCTCCTTAAGGTGCGTCAAAGTTTGCATGAGCAGACGCATAAGTGGGATGCTCATGCTTAGGATGGCGTCGTCTGCGCTTACCAGCCGTGTGCATTCCTCAAAACACTGAAGGACTTTACAAAGGTCTTTCAGCTTCGACCACTGCACGCCTGTCAACTCCATGTCTGCTCTCAAAGTGCCTGGCCGTGTATCCTCCCACAAATGCAATATGGCCTGCCTCTGCTCGCACAGCCGCTCCACCATGTGCAGGGTGGAGTTCCACCTTGTTGCAATGTCGATAATGAGGTGGTGGTTGGGAAGGTGGAGCAATCGCTGCAGCTTCTGCATACGAACGGAGTGTACAGGCGACCGGCGGATGTGCGCGCACAGTCTTCGCACCTTCTCGAGCAGGGCTGTTAACTCCGGATAATTTTTGAGGAAGCACTGCACCACCAGGTTCAAGGTGTGAGCCAAGCAAGGTATGTGGCTGAGTTTTGAAAGGGCTATGGCTGCCACAAAATTACGGCCGTTATCACTAACTACCTTGCCTGCCTCAAGATGTACACTGCCCAGCCATGACTCAGTTTGTCGCTTCAAGTACTCGGCCAGCACCTCGGCGGTGTGTCTGTCGCCCAAACACATCATCTGCAACACAGCCTGCTGACGCTTTCCACTAGCTGCTCGATAGGGGGACACATCGTGTGCAACAGTGGCAGCTGCAGATGGAGTGCTCGTACGACTGCGCTCTGTGGACGAGCTTTCGCTTCTGGAGGAGGAGGAGGAGGAGGGTCGAACGCCTACAGCCAACTGTTTCCTATACCGTGGGCTAGGCAGCACTGTCCCACCACCGCTGTCCCCTGTGGACCCTGCATCCACCACATTAACCCAGTGCGCAGTGATGGACACGTAACGGCCCTGGCCATGCCGACTGGACCATGCATCAGTTGTGAGGTGCACCTTTCCGCTCACTGACTGCTTTAGTGCATGGACAATGCGGTCTTTGATGGTGGAGGGCTGGGATGGCTTTGCGAGAGAAGAAGTGGCGACTGGGTAGGTCATAGCGTGGTACTGCATAGGCCATGAGTTCGCGGAAAGCTGTGCTTTCCACCAACCGAAAGGGCATCATCTCAAACGAGATTAGTTTGGCAATGTGGGCGTTCAAACCCAGTGTACGCGGATGAGAGACTGAGTACTTTCTTGACCTACTCATAGTGTCTGGGAGGGTGAGCTGGACTTGAGAGCTGCATATGGTGGAAGTAGCGGTGGACAGGGCGGACTGAGAGAGGGTTGATGATGGTGATGGAGTTGGTGTTCTTTCTGATGGCCTAGAATCAGTCTTTCGTTGATATAACAGTGGGATTCCCTGACTGCTTTGGCCTTGCAACGACACCTCAACATTTGCTGCTGTGCTAACCGGTGGGCTTACAGTGGGGGAAACAATGTAGCGTTGCTGACTACCTTCGTTGTGATCAGTTGCACATGTGGCACTTGAGGTTTGGTGTTGTGTCCACGCTTGCAAGTGCATGCTGGTTAAATGTCTAAGCATGCAACTGGTATTCAAATTTTTCAGATTTTTCCCTCGGCTAAAGGTCTTTGCGCACTTCTTACAGATAACCTTGGCCTGATCATGAGGATTTTGTTCAAAAAAGTGCCACACTGCACTCTTCCTACTTTGGCAGACATTTTGCGGCCTAGCACGCTGTGATCTTTTGACCCTCTGGACAAGCTGTCCAGCAACTCTTTTGATGTTTGGAACCTGTCTTTGGAGTGCTCCGGGCCTGCCAGATAACAGCTGTTGCGATGTCGATGTCTGCTGTGGATGCTCCTCATCTGAGCTATTGGAAGCAGCACCCTCTTCCCCCAATGGATGCCAATCTGGGTCAACAACTGGGTCATCCATCACCTCCTCTTCTATGTCATGTGCACCTTTCTCTGTGTCACCGTGTATGGTGGTATAGTGTGCGGGAAGGGGCACCTGAGTCTCATCAGGGTCAAAATCTGGCTCTGTACACTGCGAGGACAATGTAGTGCTCTGAGTGAATGTACCAGCAGAATTATCCATCAGCGGCTGTGCATCAGTGCACTCCATGTCAGATTCATCTTGGCCTGGGTAATTCACCATTTGACTTGATAATCCAGGCATGGTATGTGAAATCAGCTCCATGGAGTAATCAGTAGTATGGCCTGTGTCATCCTTCAATCTTGGTTGGGGTGAAGGACACAAGGAAAGGTGTGGTTCATGAACATGAGCCTCCAATGACGACTCAGTGCTTTTACTTTTTACAACTGAAGAAGAGGAGGCGATAGAGCTGGAGGCTGAGTCAGCAATGTAAGACAAAACTTTTTCCTGATGCTCTGCCTTTAAAAGCGGTTTGCCAACTCCTAGAAAACTAAGCGTTCGAGGCCTTATGTAGCCAGACGATGACGCAGGGTCAGCACCTCCTGCATTCGGTCCTATTTTGCTCTTGCCACTACCATCAGATCCACCACCAACACCATCATTACCAGCTGCCAACCCCCGCCCAATTCCACGGCCTCTTCCACCAGCCTTCCTCATTTTTGGTAGAAATGTAGACAAAATCCAACAAACTATATAGTAATGTAAAACAAGGTACAAGGTGTCTATAGGACAGGGGAGATTTAGAATTTCTGCACACACTTGTGGACAGTGGACACTTTTGGATTGTGTGAGGCCCACTGATATCTGAGCGCTATGTGACACGCTCGATGGCACAGCTGCCTGTGACCAAAGTGACGAGAGGATAATGGAGATTTTGAATCTCTGCGTACACTTTTGGACACTGGACACTGGACACTTGTGGATTGTGTGATGCCCATTGATATCTGAGCGCTATGTGACACGCTCGATGGCACAGCTGCCTGTGACCAAAGTGACGAGAGGATAATGGAGATTTTGAATCTCTGCGTACACTTTTGGACACTGGACACTTGTGGATTGTGTGAGGCCCACTGATATCTGAGCGCTATGTGACACGCTCGATGGCACAGCTGCCTGTGACCAAAGTGACGAGAGGATAATGGTGATTTTGAATCTCTGCGTACACTTTTGGACACTGGACACTTGTGGATTGTGTGAGGCCCACTGATATCTGAGCGCTATGTGACACGCTCGATGGCACAGCTGCCTGTGACCAAAGTGACGAGAGGATAATGGAGATTTTGAATCTCTGCATACACTTTTGGACACTGGACACTTGTGGATTGTGTGAGGCCCACTGATATCTGAGCGCTATGTGACACGCTCGATGGCACAGCTGCCTGTGACCAAAGTGACGAGAGGATAATGGAGATTTTGAATCTCTGCGTACACTTTTGGACACTGGACACTTGTGGATTGTGTGAGGCCCACTGATATCTGAGCGCTATGTGACACGCTCGATGGCACAGCTGCCTGTGACCAAAGTGACGAGAGGATAATGGAGATTTTGAATCTCTGCGTACACTTTTGGACACTGGACACTTGTGGATTGTGTGAGGCCCACTGATATCTGAGCGCTATGTGACACGCTCGATGGCACAGCTGCCTGTGACCAAAGTGACGAGAGGATAATGGAGATTTTGAATCTCTGCGTACACTTTTGGACACTGGACACTTGTGGATTGTGTGAGGCCCACTGATATCTGAGCGCTATGTGACACGCTCGATGGCACAGCTGCCTGTGACCAAAGTGACGAGAGGATAATGGAGATTTTGAATCTCTGCGTACACTTTTGGACACTGGACACTTGTGGATTGTGTGAGGCCCACTGATATCTGAGCGCTATGTGACACGCTCGATGGTACAGCTGCCTGTGACCAAAGTGACGAGAGGATAATGCAGATTTTGAATCTCTGCGTACACTTTTGGACACTGGACACTTGTGGATTGTGTGAGGCCCACTGATATCTGAGCGCTATGTGACACGCTCGATGGCACAGCTGCCTGTGACCAAAGTGACAAGAGGATAATGGAGATTTTGAATCTCTGCGTACACTTTTGGACACTGGACACTTGTGGATTGTGTGAGGCCCACTGATATCTGAGCGCTATGTGACACGCTCGATGGCACAGCTGCCTGTGACCAAAGTGACGAGAGGATAATGGAGATTTTGAATCTCTGCGTACACTTTTGGACACTGGACACTTGTGGATTGTGTGAGGCCCACTGATATCTGAGCGCTATGTGACACGCTCGATGGCACAGCTGCCTGTGACCAAAGTGACAAGAGGATAATGGAGATTTTGAATCTCTGCGTACACTTTTGGACACTGGACACTTGTGGATTGTGTGAGGCCCACTGATATCTGAGCGCTATGTGACACGCTCGATGGCACAGCTGCCTGTGACCAAAGTGACGAGAGGATAATGGAGATTTTGAATCTCTGCGTACACTTTTGGACACTGGACACTTGTGGATTGTGTGAGGTCCACTGATATCTGAGCGCTATGTGACACGCTCGATGGCACAGCTTTGACAAAAGTGACTAGAGGATAAGGGAGATTGGATTGCTTTTAAAAAAGCAGTTTGCGGAGCAGTGGGTAAACAGCAATGCCAGCGTGTCAGGAAGCCTTAAAAGGCTGCCCAACAACCAACACCACTGATACGCCACAATATAGCCTCCCCTTGCACTGCACACACAGTGACTTGTGTGTTGTGCAGGCCAAATCGCTAGCAGCAGAAGCAGTTTTTTTGTCTTCTTCCCTGCCTAATGCTCTCCCTACAGAATCAGCAGCAACCTCTCCCTATACTAAGATCGGCAGAAGTAAGATGGCGGTCGGCGTGCACGCCCTTTTATACCCCCTGTGACGCCCACCAAAGCAAGCCAATCACTTGCATGCCCTTCTGAAAGATGGTGGTGACCCGTGCCTAGGTCATCACGTTGCTCACAGTGTCCGTGGATCCTGATTGGCTGAAAAAGAGCGCAAAACAAACTTTTGAAACGCGACTTTGGCGCGTAAGTCGCCGACCTCGTGGCCGACCTCATCCTAGGGTCGGGTTTCGTTTCATGAAACCCGACTTTGCCAAAAGTCGGCGACTTTTGAATTTTTTCGACCCGTTTCGCTCAACTCTAGTCACAACGACAGAAGAACGGTGTGTGTACCCGGGTCTGAATAAGAAGAGCTGTGGAAGTGCTGCGGTGTATTGCTGAGGTCGTTAGGAGGACGGCAAAACATTTTTGTATGCCTGATCAAAACACCATGGATATGAAATTACTGGTATTGAAAAGTAACTTCACATCTCAGAGAGAGAGAAGAGTCTAGGAGTTCAAGCTCATGATGACCTTTGACACTCTCAATGCAGGAATGAACGTGTCATATGGATTTATGTCTTTTTACATCAATTAAGGAATATGCTCCTAAGGCCTTGTGGGGGCATCACAACACATTAGGAGACCCCAATCAGAGGACAATAAAACATCCAGACTCCTTATCTATGAACTGTTCCAATATTTATGCTTATCCCTCTCCCATAATGATAGTTCTGCTTCACGTCACTTGTCTTATCTATTGCATTTTTTCTGTGCTGTGTTGTGCATAAATATGTGACTCTTCAGATTGTGTATTAGTCAAAGCCTGAAGAAGAGACCTGAGTAGTCTCGAAAGCTTGCAATGTGCTACCATCTTTTCAGTTAGCCATTAAAAGGTATCAACCACTGAGGACTCTCAATTCTGAATGTTTTTCTATTTTCCCCACTGTAATTCACTATCCCCTCTTCCCACCCCCTCTTTAAAACATTTGGCAGAGGCAAAATAAAGCAAGTGGGACCTGTGTGTTTTGTACGTATACTGATATGATGGCTGGTGCAAGTACACTAAATCACGTTGTGTTGTTGCTAGCGACACCCACATTTTTTGTCATGATATGTGTATTTTACATGCATGGAAAGATGGGGCAAAAGTCAGCAACATTGTTGTGGCATATCCTGAATAGAGGCAAATTGAACTGCACCAGAGTGGTATTTTTCTCACTAATATTCAGATGAAGGATCCTTATTTAAAACTGAATGTATACAGCATACTCATCTAGTGTTCAGTGCTCAGCAATGAAAATACATTTCCATAATGAAGTAAGAAGAAGAAAGAATTGCGGCACTCACCATGTTGAGATACATTTTTAAGTCCTTTTATTTCATCTGTGCGATAAAAACTTTGAATACGATGTGTAGGCTAGGAAGGCATGCGGGGATAATGTGGATGATGGCCATTTCACATTTGATCACTTCAACGGGTTCAGGTTACAGACACCTCTCCATTACTAAGCCTTGGGCTTGATGTCACCGTGCATTAAAAAGTTGAGATCAACACCAGAATTATGAACCTCAGTTGCCACTGCTACAGGGCAAGCGGGAAGAGCGAAAGATACTTTTGAGCACAGCCTGAAGGTGTGTTTTGTGTCATTTCCCTGTTGCAGTACAAGTGATGGTCCTACTAATTGCAAACCAGAGGGGATGGCATGTCATTACAGAATACTGTGTTAGCCATGCTGAATAAGTATTCATATACTTGGATTAATCACAAACAGTGTCAACAAGAAAAGCACCCCCACACCATCACATCTCACACTCCACACATGTCATGTATAAACCATTCACTCACCATTCTGTGTCGCAAAAAGACATAGAGGTTGTTATCAAAGATCTAAAATTTTGTCTCATCAGAACACAGAAAAGTAATGTCCAGGCCTTGCATTACTAGGCCCAGAAAGGTCCCTTTGTCTTGTTTGCAATCCTCAGTTTTGGTCTCTTTCCAACAATTTGCCAAAAAGGCCTTGTTGTTGAAGACTCCTATGGACAGTCGATGCTGAAATGTGTCTGCTATTTGATGTCTGTCCACCATGTATGATGGCTGCTATACGAGGTGCTCTGAATATTTGTCAATACTTTTGAGCACAAGATTGGTGGTTTACACTCCATTATTGATTGAGGGTGCACTGGATAAATATATACCAAATTTATGGCATAGGTGCATCTTTCAGCTGCCATGTGTCGACCTCCGAAATGTACTCCAGTCGAGGAGTGGAGTATATTTCTGTATTACTTTATCCCACTTTTGTGGCATAAATTATGATGAATTTGTTTGCACAAAGACACCCAATTCTGCTACTTTCCAACTACTGTACTTTCAAAAACTTAGCTGCACCAAAAGTTGCAGAAAATTAGCTAATCTATGAGTTAACATTTCACATTTATAATTGTTTTCCACCAGATTTCTGGTGCAAACTGTTTGATGAATCAACCTCTAAAGCCCTGATTCTTTTAGATTGGTGTTTTGCATGCCAGTCTGAATGAATAGGCTCGCTGGAGTACAGTGCGCCTAAATCATTAACAGATGCACATCACTTAATAAATTAAGCACATCTGTTAACTGCAGTGCGTCGCTCCAATACATGTTGTCCAGTAAGGCACTGAAGTATATTTATAGAGTAAGTTATGCCACTAACGTGGTACAGCCCTTAATCAATTACATGAATGTAGCCATGCCACATCCTTCATATAATCCACCCATACTGCCATTGCTGGCCTAGACTGGCATGGACGTGGAAATGCCAAAAATAGCTATATATTTGAGCAACTGCCAAGTTGGACAAAAATATTGTGATTTACTGAAGTGTTTTACACCAGAAATGTGGTATAAGCACTTTAAAAAATTGGTAATTCATTTTTAATTGGATTAACATTATGGGCCTGATTTATCAACTAATTTTCACTAGTAATATGGTATTCAACTGCCTGAAATGTCACCAAATTTTTGTGTGTGTCTCTCCTTTTCTTCCTGGCAAATTCATTATAATTTACATCACAAAAGTGACAAAATGAAGACAAAAGTAAAAATCAGTCCATGACTTGTGTCTGTTTCTGATTAAGTCACATGGCAGCTGAAAATGCACCAAATTCTATAAGATGTGAATGCCTCTTAATGGATTTAATGCATCTTACTCTGTAGTTTATTAGTTCATTGTACCTCTTTTCCACTTTAAATGATACAACCAGACTTGATCATTGAGACCTGGAGTCATGAACTAGAGCAGAAGAATGCCAATGATTTGATTGAAATCCTTTGACAAAATTAACTTCTCAGCCTATTACAGGCCAATTTACTTGGTGAAAAAGAGTAAAGATTGTCTGTTGGGCAGCCTTGTTTAATTAATAATCTGTCAGTCTTCATAAGAGAAATGTTGGGTTGTTAATAGCATACATTTTAGCTTACATAATGCTTAATCAATACTTAAACATAAGATAATTAGCCTAGACCTAAAATCACAGAACAAGAATGTCATCAATTAGCTGTTAAAGAAGGGAGAAATATTTTATTTTAGATTAGATTTTATTGAAATGTATATTTGTTTTAATTTTTCATTCCATTTAAATGAATACAAATAGCTATAAAAAAAACTCTCTCTTGTCATGCGTACTCTGTCTTTTGTCTTACATTTTCTTCTTGTAAATTTGACACATAACAATTAGAGAAGAGAGAATCTTCTGAAATTGAAATTTTCAAAACTTCAGTGTAGTTTTTCAGAAAATGATATCTCTGAAAAGATTTTCTGTAGACTGCAAATACTCGAAAAGACATGCATAACACTCGGATTTCTCAAGAACCACATGCAATCCCTGTCAAGCTCTCTAACTCATATACAGCCTTCGTAAAGTCAGAGTGACCTCAACATTTGTGGATTGGCTAAATTGATGGTACCTATAAATGAGCTAGCGTGCTCGGTGATGCTCGGATGTCACTCAAGTATCTGGATGCCCAGATGTTCGAGCATTAGCCATTGCATGATTTCAAACTGGAATCCTCAACTCGCATGTTTGGCATCTGTTATACAGCCAATAAGCAAGCAGGGATTGCCTGCGAGTCACTGTAATCTCATAGACATATTGGTAGGGGCATTCCTGTGATTGGCTGGCTGTATGCAATCATGAGAGGCTATAAAAGTACAGTCGCCACTAGGATTGGCACACTGATGTTCCCCAGTTCTGAGGCAAAAAATGGTCATTTGCAACCTGTTCCTTGCCAAGATTAGAAGGGACCCGACCATTAAGAGCCTAACAACCACCACCACAAGGCACATGTCATCTAAGCACCTGAACACCTGGGTCCACGATTGCTGCCAGAGGGAGACACCACTGCCTCTTTTTCTGTGCTAGGTGCTTTCCAGTCTGTCTATGACACTGGAGCAGATGCATCCTGCCCTGCACCTATCATTTTGTGCTGTAGCTATGCTTGAAATGTGCTGCTGTACCCTATATCTAAGCTCCTCGGTGGTTTGCCCAACATATATCTTCTGGCAGCCAGAAACTAAAGCATATACAATATTCTGAGAATGACAGTTGAATTATGTCATTGATCTTACCTGTACAGGAGAAATAGGGATAAGGACATCAACACTGGCAATCATAAAGGGACAAACCGTACATCCCCCACAAGGGACACTTCCTTCAAGGAAAACCTTGTGTAGCCCATTGTTTCTGAGGAGGCACGTCCTGTCCAGATTTTTAGGAATTGAATTGTGTGGAATTATTTTATAAAATCTTTTGTTGCAATATGGATCTAGATGCCAGGGAGGCTGCTTGGCGTGATCAGGTAGTGGATGTTTTTGGAGATCGGCCTATGGTTGTTTCAGATAAGTCATCACAGGATGATAATTTTTGGAGTATAGAGATCACGAATTTACATAAGTCTCTTACAGAAACATGGTGGAACATTAAAAGTCTTGAAGTATATAAGAGGTTGACCTTGGTGCCTTATTGTCTTAGAGTCCAAATTTTTCCTGCATGGGAGACTGATGACAAATTTAGATTGATTTGCGAATGGGGCTTAAATCGCTGTGCTAGTGTTCTTATTGATATGCTAATTGAACATGATCGATCCTTGATGTCCTCTTTAAAGGAAGACATCAAAGTTGGTGAGGAGAAGCATGGTACCTTTGACCAACAAGGATTATTTTTGCCATTTAAAGAACAACTGAAAATAATAATGGATAGTTTTGAAAAAGAGATTAAAAGAAAAAAGATCAATTTCAATATGACAAAAAGCTTACAAATAGTCTCACCAGGGGAACAAGAGGAAATTAAAGCCCGATATGAACAAAAAGGATACTCCTATACTGACCCATGCATCAGTTTCAAGTGATTTTTTTTATCCACAGACACAAGCGAAGCAGAAAATGTACCAGGAGGGGGAGACGCAAACCCTCCCAACAGAAAATGGGGCAGGAGATTCCGGATTTGGTCTCCAACACGCAAGACAGACACAAGACAAACCAACAGGCGACGATAATAATGGATTTAACCGACACCTCAAACTCTAGCAATGTGGAATCCGATGATTTACAGATTATCAACCTGTCATCACACATTCTTACAACAGTGGATAAATCTTTGCTTATGAAGAGGCTCTCCTTTTCGCAATGAACTGGCAGATTTCAATCTCAAGCCACCCCGGCCTTTTCCCTCTTCCCTGCTTGGCAGATTTTATTTGAGACTGTTAGTAAGGATATTCAGAGACTTAGTTTGGACAATAATAGATCTAATAATCTGTCAAGAGAGGAGAGGAGGGCTTTAAGCAATTTGAAATGTAATGACATGTTTGTTATAAAGGAGGCGGACAAAGGGGGCAACATAGTCCTTTGGGCGAGGGACATGTATGTGGCTGAGGCAAAACAGCAACTGCTCACTAAATCCCACTATCAGCTTCTTCCCTCAGACCCGACTATGGTTTTCAAGGCCTAAATTGATCGGCTTTTTACCACAGCCTACCAGCAGGGAATTCTGGATAAAAAGGATGTGATTTTCTTACTACCACCCACCCAGTTATACCAACACAATATCTATTGCCTAAAGTGCACAAATCTGTGGAATCTCCCCAGGTAGGCCCATTGTATCAGAGATTGGTGGGCTTTTTGAACGCCATTGTATTTACATTGATCATTTCTTACAGCCAATTGTCCACTTTTAGGTTCATATCTGAGAGATTCATTGCACGTCATCCAACAACTGAACGGCTTAGGCCTCTTTCACACATCCGGTTTTTGTAATCCGGCACGATGCGGCAAAATTTTTCAAAACCGGATCCAGTACCGGATCCGGTTTTGTCCCATAAGCTTTCATGGTCGCCGCATCGTGCCGGATGGTTATGCGTCGTGTCCGGTTGTTGCCGGACACGGCAAAAATTAGCCGTCCAGCATCTGCAAAAAACGTTCTCTGCAACGTTTTTTGTCAGTGCTGGACCGGCTTTTTCCACAGCGCATGACCGGACTCTGTGAATGTTAACCCCACAAGTGCCCGGCGAGAGAGAGAGAGATCTCTCTCTGTCACCCAGACACTTGTGAGAGATCTCTCTCGCCAGGCACTTGTGGGGTTAACACTCACAGTGTCTGGGTGAGAGAGATCTCTCTGTGGGGTTAACCCCACAAGTGCCTGGCAAGAGAGAGAGATTCTCTCGCCTGGACACTGAGTGTTAACCCCACATGTCTCTCTCTCTTTCCACCCCCCTCTCCTCTCCCCTCCCCTCTCCTCTCCTACCCTCCCATCACCTCCCTTTCAGCAGCTGTCTCTTTCAGCGGCTGCCTCTGTCCACCTCCTCCTGCGGCTTCTTTAAATCACGTCCGAGCCGTATCAGACGCCACACACACATCCGGTGTCACGGCTGCAGGCCGGATCCGGCGGCCCGGCTTTTCGCCGCATGCCGCCGGACCCCACACACCGGATGTATGAAAGTAGCCTTAACAATATCTTAAAATACCAATCTTGTCATGTTTGATGTTGATGCGTTATCTATCAGTATCGATCATGTTCTGGGATTGAAAGCAGTGACATATTTCTTGAATCAAAGAACAACCAGTGACAGGATGCATGGACTTACTCAGGATTGTACTGAAAAATATTTTTTTTTTTACTTTTGACAGGGCGTTTTACAAGCAAACCTCTGGGATAGCTATGGGTGTGACATGCACCCCATCATACACCAACCTCTTTATGGGTTGGGGAGAGGAGACATCTATTTTACATCATGGTGTATTTAAGGAACACGTCCTGCATTGATTTAGATTTATTGATAATACCCTTTTCTCATGGACTTGATCTGTTGATGAATGTAATACATTCATTGATGAGTTAAATAACAATGCATGGAACATAAATTTAATGTAATCTCTTTTTACAGACTAAGTCAGTTTCTTGGACCTCAGAATCGTGATGGATGGGACAACAATTTTGTCATCTTTGTACTGTTAGGAGACAGCAACCAATATCCTGCTTCATTACTCTAGCTTCCATCAGGCCAATCAACATAATGAGATCCCAAAGGGGTAGGAGAAACTGTAGAACCTCTATCGATTTCCAGACTCAATCACAGGTTCTTACCAGGAGGTTTGTGGTGAGAGGCTATCCACAAACAATTATCTCAAATGCCTATGAACACTCACATTGCAGTGATTGCCAGGAAATACTCAAACTGCGGTTTAGGAAGCCACTCCAGAACATTAATATTAGGCGTCGGGTTCCTGCAGATGCACATTCCGGCGCCATACATCCAGTGGTCTCCCATTCCTCTCCGACCGCTCAGAGACCTGCACAGCAATCTCAGCGATCCAGGTGCCCTGCTCAAACCAGCTCTCTGGGTCTGGATGTTGCTGCCACCTCTGGACCAGCAATGGTAGCGCAGTCTGCTTTGCAGGAAACCACTCCAGAGGCTAAGTCCTCTCGCCGTGCTACGGGGCATGCCCACGAGACGATCTCCCAGTGGAGTTCGGGGGTCACGTGCTCAGGTCCTTGTCCTGATCTGATTGGCCCATCTCAGAGGTCTGGAAGGTCCCAGAAGTGCATGGCTATAAAAGACCCACATGGCCGAGCGGCCATGCGCTAGTATAGGCTATACTTGCTAGATGTGTGAATGGTGATGGATGTATGATTCTGGTGACTGACTCATTTGAAACCCCTTCCCTCTGATATTACGCATGTGGATAGGGAATTAGAGTTATAGCCAGCACCAGTTAGTGGCAAGCCATACGCCACAGTGCATACCGCACCGCTACACTAGCATCCGTTAGTGTGATGCCTCACGGCACTGTCGTACAGTGGCAGTAGTTACCGCCACGCTGCAGTTAGCAGCACTTACTGGCATCCGCGGTAGCGACACCGCACGCACGGTAGGTCAGGGCAGACACCAACCTCGGCCTTGGGCCGTGTCCTGTGACCGTATACCGTGTGTGCACGCCAGCTGAGACCTGTGGAGCTAACAGGCTCGGCGTTTATGCTTTATTTGTACTAAAGCGCCTCTGTGAGTTTAACAGAGTCCGCTCTGCGCACCTCGGGTGACGTTTAACCCGAGCGCAGTATACCACCATATAGCTAGTCTGCCATTACTTAGCAGCGGTTGTTACAGCTACTGCACGGTGGACCCCGGGCGGCGAAAGCACTTCCTATTATTTATATTTAGTGCATTCCGCCATCCCTAACATTTAACCTCATCATATCATTTAATAACCAGTGGAGAGATATTTATAATGTCTTGGGAAAAACTTATTTTATTAAGCTTCATCCATTCATCACAAATAAGCCAAAAATTATAACAAGGTAAGCCAAGAACTTAAAGGATCATTTCAAGAGCAGCCATTTCAGATGAGCAACCCATAGATTTACATCTGGTAACAGTATGATTAGTTCTTTTGCTTGAGGTGGATGTATGGTTTGTCCCTTTATGATTGCTGATGTTGATGACCTTATCCCTAATTCTCCGGTACAGGTACGATCAATGACAGATTTCAACTGTCATTCTCGGTATATTGTATATGCTTTAGTTTGTGGATGCCAGAAAATACACAGTGGGTACAGAAAGTATTCAGACCCCTTTAAATTTTTCACTCTTTGTTTCATTAAAGCCATTTGGTAAATTCAAAAAAGTTCATTTTTTTCTCATTAATGTACACTCTGCACTAGAGTTGAGCGAAACGGGTCGAAAAATTTCAAAAGTCGCCGACTTTTGGCAAAGTCGGGTTTCATGAAACGAAACCCGACCCTAGGATGAGGTCGGCCACGAGGTCGGCGACTTACGCGCCAAAGTCGCGTTTCAAAAGTTTGTTTTGCGCTCTTTTTCAGCCAATCAGGATCCACGGACACTGTGGGCAACGTGATGACATAGGCATGGGTCACCACCATCTTTCAGAAGGGCATGCAAGTGATTGGCTTGCTTTGGTGGGCGTCACAGGGGGTATAAAAGGGCGTGCACGCCGACCGCCATCTTACTTCTGCCGATCTTAGCATAGGGAGAGGTTGCTGCTGATTCTGTAGGGAGAGCGTTAGGCAGGGAAGAAGAAAAAAAAACTGCTTCTGCTGCTAGCGATTGTGCCTGTACAACACACCAGTCACTGTGTGTGCAGTGCAAGGGGAGGTTATATTGTGGTGTATCAGTGGTGTTGGTTGTTGGGCTGCCTTCTAAGGCTTCCTGACAGCTGCATTGCTGTTTACCCACTGCTCTGCAAACTGCTTTTTTAAAAGCAATCCCAATTTTTTTTTTCTGTCCTGCTGAGGTACTGAGCTGCAAACTGCTTTTTTAAAAGCAATCCCAATTTTTTTTTTGTCCTGCTGAGGTACTGAGCGTGCATTTTTTCACACCATACAGCGATGTACGCTCCTCACACAGTACCGTGTAACGGCTGTTATCACAGCCACAGTGAAGCTATCTGTGTCACTCTGTGAGAATAAGTCGAGGACATGTTCCGTTCTTACAGACCTGCACTCTAGGGAGATTCCTATTCTGCCCAATTCTACATACACCTTGTAGTTTGTGAAACACTAGCCAATTTCTGCCTGTGACATAGCGCTCAGATATTCAGTGGGCCTCACACAATCCAAAAGTGTCCAGTGTCCACAAGTGTCTGCAGAAATTCAAAATCTCTGTTTTCCTCTAGTCACTTTGGTCACAGCTGTGCCATCGAGCCTGTGACATAGCGCTCAGATATTCAGTGGGCTCACACAATCCAAAAGTGTCCAGTGTCCACAAGTGTCTGCAGAAATTCAAAATCTCTGTTATCCTCTAGTCACTTTGGTCACAGCTGTGCCATCGAGCCTGTGACATAGCGCTCAGATATTCAGTGGGCCTCACACAATCCAAAAGTGTCCAGTGTCCACAAGTGTCTGCAGAAATTCAAAATCTCACTTATCCTCTAGTCACTTTGGTCACAGCTGTGCCATTGAGCCTGTGACATAGCGCTCAGATATTCAGTGGGACTCACACAATCCAAAAGTGTCCAGTGTCCACAAGTGTGTGCAGAAATTCAATATCTCCGTTATCCTCTAGTCACTTTGGTCACAGCTGTGCCATCGAGCCTGTGACATAGCACTGAGATATTCAGTGGGCTCACACAATCCAAAAGTGTCCAGTGTCCACAAGTGTCTGCAGGAATTCAAAATCTCCGTTATCCTCTAGTCACTTTGGTCACAGCTGTGCCATCGAGCCTGGGACATAGCGCTCAGATATTCAGTGGGCCTCACACAATCCAAAAGTGTCCAGTGTCCACAAGTGTCTGCAGAAATTCAAAATCTCCGTTATCCTCTAGTCACTTTGGTCACAGCTGTGTCATCGAGCCTGTGACATAGCGCTCAGATATTCAGTGGGCTCACACAATCCAAAAGTGTCCAGTGTCCACAAGTGTCTGCAGAAATTCAAAATCTCACTTATCCTCTAGTCACTTTGGTCACAGCTGTGCCATCGAGCCTGTGACATAGCGCTCAGATATTCAGTGGGCCTCACACAATCCAAAAGTGTCCAGTGTCCACTAGTGTGAGCAGAAATTCAAAATCTCATTTATCCTCTAGTCACTTTGGTCACAGCTGTGCCATCGAGCCTGTGACATAGCGCTCAGATATTCAGTGGGCTCACACAATCCAAAAGTGTCCAGTGTCCACAAGTGTCTGCAGAAATTCAAAATCTCACTTATCCTCTAGTCAATTTGGTCACAGCTGTGCCATCGAGCCTGTGACATAGCGCTCAGATATTCAGTGGGCCTCACACAATCCAAAAGTGTCCAGTGTCCACTAGTGTGAGCAGAAATTCAAAATCTCACTTATCCTCTAGTCACTTTGGTCACAGCTGTGCCATCGAGCCTGTGACATAGCGCTCAGATATTCAGTGGGCCTCACACAATCCAAAAGTGTCCAGTGTCCACAAGTGTCTGCAGAAATTCAAAATCTCCGTTATCCTCTAGTCACTTTGGTCACAGCTGTGCCATCGAGCCTGTGACATAGCGCTCAGATATTCAGTGGGCCTCACACAATCCAAAAGTGTCCAGTGTCCACAAGTGTCTGCAGAAATTCAAAATCTCCGTTATCCTCTAGTCACTTTTGTCACAGCTGTGCCATCGAGCCTGTGACATAGCGCTCTGATATTCAGTGGGCCTCACACAATCCAAGTGTCCAGTGTCCACAAGTGTCTGCAGAAAACCTAAATCTCCCCTGTCCTATAGACACCTTGTACCTTGTTTTACATTACTATATAGTTTGTTGGATTTTGTCTACATTTCTACCAAAAATGAGGAAGGCTGGTGGAAGAGGCCGTGGAATTGGGCGGGGGTTGGCAGCTGGTAATGATGGTGTTGGTGGTGAATCTGATGGTAGTGGCAAGAGCAAAATAGGACTGAATGCAGGAGGTGTTGAGCCTGCATCATCGTCTGGCTCCATAAGGCTTCGAAGGCTTAGTTTTCTAGGAGTTGGCAAACCGCTTTTAAAGCCAGAGCATCAGGAAAAAGTTTTGTCTTACATTGCTGACTCATCCTCCAGCTCTATCGCCTCCTCTTCTTCAGTTGTAAAAAGTAAAAGCACTGAGTCGTCATTGGAGGCTCATGTTCATGAACCACACCTTTCCTTGTGTCCTTCACCCCAACCAAGATTGAAGGATGACGCAGGCCATACTACTGATTACTCCATGGAGCTGTTTTTACATACCATGCCTGGATTATCAAGTGAAATGGTGAATTACCCAGGCCAAGATGAATCTGACATGGAGTGCACTGATGCACAGCCACTGATGGATGATTCTGCTGGTACATTCACTCAGAGCACTACATTGTCCTCGCAGTGTACAGAGCCAGATTCTGACCCTGATGAGACTCAGGTTCCCCTTCCCGCACACTATACCACCATACACGGTGACACAGAGGAAGGTGCACATGACATTGAAGAGGAGGTGATGGATGACCCAGTTGTTGACCCAGATTGGCATCCATTGGGGGAAGAGGGTGCTGCTTCCAATAGCTCAGATGAGGAGCATCCACAGCAGACATCGACATCGCAACAGCTGTTATCTGGCAGGCCCGGAGCACTCCAAAGACAGGTTCCAAAAAACAAAAGAGTTGCTGGACAGCTTGTCCAGAGGGTCAAAAGATCACAGTGTGCTAGGCCGCAAAATGTCTGCCAAAGTAGGAAGAGTGCAGTCTGGCACTTTTTTGAACAAAATCCTCATGATCAGGCCAAGGTTATCTGTAAGAAGTGCGCAAAAACCTTTAGCCGAGGGAAAAATCTGAAAAATTTGAATACCAGTTGCATGCTTAGACATTTAAACACCATGCACTTGCAAGCGTGGACACAACACCAAACCTCAAGTGCCACATGTGCAACTGATCACAACGAAGGTAGTCAGCAATGCTACATTGTTTCCCCCACTGTAAGCCCACCGGTTGGCACAGCAGCAAATGTTGAGGTGTCGTTGCAAGGCCACAGCAGTCAGGGAATCCCACTGTTATATCAACTAAAGACTGATTCTAGGCCATCAGAAAGAACAACAACTCCATCACCATGATCAACCCTCTCTCAGTCCGCCCTGTCCACCACTACTTCCACCATATGCAGCTCTCAAGTCCAGCTCACCCTCCCAGACACTATGAGTAGGTCAAGAAAGTACTCAGTCTCTCATCCGCGTACACTGGGTTTGAACGCCCACATTGCCAAACTAATCTCGTTTGAGATGATGCCCTTTCGGTTGGTGGAAAGCGCTGCTTTCCGCGAACTCATGGCCTATGCAGTACCACGCTATGACCTACCCAGTCGCCACTTCTTCTCTCGCAAAGCCATCCCAGCCCTCCACCATCATGTGAAAGACCACATTGTCCATGCACTCAAGCAGTCAGTGAGCGGAAAGGTGCACCTCACAACTGATGCATGGTCCAGTCGGCATGGCCAGGGCCGTTATGTGTCCATCACTGCGCACTGGGTTAATGTGGTGGATGCGGTGGTGGGACAGTGCTACCTAGCCCACGGTATAGGAAACAGTTGGCTGCAGGCGTTCCACCCTCCTCCTCCTCCTCCAGAAGCGAAAGCTCGTCCACAGAGCGCAGTCGTACGAGCACTCCATCTGCAGCTGCCACTGTTGCACACGATGTGTCCCCCTATCGAGCAGCTAGTGGAAAGTGTCAGCAGGCTGTGTTGCAGATGATGTGTTTGGGCGACAGACACACCGCCGAGGTGCTGGCCGAGTATTTGAAGCGACAAACTGAGTCATGGCTGGGCAGTGTACATCTTGAGGCAGGCAAGGTAGTTAGTGATAACGGCCGTAATTTTGTGGCAGCCATAGCCCTTTCAAAACTCAGCCATATACCTTGCTTGGCTCACACCTTGAACCTGGTGGTGCAGTGCTTCCTCAAAAATTATCCGGAGTTAACAGCCCTGCTCCAGAAGGTGCGAAGACTGTGCGCGCACATCCGCCGGTCGCCTGTACACTCCGTTCGTATGCAGAAGCTGCAGCGATTGCTCCACCTTCCCAACCACCGCCTCATTATCGACATTGCAACAAGGTGGAACTCCACCCTGCACATGGTGGAGTGGCTGTGCGAGCAGAGGCAGGCCATAATTCATTTGTGGGAGGATACACGGCCAGGCACTTTGAGAGCAGACATGGAGTTGACAGGTGTGCAATGGTCGAAGCTGAAAGACCTCTGTAAAGTCCTTCAGTGTTTTGAGGAATGCACACGGCTGGTAAGCGCAGACGACGCCATCCTAAGCATGAGCATCCCACTTATGCGTCTGCTCATGCAAACTTTGACGCACCTTAAGGAGCAGGCTTCTGCAGCCAATGTTGATGAGGAGGAAGAGGAGGAGGGAATCCTTGATGACATTCAGCCATTGTCTGCTCAGGGACCTCTCCTGGACGAGGTGGAGGAAGAAGAGGAGGAGGATGATGGGGATGATTACTTAGGGGAGGAGGATGCATCTCGTGGGGCAAGTGAAAATGTTGGCGTGGCAAGGTCTGGTACAGGGTTTGTGCGTGACTGGAGGGATGTGGATTTGCCAGAAAGTGCTCCTCCAACCAGCACTCGCAGTGCATCATTGACACCGGGAACATTGGCCCACATGTCAGATTATGCCTTGCAGATCCTAAAAAGGGACCCCCGCATTGCCAAAATGATGAACGATGATGACTACTGGTTGGCCAGCATCCTGGATCCACGCTATAAAGGCAAATTACAAAACATCATGCCACAGGACAACCTTGACCTAATATTGGCTAATAAACAAGCAACTCTGGTAAATCGTTTGCTTGAGGCATTCCCAGCACACTGCAGCGGTGATGGTTCTCACACGAGCCGTACGGGCCGGGGGCAGCTTGGCAGAGGTGTTCGTGGTGCACACAGCAGAAGTGGCGTTGGAGACAGGGGTTTCATGACAATGTTGTGGACTGATTTTTCAAGTACCGCTCACACAACTGGTAATACTGCATCGATGGAAAGTGACAGGAGACAGCAGTTGTCAACTATGGTTACAAACTACTTTTCCTCCCATATCGATGTTCTCCCGCACAGGTCATTCCCCTTTGACTATTGGGCCGCTAAACTGGACACCTGGCCTGAATTGGCACAATATGCCTTACAGGAGCTCGCTTGCCCAGCTGCAAGTGTGCTATTGGAAAGAGTCTTCAGTGCAGCTGGATCAATCCTGACAGAAAAAAGGAGCCATCTGTCAACCGAAAATGTGGATGATCTAACCTTCATTAAAATGAACCACGCATGGGTTTCCAAGGATTTTGTCCCACCTTCCCCTGATGACACATAGGGTGACAGAAAAATGGCTTGCTTTGGTCCACCTCTTCCTGGGACTTGACCTATTTCACCTTTTGCATCAGCTGAACGTCCAACATCAACATATGCCACTTTCTAAAACTCCCTAACTGTGCTGCCCCCCCCATGGCCGGGGTCCCCACCTAGAGCACGACACCGTGCGAGTGCCGTTGCCCTGGACAGGTGGGTAGGCCGACTCTTGGGCGCGGGCACTGGCACAGGGTCCCTCATAGTGCAATCAAGTGTCTCTGACGGTGGTGGTGCACACCCGCTGTCAGACACACCGCCATACTATGAGGGGCCCAGTGCCAGTACCGACGCCCACGAGTGGGCCCCCCTTGCTTGGGCAGGGCCCCAGCATTTGCAATCTTCACCTCTCCCTGCTTCTCCGCTGTGCAGTCTGGGCCGTCAAATCCATACTGTGCCTGACACCGTTTGAGCCTGCCTCCTGATGTATAGACATATATTTTGAATGTGTACGCTATCCATACATGTTATCCGGGGATACGGTACCCTTTCTAACCTTTGTGCAATCACGTGCAATCCATACTGGGCCTAACACCGTCTGAGCCTGCCTCCTGATGTATAGACATATATTTTGAATGTGTACGCTATCCATACATGTTATCCGGGGATACGGTACCCTTTCTAACCTTTGTGCAATCATGTGCAATCCATACTGGGCCTAACACCGTCTGAGCCTGCCTCCTGATGTATAGACATATATTTTGAATGTGTATGCTATCCATACATGTTATCCGGGGATACGGTACCCTTTCTAACCTTTGTGCAATCACGTGCAATCCATACTGGGCCTAACACCGTCTGAGCCTGCCTCCTGATGTATAGACATATATTTTGAATGTGTACGCTATCCATACATGTTATCCGGGGATACGGTACCCTTTCTAACCTTTGTGCAATCACGTGCAATCCATACTGGGAGTTAGAACGGCTGGCGAGCTGTTAAGCAAGCTACAGCACCTGTGGTTTGCACACGTAAGTTTTTCATTTTATCAGGAATGACAGTTAGGCCTAATTCCGGAACTGCGGTTGACCTGCACTTACTGGGAAATCATTGTTCGCGGGTAATAATTGTAATCAGTGATCCCCATCACTAACGTTGTTCAGCGGGTTATCTGCACCTGTAAGCGACAAACGCTGGCCTTTTCAGTGTAGCGCACATGCAGCCACGGACATGTAAGGGCATGACACACCAGTTATTGGCCAATCTCATGTGCCAGAGCCTCACGTGTCCCTCTAGTAAGCCGTACTCGGACCGCGGGGCATGACGGAGTCTCGTTCGTTAACGGAATTAAGCTTGCAATGTGTGCATCTGTTCTGTAGCTGGCATGTGTGAGGTTTCCCAGGTTGAGTCGAATTTAACCGTAGGCTCCACTCCTGGTGGTGCCCTTCTGGACATTCCTTTAAGGTTCAGCTTTGCAACCATACTGCCCACGTAAAACAAACACTTTGCCTTCATGAACGCTGTTTGGAGGGTCATGACTCGTGGGAATAACGCCGCCCAATCAGTTAACCTGCTAGAGAGATTGTTCGTTGCTCCCAAGCATGACATCACACTCCCTAGGAGGAAGGTAATGCCACTGTGGCGACCGTACTCCTGGGGGCGACACAAGTGCACTGATGCCCAGCCACTGCTCGATAAATCTGTTGGTACATTGACCCAGACCACTACATTCCCCTCGCATGCTACACGGCCTGAATCTGACCCTGATGAAACTCAGGTTACCCTTCCCATATACAGTTCCATCTTACACGGTGACAAAGAGGAAGCTGCAGATGAAAGTGCAGGTTCGGCCCACCCGCCATCAGACACACCACCGTACTATCAGGGGCCCTGTGCCAGTGCCGTCGCCAACGAGTGGGCCCCCCCTGCTTGCTCAGGATCACAGCACTTGCAAAGTTGAAATACTGTGCAGTGAGATGGAAGATGGGGACGACGAGGAGTCCAGACAAGTACAGGGATTCCCTAGCGAGGAGACTTATTTGATTGTTTTCAATGTTGGGACAGCAATTTTTGGGGAGCACTATACTCTGGAGAATGATAGATGGGGCCCACCATACACTGGAACATTCCAAAGGTAGACATCAGACACTGGAGCAGCATTTACAGGGCCCATTATACACTAGAGCATTAGAAATGGGGCCCATTATGTTTGGAGCATTATTTGGGCCCATAAGACAGTGGAGCTTCATCCATGGGGACCAACATATACTGTAGCATTATGTGGAGCTCATCTTATACTGTTTCAAACATTATATGGGACCAATGATTCTGTATGGAGAAATAGATGGGCCTCGTCATGAGATGTAAAAAGTGAAGTATTTTTCATTGTACTATACCGCTATTTCTCTGCCGTATCGGAGCATGATGAGTTGTGGTATGTGTTAAAGGGGCGCTCTTTCGCCCAGGGCACATGAAAACCTGGAGCCAGCCCTCCCCCCCACAACTTTAGCCAAATAACCCCCATTTTTCAGTGCGTAACTTGTATTATGAAGTTAATTAAGGTTGACAAGCTTAAGTAAGAAGAATTGATGCTTTTGGCATTCAAATGGGCACTGTAGGTGTGTTTCCTGTCCTCCTCTCACTGCCGACTTTTATTCCCCATTGACTTACATTGGGTTTCGTGTTTCGGGACGACCCCGACTTTTCCCTATAATCGGACGATCTTGCTCGACCCGACTTTTGGAAAAGTCGGGTTTCACAAAACGAAACTCGACCCTAAAAAAAACAAAAGTCGCTCAACTCTACTCTGCACCCCATCTTCACTGAAAAAAACATAAGGGTAGAAAGTTTTGCAAATTTATTAAAAATGAAAAAAATAAAATCTCACATGGTCATAAATATTCAGACTCTTTGCTCAGACACTCATATTTAAGTCACATGCTGTCCATTCCCTTGTGATCCTCCTTGAGATGATCCTACTCTTTCATTGGAGTCCAGGTGTGTTTAATTAAACAGATAGACTTGATTTGTAAAGGCACATACCTGTCTATATAAGACCTCACAGCTCACAGTGCATGTCAGGCCAAATGAGAATCATGAGGTCAAAGGAACTGGCCAAGGAGCTCAGAGACAGAAATGTGGCAAGGCACAGATCTGGTCAAGGTTACAAAAGAATTTCTCCAATACTCAAGGTTCCCAAGAGCACAGTGGCCTCCATAATCCTTAAATGGAAGAAGTTCGGGACCACCAGAAGTCCTGATAGACCTGGCCGTCCAGCCAAACTGAGCAATCATGGGAGAAGAGCCTTGGTGAGAGAGGTAAAGAAGAACTCCAAGATCACTGTGGCTGATCTCCACAGATGCAGTAGGGAGATGGGAGAAAGTTTCACAAAGTCAACTATCACTGCAGCCCTCCACCAGTCAGGCCTTTATGGCAGAGTGGCCCAACGGAAGCCTCTCCTCAGTGCCAGATATATGAAAACCTGCCGTTTGCTAAAAAACACATGAAGGGCTCCCAGACGATGTGAAATAAGATTCTCTGGTCTGAAGAGACGAAGATAAGACTTTTTGGTTATAATTCTAAGCGGAATATTTAAAGAAAACCAGACACTGCTCATCACCTGCCCAATACAATCCCAACAGTGAAACATGATAGTGGCAGCATCATGCTATGGGGGTGTTTTTCAGCTGCAGAGACAGGACGACTAGTTGCAATTGAAGGAAACATGAATGCTGCAAATTTCAGAGATATCCTGGATGAAAACCTCTTCCAGAGTGCTCTGGACCTCTGACTTCGCCGAAGGTTCACCTTCCAACAAGACAATTACCCTAAGCACACAGCTAAAATAACAAAGGAGTGGCTTCAGAACAACTCTGTGACCATTCTTGACTGACTCAGCCAGAGCCCTGACCTAAACCCAATTGAGCATCTCTGGAGAGACCTGAAAATGGCTGTCCACCAAAGTTCACATCCAACCTGACGGAACTGGACAGGATCTGCAAGGAAGAATGGCTGAGGATCCCCAAATCCAGGTGTGAAAAACTTGTTGCATCATTCCCAAGATGACTCATGGCTGTACTAGCTCAAAAGGGTGCTTTTACTCAATGCTGAGCAAAGGGTCTGAGTACTTACAGTTGTGGCCAAAAGTATTGACACCCCTGCAATTCTGTCAGATAATACTCAGTTTCTTCCTGAAAATGATTGCAAACACAAATTCTTTGGTATTATTATCTTCATTTAATTTGTCTTAAATGAAAAAAAACACAAAAAGAATTGTCCTAAAGCCTAATTGGATATAATTCAACACCAAACATAAAAAAGAGGGTGGACAAAAGTATTGGCACTGTTCAAAAAATTATGTGATGCTTCTTTAATTTGTGTAATTAACAGCACCTGTAACTTACCTGTGGCACCTAACAGGTGTTGGCAATAACTAAATCACACTTGCAGCCAGTTGACATGGATTAAAGTTGACTCAACCTCTGTCCTGTGTCCTTGTGTGTACCACATTGAGCATGGAGAAAAGAAAGAAGACCAAAGAACTGTCTGAGGACTTGAGAATTGTGAGGAAGCATGAGCAATCTCAAGGCTACAAGTCCATCTCCAAAGACCTGAATGTTCCTGTGTCTACCGTGTGCAGTGTCATCAAGAAGTTTAAAGCCCATGGCACTGTGGCTAACCTCCCTAGATGTGGACAGAAAAGAAAAATTTACAAGAGATTTCAACGCAAGATTGTGCGGATGTTGGGTAAAGAACCTCGACTAACATCCAAACAAGTTCAAGCTGCCCTGCAGTCCGAGGGTACAACAGTGTCAACCCCGTACTATCCGTCGGCATCTGAATGAAAAGGGACTGTATGGTAGGAGACCCAGGAAGACCCCACTTCTTACCCCGAGACATAAAAAAGTCAAGCTGGAGTTTGCCAAAACTTACCTGAAAAAGCCTGAAACGTTTTGGAAGAATGTTCTCTGGTCAGATGAGACAAAAGTAGAGCTTTTTGGGCAAAGGCATCAACATAGAGTTTACAGGAGAAAAAAAGAGGCATTCAAAGAAAAGAACACGGTCCCCACAGTCAAACATGGCAGAGGTTCCCTGATGTTTTGGGGTTGCTTTACTGCCTCTGGCACTGGACTGCTTGACCGTGTGCATGGCATTATGAAGTCTGAAGACTACCAACAAATTTTGCAGCATAATGTAGGGCCCAGTGTGAGAAAGCTGGGTCTCCCTCAGAGGTCATGGGTCTTCCAGCAGGACAATGACCCAAAACACACTTCAAAAAGCACTAGAAAATGGTTTGAGAGAAAGCACTGGAGACTTCTAAGGTGGCCAGCAATGAGTCCAGACCTGAATCCCATAGAACACCTGTGGAGAGATCTAAAAATGGCAGTTTGGAGAAGGCACCCTTCAAATATCAGGGACCTGGAGCAGTTTGCCAAAGAAGAATGGTCTAAAATTCCAGCAGAGCATTGTAAGAAACTCATTGATGGTTACCGGAAGCGGTTGGTCGCAGTTATTTTGGCTAATGGTTGTGAAACCAAAGTATTAGGCTGAGGGTGCCAATACTTTTGTCTGGCCCATTTTTGGAGTTTTGTGTGAAATGATCAATGTTTTGCTTTTTGCTTCATTCTCTTTTGTGTTTTTTCATTTAAGACAAATTAAATGAAGATAATAATACCAAAGAATTTGTGTTTGCAATCATTTTCAGGAAGAAACTGAGTATTATCTTACAGAATTGCAGGGGTGTCAATACTTTTGACCACAACTGTATGACCATGTGATATTTCAGTTTTTCTTTTTTTAATAAAAATGCCAAAATTTCTACATTTCTGTTTTTTTTCAATCAAGATGGGTGCACAGTGTACATTAATGAGAAAAAAATGAACTTTTTTGAATTTACCAAGTGGCTGCAATAAAACAAAGAGTGAAAAATACTTTCTGTACCCACAGGAGCTTAGACATAGGGTACAGCAACACATTTCAAGCATAGCTACAGCACAAAAGGACCAGCTGAAAGGTAAAAGCTTACATCTGTTGCTTCACACTTTTTGACTAAGCATGCAGGTTCCAGCAACAGTTTATGGGTAGTGGGGATTGAGGTGGTCAGGACTATTGTTAGGGAAGGGAGTGTCAGTAACCGATTGTTGCACTGTGAATCCAAATGAATATATTGTCTTAACAGTTTGGTCCCCTTTGGGCTGAACCAAGAACTTTTGTAATCTGTTTTTTATAAACAAACTTAATTGGGTCTAATTGTCATGATCATTAATTGTTTTCTTTGAATCTTTTTGTATAGATTTTCACATAACCTTTTTTCCTTATGGATCTTAGACCCTGCTATATTGTAGCAAAATTTTGATATCATCCCTGGATCTTTTATGCAAGTACTTTACAGATGAAGCACTTTACAGATGAAGTTTCTTATTTTGATCTTTTTTGGATTATACTTACCTGGCCTTGGCATGGATTATCCACATAACTGCAGACTGTTTTATTTGTTTTCATTTGTTTCTTATATGGTCTGCTGCGTTGGTTTTGTAACTATTCTTAAACACTTCAATACTTACACTTGCTTTTTTCACGAATACACATATGCAAGGTTATGGCAGGATGGACCTTTTCTTTATGTCCTGTGATATGACTTTTAGTATAACCTTTCCACCTTTTTGGCTCTGATTAATCTTACTATCTTACTTTGGTTTCATATGCTTTATGAAAACTCAACTTTATTTATACTCAATACTGAGCAAAAGGTCTAAATACTTATGACCGTGTGATATTTCAGTCTTTTTTTTTTAATAAATTTGAAAAAAATTTCTACATTTCTGTTTTTTTTCAGTCAAGATGGGGTGCTGAGTAAATAAGAAAAATAAGAATGACCTTTTTTGAATTTACCAAATGGCTGCAATAAAACAAAGAGTGAAAAGTTTTAAAGGGTCTGAATACTTTCCGAACCCACTGTAGCACACTGAATGCATAGAGAATATAAGAAAGTTATTATTTTAGAATGATATAAAAATCCCTATGCATTTAATATTAGAATACATCAGGTAGCGTATATGGTATAAATTTAAATAGGGGTACTCACCTAACAGGCTCCTGACGCCCTTCAATTTTTTTGTGTTTTCTTACCCACAGGGCATTCTTTTGAGTGTCTGCATGTCTAGGAAATTTTTATGCCTTTATATGTATTTTTGTATCTCATAAAATCAATATGTATATTTCCTGTACTTTTAGTCCTGGCGCATTTCTTTGTTGGTATTGCCTTCAGTGAACATGTAAAAAAAATAAATAAAGAAGAGGCAAAAAACTATGCTTTATCATACTGCCAAACAAAAAATGGAATAAAATGCAATCAAAAAGACAAATGTAAATAAAACTGATATAGTGGAAAACGTTATCTTGTACCACAAAAAACAAGCCACCGTATAGCTCCATTAGCAGAAAAATAGCAAAGTTATAGCTCTCAAAGTAAATCGATGCAAAATTTTTTTTTTTCCTTCAAATAGTTTTATTGTGCAACAGTACCAAATTATAACCTAAAAGATAAATGTTGTATCGCTGCAGTTGTACTGACCCCAAGAATAAAGTTGCCATATCAATTTTACCACACGCTGAACAGCAATAAAAAAACCCAAAAAATAACAATTACTGTTTTTGTTCATTCTGCTTCCCAAAAATTGGAATGGAAAGCGACCAAAAAAATTCCATGTGTCTAAA
The DNA here is from genome assembly GCF_039654945.1 of Dendrobates tinctorius. Classification (NCBI taxonomy): domain Eukaryota; kingdom Metazoa; phylum Chordata; class Amphibia; order Anura; family Dendrobatidae; genus Dendrobates; species Dendrobates tinctorius. The sequence goes on from NW_027361699.1 coordinate 11,940,907, forward strand.
AATGATACCAATAAAAAGTCAACTCATCCTGCAAAAAAGAAGCCTAAACATGACTCTGTCAGCAGAAATATGAACTTTAAAGCCAAACAGAAAAAAACTATGCAAATCTAGTATCGCTGTAATCACACTGACCCAAAGAATAAAGTTGTCTAATACTTATACCGCATGAGAAGGGACATTTAAAATAAATAAAATCAATTCTTCACCTGCTGTTTATTTGTTCGTTCTGCCTACCAAAGATCACAGTAAGGCTCCACTCACATTTTTCTGCCCTCTACGCTGGAGCGCTTACACTGGGGTTTTCGTATAAATCTCTAAAGTACGTAATTCAGATGGAACTCTATAATGAGGCAGATAGAGACACTATTGACTCTGTCTAGCCAATGATCCAGTTGTGTCCGTCTTTTTAGGCGTGCATAAAAGCACCATCTTCCACAGTTTTGCGCATTTCTGAAAAGGACACTGCAAAATAGAGGCCATATGGAGTCCAAAGTTACTCTGCTACCTCACTATTGTGAATGGATTCTTCGGGAGTATCATCTAAATCATGTCATGCTGATATTTAAGTGGAAACCACAATGTAAGTGCTCAGCGTAGAACGCTGGATAAATGAGATCCCAAATGTTATGTAAAATGTTAACAAAAAAATCTTCAAATCAATGCAAAAAAGCGAGTCCCCAATCAGGTCTGTCATATGTTAACAGAAAGGACTTCCATGTTAATGGTAGTATAAAGGCTCTGGGAAAGCACTATGGTTCCTCACCCCATAAATGAAATTCAATGAATTCTGAGCCTACAAATCCAAATGTCCCCTCCCTTCTGAGCCTCAGTGTGCCTAAATCATATTTATTACCACATGTTTGACATTTCTGTAGTTATGACAACCAGCCTATGGGTGGGTGTCTTCGGAAGCATGAGCTGGGCATTCCAACATACTGGTCACTAAAACGTCCTTGTCACTACAATGTACTAGGGACTACAATGTACTGGGCACTATAATGGCAGTTTGGAATTTTCACTCAGCAACATCCACTGTTGCTTGTTTCTGGAAAACACTCAAATGGTCCTAACCATCACTACACCTGTAGATAAATTTCCAAGGGATACAATTTCCAACATGGGATCACTTGATGGGATATTCTGCACTTCTAGCATTTAGGAATTCTGTATATTAAGTCTGCATACTATTCTAAGAAAATCTTGGCTCCAGGAGGCAAATAGCATTCCAACCCTTCTGAGTCTCGCTATATGGCCAAGAATTACTGTATATCCACATATATAAAACAAAACCATATAGAACAAAACCTTTAAAAACCCATAAATGTCATGCACTGAGTAGTGCTGACCAAACAGGGATCTATAATGGACACTCCTAAATAGCATATCAACCAGAAGAAATGGAGTACAAGTCCAATTCAAAAAAATATATATAATTTATTTATGAATCAAATTGATGTTAACATTGCAACATATAACATATACAAAAAGGATCAGGTACTATGCTGCTCTTGTCCCAAAAAAATATATATATAAAGTGCTTAGTGCATTATGCTAGTGATGGGCCAATAGTTCCAAACTCTATATTTAGAGAGGGTCACAAACAGGTGCGCAGTCTGAATGAAACAACCCATTATCAAATGCCATTGTGCTTACCCATAATCGCTAAGAACAGGACAGGAGCAGCGCCGCCACCGACGCGCGTTTCGCCTCTTTCTCAAGGTGCGGTGATGTTTTGTATGTTGGGTCAGGTTTAAATACCCTATCAGTAAGTGCTCATTATCGGCGTATGTTTCCGGTCCTGCGCCCCGGATCTTGCATCACCAGTGGCGACCAACATGGTGCTGCGTGTCAGGAGGCGTCGCAATGACGTCATTGGCATGCAAACGTCATAAACAGGCACCATCGGCAATGCTCCGAAAGACACAGTCCGCAGACGTGTGCACAAGAGCAAATAGCCAATGGACAATCCCGGATCAAAAGGGGAAAAACATATATATATCAATAGTGACATGTAGTGAAGATGTGTATACTATCAAATTACAGAGCATATCATCTCTATCAATGTATATCATTTGATCCTGCATAAATATTTAATAATACTAACCATAAAAGCAATCATTATAAACTTAGAACTCAATAGTGACATATAAGACCAAACTGTTATTATCAATGATGTGACATTATATGAAATTTATATAGACTCTAGCTGAAGAGCCCGGTGCTGCCCGGCCATAGTAACTAACTGTGGTTAGTTACAACAAATTATAATTATCCTCCATCCCACAGTCCTGTGCCCATATACCCATCATACATATCCACCATCCCATAGGCCCGTGCCCATATACCCATCATACATATCCTCCATCCCATAGTCCCGTACCCATATACCCATCACACATCCTCCATCCCATAGTCCCTTGCCCATATACCCATCACACATCCTTCATCCCATAGTCCAATGCCCATATACCCATCATACATATTCGCCATCCCATAGTCGAGTGCCCATATACCCATCACACATCCTTCATCTCATAGTCCCATGCCCATATACCCATCATACATATCCTCCATCCCATAGTCCCATGCCCATATACCCATCACACATCCTCCATCCCATAGTCCCGTGCCCATATACCTGTCATACATATCCTCCATCCCATAGTCCAGTGCCCATATACCCATCACACATCATCCATCCCATAGTCCCGTGCCCCCATATACCCATCATACATATCCGCCATCCCATAGTCCCATGCCCATATACCCATCATACATATCCTCCATCCCATAGTCCAGTGCCCATACACCCATCACACATCCTCCATCCCATAGTCAACCATTATGACATGATAATGAGCGGCAGGGCTTGCAACCTATGATGACATCAGCATCACCATGGCAACCATTATGACATCATAATGAGGGGCGGGGATTGATACGCACACACTGTTTCCCCATTATGTAGATAGGGGCATTATGACATCATAATGAGGGGTGGGGCTTGATGTGCACACACTGTTTCCCCATTATGTAGATATGGGCAAAATTGTTTGGTGAATTGGAACGCTCGGGGTTAAAATTTCACCTCACAACATAGCCTAGGACGTTCTCGGGGTCCAGACGTGTGACTGTGCCAAATTTTGTGGCTGTAGCTGCGACGGTGCGGATGCCTATCCCGGACATACACACACACACATACATACATACATACATACATACATACATACACACTTTGAGCTTTATATATTAGATTGTCAAAAAATACATATATTCCATAATTAAAATATGTGATATAATACATATATATATTACACTTTATAGTATCCTGAATCGTCCTTAAAATATAGATGTAACACCACTGGTCCCACGAGATCTTCATACTCGAACGTCATGGTAGTATAAAATCCAATCACAAAAACAATCTAAACATACAAAAACAATAAAAATAATTATTATTGTTATTGTTTTTTGTATGTTTAGGTTGTTTGAGTGGTGTTACATCTATATTTTAAGGACGATTCAGGAAACTATAAAGTGGAATATATACGTATATGTATTATATCACATATTTTAATTGTGGAATATATGTATTTTTTGACAATGTCTATATAAATTTCATATTATGTCACATCATTGATAATAACACTTTGGTCTTATATATCACTATTTAGTTCTAAGTTTATAATGATTGCTTTTATGGTCAGTATTATTAAATATTTATGCAGGATCAAGTGATATACATTGATAGAGATGATATGCTCTGTATTTTGATAGTATACACATCTTCACTACATATCACTATTGATATATATATGTTTTTCCCCTTTTGATCCGGGATTGTCCGTTGGCTATTTGCTCTAGTGTGCATGTCTGTGGTCTGTGTCTTTCGGAGCATTGCCGATGGCGCCTGTTTTTGACGTTTGCGTGCCAGTGACGTCATTGCGACGCCTCCTGACACGCGGCGCCATGTTGATCACCGCTGGTGATGCAAGATCCGGGGTGCAGGACCAGAAACATGCGCCGATAATGAGCACCTACTGATAGGGTATTTAAACCTGACCCACCATACAAAACATCACCGCACCTTGAGAAAGAGGCGAAACGCTCGTCGATGGCGGCGCTTCTCCTGTCCTGTTCTTAGTGATTATGGGTAAGCACAATGGCGTTTGATAATGGGTTGCTTCATTTAGACTGCGCACCTGTTTGTGACCCTCTCTAAATATAGAGTTTGGAACTATTGGCCCATCACTAGCATAATGCACTAAGCACTTTCTATATATATATATTTTTTGGGACAAGAGCAGCATAGTACCTGATCCTTTTTGTATATATTATATGTTGTAATGTTAACATCAATTTGATTCATAAATAAATTATATATATTTTTTCTAATTGGACTTGTACTCCATTTCTTCTGGTTGATATGCTATTTAGGAGTGTCCACTATAGATCTCTGTTTGGTCAGCACTACTCAGTGCATGACATTTATGGGTTTTTAATGGTTTTGTTCTATATGGTTTTGTTTTATATGCTTGCTGTCTGTGTTTTCACAGTTACCATTAAGGAACATATGGATTTTCGCGAACGCGAGAAAGCGTGGCAGACTGAACTTGATAAAGTATTTAATGAAGGATCTGGTATTAATATGGATTGTAAACTTGGTGACACTAGTGCTTTGATTGTAAAATATAAAGAGCTGCTCAATAAAAGCACACGTTAGTGGTGGAATAAGGCATTCATGGATAAATACTTGGTTTGTGGCCTCATAACTAGAGGTTTACGGATACAGGTATTTCCATCCTTTAATGTTAGTGACAGTGACTTTGTTAATCAATGGGAGGATGCTGCCTCTACATGTTCAAGAAAGTACATGGAGTTATTCTAAGTTTAATGAGAAACAACTCAAAGAATTGGATGTGGAAACTGGATCAATACAGGATAAAATTAATAAAGGTCTCACTAATGAGATGGTGACTAAGGTCAAAATGGAGGTGGATGTATCCTTGAAAAAATGGGAAACAGAGATTGTTCAGAGAAAAACAAAAAAAATCGACGTGATTTGGTTGATCGACAACAAGATCGGGTATATAGGTGGCGAAGTCGCCAAACCAACAATAATAGAGATCCTATAAGAGGAAGATCCACCTCTATGTCATCGGTCTCATCTATGGAGGAGTCCACTAATGGTCCGGATAGTGTAAGATCTCTTTGGGAAAGGAGAGACCATGTGAGAAATGGACGGTGGAAGAATGGGAAATCTAATAAAAGGAAAATAACTACTCCATCTAACGGAAATAAAAACGCTCGTACTAATACATTGGAGGTAATTAACCTCTCCTCACATGAGCTCTCTGAGCTCCATAAAAATGTGTTGCAACTTGGGTTGTCTTTCTCTCCAGTAAGTAATGTTGATTATTTTACAGCGATAAAAGACCTCCACCTGTTTTCCCGGAAGATCGTCCTTAGAAGATTACACTCACGCCCTTTGCCAGATCAGGGTTTCTCAATTACTGAAGCTGAGGCTTTACGTACTCTGGAAGAGTTGGAGAGCGAATCTAATAAAGATTCGGTAAGTGTACCATTACCTCCGATAGCAGCCAGATGCACCACATTTCCCCCATTGTCAATATGTCCTCAAGTGGAGATTTTTACACGATTGGTAACAGAAGATCTTAAAACAATCAATAATTATAAAAAAAGGGATAATTTAACTCTACAACAAAGACAAGCTCTACATGAGATTGGGACCTGGGATGACAGTGATAAAATCGTCAGACAAGGGGGGGAAATGTGGTGCTCTGGTCTGTCGATAAATATGAAAGGGAGGCTTTTAGACAGCTGGGAAATAAGGATACTTATTCACAGCTGACAAACAATCCTCTTAATACCTTCCAGAGTCAGCTGCAGAATATCCTTGAAATGGCATATGAAAGGGGTATTATAACAAAGAAAGTGTTGAATGGCCTTTCTATCTTCTCCCCAAGTTCCACAAGGACCCTGTCTCTCCTCCTGGATGCCCTATAGTGTCTGGCATAGGGGGGTTATGTGATCCGGCCTGTAAGTTTATTGAGTATTATTTACATCCACAGGTTGAGACACTGCCCTCCTATGTCAGAGACACAAATGATATTCTTAGGAGACTGGATGGCCTGTTTGTGGATGCGGATATGACTTTGGTGACAGCTGATGTAGAATCGTTGTACACCAACATTTGTCATGAAGATGGATTGAGGGCTTCCAGATTTTTCCTAGAAACAAGCAATTTGGATCCAGACATGCGTGAGCTGGTGTTGGAGTTGTTGGAGTTCATCCTTACCCATAATTTCTTTACTTTTAAGAATAGATACTTTTTACAGAGACAGGGCACTGCAATGGGAGCGGCGTGTGCACCATCTTATGCAAATTTATTTTTGGGATACTGCGAGCAAGAAGTTTTCTCGGATGGCTCACACGCCGCTCACCAAATTGTGGGATGGTTTAGATACATTGATGACATCCTGTTTATTTGACAGGGCCCTGTCTGTGAGCTACATGACTTTATGGGGGGTTGAACCGAAATGACTCCAACATCCATCTCACGTATGTTTTTCATCATCACCAGATTACATTTCTTGATGTGACATTAAAAGTAGAGGATGATGGTTGTATTTATACAGATCTGTATAGAAAGGAGACTTCTGTGAATGCCCTATTACATGCATCTTCGTCACATCCTCATTCCACGATCAGATCGATTCAAGTCGGACAATTCCGTCGTGCCAGGAGAACATGTACCACTGAAAACTTTATTTGAGGCACAAGCTGTGGACCTTGGGGAGAGATTCTCCCAGAGAGGATATAGCAGGAGATGTATAGAGAAGGGATACTGGAGAGCTAAAAAAGCTTCTAGGACTGATCTTTTGTCAAACAGGTGGAGAGGATCTAAAAAAAAACTGATGGAGAAGTAAGATTTATATCAACCTATAACCATAGGTGAGATATGATAAGATCAATTCTTAATAAACATTGGGCTATCCTAAAAACAGATTCCATTCTACGTGAATGTCTTCCTGCACGCCCTCTTATGACTGCACGTAGGTGTAATACCCTTAAAGACCTGCTAGTAAAAAGTCATTATGTGTCCAAGAAACCAGACCTTTTTCAGGCGGGCACACCTAGGAATGGATTTTTTCCATGTGGGGGATGTTTGGCTTGCAAAAATTTGAGGAGAACTGTGTCTTTCACTTCATCTGACGGCCGACGTGAATTCAAAATCAGGGAATATATTACCTGCAGTACCACTTATGTGGTGTATTATGCAGTATGCCCATGTGGTTTGATATATGTTGGGCTTACGACACGTGAATTACGTATTCGCATACGTGAACACATTAGAGACATCATGGCCGCTCGTGAGGTGGAGGATTTAAACAGCCTTAAATCCATTCCTAGACATTTCCGTCTGAAACATAAAAGTGATCCTAGTGGTCTACGGGCTTGGGGCATCGACAGGGTCCGTGCAGGAATAAGGGGTGGTGACACAAAGCGTGCGTTGACTCAGAGGAATGCCGATGGATCACGGTACTTGATACCGTGACACCGGCAGGTCTCAATGAGAATTTGAGTTTTAGTTCATTTTTATAGACTGTTTGGTGTTTTGTGTTTAATTATTATTGTTATTGTTTTTTGTATATTTTTAGGTTGTTTTTGTGATTGGATTTTATACTACCATGACGTTCGAGTATGAAGATCTGGTGGGACCAGTGGTGTTACATCTATATTTTAAGGACGATTCAGGACTATAAAGTGTAATATATATGTATTATATCACATATTTTAATTATGGAATATATGTATTTTTTGACAATGTCTATATAAATTTCGTATTATGTCACACCATTGATAATAACACTTTGGTCTTATATGTCACTATTTAGTTTTAAGTTTATAATGATTGCTTTTATGGTCAGTATTATTAAATATTTATGCAGGATCAAGTGATATAAATTGAAAGAGATGATATGCTCTGTATTTTGATAGTATACACATCTTCACTACATGTCACTATTGATATATATATGTTTTTTCCCTTTTGATCCGGGATTGTCCGTTGGCTATTTGCTCTAGTGCGCATGTCTGCAGTCTGTGTCTTTCGGAGCATTGCCGATGGCGCCTGTTTATGACGTTTGCGTGCCAGTGACGTCATTGCGACGCCTCCTGACACGCGGCGCCATGTTGGTCGCCGCTGGTGATGCAAGATCCGGGGCGCAGGACCGGAAAAATGCGCCGATAATGAGCACCTACTGATAGGGTATTTAAACCTGACCCACCATACAAAACATCACTGCACCTTGAGAAAGAGGCGAAACGCGCGTCGGTGGCGGCCCTGCTCCTGTCCTGTTCTTAGTGATTATGGGTAAGCATAATGGCATTTGATAATGGGTAGCTTCATTCAGACTGCGCACCTGTTTGTGACCCTCTCTAAATATAGAGTTTGGAACTATTCTCCCATCACTAGCATAATGCACTAAGCACTTTATATATATATATATTTTTTGGGACAAGAGCAGCATAGTACCTGATCCTTTTTGCATATATTATCTGTTGTAATGTTAACATCAATTTGATTCATAAATAAAGTATATATATTTTTTGTATCTCCACATATGCGGTATTTTCACATTCAGAAGAAAAGTGGGACAAATTTTGGTGTCATTTTTAGTAGAGATGAGCGAATATTTCAATGTTCGGTTCCGGTTACGATCGCTGAATTTGCAATATTCGCTGATTAATTAGTCAAAATATTCAGTGAACATAACCAAACGCCATTCATGTCAATAGGAGGCAAAAACAAATGCATGCACAACACCTTATAATTGTCCCAAATGCATCCAAAACACATCAAATGGGGGTCAGATACCAGGAAAGTGGCCTACATTTACCCACAGTACAAAATGAAGCATGGAACTGCAGTAATCAGCCAGGCATGAGGTATTTATGTCTTTAACAGCATTTACAGCTTTCAATTGAATGTAACAGTAAGGCAAGGTGGGTGAGGGGTCGGTGTAGGCCACCTTTGCTTGGAACCCTGTTACCACATGCAGCACCTCTACCTGCTTTCATGCTGAGCCACACTCAGGTGGCACACATATCAGTTTTTATGAAGAGGTAAGGTATAGACTGGACTAAGGTGAGTCATTGGACATGGTATATCTTGATTTTTCCAAAGCATTTGATACTGTGCCACACAAGAGGTTCGTACACAAAATGAGAATGAAGTGTCTGGGGGAAAATGTGTGTAAATGGGTAACTAACTGGCTGAGTTATAGAAAGCAGAGGGTGGTTATAAATGGCATATTCTCTAACTGAGTCACTGTGACCAGTGGGGTACCGCAGGGGTCGGTGTTGGGACCTATTCTCTTCAGCATATTTATTAACGATCTGGTAGAAGGTTTACACAGCAAAATATTGATATTTGCAGATAATACAAAACTATGTAAAGCAGTTAATACAAAAGAAGATAGTATTCTGCTACAGATGGATCTGGAAACTTGGACCGAAAGGTGGCAGATGTGGTTTAACAATGATAAATGTAAGGTTATACGCATTGGAAGGAGGAATCAATATCACCATTACACACTGAATGGGAAACTTCTAGGTAAATCTGACATGGAGAAGAACTTGGGGAACCTAGGTAAGGATAAACTTACCTCGAGCAGCCAGTGCCAGGCAGAGGCTGCCAAGGTAAACAGGATCGTGGGGTGCATTAAAAGAGGTCTGAGACTCTAGGTACACGTGATAAAAGTATTATACTGCCCCTGTACAAATCCCTGGTTAGATGGCGCATGGAGTACTGTGTACAGTTTTGGGCACCGGTGCTCAGGAAGGATATAATAGAACTAGAGCGAGTACAAAGGAGGACAACAAAATTATTAAAGGGGATATGGGAACTACAATACCCAGAGAGATTAGCAAAATTAGGATTATTTAGTCTAGAAAAAAGTCAACTGAGGGGCGATCTAATAACCATGTATAAGTATATAAGGGGACAATACAAATATCTCTCCGAGGATCTGTTTATACCAAGAAATGTGACGGTCACAAGGAGGCATTCTCTGCGTCTTGAGGAAAGAAGGTTTTTCCACCAACATAGAAGAGGATTCTTTACTGTTAGGGCAGTGAGAATCTAGAATTCCTTTCCTGAGGAGGTGGTGATGGTGAACTCAGTCGAGGGGTTCAGGAGAGGACTGGATTTCTTCCTGGAGCATACCAATATTGTATCTTACAGTGATTAGGTTCTTTAGGACACAGATCTGGTGATTTATTCTGACAGAATATAGGTTGAACTGGATGGACAAATGTCTTTTTTTGGCCTTGCTAACTATATATATATAATACCCCTTTGACGAGGCGTACAGGAGGGCCTCATGAAAAAATGTTCCCATTATTAGTAAGTGGGTCTCCCATAGTGTTTGCCTACGCTGTGAATGCAAGGGCTGCCCAAAATTTGGACACACCCCAATACTCCTTTGATGAGACAAACAAGAGGGCCTCATGCAAAAATGTTCCCATTTTTAGGAAGTGGGTCTCCCATAGTATTTGCATATGCATTGAATGCAAGGGCTGCCAAAAATTGGCAGGCACTCCAATGCCCCTTGGAAGAGACACGAAGGAGAACCTCATAAAAAAGTTCCCATTAGAAAGAAGTGGGTCTCCTATACTTGTATTGCCCATGTATGGGCTAGCAAACTTTTTCCCCTGGGGGGTATACATGTACACACTGTCTAACAAATTGTTTTTACGGGCATAATAAACATCCTTTAAAAAAATTATGTGTGTGTTGCATCATGGACCACGTTCACCCTGGTGATTTGGTGGTGAAGGATGCAAAAATCAAGAAACGCATACTCATGTGTGGGTGTGAAGAGGTGCATGGGAATAGACCTCCCAAAAAAGGACACTGGATTTGAGTTTATGTTACGCTGCTATTGGTGGTGTTAAGAAGTCTGGCCCAATCCAGCCCTTGTTCATTTTTATAAGAGTCAGCCTGTCAGCATTTTCAGTTGACAGGCGGATGTGTTTATCAGTTATAATTTCTCCAGCGGCACTAAAAACCCGCTCTGACTAAACCCTAGCGGCAGGGCAAGTCAGGACCTCCAAGGCGTAGAGAGCCACTTCATGCCACGTGTCCAGCTTGGCTACACAATAATTATAAGGCACAGAGGAATCACGGAGGACATTGGTATGGTCAGCAAGGTACTCCCTCAGCATCTTCCAAACTTTGCACTCCTTGTGAGAATACCCCGAGCCTCACGGTCTGCGCGATAGGAGGGTCTGAGAAAACTCTCCCAGAACTTTGCCAGTGTTCCCCTGCCTCTGCTGCATTGGATTTGTGTCGCTCTGACCTGTACTCCTTGGTTGTCCAGCGAAATGTGACCTCTGCCACCAGTGTTTTCAGATGGGAAATTTTTTAATAATTCCTCAAAATGGGTCCTCTGGTACTGCCTCATTTTATTAGACCTGTCCACCTGGGGAATAAGAGAAAGAAAGTTCTCATTGTAGCATGAGTCTAGAAGTGTCACCAACCAGTAATGACTGTCACCCAAAATTTGGAGAGTGCGAGGGTCACGGGAAAGGCAGCGTAACATAAACTCTGAGTGCCAGACTGCTAACAGGCAAGACTTCCGTGTCCTTACTAAGAGGACGACTGACAATGCTCTCCTCCTCCTCCATGTCCTCAGACCATCCACGCTGAATAGACAGTATGACAGTTGTACAGGTAGTACCGTCTATAGTGCATGAAACTAGCTCCTGTTCTTCCTCCTCCTTCTCCTCTTCCTCATTGTCACCCAATCCACATTGGGATGAGATGAGGCTGGGCTGTGTGTAATCACCCTGTATGGTTCCTTGCTCCATCTCATCATGCTCCGCCTGCAATGCATCCTCCTTGATCGTGAGCAGAGAGCGTTTCAGAACACAGAGAAGAGGCATGGTGATGCTAATTATGGCATCATCACCGCTCACCATATTGGTGGAGTTCTCAAAGTTTTGTAGGATGGTACATATGTCTGACATCCATGTCCAATCCTGAGGTCTTATGTGTGGATTCTGAACTGAATACCGGTTCACCTTCCAACAAGACAATGACTCTAAGCACACAGCTAAAATAACAAGGAGTGGCTTCAGAACAACTCTGTGACCATTCTTGACTGGACCAGCCAGAGCCCTGACCCAATTGAGCATCTCTGTAGAGACCTGAAAATTGCTGTCCATCAACGTTCACCATCCAACCTGACAAAACTGGAGAAGAATGGCAGAGGATCCCCAAATCTAGGTGTGAAAAACTTGTTGCATCATTCCCAAGAAGACTCATGGCTGCACTAGCTCGAAAGGGTGCTTCTACTCAATACTGAGCAAAGGGTCTGAATACTTATGACCATGTGATATTTCAGTTTTTCTTTTTTAATGTTTGCAAAAGTTTCTACATTTCTGTTTTTTCAGTCAAGATGGAGTGCAGAGTGTACGTTAATGGGAAAAAATTAACTTTTTTGAATTTACCAAATGGCTGCAATGAAACTAAGAGTGAAAAATTTAAAGGGGTCTGAATACTTTCCGTACCCACTGTATATGAACTGCAGCTTGGAGCAGACTTAAGCAATAATGTCTAGAATTCTCTGGGTGACTTATGGTCAAGTAAAGTAACTCACACTCTTTGTATTGCCCATGTCCTGAATTTAACAGTGTAACATTTTTCTCTCAAATATGTCTGATTAAGAAGCACTCACATTATTTTTTATTATTTTTTTTCATTAAATGTGTGTGTATCTATGCATGTAATGTAGCGTGTGTGCATTAATATACTCACCTACCGCTGCTTTCTACCATCTTCAGTACTGTCCTTCTCTTCTACTGAGTGATGCCACCTCTCTGCAGATTGTCCAAGTCACACTGGAAATGATTATTACAATGTAAGCTTATGGAGTGTCAAAACGAGGTTCCATAGGCTCACATTCTAAAAAAAACTTCCAGTATAGAGTTAGAAAACTTGCAGCAATTGCAGTGACTTGGCTGAGAAGAGGAGAAGAAAAGCGCAAAATAACGGAGGGAGTAGTGGTAGGTAAGTACAACACACTTATGCTACATTACATGCATATACAGTTAGGTCCATATATATTTGGACAGAGACAACATTTTTCTAATTTTGGTTCTAGACATTACAACAATGACTTTTAAAGAAAACAATTCAGATGCAGTTGAAGTTCAGACTTTCAGCTTTCATTTGAGGGTATCCACATTAAAATTGGATGAAGGGTTTAGGAGTTTCAGCTCCTTAACATGTGCCACCCTGTTTTTAAAGGGACCAAAAGTAATTGGACAGATTAAATAATTGTAAATAAAATGTTAATTTCTAGTACTTGGTTGAAAACCCTTTGTTGGCAATGACTGCCTGAAGTCTTGAACTCATGGACATCACCAGACGCTGTGTTTCCTCCTTTTTGATGCTGTGCCAGGCCTTCACTGTGGTGGTTTTCAGTTGCTGTTTGTTTGTGTGCCTTTCTGTCTGAAGTTTAGTCTTTAACAAGTGAAATGCATGGTTGAGATCGGGTGACTGACTTGGCCATTCAAGAATATTCCACTTCTTTGCTTTAATAAACTCCTGGGTTGCTTTGACTTTATGTTTTGGGTTATTGTCCATCTGTAGTATGAAACGACAACCAATCAGTTTGGCTGCATTTGGCTGGATCTGAGCACATAGTATGGCTCTGAATACCTCAGAATTCATTTGGCTGCTTCTGTCCTGTGTCACATCATCAATAAACACTAGTGACCCAGTGCCACTGGCAGCCATGCATGCCCAAGCCATCACACGGCCTCCGCCGTGTTTTACAGATGATGTGGTATGCTTTGGATCATGAGCTGTACCACGCCTTCGCCATACTTTTCTCTTTCGATCATTCTGGTAGAGGTTGATCGTGGTTTCATCTGTCCAAAGAATGTTCTTCCAGAACTGTGCTGGCTTTTTTAGATGATTTTTAGATGATTTTTAGCAAAGTCCAGTCTAGCCTTTTTGTTCTTGATGCTTATGAGTGCCTTGCACCGTGCAGTGAACCCTCTGTATTTACTTTCATGCAGCCTTCTCTTTATGGTAGATGTGGATATTGATACGCCTACCTCCTGGAGAGTGTTGTTCACTTGGTTGGCTGTTGTGAAGGGGTTTATCTTCACCATGGAGACTATTCTGCAATCAACCACCACTGTTGTTTTCCGTGGCCCCCCAGGTCTTTTTGCATTGATGAGTTCACCAGTGCTTTCTTTCTTTCTCAGGATGTACCAAACTGTAGATTTTGCCACTCCCTAATGTTGTAGCAATTTTTCGGATGGGTTTTTTCTCTTTTTGCAGCTTAAGGATGGCTTGTCTCACCTGCATGGAGAGCTCCTTTGAACGCATGCTTCCTTCACAGGAAAACCTTCCAAATGCAAGCACCACACCTCAAATCAACTCCAGGCCTTTTATCTGCTTAATTGAGAATGACATAACGAAGGGATTGCCCACACCTGTCCATGAAATAGCCTTGGAGTTAATTGTCCTATTACTTTTGGTCCCTTTAAAAACAGGGTGGCACATGTTAAGGAGCTGAAACTCCTAAACCCTTCATCCAATTTTAATATGGATACCCTCAAATGAAAGCGGAAAGTCTGAACTTCAACTGCATCTGAATTGTTTTGTTTAAAAGTAATTGTGGTAATGTCTAGAACCAAAATTAGAAAAATGTCTCTGTCCAAATATATATGGACCTAACTGTATGCACAAACTTAATGAATTAAAATCTTAATGGGAGCATTTCTTTAAGGAGGGTGATTTCTATAGCCAGTAAATTGTCAGCCAATTTCAACTGTTCTTTAGAGTTTAGAGAATTTGCTTGGATTCGGTTCCGAAAACGATCGGCATCGAGTACTGTTTTTGCAATATTTGTCGAACACAGCCGAACGTCATTACAGTCAATGGGAGTAGAAATTACTGAATATGTTCGGAATTGATCATCAAACATACATTTGGCACAATTAGGGTTCGACTATGACATGAATATTGCAAATTCAGATTCGGCGACGAAATCCGAACAAATTCGCTCAATTTTATTGTTCTTACATGACAAAGCACATCCACTTGGATTTGCAAAAATAGAATGGTCTGCTAGAGTGATGACTGATTTGCGGCATCGCAACCTGCTGGAATTTAATGCTGCATATACTAGAGCATATGTATGAGCAGTGCAAGGTGATGGACTACATTAGTGCAGAAGTCAAACTGGAGTGTGGGCTACTTTAAAATTTTACATTGGTAGCTTATGAGAGATGTGTGTCGCTGACTAAAGCCATTGGTAAAGGCAACCAAACTTGTCAGGACAAGTGTGAAATCATTGATTTTATCCCCTTCTAAATTATCCTGGAAAAAACACTCACTAGATGCAAGAGGCGATGGAGGAAGAACAGCAACTTGAACATGAATCCTCATGGTCCATATTACATGAAGCAATATTTGGAGGAGAAGGCTAAAGATGAAGCAGATGAGCAGCAGCAGGCACATACTACTAGAGAGTAATGTAAACATTTCTCTATTTTGGGTTCTCTGTGCTCTTCATAATATAGATTCATATTTCATGCAATGAATGTTTTCCTGGATAAGTGTTATCTGCAGCATGCACTTTAAAATGCACTAAGCACTTTATGGCTCCGTATGTCTAGCTATTTAGTTCTATAGCCTTTTGGTTTTCAACTGATGTTTGAGGGCATGCACATTTGCACCTTTATTATGTCTAGATCACCTTATTACTAGGGTGGTACAAGATGACTTGATTATTTGAATATTTAACGTATGTTTAGTAGTGATTATTGTGAATATGTGATATAGGAACCCTCATAAGAAGTCTTACTTCTTATATGGTGCTCCAGTCCCCCGATCACCCCCCACGGTACCTCGGTTGTCCCTGCAGGCCCCATGAAGTCCCCCAGGCCACTGACTTCTTTTTACAGGAGAAATGGTGGGCACATGCGCAGTGTGCCAGACAAGATCTGCTGGCCAGCACCCGACAACAATAGGAGACTTTTTCCTATTAGTTCATTTTGATCACTGTGATAGACCCTATCACAGTGATCAAAATAAAAATTAGTATATAAAAACCCCTTTATCACCCACTTAGATATGAAAAACTATAAAATAAAAAAAATATTTATTTCCATTTTCTCATTAAGGTTAGAGTTGGCCTAAAGTGAGTTGGGCTAAAGTTAGAGATAGGGTTGGGTCTAATATTAGGGTTAGGGGTTGGGGCTGTGGCGTCCCTGAGGGTTCAGTCGCCACAGATGTACTGCACCTCCTCCTGAGGTGTAGTATCCCTCTCTCCAGGTAAGATGGAACACCTGGCCAGCCTCCAACACCTGCATCCCACACAAACACAGTAGTGCAGCAGAGCAACCTTCATGGCTCCCTGCTTGGAACACGAAGAGTGCTGGGAGGTGGGTGGAGCTTAGACTGCACAAGAGAGAGGGAGAATATTAGGAAAAGGTCAGTCTGTGAGAGAAGATCCCCTGAGAGGGATGGAGTGAAGGAAGTGCTGCAGCAGACTCCTGTGACCTGGAGCTGCTGGCACAGGAAAGAGCCATAGAAAGCCTGATTCTTCGGACGGAAGATAGTTTAGTGCGGAACGTAAGGAGAAGAAGAGAACTAAGGACTAGGGTCAGAGCAGAGCCCTTCCTCAAGTTTGAAGCGCATGGCAGGGGTCCGGTCCCCGAGGTTGTATGGATACTGATGTTCCTGCAGCAGACACCGGAGGAATAGAAGTTGTCACCATTTTATTCCTACCTAAGACTTGGGGGCACAACAGCACCATGAGTGAGCCGGGACTTGATAGCAAGGAGTCCTCAAAGCAGGCTACAGCTGTCTGCCATACAAGTAGAGTTCTAAATAACATCAAGAAGGAGGAACTTGAGTTTAATACGCAACTACAAGTACTTCAGATTAGGCGCTAGTGTGCAGTTGTTCAGAGAAGGCACATGTTGGGGGAGTGCTGGAAAAGTGTACTTTACCTTGCCTGGGAGTTGGCTGAGCCCCTGACCTGGAGGACATGGCTCCGAAGTGGGCACCTGTAAGCGCAACAGACTGTGAGTAAAGCTTTGGAACTACATGCCCTTGTGTCCTCCACTTATTCTTGCGCCTTACACCTGGCTCTGCTCCATCTGCTTCTTTACATCATCTCCACACTTGCCAACCTCATCTACACTGCCCTGGGACTACAGCTCCACCTTTGGGGAGCTTCAAAATCATTGCTGCACCACACCATCTGTCCCAGAGAAGCAACCCTGCAGCGCTGGTCAAACTGACCAGAAACCACAGGTGGTGTTACGAATCATCTCAATAACTTTATCCCCATCACTCTACCCCTTTTACATTGACCGCCTGAGGCCACGGACCGGGTCATTGCCACTGTGACATCTCCCATTGAAACCAACGGGCCCAGCACCCAGTACCCCACGGCCTCTGGGGGCGAGTCACGGCTAAAGTTAGGGTTGGGACTAAAGTAAGCGTTAGGGTTGGGGCGAAAGTTAGGGTTATGGTTGGGACTAAAGTTAGTTTTAGGGTTGGGGCTAAAGTTAGGGTTAGGTTAAGGTTGGGGCTATGGTTTGGATTATGGTTACGTTTGGGATTAAGGTTGGGGTTGGGAATAGGGTTAGGGTTGGGATTAGGGTTAGGGGTGTGTTAGGGTTAGGTTTGTGGTTAGGGTTATGGTTAGGGTTGGGACTAGAGCTAGGAGTGGTTTGGGGTTAGAGTTGTGATTAGGGTTGGAATTAGGGTTAGGGGTGTGTTGGTTTTAGGGTTGTGTGTTATGAATGGGTCACCGAGGAGGATGGCAGGAACAGGCTAAGCCACCAGAAGACCAGAGAGGTTGGTAACTAAGCAGATTGCAGACCCATGATCCTATTCGCACAACTAGCAGTAGCCATGGAGCGTTCCTACAATGCCCTAGACACTTCATCACAGCCGGAGGACTAAGCCTAAAGACAGAAAGATGAAATCTAAACTGCCCCGATGCAGATCCCCAAAAGAATAGACAGCCCCCAAACATATATTGTCGGTGAGACAAGATGAGACACAAACACAGGCAGAGAACAGACTGAGCGAAATGGTGGGGCCCAAGCTGTCTAGACAGGACAGTACAGAAAAAGATACTGTCTGCAATCACGCACAAAACCCTGAAAAAGTCCAACACTTCTGATATACTAAAAAAACCTGAGATCACACGATCTCACCCCCGCTAGATCAACACTCTGGTATAAACTGGCAGCAAGCATAAAGATACCAACATAACAGGGGACTGAACAAGCTGCAAAATATGAAGCAGGGCCCAGCACTGCCCCCAGCAGGGAGACGCTGAACCCTGACAGCAAAACAGAAAGCAAAAAAAGACACAACCAGATTAGATGCAAAGGATTAGCAAAAGAATCACTTAGCTGAACATGCAGATCAGGCAGGGGACAAAAGAGCTCCAAATGCAAACAGAGGAAAAAATCACCAGCAACCTTCAAGAGCCGCCAGCTCCATTATATGCTCCCAGCCAGCAATCCCAGATTCCCAATTATCATCATCAGGTGGAGAACCTCCATCCACCTGGCCAGCTCCACTACTCTCAGCAACCACCAGAGGGAGCAGAGGGAGCTTCGGTTCAGAAATCTGAGCAAGGGAGTTCACAACAGTTGTGGTTAGGGTTATGGATAGGATTGGAATTAGATTTAGGGGTGTGTTGGGGTTAGGATTGGAGTTAGAATTGGGGAGCTTCCACTGTTTAGGCAAATCAGGGGTGTCGGATCTCAATTCCTGCCAGTTCTGCATTGAAAAAGTAAAAATGGTGCTCCTTCCTTTCCGAGCTTTGCCATGCACCAAAACAGTGGTTTACCCCCACATATAGGGTATTGGCATACTCAGGACAAATTGGACAACTACTTTTGGGGTCCAATTTCTCCTGTTACCATTGTGAAAATAGAAAAAAATTGGGGGCTAAAAAAAAATCATTTTTGTGGAAAAAAATGATTTTTTTATTTTCACGGCTCTGCGTTATAAACTTTAGCGAAACACTTGGGGGTTCAAAGTTCTCACAACACATTTAGATAAGTTCCTTGGGGAGTTTCCAAAATGGGGTAATTTTTTGGGGAGTTTCTACTCTACAAGCAAATGAGAGGTTCTGCAAACGCAACATGATGCCCCCTGACAATTCCATCAAAGTCTGCATTTCAAAGCATCACTACTTCCCTTCCAAGCTCTGATGTGTGCCCAAACAGTAGTTTTCTCCCTCATACACTACCGTTCAAATGTTTGGGGTCACGCAGACAATTGTGTTTTCCACAAAAACTTATACTTTTATTAATCACATGAGTTGCCAAATGAATTTAAAATCTAGTCCAGACATTGACAAGGTTTGAAAAAAAGATTTTTATTTGAAATAATTTTCTCCTTCAAACTTTGCTTTCACCAAGAATGATCCCTTTGCAGCAATTACAGCATTGCAGACCTTTGGCATGCTAGAAGTTAAATTACTGAGGTAATCTGGAGAAATTTCATCCAATGCATCCAGAATCCCCTCCCACAAGTTGGTTTGGCTTGATGGGTACTTTTTGCGCACCATACGGTCAAGCATCTCCCACAACAGCTCAATGGGGTTGAGATCTGGTGACTGCACTGGCCACTCCATTTCAGATAGAATACTAGCTGCCTGCTTCTTCCCTAAATAGGTCTTGTATAATTTGTAGGTGTGCTTTGGGCCATTGCCCTGTTGTAGGATGAAATTGGCTCCAATCAAGCGCTGTCCACAGGGTATGGCATGGCATTGCAAAATGGAGTGATAGCCTTCCTTATTCAAAATCTTTTTTGCCTTGTACAAATCTCCCACTTTTGGCAGCACCAAAGCAAGCCCAGACCATCACATTACCTCCAGCATGCTTGACAGATGGCATCAGACACTCTTCCAGCATCTTTTCAGTTGTTCTGTGTCTCACAAATGTTCTTCTGTGTGATCCAAACAACTCAAGCATGTGCTCCAGATTCTCAACCAGCTCAAAGGAAGGTCAGGTTTATAGCTTCTCTAATCAGCCAAACTGTTTTCAGCTGTGCTATCATACTTGAACAAGGGTTTTCAAGGGTATTCTAACCATCCGTTAGCCTTCTTTCACAGTTAGCAAACACAAAGTACCATAAGAACACTGGAGGCATGGTTACTGGAAATGGGCCTCTATACACCTATGAAGAAATTGCATTACAAACCAGATGTTTGCAGCTAGAATAGTCATTTACCACATTAAGAATGTATAGAGTATATTTCTGAATCATTTAATGTTAGCTTCATTTGAAAAAACTGTGCTTTTCTTTCAAAAATAAGGAAATTTCTAAGTGACCCTAAACTTTTGAACAGTAGTGTATGGTATGGGGTATCAGTGAACTCAGGACAAATTGGACAACAACTTTTGGGGTCCAATTTCTCCTGTTACTCTTGTGAGAATAAAAAAATTGGTGGCTAAAAAATCATTTTAATGGAAAAAAATATTTTTTTTTTATTTTCCCGGCTCTGCGTTATAAACCTTAGTGAAACACTTGTGGGTTCAAACTTCTCACAACACATCTAGATAAGTTCCTTGGGGGGATCTAGTTTCCAAAATGAGGTCAAATGTCGGTGATTTCTACTGTTTAGGGATATCAGGGGCTCTGCAAATAGAACATGATGCCCACAGACCATTCCATCAAAGTCTGCATTCCAAAACCACGCTCCTTCCTTTCTGAGCTCTGCCATGCGTCCAAACAGTGGTTACCCCCCACAATTGGGATATGAGCATACTCAGGACAAATTGTGAAACAACTTTTGTTGTCCATCTTCTCCAGATACCCTTGGGAATATAAAAAATTGCTTGCTAAAAGTTCATTTTTGTGAAAAAAAAGATTTTTTTATTTTCACCTCCTACATTATAAATTTTAGTGAAACAATTGGGGTTCAAAGTGCTCATTACACATCTAGATAAGTTCCTTGGGTGGTCTAGCCTCCAAAATGGGGTCATTTGTGGAGGATTTCCACTGTTTAGGCACATCAGGGGCTCTCCAAATGCAACATGGCATCCGATCTTATTTCCAGCCAATTCTGCATTGAAAAAGTCAAACGGCACCTCTTCCCTTCCGATCTCTGCCGTGCACCCAAACAGTGGTTCACCCCCACATATGGGGTATCGGCGTATTCAAGACAAATTGCACAACAACTTTGGGGGTCTAATTTCTCCTGTTACCCTTGGGAAAATAAATATTTGTTGGCAAAGTCTTAGTTACTCACCGGTTAACGGTATTTTTCGGAGTCCATGACAGCACCACCTGAGAGAGGGGATCCGCCCTTTAGGAACAGGAAACCTACAGATACAAAAAGGGCGGCACCTCTCCCACGCATCAGTTGGATTACAGAGCACAGAGGACCACCATGGTTAATAGCATAACTTATCCATAATACTATACACAATTTAAATTACCCGTGTACGTATATAAGAGGAAGAAGTGCACACCCAAATTAAACTAAAGGGAGGGAATATACGGGTGCTGTCATGGACTCCGAAAAATACCATTAACCGGTGAGTAACTAAGACTTTATTCGGTCGTCCATGACAGCACCACCTGAGAGAATTACAGAGAGTAATAACTACTTTAGGGAGGGACTACAGCCTGCAGCACCCTTATCCCAAAAGAGAGGTCTGTGAAAGCACCCAAGTCTAGCCTATAATGACTATAAAAGGTGTTCGGAGAGGACCAAGTAGCCGCCTTACATATCTGGTCGATGGAGACTTCTGATCTCTCGGCCCACGAGGTCGCCATGGCTCTGGTGGAATGTGCCCTCAGCTTCCCTGGTGGCGACCTGCCTTTTGAGGTGTATGCTAAGGCAATCGCTTCTCTAATCCACCTGGCTAGTGTATTCTTTGATACTCTATAACCTTTCCTAGGGCCTTGGTAGGAAATAAACAGGGCATCATCTTTCTTCCAAGGATCGGTAGCTGCCACATATTCTATAAGGCACTTCCTAACATCCAGGGTATGTAGTTTCTCTTCCTTCTTATTAGCCGGATTAGGGAGGAAGGATGGAAGGACTACTTCCTGAGTCCTATGAAAGTTAGAAACCACCTTAGGTAAATACGCTGGATCAGGTGTGAGTATTACCCTATCATTTTTAATCTGTATATAAGGAGGACACCTAGATAATGCCTGGATGTCGCTAACTCTGCGAGCTGAGGTTAGAGCTACCAGGAAAGCTACTTTGAGGGACAGTTTTTTTATGGAAGCTGATGAAATAGGTTCAAATGGAGCTTCCATCATGGCCATGAGGACTAGATTCAAGTCCCATGGCATGAATCTATCCTTCACTACCGGCCTGGATCTTCCTGCTGCTTTAATGAACCTACTGATCCAGTAATTACCCGCGATGTTGCAGCTAGAGGGCCCCTAAGGCTGCTACTTGTACTTTAAGGCTGTGTGCACACGCTGCGGATTTTGCTGCGGTTTTTTCATCACCGAAAACCGCACGTTTCGCCGGAAAACGCAAGTGCGGTTTTTAGTGCGGTTTTTGCATTTTTGGTGCGGTTTTCATGCGGTTTTTTCAGTGCGGTTTTTGGTGCAGTTTTGACTGCGCTTTGGAAAGCAGACAACATACATAAAGTTATGGCAACTTGAATGAGGAAAAAAAAAAGCAGGTGATGTCATTTCCTTGGCCAACCCCCACCATTCTCCATTTTGCTAGCCAAAAGCAAGTATCAGCACAAACATCCAGCATTCAAGTGCCCAGTATAGTGCCCTGATGGCCGAGAACCAGATCACACAGCGGTGCCTGCTCCGCAGGCCATATCGAATCCTTTTGATGTGGTTTATGCTGCAAAACATTAATCGCCACAGAGAGGAGGTAAGGCTGGTTTCACCTTACGTTTTATTGTGCAGCACATCATGCGCTATAGGTCGCATCTGCAATGCTTCCCTATCGTTACCATTGCGGCCGCAGGGTATAGTGCTTGCATGCGTTAATCATCAGTTGCAATGCATTGGAGTACTATTGGCGTAGTACGCTGACAATCGCAGCATGCTGTCATTGGCACGGAGCGTAGGATACGGAGGAGAAATATACGCCTGGTGCGAGGGACCCCATAGAGAATCATTGGTCCGTGTCTAATGTGTGTTTTAAGCGCCTCTCACCCGTCCGTATTCCTTGCCAGGGTGGCTTAAGGTTTTTTACAAAATTGCTTCCGAACCACTCCTATGGTAGTGGCTAAATATTCAGCATCTCAATTTTTTTCATAATGGTGGCAAGAATTCTGCCATAGGAGTGGAAACCATCCTTTTAATTTACTGCTTTATGTGCGGATGGTACCCATGGTCTGGAGTAGTGGTTACTGTGTTCCAGACCAGGATAAATTAATCTGGTAACCAATATATATTAAAAAAAAAACACAGTGATATACTCATCCTCCGTCGGACTATGTGGCCCTTTGAGCCGCTCACCATGCTCACGGCATCTTCCGTTCAGTTGCCGTTTTGTCTAGTGGGGGACATTGTGTTTATTTTTTTGGGAACATGCTGTCTTTAGGACAGATGCAGAATAGGCAGCGGTGCGAGTTTCTTTAAGTTGTGCTGAAGTTTGGCCAGCTAATATGCTATGTGTGCACATTGCCTCTTTGTTTTTTCTTAACATTTATTTGTATTTTAGTTGCAGGAGCGACGAAGGAGGAAGAGGAACAGACGGATGTGGGTGCACCCGCTTGTAGCTGAGCGACAGGAGAAGGGGCATTTTTATGTCCTTTACCAAGATTTGAGGCGGTAAGTTCAAAATATCTTTAATCCGTCTCTTCAAATATTATCATTATGAATTTAAAATGTTTGTCATGATATCATTTCAGCTATCCGGACAAATTCATCTTGTTTTGTCGGCTGTCCATCCCGGCATTCGACCGATTGTTACATATATTGGCACCACATCTGACCTTTGCGGACACCATAATGAGGAAGGCGATCACTGCTGAGGAAAGGCTGCTCATCACCTTGCGGTAAGTATATAATTTTTGGTTTGTATGTGATTGAGGCTCTTTCACACGTCACTCACACATAGATGGACATGGATATCTTTTTAACATTTTTTCATGTAGTCTCTTAAATGGGAATATGTTAAACATGTTTAATTACTTGTTTTGCTAACGTTTCTAATATTGTTTTTCTTTTTCTTTGCAGATTTTTGGCCACAGGAGAGAGCTATACATCCCTACACCTCCAATTTAGAGTTGGTAAATCCACCATCTCTCAAATTGTGAGGTGCACATGTAACGTGATCTGGCAGAAATTGCAGCCCATGATGATGCCTTCCCCAACCGAGGAGACTTGGCTGCAGGTCGCAGCAGGCTTTCAGTCTGTGGCCAATTTCCCAAACTGCATAGGTGCAGTTGATGGTAAACATGTGAGGGTTCAGCAGCCACCACGATCAGGATCACGCTTCTTTAATTATAAGAAGTATTTTTCGGTGGTCCTGATGGCGGTGGCTGATGCACATTACAAATTTGTTGCCATTGACGTTGGTGCCTATGGTAGTACTGGGGATTCTCTGGTGTTGCGATCATCACAGATTGGTCAGCAAATTCTTCAAGATGGCGGAACGCTCCCAGCCCCAAGACCTTTGCCAGGTTCCACAGATCCAGTGCCCTTTGTGATGGTATCGGATGAGACGTTTTCCTTAATGACAACCCTGCTGCGCCCATACCCACGAAGGGGACTGGATGACCGGCGGAGGATTTTTAATTATCGGCTGAGTCGTGCACGCAGATATGTGGAATGCACCTTCGGGATCATGACTAGTCAGTGGAGGATCTTTCATACTGCCATCCAGTTGGATACAGACACTGTTGATGCTGTGATTAAGGCCTGCTGTGTACTCCATAACTATGCTCGGGAGTACAGCTCAGAGGTAGATTTGGAGTACCAGCAGCCACAATGTAATCAGCTGCGCAACGTGTGTCTGGGAAGACCATCCAACTCTGGTGTGCGTGTGAGAGAAACCTTTACTGACTATTTTATGAGTCCCGAAGGTGCCGTGCATTGGCAATACTCCTGTGCTGGTGTTGGGCAGCCTGACCAGCAGTGAAAGATGGAAGAACAGAGTGTCACAAAAGAAAGGACCACTCAAGTTGTAATGAAAAACTTTTTCAAAATATTTTAAAAAAAATTAGGTTGTATTAATCACTAAAAACAATT
Organism: Dendrobates tinctorius; assembly: GCF_039654945.1. Taxonomy (NCBI): domain Eukaryota; kingdom Metazoa; phylum Chordata; class Amphibia; order Anura; family Dendrobatidae; genus Dendrobates; species Dendrobates tinctorius. The sequence continues at coordinate 11,966,183 of NW_027361699.1, forward strand.
CTGATTCTGTATTGATGGTGTGTGTTTCATTTATTTCACCTCATTTTCCTTCGTCAAAGCCTACACACAGTACATTGGCTGGAAATCCTACAGTTTCTGCAGCATCAACCACCTTTTTGACCCTCCCGCCCATAGTCCTTTGATTCTCGACACATGACAGGCAGAGATCACTGCATTTACATTAATCTGTCCCAAAAAAACCAAACAAATTGTAAATACAATATTTTTTATTTAGAAAACAATATATAAATTCAAGGACATTGTTGGCATCGAAAAACTAGAAATACAGCCAAATATTATTACATTTGAACAACTCCAAAACGGACATTTTTAACCAACACAAATTTTTGGGGGGATTATTGTGTTGAAGCGGGCAAGGTGTTCGAAACAGACAACATGTCTAATTATTGTAACAAATATTTTGTGCACCATTGACAGTAACAATTAGGGGAGATAATGGTACTCAGGGGTATACGGATAGTTGGCCTGGGAGCTGCCTGAGTCAGAAAAGTAATTGGTGTTATTTGTTGGCCTATACTCCGTTGGCCGCTGCTGTTGGGTGGGTGGTGTTGGTCGGAACAGGTTAAAAACGGCCATTAAAATATTAGTGTATGATGCTATGGGAGCAGGGTCCTGTAAAGCAGTGATTGACATCTGCACCATTGTCATTAATATAGACTGCCTCTCCGGTGTCAAGCTTCGAATTTTATTGGCAATTGTCATGCCGAAGAAATCGAACTCATCCTCGCTTGTGGTCTTTTTAATCAAATCTAGTGTATCCGAGGATGCCTTTAAGGTGGTGTCAATGTGTTTTTTTTTGGTTCTTTTCTTGCTCGGCTCTCCAGACACCGGAAAGGCAGTGGCTACACATGCTTCTGAGGAACCCAATGGTTCATCAGCTGCAGAAACAGATGTTCCTGCAGCTGATGAAGATGGGGCTACATCACAAGGTGTGTTGCGACATGGTGCTGAGATGTCACCTGCCTCACAAGACCCTGCTCCATCTTCTGATTCATTGACGTTTTCAATTATGTTCCCTTGAGTGCTGTTGAGAGAAAAAAGAAAAACATGAGGATTAAAAATTACATATTTTATTCGGACAAACTGTTTGGCCAACTCCAAAAAAATTTCATGACAACTGCGGTGCCCCATTTTACATTGCATGATTATAACGCATGTTTGTATTTTACTCATTTGGAATCAGTGCGTGCTATATATACACAGTGCAAATTATCTTTGCTGTCAATCAGCGCCAACAAATGGCAGCGAAACATGCAATATTGTTAGAAGCTGCTGCACATGTCAGAATTTATTGGAGCTTCACAAGCACTTTATAACGCATAGTGAAGATGTCCAATAGAGACCAAAAGTTCTTAGACATCTTTTCATTCAAAGACTTTTATGTATTTTCATTATAGTGAAAATTGTAGAATCAGTACGAAGGGCTAAAAAGTATACAATGACAAAGGTGAACGGATGGACTTGCAATGCTTGTTTAACACCGTGTAGCATGGAGGAGGAGGTGTGATGCTGTGGGGGTGCTTTGCTGGTGAAACTGTTGTGGATATAGAAATGTATGGCATTGTGAACCAGCATGGCTACCACGGAATCTTTAGGCGGCATGCTCTTACATCCGGTTTGCTGTTCGTTGGGACATAATTTGTGTAGTCAACAGGACAATGACCAGAAACACACCTCCAGCCTGTGTAAGGGCTATTTGACCAAGAAGTACACTGATGGGGTGCTACGCCAGATGACCTGGCCTCCACAGTTACCAGACCTGAACCCAAACAAGATGGTGTGGGTTGAGGTGGGCCCGCAGAGTGAAGTCAAACAAGTGCTAAGCATCTGTGTAAACTCCTTCAAGACAGGTGGAAGACAATTTCCAAGGAGTAACTGGAACCATCAGTGTGCTAAGCATTTCAGAAAATTAAAAAGATGTCAAATTTCTATATCCGAGAAGTAATGGAAATAAAGAAAACTGTTTGAATGCGGTATTTTTTTTTGGCGTAAACTTACCTTCGCAATGTCCGGCTGGTGATGAGAAATTGAAGTTCTTGGAAGTACGGAAATGTTCTGCTGGTTGGGGATGCGCCACTTTTTTGACAGCTGGCAATGAATTTATTAAACCTGTCCCGAACCGAACGCCAACGTTGTTTGACATCACTGTCTACAAAAGAAAGACAACAAGATTTTTACCACCTTTTTTGCTTTAATAACAAGTGATAACAAAAATAATCCTGAAAAAGTTAGTTCCCAATTTGTGACTGTGTGACTTTTGGAAAGGAGTGCCAGTCAGGGTACAGATCACTTAAAATTTTGCTCCAGCAACGATCCCTGTTGCCACGATCTTTGTACAGCCTGTCTGCCGGGTCCCAAAGGGCTGGGTAATCACGCACCTACACACAAATAGAAAATGGAATTAGGAACTATATCAGTTACACTAATAAAAATCTAAAAAACAAAAATTTACATATAAGCCCTAACAACTAATTTAGGTAGTGAGCACTGATATTGTATAGCTACTAAAAGTAGCCATACGTTAGCGGCTTCATATTTTTCGAATGTGAGTGAGGGGATAATACTCATTGCCTTTTCATAGGCTATTAATATCAACCCGCAGTTGTCTGCGTTTCCTTTCTGAGTGCAAACTTGTATGTAGATGCAACGTCCACCCTATATTTTGGTGCCAGAAATGCAAAGCAGACAACTATGGGATGGTAAATGGAGGCTGGGTTGGGGTTCATAAACATGGCCTGTTTTGAGGCTCTGATTGGCCACAGTTGTATGCGTTTCTTTTCTGGCTGTAAAATTCCTGGGAGGCCTAAAATAATTTTGACGTGGGGTCCCCCTATATTTTTGGCTCAGAAAGGCAAAGCAGACAGCTGTGGCCTAGGCCCCGTCACACTAAGCGACTTACCAGCGATCCCGACACCGATATCAAGGTGTCAGGATCGCTAGTAAGTCGCTATGTGCTCGCTGGTGAGCTGTTACACAGGCAGCTTCACCAGCGATCAGCACAGCGATGCCGAGCGGACGGCATCGCTGGCCACACGTTAAAAATTGTATTAAAATACAAAATCATTTTATTCTCACCTTCCGATGTCCCGCGCAGTCTTCCGGCCTCTCTTGACGCTACGGTACCAGTGATCCTTTGCGAGAATGACCGCGAGAATGTCACGGTCTCGCGGCAACGACGTCTTGCGCTCATTCGTGCAAAGGATCACTGTGACCGGAGCGTGGAGAGAGGCCGGAAGACTGCGCGGGACATCGGAAGGTGAGAATCACAATATTTTTTCGGGTTTAATTTTTTTTTTTAAACCTGATCACTGGTCTCCCGCCTGTCACACGCAGCGATGCGTGCTGGCCAGTGGGAGACCATCGACCAAAGAAATGTCCATAGATTTCCCAGAGCGATCAGCGATACCGGCAGGGGTGCCGCTCGTGAACGAGATCGTGGCCTCTCAAGGCAGGGAACAGGGTATTTGTGGGAAGCTTATCTTGCTATTTTAAAAAATTACCAAAAACTAAACTTAATACGTGCTGTTCCCCCTATTTTTTTGGCCCACAAAGCCTATGCAGACAGCTGCAGGCTGATTACCAGGTGTTAAATATCTTGCCGCAGCTGTCTGCTTAGCCATTCAGGCTTTAAAAAAAGAGGGGGACCCCCCCAAAAAAAAAATGACGTAGGGGTCCCCCATATTTTAGGGCCAGAAAGACTAAGCAGACAGCTGCGGGCTGATATTTCCAACCTGGGAAGGGGTTAATATCCATGTCCCCTTTCCCAGGCTATGAAGATCAGCCCACAGCTGTCTGCGATGCCTTTCTGGCTCTAAAAAAAAGGGGGACCCCCCCAAAAAAATGACGTAGGGGTCCCCCATATTTTAGGGCCAGAAAGACTAAGCAGACGGCTGCGGGCTGATATTTCCAACCTGGGAAGGGGTTAATATCCATGTCCCCTTTCCCAGGCTATGAAGATCAGCCCACAGCTGTCTGCCTTGCCTTTCTGGCTCTAAAAAAAAGGGGGACCCCCCCAAAAAAAATGACATAGGGGTCCCCCATATTTTAGGGCCAGAAAGGCTACGCAGACAGCTGCGGGCTGATATTCATAGCCGAGGAAGGGGTCATGGATATTGCCCCCCCCTGGCTACAAATATCAGGCCGCAGCCGCCCCAGAAATGGCGCATCAATAAGATGCGCCAATTCTGGTACTTAGCCCCTCTCTTCCCACTCCCGCACCACGTCGGCGGGATGTGGGGTAATAAAGGGGTTAATGTCACCTTTGATCGGTGACATTAAGCCCGGTTAATAATGGAGAGGCGTCAATTAGACGCCGATCCATTATAAATCCAATTATAAAGAATGGAAAAAAACACACAGACACATTAAATAATAATTTTTATTCAAATAAAAACCACTGTTTGACAAAATTTTATTGCACGCTCAATCCATTTGGGATGCCACCGATCACCTAGAGAAAAAAAAACAAACAAACCAACTAAGATACCTACCGTTCCATCGCAGTCCATTTAAACGAGTGTCCCACGTCGATCAATCATGGAGAACAGTCACATCAGCAGATGTGACCATTCTCCATGTCACCAGAAACACACTGACAGGAGCTCTGCTCCTGCAGTGTGTAACTGCGCATGTGCCTACAGTTTACCAGAGTTCAGTGACTCCGGTAACCTCATTTACGGCACTGCTGCGTGGGAAAGGTCACACGCAGCAGAAGAGCTGTAAAGCGAGGTCCCGGAGCGGCCGAACACCGGAAAACTCGCCCGAATACTTCCGAGATCGCCGTGGGACCTTTGTTTTTTGTTTATTTTCGGAGGACATTTTTTTTGGGGGGGGAAAGGTTTTTTTTTTTAACTTTATTCAAGAACGAGGGGAGCGAGGGCTTCTGGGAACAAGATGGCGGGGCCTGGATGGTGAGTATACAGTATATGTTTTGTGTTGTATGTCATGTCATGTCTGTTACATGTATGTTATGTGTTTTGTTACGTGTTTAGCACTGTACAATTGTGCTCTTTGGCCGCAGGGCCTACTCTCCCATCACATGGCCGGATGGGAGCAGCAGGCCCATGCGGCGATTGAGCACAATTGTCGCACTACCGTCGCATGGAGACGCACACAGACAGACACATACATATATACATACATACATACAAACATACATACATACCAAGTCTATCAAACGCCCCACGTCCATCTCCATGCGACGGTAGCTGTCCATCTTGCCAGAAATCTTGTCACTGCACACTATACTCCGCCCACACACTACACTTCCTCCCGCCTTGACATCATTTCCCCCCATTCCGCTGCGGTTTTTTGCACCCAATCTTTTTAGATCTGCGGTTTTTATGCGGATTTTACAAAGTCCATTAAGTCCTATGGGTGCGGAACCGCGGCAGAAACGCACAAAGAATTGACATGCTGCGGAAAATAAACCGCAGCTTTTCCGCGCGGTTTTTTCCGCAGCATGTGCACGGCGGTTTTGAATTCTCATAGAAAACAATTGTACTGTACACCGCAGCAGAAACTGCTGCGGGTCCACAGCGGCCAAAACCGCTGCGGAACCGCAGCAAAATCCGCAGCGTGTGCACACAGCCTAAGGGTACTAGTGGAAAGCCCCATGTCCAGACCTTTCTGAAGAAATTCTAAGATCTGATTTATAGGTGTTGAACCCCCAGCGATTATTCTCGAGCTGTGAAGGAATTTCTTCCAAATTCTAACATAGATTTTGGTAGTAATGGCCTTTCTACTTTTAAGAAGGGTATTAATTAAGTCTGGGGAGAAGCCTTTATCTTTTAAGAGTGCCCACTCAAACTCCACGCCGTCAGTTGTAGGCCAGCCACCTGAGGATGGAAGACTGGGCCCTGGGATAGGAGATTCGGGATGTCCGGAAGAACCCAAGGATCGGATACCGACATGGTCCCGAGGCAAGAAAACCAAGCCCTCCTGGGCCAAAATGGGGCGATGACTATAACCCTTGCTCTGTCTTTCCTGATCTTTCTCAACACCAAGGGTAGTAGCGATAGGGGAGGGAAGGCGTATGCTAGCCTGAAGTCCCACTTTATCAGAAAGGCATCTACCGCCAGGGGGTTCTCTCTGGGATTTAGGGAGCAGAATAGTCTCAATTTTCTGTTTTCTTTGGTGGCGAAGAGGTCTACCTCTGGCTGTCCCCACCTTTGCACAATCAGGTGGAAGATCGAGATGTTTAGGGACCATTCTCCTTGCCTTAGCAGATTGCGGCTTAAGAAATCTGCCATAATGTTTTCTTTCCCTTTTATGTGTAGCGCTGTCAAAGATAGAAAATGCTGCTCTGCTAGTTGGAACAACCGTTCTGCCACATTCATCAGGGGTTTGGAACTAGTCCCGCCTTGGTGGTTGATATAAGCCACTGTGACCTGATTGTCGGAGAGCACTCGGATATGATGGCCCTGCAGATACATAAGTAGCTTCTTAGCTGCCTGTTCTACTGCTGACAATTCTTTCAAATTAGATGACATATTTATTTGGTGCTGGTCCCATAGGCCCTGGACCACGCCCTCACCCATATGAGCCCCCAGCCAGAAGGGCTAGCATCCGTAGTGACTATGCGGGATATGTAGAATTCCCAGGGAACTCCTCTGGATAAATTATCCTTGTCCAGCCACCACCCTAGGGACTCCCTTGTGTTTCGGGACAAGGTTAGCTGGCCTTCTAAGTAGCCTCCGAGGATTCTTTGATGCAGTAAAACCTCGCTCTGAAGTGTTCTTGAATGAAACTGGGCCCACTGCACTGCTGGGATACAGGAGGAAAGGGAACCCAGAAGGGACATGGCTTTCCTGAGGGACATGGTGGGATTATTGGAAGCATTTAGGACCCGATAGTGTAAGCGAACAAGCTTCTCCGGAGGCAGACGGCATTCCTGTTTCTCAGAATCTAGAATCAGGCCTAAAAACTGCTGGATTTTCATCGGCTGTAACCAAGATTTTTTGATATTCAGCAGCCATCCTAACCGCTCCAGGGCAGACATTGCTCTCTGTAGCTGTTCCGTACAATGTTTTGCCGTTTTTCCTATAATCAGGAAGTCATCTAAGTAGGGTACTACTAGAATGTCAGATTCACGTAGATGGGCCATAACTTCCGCTACTACTTTGGTAAACACACGGGGAGCGACTGCCACCCCAAAGGGGAGGGCCGCATATTGGAAATGTTCAACTGACCCATTTAACTGAACCGCCACTCTGAGGAAGCGCTGATGAGCTGCATGAATGGGTATATGGTAGTAAGCATCTTTTAAATCCAACACCACCATAAAGCAGTTATGAAACAACAATTTTATTGTTGAATTAATTGTTTCCATTTTAAACGGGCGTATAACCAAGAATTCATTGAGGGACTTAAGATTAATTATAGTCCTAAAGGAACTGTCTGGCTTGCGGACCAGGAACAGAGGGGAGTAGAAACCTTTCCCCCTTTCTCCTTCTGGAACCACAGTTAGGACCTTCTTGAGGCAAAGATCATGAACCTCGGCCTCCAGGGCAGCATGTTCTGATGTGGAGGACCTGATTGGGGTGACCCTAAATCGATCATGGGGAACCCGGGTGAATTCCAGTTGTAGACCCGTAGCTATCACCCCCCGTATCCAATTACTATCCGAAATCATGGACCAGGCTGGGTAGAAGGCAACTAGTCTTCCCCCTACCGGGGCCTCTAGTCATTGGGGCGGCTTTTTAGTGTCCCGTGCTCGACCTTCCTGGCGCCCCCCTCCTCCGAACATGAAACCTGTACCTCTCCTTCTTTTATCATCCCATCTGCCCTGATCTCTGGATGACCTTCTACGGAAATATCCTCTCCTGGTAAAGGTGCGTCTATAAGAAGGATTCGGGAGGCTCGGAAACTTCTTTTTATCATCCCCGGCTTTCTCTAACAGTTCATCCAGAGCCAAATAGATATTCCCCCTCGCAAGGGATGGAGCAGAGTCGTGACCTGGCCTGGATATCCCCTGGCCAGCATTTTAAGCAGAGAGCCCTTCGAGCTGCGTTAGATAACCCTGCGGATCTAGCCGCCATCCTTGCAGAGTCTGCTGAGGCATCAGCCAGGAAAGCAGCGGCACTCTGGATGATTGGTAGGGTTTTCCGAATGGATGCTCTCGAGGCTCCGTCTATCAGATGGGAATCCAGTTGATCTAGCCAGACCATTATGGATCTGGCTGTACAAGTGGCAGCTATCGCTGGTCTTAGGGCACCTGCTGACATCTCCCATGTTCCTTTTAGAAAGGAATCCGCTTTTTTATCCAGCGGGTCTTTTAGGGAAGCCATGTCATCGAAAGGGATGGAAGATTTTCTGCAGGCTTTGGCTACTGCCGCGTCCAGCTTAGTGGCCTTATCCCATCTGTTCACCACTGGGTCATCAAATGGGTACCTTCGTTTGAAGGTCGGTGGCAAGGAGCCTCTTTTTTCGGGTTTTTTCCACTCCCTATCTATTAAGCTCTGGACCTTATCATTTAAAGGGAAGGCCCTGCGCTTCCTGGGATCTAGACCTCCAAACATCACGTCCTATGCCGAAAGTTCTGGTTTTGAGTCTGTTACTCCCATGGTGGACCTTATTGTTTTAACTAGTTTGTCCATCTGGTCTAACGGGAAGCAGAAACGGCTCGAATCTTCCTCTGAAGAAGACGAAGTGGAGGCCGGGGAATCTGAGGAGTCATTGTTCCTAGGAGCAACCGAGGACTCCGAACCTGAGAAGCTAACTTCTCTCCCCCTAGAAGAATCCCTTTTTGACAGGGCTTTCATTTCTGTCCTGATTATTTCTCTCAGGCTTGTGGTGAAATCCGGCGTTTCTTCCGCTACCTGTAAGGACGGGGGAGAATGTAAGGGCCTGTCAGTCTATCCCTGGCCCTCGTTCCCTTCCAACCCCTACCGTTTGTCGCACACATGGCTGACATAATCTTTTGGGGTGGCCGTCTGGCAAGGGGCAACTACAGAGGGCACATTCCCTGTGCTTCTGTTTTCCCGTAGCTTTCCTCCCCGGATCACGGAGGGAGGCAGGAGGGTCCTTTAGCCGGGAGGAACTTCTGCGGCTCTGTTCACTCGATCGTTTTTTCTTCTGCTGGCCACTAGCATGAGGCTTCGCCACGGCCTCCTTCTGTGGCCGCTCCTGTATCTCATCCTGCTGCTCTATGGGGGCTTCTGTCGTATCCATCGCTGGGCCTTCAGAAGCACCCCCGCAGCGTTGTCTCCTGCCTTTTAAGGCCTCCCTGTACCCGGGTCAGCAGGGTTCTGGCGCGGCACCTCCCCAGCATCCGAGACCTCCCCCCCGCATGCTCCGCCTCCCCCCCGCCACGGGCACAGCGCGTCCCCCCCGGACAGCCGCGCACACGCGGTGCACACTGGAAAGCCGGCCGGCACCCGACTTCCGGTTTTGGTGTCCCTGGCCCCGCCCCTTCCGCCGCATCACTTCCGCCATGCGTCAGAGACCGCGGGAGCGCGCGGAATGGAGCCGGCAGGGCACCCCCGGCTCCGGTGTGCCCGCCGCCTCCATTTGCGCCCGCCTGCGCCCGCCGACCGGGTGCGACCACCGACCCGGACGCGGGAGGATGACCGGACCCCGGGGGGAGACTCAGGAGGGGCCTGCATACGTACCTGGTGCTCGCACTTTGGAGACGGCTGTCCACCGGACCCTATGCTCCACCTGCTCCAACCACAGCCGTGGCGACCTACCCGGCCCCACCGTGGTGCTTCCAGGGACCCCGAACTGGACCGAGGTAGGAGATCCCCCCGCTACCTGAGTCGGTCAGCCGGCCTGGGAATCCCTCGTCGACTCCATGACGGACGATCTGTAGGGAGTCCTGTCCTCTAGGAACAGGAAACCAACTGTTGCGTGGGAGAGGTGCCGCCCTTTTTGTATCTGTAGGTTTCCTGTTCCTAAAGGACGGATCCCCTCTCTCAGGTGGTGCTGTCATGGACGACCAAATAAAAATTATTTTTTATTTTCACGGCTCTACGTTAAAAACTTCTGTGAAGCACTTGGGGGTTCAAAGTGCGCATCACACATCTAGTTATGTTCCTTGGGTGGTCTAGTTTTCAAAATGATGTCACTTATGGGGATTCCACTGTTTAGGTACATCAGAAGCTCTCCAAATGTGGCATGGCGACTGATCTCAGTTCCAGCCAATTCTGAATTGAAAAAGTCACACGATGCTCCTTCCCTTCCAAGCTATGCCATGGGCCCAAACAGTGGCTTACCCCCACATATGGGGTATCGACGTATGCAGGAGAAATTTCACAACAAATTTTGTTGTTCATTTTCCCTTTTTACATTTGTGAAAATAAAAAAAACTGGTTCTGAATTAAAATGTTTGTGAAAAAAATTAAATGTTCATTTTTTCCTTCTATATTGCTTCAGTTCCTGTGAAGCACATAAAGGGTTAATAAACTTCTTGAATGTGGTTTTGAGCACCTTGATGGGTGCTCTCTTTAAAATGATGTAACTTTTGGGTATTTTCTGTCATGTGCACCCATCAAAATGGCTTCAAATGTGAGGTGGTCCTAAGAAATTGGTTTTATAAATTTTGTTGTAAAACTGAGAAATCTATGGTCAACCTTTAACCCTTATAACTTCCTAAAAAAATTGTTTCCAAAATTGTGATGTAAAGTAGACATGTGGGAAATGTTATTTATTAACTATTTTGTATGACATATTTCTCCCTTTTAAATTTTACCACTAACATGAAGTACAATATGTCAAGAAAAAAACATTCTCAGAATCAGCGGGATCTGTTAAAGCGTTCCTGAGTTGTAACCTCATAAAGTGACAGTGGTCCTGGTCATTAAGCTGAAAATTGGCTCTGTCACTAAGGGATTAAATCATGTAATAATATGTAAGCAAAGATTTATTCCTTGAATACTTATTGTTAGCCTCTAATGTAGGACTATTTCTTTTATTAATAACCTTTAAAATGTTAAGGCAACCTAGGTTGTTATGGAGTACACTCCATAAACAATATCTTATTTATGTTAGGAACGGCGGATCGCACTAAATAAATAATAAAGCGTGTTCACCGCTCGGGGTCCACCGCTGCTAGACAATGGCAGACACGCTGTATGGCGGTATAATGCACACAGGTTCAACGTCACCCGATGTGCGCAGAGCGGACTCTGTTAACTCACAGAGGCGCTGTAACATAAACATAAACACTGAGCCTGTTAGACTCACAGGTCTCAGCGAAATTGCATACACGGTATCAGGTCACAGGACAGGGTCCAAGACAGGGGACGGTGTCCGTCTAGACCTACCGTGCGTGCAGCGTCGCTACTGCGGATGCCGGTGAGTGCTGCTGAATGCAGCATGGTGGCAGATACAGCCGCTATGCGATAGTGCCATGAGAGACGTGACACCACCGGACGCTAGTGTAGAGGTGCGGTGGTCACAGTGGCTTATGGCTTGCCACTGACTGGCGCTGACTCTTTCTATAGATCCCTATCCACATGCGTAATATCAGAGGGAGGGGAATCTTAATAAGTCAGTCACCAGAATCATACATCCATCACCATTCACACATCTAGCAAGAAGAGTCTATACTAGCGCATGGCCGAGCAGCCATGCGGGCCTTTTATAGCCGTGCGCTGCCGGGACCTTCCAGATCTTTGATATGGACCAATCAGATCTGGAGAAGGACCTGAGCACGTGACTCCCGACCTCCAATGGGAGATCGTCTCGTGAGCATGCTCAGTGGAGCGGCAGAGGAACTTAGCCTCAGGAATGACTTGCTGCAGAGAAGCATGTGAGGCTCTGGATTTCTGTTGTGTAGCTGCAGGAATCCGACGCCTAACAATTTAGGTATTCACATAGTGACAAGAATTGGGAAATAACAAATCACAATGTTATGGGATCACCTGGAGTGGTACATTATCTTAGCCATAATTCAAAGTGAGCAGCAAAAAAGCAAAAAAATAATGGTACAAAGGAGAAGGACGTTATTCTAGTTAACCCAATATAATCATTAGCTGTTCTATTAGTATCCTGATATTTCCCTAGTTACATTTTCAACAAAAGCCATTGTGCATAAACTGTTTACAACACAGTGAAGGGATCTCATTTTTGAAAGTTATCAGTCAGAAAAAAGGTGTAGTTTTTTTCAAAGGCATTAGATATACCATGGAACACTGTGAAGACATCCTCAAGAAGTGGCTTGAATTTGAGCCCTGATATGAATCCAATTAAAAATCTGATAGTTGACCTGAACATGACTGTATGCAGAAGAAGCCCTTGCAATCTGTCAGATTTGGAGTGTTACCACAAGGAAGATTGGGCGAACATTACCATTTCTAATTGTGCCATGCCATGAGTACTTTCATAAATTCAGAGGGTACTTCAAAAAGTAATAGTAATGCAACCACATTATTTTAGTTTTTTAATTTTCATTTTCCATCTGAAGATATTTGAATTAATTTTTCAATTAAATTACATGGATTATGGGTGACAATACAAGTGGAAAGTTTCTAAAATGTTTCTCCTCGGTATGATTTTTTTTTCACTTGACAAAACCTGTCATTTTAACAGGTATGTGTAGACTCTTTAATTCCACTGTACTTAGCAACTGAGGATGTATATTTAATCCAGGATTTGTAGGAGACAAATGGCAGAGTTGTATGCTATCAGCAGACAGATGATCAATGGCAGAGACTTATGTAATCAGCAGATAAATTATTATCCACAAGACAGCAATGATAACTGAGCAACCTGGATACTTCCTGGCAGAACAGATTACTTACTATTGCAACAAAGTTATATGAACAGCACCAGGATCATCAGAGGTTCATTATGCTACTGCAGAGAAATGGTTAACCACAGGAATTAAATGAAAATAGTTGGTCAAAAAAGCAGGAGATGATTAGTTAGCTGAATGAAGTGCATGTAGAGGCACACTCCTGAAAGGGAATCTATGTGGTGACTTTGTGTAGTATTCTAATAGCATCCTGCAGTAGGGCTTAGGCAGCCCCTCATTGTGTTTTTGTAAGCCTCGGACAAATGTATTGCATTGTGGCGGCAAGTCAAGCATAAGTAAATTTCCAATTAATATTCATCCGTTTTTCAGTTCATAATCTTGCCCACCCCTCCTGGACGGTGTCACTGATTCAGTCAGACTACTGTAAGCCCAGGGATCGCATCGCATCGCATCGCTTGAACTGGCCATCTGCTCTCCTGACCTGAGAGTAACAGCTGCATAGAATTACATGCTGTAACACTCATGTCAGGAGAGCAAAAACCCAGAATGAAGATTGCAAAGTGATCCTTGGGTGAGTAACACAGAAGTCTGACTGCATACAATCAGAAACGCTGGCCAGGAGAGCTGGGTGGTATTATGGATGGGAGAAGTGGTGAAAATTCATTTGACATTTGCCTACTCTTGACTTGCCAATGCGAATGTAAATGTAAAATGAATTTTCAGCCGTTTCCGCACCCATAATTTTCTCCCGGCCAGCGTCATTGATTCAATCAGACTGATGAGTTTCTTGCCCAAGGATCGCATTTCAATTCTCAGGCTGGACGTCTGCTCTCCTGACATGAGCATGACAGCACATATTTCTATGCACCTGCCACTTTCAGAAGAGAAGATGGGCAGTCCGAGATCTGTAATGTAATACTCAGACTTCATAGTATCATAGAATGTTAAAGTTGGAAGGGAACTCAAGGGACATCGTATCCAACCCCTGCTCAATGCAGGATTCACTAAACCATCTCATACAGATATCTGTCCATCCTCTGTTTGAAGGCTTCCATTGAAGGAGAACTCACGACCTCTCATGGCAGCCTGTTCCACTCATTGATCACCCTCACTGTCAAAAAAGTTTTTTATAATATCTAATCTGTATCTTCTCCCTTTCAGTTTATTCCATTGCTTCTTGTGTTTCCATGTGCAAATGGGAGTAAGGATGATCCCTCTACACTGTGACATCCCTAAAGATATTTGTAGACAGTTATTAAGTCTCCTCTTAGCCTTCTTTTTTGCAAGCTAAACATTCCCAAATCCTTTAACCATTCCGCATAGGACATACTTTGCAGTCTGCTCACCATCCTGGTAGCTTTTCTCTGAACTTGCTTCAGCTTTTCAATGTCTTTTTTAAAATGTGGTGCCCAAAACTGGACACAGTATTCCAGATGAGGCCTAACCAAGGAGGGGTAGAGGGGAATAATTACTTCACGTGATCTAGATGCGATGCTTCATTTTATACAGACTAGAACTACACTACCGTTAAAAAGTTTAGGGTCACTTAGAAATTTCCTAATTTTTGAAAGAAAAGCACAGTTTTTTCCAAGGAAGCTAACATTAAATGATTCAGAAATACACTCCATACATTGTTAATGTGGTAAATGAATATTCTAGCTGCAAATGTCTGGTTTGTAATGCAATGTCTTCAAAGGTGTATAGAGGCCCATTTCCAACACCCATCACTCCAGTGTTCTTATGGTACTTTGTGTTTGCTAATTGTGTAAGAAGGCTAATGGATGGTAAGAATACACTTGAAAACCCTTGTTTAAGTATGTTAGCACAGCTGAAAACAGTTTGGCTGATTAGAGAAGCTATAAACCTGACCTTCCTTTGAGCTAGTTGAGAATCTGGAGCATTACATTTGTTGGTTCCATTAAACTCTGGCCAGAAAAAAAGAACTTTCATGTGAAACTCGACAGTCTATTCCTGTTCTTAGAAATGAAGGCTATTCCATGCGAGAAATTGCCAAGAAACTAAAGATTTCCTACAACGGTGTGTACTACTCCCTTCAGAGGAGAGCACAAACAGGCTCTAACCAGAGTAGAAAGAGAAGTGGGAGGCCCCGCTGCACAATTGAGCAATATGACAAGTACATTAGAGTCTGTAGATTGAGAAATCAACGCCTCACAGGTCCTCCACTGGCAGCTTAATTAAATAGTACATGCAAAAGGCCACTGTTAACGTCTACAGTGAAGAGTAGAGTTGAGCAAAACGGGTCGAAAAATTTCAAAAGTCGCCGACTTTTGGCAAAGTCGGGTTTCATGAAACGAAACCCGACCCTAGGATGAGGTCGGCCACGAGGTCGGCGACTTACGCGCCAAAGTCGCGTTTCAAAAGTTTGTTTTGCGCTCTTTTTCAGCCAATCAGGATCCACGGACACTGTGGGCAACGTGATGACATAGGCACGGGTCACCACCATCTTTCAGAAGGGCATGCAAGTGATTGGCTTGCTTTGGTGGGCGTCACAGGGGGTATAAAAGTTCGTGCACGCCGACCACCATCTTACTTTTGCCGATCTTAGCATAGGGAGAGGTTGCTGCTGATTCTGTAGGAAGAGTGTTAGGCAGGGAAGAAGAAAAAAAACTGCTTCTGCTGCTAGCGATTGTGCCTGTACAACACACCAGTCACTGTGTGTGCAGTGCAAGGGGAGGCTATATTGTGGTGTATCAGTGGTGTTGGTTGTTGGGCTGCCTTCTAAGGCTTCCTGACAGCTGCATTGCTGTTTACCCACTGCTCTGCAAACTGCTTTTTTAAAAGCAATCCCAATTTTTTTTTTGTCCTGCTGAGGTACTGAGCGTGCATTTTTTCACACCATACAGCGGTGTACGCTCCTCACACAGTACCGTGTAACGGCTGTTATCACAGCCACAGTGAAGCTATCTGTGTCACTCTGTGAGAATAAGTCGAGGACATGTTCCGTTCTTACAGACCTGCACTCTAGGGAGATTCCTACTCTGCCCAATTCTACATACACCTTGTAGTTTGTGATACACTAGCCAATTTCTGCCTGTGACATAGCGCTGTGATATTCAGTGGGCCTCACACAATCCAAAAGTGTCCAGTGTCCACAAGTGTCTGCAGAAATTCAAAATCTCCCTTATCCTCTTGTCACTTTGGTCACAGCTGTGCCATCGAGCCTGTGACATAGCGCTCAGATATTCAGTGGGCCTCACACAATCCAAAAGTGTCCAGTGTCTGCAGAAATTCAAAATCTCACTTATCCTCTAGTCACTTTGGTCACAGCTGTGCCATCGAGCCTGTGACATAGCGCTCAGATATTCAGTGGGCCTCACACAATCCAAAAGTGTCCAGTGTCCACTAGTGTGAGCAGAAATTCAAAATCTCACTTATCCTCTAGTCACTTTGGTCACAGCTGTGCCATCGAGCCTGTGACATAGCGCTCAGATATTCAGTGGGCCTCACACAATCCAAAAGTGTCCAGTGTCCACAAGTGTCTGCAGAAATTCAAATTCTCACTTATCCTCTAGTCACTTTGGTCACAGCTGTGCCATCGAGCCTGTGACATAGCGCTCAGATATTCAGTGGGCCTCACACAATCCAAAAGTGTCCAGTGTCCACAAGTGTCTGCAGAAATTCAAAATCTCACTTATCCTCTAGTCACTTTGGTCACAGCTGTGCCATCGAGCCTGTGACATAGCGCTCAGATATTCAGTGGGCCTCACACAATCCAAAAGTGTCCAGTGTCCACAAGTGTCTGCAGAAATTCAAAATCTCATTTATCCTCTAGTCACTTTGGTCACAGCTGTGCCATCGAGCCTGTGACATGGTGCTCAGATATTCAGTGGGCCTCACACAATCCAAAAGTGTCCAGTGTCCACAAGTGTCTGCAGAAATTCAAAATCTCACTTATCCTCTAGTCACTTTGGTCACAGCTGTGCCATCGAGCCTGTGACATAGCGCTCAGATATTCAGTGGGCCTCACACAATCCAAAAGTGTCCAGTGTCCACTAGTGTGAGCAGAAATTCAAAATCTCACTTATCCTCTAGTCACTTTGGTCACAGCTGTGCCATTGAGCCTGTGACATAGCGCTCAGATATTCAGTGGGCCTCACACAATCCAAAAGTGTCCATTGTCCACAAGTGTCTGCAGAAATTCAAAATCTCACTTATCCTCTAGTCACAGCTGTGCCATTGAGCCTGTGACATAGCACTCAGATATTCAGTGGGCCTCACACAATCCAAAAGTGTCCAGTGTCCACAAGTGTCTGCAGAAATTCAAAATCTCACTTATCCTCTAGTCACTTTGGTCACAGCTGTGCCATCGAGCCTGTGACATAGCGCTCAGATATTCAGTGGGCCTCACACAATCCAAAAGTGTCCAGTGTCCACTAGTGTGTGCAGAAATTCAAAATCTCACTTATCCTCTAGTCACTTTGGTCACAGTTGTGCCATCGAGCCTGTGACATAGCGCTCAGATATTCAGTGGGCCTCACACAATCCAAAAGTGTCCAGTGTCCACAAGTGTCTGCAGAAATTCAAAATCTCACTTATCCTCTAGTCACAGCTGTGCCATCGAGCCTGTGACATAGCGCTCAGATATTCAGTGGGCCTCACACATTCCAAAAGTGTCCAGTGTCCACAAGTGTCTGCAGAAATTCAAAATCTCACTTATCCTCTAGTCACTTTGGTCACAGCTGTGCCATCGAGCCTGTGACATAGCGCTCAGATATTCAGTGGGCCTCACACAATCCAAAAGTGTCCAGTGTCCACTAGTGTGTGCAGAAATTCAAAATCTCACTTATCCTCTAGTCACTTTGGTCACAGCTGTGCCATCGAGCCTGTGACATAGCGCTCAGATATTCAGTGGGCCTCACACAATCCAAAAGTGTCCAGTGTCCACTAGTGTGAGCAGAAATTCCAAATCTCCCCTGTCCTATAGACACCTTGTACCTTGTTTTACATTACTATATAGTTTGTTGGATTTTGTCTACATTTCTACCAAAAATGAGGAAGGCTGGTGGAAGAGCCGTGGAATTGGGCAGGGGTTGGCAGCTGGTAATGATGGTGTTGGTGGTGGATCTGATGGTAGTGGCAAGAGCAAAATAGGACTGAATTCAGGAGGTGTTGAGCCTGCGTCATCGTCTGGCTCCATAAGGCTTCGAAGGCTTAGTTTTCTAGGAGTTGGCAAACCGCTTTTAAAGCCAGAGCATCAGGAAAAAGTTTTGTCTTACATTGCTGACTCAGCCTCCAGCTCTATCGCCTCCTCTTCTTCAGTTGTAAAAAGTAAAAGCACTGAGTCGTCATTGGAGGCTCATGTTCATGAACCACACCTTTCCTTGTGTCCTTCACCCCAACCAAGATTGAAGGATGACGCAGGCCATACTACTGATTACTCCATGGAGCTGTTTTCACATACCATGCCTGGAATATCAAGTCAAATGGTGAATTACCCAGGCCAAGATGAATCTGACATGGAGTGCACTGATGCACAGCCGCTGATGGATGATTCTGCTGGTACATTCACTCAGAGCACTACATTGTCCTCGCAGTGTACAGAGCCAGATTCTGACCCTGATGAGACTCAGGTGCCCCTTCCCGCACACTATACCACCATACACGGTGACACAGAGGAAGGTGCACATGACATTGAAGAGGAGGTGATGGATGACCCAGTTGTTGACCCAGATTGGCATCCATTGGGGGAAGAGGGTGCTGCTTCCAATAGCTCAGATGAGGAGCATCCACAGCAGACATCGACATCGCAACAGCTGTTATCTGGCAGGCCCGGAGCACTCCAAAAACAGGATCCAAAAATCAAAAGAGTTGCTGGACAGCTTGTCCAGAGGGTCAAAAGATCACAGCGTGCTAGGCCGCAAAATGCCTGCCAAAGTAGGAAGAGTGCAGTGTGGCACTTTTTTGAACAAAATCCTCATGATCAGGCCAAGGTTATCTGTAAGAAGTGCACAAAGACCTTTAGCCGAGGGAAAAATCTGAAAAATTTGAATACCAGTTGCATGCTTAGACATTTAAACACCATGCACTTGCAAGCGTGGACACAACACCAAACCTCAAGTGCCACATGTGCAACTGATCACAACGAAGGTAGTTAGCAACGCTACATTGTTTCCCCCACTGTAAGCCGACCGGTTAGCACAGCAGCAAATGTTGAGGTGTCGTTGCAAGGCCACAGCAGTCAGGGAATCCCACTGTTATATCAACGAAAGACTGATTCTAGGCCATCAGAAAGAACACCAACTCCATCACCATCATCAACCCTCTCTCAGTCCGCCCTGTCCACCGCTCCTTCCACCATATGCAGCTCTCAAGTTCAGCTCACCCTCCCAGACACTATGAGTAGGTCAGGAAAGTACTCAGTCTCTCATCCGCATACACTGGGTTTGAACGCCCACATTGCCAAACTAATCTCGTTTGAGATGATGCCCTTTCGGTTGGTGGAAAGCGCAGCTTTCCGCGAACTCATGGCCTATGCAGTACCACGCTATGACCTACCCAGTCGCCACTTCTTCTCTCGCAAAGCCATCCCAGCCCTCCACCATCATGTGAAAGACCGCATTGTCCATGCACTCAAGCAGTCAGTGAGCGGAAAGGTGCACCTCACAACTGATGCATGATCCAGTCGGCATGGCCAGGGCCGTTACGTGTCCATCACTGCGCACTGGGTTAATGTGGTGGATGCAGGGTCCTCAGGGGACAGCGGTGGTGGGACAGTGCTGCCTAGCCCACGGTATAGGAAACAGTTGGCTGTAGGCGTTCGACCCTCCTCCTCCTCCTCCAGAAGCGAAAGCTCGTCCACAGAGCGCAGTCGTACGAGCACTCCATCTGCAGCTGCCACTGTTGCACATGAGGTGTCCCCCTATCGAGCAGCTAGTGGAAAGCGTCAGCAGGCTGTGTTGCAGATGATGTGTTTGGGCGACAGACACACCGCCGAGGTGCTGGCCGAGTACTTGAAGCGACAAACTGAGTCATGGCTGGGCAGTGTACATCTTGAGGCAGGCAAGGTAGTTAGTGATAACGGCCGTAATTTTGTGGCAGCCATAGCCCTTTCAAAACTCAGCCACATACCTTGCTTGGCTCACACCTTGAACCTGGTGGTGCAGTGCTTCCTCAAAAATTATCCGGAGTTAACAGCCCTGCTCCAGAAGGTGCGAAGACTGTGCGCGCACATCCGCCGGTCGCCTGTACACTCCGTTCGTATGCAGAAGCTGCAGCGATTGCTCCACCTTCCCAACCACCGCCTCATTATCGACATTGCAACAAGGTGGAACTCCACCCTGCACATGGTGGAGCGACTGTGCGAGCAGAGGCAGGCCATAATGCATTTGTGGGAGGATACACGGCCAGGCACTTTGAGAGCAGACATGGAGTTGACAGGTGTGCAGTGGTCGAAGCTGAGACCTCTGTAAAGTCCTTCAGTGTTTTGAGGAATGCACACGGCTGGTAAGCACAGACGACGCCATACTAAGCATGAGCATCCCACTTATGCGTCTGCTCATGCAAACTTTGACGCACCTTAAGGAGCAGGCTTCTGCAGCCAATGTTGATGAGGAGGAAGAGGAGGAGGGAATACTTGATGACATTCAGCCATTGTCTGCTCAGGGACCTCTCCTGGACGAGGTGGAGGAAGAAGAGGAGGAGGAGGAGGATGATGGGGATGATTACTTAGGGGAGGAGGATGCATCTCGTGGGGCAAGTGAAAATGTTGGCATGGCAAGGTCTGGTATAGGGTTTGTGCGTGACTGGAGGGATGTGGATTTGCCAGAAAGGGCTCCTCCACCCAGCACTCGCAGTGCATCATTGACACCGGGAACATTGGCCCACATGTCAGATTATGCCTTGCAGATCCTAAAAAGGGACCCCCGCAATGCCAAAATGATGAGCGATGATGACTACTGGTTGGCCAGCATCCTGGATCCACGCTATAAAGGCAAATTACAAAACATCATGCCACAGGAGAATCTTGACCTAATATTGGCTAATAAACAAGCAACTCTGGTAAATCGGTTGCTTGAGGCATTCCCAGCACACAGCAGCGGTGATGGTTCTCACACGAGCCGTACGGGCCGGGGTCAGCTTGGCAGAGGTGTTCGTGGTGCACACAGCAGAAGTGGCGTTGGAGACAGGGGTTTCATGACAATATTGTGGACTGATTTTTCAAGTACCGCTCACACAACTGGTAATACTGCATCGATGGAAAGTGACAGGAGACAGCAGTTGTCAACTATGGTTACAAACTACTTTTCCTCCCATATCGATGTTCTCCCACACAGGTCATTCCCCTTTGACTATTGGGCCGCTAAACTGGACACCTGGCCTGAATTGGCACAATATGCCTTACAGGAGCTCGCTTGCCCAGCTGCAAGTGTGCTATCGGAAACAGTCTTCAGTGCAGCTGGATCAATCCTGACAGAAAAAATGGACCCGTCTGTCAACCCAAAATGTGGATGATCTAACCTTCATTAAAATGAACCACGCATGGGTTTCCAAGGATTTTGTCCCACCTTCCCCTGATGACACATAGGGTGACAGAAAAATGGCTTGCTTTGGTCCACCTCTTCCTGGGACTTGACCTATTTCACCTTTTGCATCAGCTGAATGTCCAACATCAACATATGCCACTTTCTAAAACTCCCTAACTGTGCTGCCTACCCCCCCCATGGCCGGGGTCACCACCTAGCGCAAGACACCGTGCGAGTGCCGTTGCCCTGGACAGGTGGGTAGGCCGACTCTTGGGAGCGGGCACTGGCACAGGGTCCCTCATAGTGCAATCAAGTGTCTCTGACGGTGGTGGTGCACACCCGCCGTCAGACACACCGCTGCACTATGAGGGGCCCAGTGCCAGTACCGACGCCCACGAGTGGGCCCCCCTTGCTTGGGCAGGGCCCCAGCATTTGCAATCTTTATCTCTCCCTGCTCCTCCGCTGTGTAGTCTGGGCCGTCAAATCCATACTGTGCCTGACACCGTTTGAGCCTGCCTCCTGATGTATAGACATATATTTTGAATGTGTACGCTATCCATACATGTTATCTGGGGATACGGTACCCTTTCTCACCTTTGTGCAATCACGTGCAATCCATACTGGGCCTAACACCGTCTGAGCCTGCCTCCTGATGTATAGACATATATTTTGAATTTGTACACTATCCATACATGTTATCTGGAGATACGGTACCCTTTCTCACCTTTGTGCAATCACGTGCAATCCATACTGGGCCTAACACCGTCTGAGCCTGCCTCCTGATGTATAGACATATATTTTGAATGTGTACGCTATCCATACATGTTATCTGGGGATACGGTACCCTTTCTAACCTTTGTGCAATCACGTGCAATCCATACTGGGCCTAACACCGTCTGAGCCTGCCTCCTGATGTATAGACATATATTTTGAATGTGTACGCTATCCATACATGTTATCTGGGGATACGGTACCCTTTCTAACCTTTGTGCAATCACGTGCAATCCATACTGGGCCTAACACCGTCTGAGCCTGCCTCCTGATGTATAGACATATATTTTGAATGTGTACGCTATCCATACATGTTATCTGGGGATACGGTACCCTTTCTAACCTTTGTGCAATCACGTGCAATCCATACTGGGCCTAACACCGTCTGAGCCTGCCTCCTGATGTATAGACATATATTTTAAATGTGTACGCTATCCATACATGTTATCTGGGGATACGGTACCCTTTCTCACCTTTGTGCAATCACGTGTAATCCATACTGGGCGTGAGAACGGCTGGCGAGCTGTTAAGCAAGCTACAGCACCTGTGGTTTGCACACGTAAGTTTTTCATTTTTTCAGGAATGATGGTTAGGCCTAATTCCGGAACTGCGGTTGACCTGCACTTACTGGGAAATCATTGTTCGCGGGTAATAATTGTAATCAGTGATCCCCATCACTAACGTTGTTCAGCGGGTTATCTGCACCTGTAAGCGACAAACATTCCAAAGGTGGACATCAGACACTGGAGCAGCATTTACAGGGCCCATTATACACTAGAGCATTAGAAATGGGGCCCATTATGTTTGGAGCATTATTTGGGCCCATAAGACAGTGGAGCTTCATCCATGGGGACCAACATATACTGTAGCATTATGTGGAGCTCATCATATACTGTTTCAAACATTATATGGGACCAATGATTCTGTATGGAGAAATAGATGGGCCTCGTCATGAGATGTAAAAAGTGAAGTATTTTTCATTGTACTATACCTCTATTTCTCTGCCGTATCGGAGCATGATGAGTTGTGGTATGTGTTAAAGGGGCGCTCTTTCGCCCAGGGCACATGAAAACCTGGAGCCAGCCCTCCCCCCCACAACTGTAGCCAAATAACCCCCATTTTTCAGTGCGTAACTTGTATTATGAAGTTAATTAAGGTTGACAAGCTTAAGTATGAAGAATTGATGCTTTTGGCATTCAAATGGGCACTGTTGGTGTGTTTCCTGTCCTCCTCTCACTGCCGACTTTTATTCCCCATTGACTTACATTGGGTTTCGTGTTTCGGGGCGACCCCGACTTTTCCCTATAATCGGACGATCTTGCTCGACCCGACTTTTGGAAAAGTCGGGTTTCACGAAACGAAACGCGACCCTAAAAAAACAAAAGTCGCTCAACTCTAGTGAAGAGGCGACTCCGGAATGCTGGCCTTCAGGGCAGAGTGGCAAAGAAAAAGCCATATCTGAGACTGGCTATCAAAAGGAAAAGATTGATATGGGCAAAAGAACACAGATATTAGACAGAGGAAGATTGGTAAAAAGTGTTATGGACAGACGAATCCATGTTTGAGGTGTTTGGATCACACAGAACATTTGTGAGATGCAGAACAACTGAAAAGATGCTGAAAGAGTGCCTAACACCATTTGTCAATCATGGTGGAGGTAATGTGATGGTCTGGGGTTCCTTTGATGCTGGTAAAGTGGGAGATTTGTACAAGGTAAAAGGGATTTTGTATAAGGAAGGCTATCACTCCATTTTGCAATGCCATGCTATACCCTGTGGACAGCGCTTGATTGGAGCAAATTTCATCCTACAACAGGACAATGACCCAAAGCACACTTCCAAATTTAGGGAAGAAGCAGGCAGCTGGTATTCTTTCTGTAATGGAGTGACCAGCGCAATCACCAGATCTCAACCCTGTTGAGTTGTGGTGGGAACAGCTTGACTGTATGGTATGCCGAAAGTGCCCATCAAGCCAAACCAACTTGTGGGAGGGGCTTCTGGAAGCATGGGGTGAAATTTCTCCAGATTACCTCAGCAAATTAACTGCTAGAATGCCAAAGGTCTGCAATGCTGTAATTGCTGCGAAGGGAGCATTCTTTGATGAAAGCAAAGTTTGAAGCAGAAAATTATTATTTCAAATAAAAAAACTTTTTTTTGAACCTTGTCAATGTCTGGACTAGATTTTAAATTCATTTGGCAACTCATTTGATTAATAAAAGTATGAGTTTTCTTGGAAAACGCAAAATTGTCTGAGTGACCCCAAACTTTTGAACGGTATTGTATGTTTGCCTTTTTTGCTGTTTACGGTAGTCTGACTGATTCTATGACGCCAGAGCAGAGGGGCAGGAATATGAGTGAGGAAGGGGGATAAGGGTTAATATTCCTTTCCAATTTACATATACTTGTCTTGCTGGCCTGAGACAATAAATTTGACAGTGGTTTACAGGAACACAACGGGGCCACATAGAAAAATATAAGTTACATATCCTGAAAGAGCTGCCCAAGCCCTATTTCAGGTCACTATTAGGAAATAGCTCAAAAACCACCTGACAGATTCTCTTTAAGTACACTTGTTAACATAATGCTTTGATTACTGAATACGCAATTTGTTTCTACGTCGTCTTTGAAGACTTAAAGTCATTATGTTAAAGAATGTTGCCAGTATTAATATGTTAAACTGGCTTGGATTTGTTCAAGAGAACTGTCTCAAGGGGAAAAGCAAATAACCAGCACACAAGCAAGAACAGGTAAGTAAAACAAATTGTAACAAATGGAAGCGGAGGTACTGGTGATGAAGTTCACATTTGTTTTTTATTTTTTGAGTGGAACCTCAGGACCATGGTCCGGGGGGCTCCGAAGGGGTCGTGACTAGTGAGCCCCAGGTATTCGTAGTAAGATCCCTCGAACAGGACCAGAGTGGATTACCTGAGGGACACAGGTGCTACCTCCAGTTAGACCACGGACCCATGGCAGCTCTCCCAGCAGGACAAATGGGTAAACAGATATTACAGATAAGGTCAAGCTGACCAGCGGACACCATGTATACGAGGTGAATCTGGCACTGACAAAGATCGTCAGGTTCAAGATAGTTTGGAGGAAGCTGGCTCCAGAAACTTTAGCGTTGTCCAGGGGATCGGATGGCGGAGTGGCGGAATGGGATGGAACTTGAGACAAATGTTACAGATGTCGTCTAGGATAGTCGGACAACAGGTCACTGATATTCTGCAGAACAGTGTTAGCAGAGTGCTAAATGGAATGCTAGAACAGTGCAGGCAGAACAGACACAGAACCGGGATTAGCAAGAGTAGATGCTTGTCGCTCTGGCACCCTCCTTATGGCGGAGGGGCCAGAAATAGTAATCAGTGCGCTGCCATTGGTTAATTGATATTTTCAAAAAATGCTTGCATCCTCTTTAAGAAACCAGAGGCAAGCGTGCGAACGTCCTAAGCACGCTCCCTGAAGGCCTGCTGGCAGCGTGCCAGGAAGTGGGTGAGAGAGACACAGCAGCAGGACGCCGAGGGACAGACAGAGAATGAGGATCCTGACAGGGATCTCACAGAGGTACAGGGTCAGCCTCGGGAGCAGGAGCGGATGAGGGACCAGAACTGGGACCAGAGCCAGAACCAGGTGCAGGGCCAGAACCGGGTGTAACACAAACTAAATGATCACTATTGTGTAAAAAAATCACATAGCTCATATGTGTTTTGGTCAAAGCAAATTTGACTGCCATCACTGTGAGGTTTTATACAGAACCTATGAAAGTATATTAAAAGGGGAAGAGGATGGAGGGGCACTCCGCTCAGAAAGAAACTGCATGTACATATAGAAATATTGATTTGCCTATTTCTATTTTTCTTTGGTGCATGATTCACTGCAACACAATTGAGTACTGTTTGGTAATGTTTTCCATGCAGGTGGTATTTCTATGTGCTACAGAAAAATAAGAGTGTGAATTCTTCACTTGATGATTACTTTCTATAGGAGACAACTTACCAACTAGTCTCCAACCAGTAGCTCAAATAACTAACAATGAGAGTCTTCATAAGAGAAAACTGAGAGAAAAATGCAGGTTGTAAGTCAAACAACAGCCAGAAATGATATTATTCCTGATGTGCACATGCTGTACATAGCAAATTATTCTGGAAAGTTACCAACAATGTCAAGTAACTTTAAAGTTTAAATTTATTTAGAAGATTCCATGAAGTTTTGTTTCTTTTATGTCAGCAATGAGTAATGAGTGGAACAGTTTCCATGTGCCATGTTATGGATGGATGCTTACTCTATGCTATCCTAAAACTATTTAGAAAGTAATCAAGTAGTTCATCTGTAATACATATCAGAGCAAACCATCTCAGCATGACAAGTAAAGAAGTGGTTTTGATAAAAGACTGCTCTGTATTGTACTTAACATATTTTCTCCATAGGGCACCTATCAATCAAACAAAACATCTACCTATTCTATAACACCTTGCAACATACAGTATCTTAAAACAGCTTTCATTTCTCTATAAAGAAAACCAATTTATAAGCCAAGTTAAATTTATCTACAATACCAAAGAATTATTACACTGGTATACATTGATTTTTTTTTTTGCCAATGATGTCTGAATGGTTTTATATTAAGTTTATGGTGCTGATTAAGAATATGACTTTGTTTTTGCCAGATTGGCTCTAGTTTCTGAGATATTTCATAGGTAAATAATTGCAGTACAATTCTGGCTTCAAAAAGTCATTTTTATCACATTGTAAGCCTACATATTGAAATACAAAATAATTATATGAGATAGTTCTTTACTTAAGACACAGTTAAAGAGTTAACAAGACATACCAAAAGACCAAAATCTATTGTATTTGTTATCACACATAAGTCGCATTTGGAAATACTAACAAAGACCTAACACACATTCGCTTCTAACCTCAACCACAGTAATGCAAATTCATAAAGTACTTATAGAAACAATATTATGTTATCATCTGTTCTGATCATGTGTCAAAATGTATGTCTACATATAGCCTGTCTGCCATATAGGACCTCTTTAGTAAAGTGACTGTCGTGGGTATGTAGGAGGGGAGGCCTCCACCGAGTACCTTGGCCGGAACCGAGGGGACCGTCTTCCAGATTCCTGGGGTATCTGTTTCCAGGTAGCAGAACTAGGGGATGGACTGCTGAGACTGACAGGGCAGTTGGGGGAGGAGTCTAGAGAAGAGGGGCGGAGAGGGCCAGACTGGGTGAGTCAGCAGAATGAGGGAGAAGGAGGTGGAGACTTGGGGAGGGCCAGAGAGTGAAAGCCAGGAGCAGCTACCCGAGAGGAGGACTGCGATAGGAGGGAGACTCTCGGTGGACCACAGGGAGATGGCGCTGAGCTTACCGACAAAAGAAGACTGCTGCCTGACTCCAGCTCTCGGTTGCGGCCTTCTCGCAGTCGTCCGAGGCCGACGCTGCCTCACTCCAGCTCACGGCTGCGGCATCCTCGCTGCTGCCCGCAGCCATCACCGCTTCACTTCCGACCACGGCGGTGACTCCTCCTTTGCCGCCCGCAGCTGCCACCGCCCCACTCCAGTCCGCTGTAGAGACTGGGCCTGTGCCTGCTGCGGATCCTCCAGTGCAGACTCAGACTGCACCTGTGGCCTATCAACAGCCACTTATCACCGCCGCTGCCAGTCCCTGTCAGGGAGTTGTGGCCTCCACTCTCCCACTCCCAGGCGGTACCCCGCTGACTCCGCTGGGGGACAACCCGCCAAAGAACTCTCCGTGGGCCTGTTGTGGCCCTGCTCCTCCCAGGCGTCGGAACGCCCGAAGACTATGCCAGATCTTCAGTGGCTGGGCCCAGTGGCTGCGATGCAGAAACCCCATGGAACCGAACACCGAGGGAGGTCAGAACGGATAAGTGATACATAGTGACTAAGGACCCGTAGTCGGCCATTCCGCGGCCATATAGTGACCGGACTTTGCCGGATTAGTCATGTTCTCCCAATCCCTGTTTATGTGTTTTGGCTCCCTGCGAGGACAACTACTGTTATTCTGTTGGTTGCGTAACAATAGCCCTAATGGCATTTATCTATTAAAGTTAACGTTTAATGTCATATCTGTCTCACATCTTGTCACTGCATCCTGCGTACCTGCTATTATCACAGGTAATGTAACATCAACTGTTCTTCACTGTCCTATTAAGGGAATTGAAGAATCCAGGATATCTATAAACAGAAAGATAGTGAGGAAACACTTAGCTAACCTAAATGAATTCAAGTTTCCAGGTCCAGATGAATTACACCCCAGAGTACCGAAGGAGATAGCAGAAGAAATTTTTGAACCCCTCTCCATAATCTTTGAGAATTCCTGGAGAACAGGAGACGTCCCAGCAGACTGGAGAAGAGCAAATGTTGTTCCTATCTTCAAAAAGGGGAAGAAGGTGGACCCAGGCAACTATAGGCCAGTGAGTCTGACTTCTATACCAGGAAAGATGTTTGAACAATTTATTAAACAACATGTATGTCAGTACCTGGATAAGAATGAAGTGATTAAACAGAGTCAGCATGGGTTTGTAACTAATAAGTCATGCCAGACTAACTTAATTTCCTTCTATGACGGAATCACGGATTGTGTGGATCAGGGAAATGCTGTAGATATAGTATATCTAGACTTCAGCAAAGCATCTGACAAAGTATCTCACACAATCCTTATTGAAAAAATGACTAGGTATGGAATGGACAAGGCAGCAGTTAGGTGGATTCATAACTGGCTTAGTGATCGGACCCAAAGATTGGTCGTAAATGGCTGCACATCCAGTTGGAAGAATGTCTCAAGTGGGGTACCACAGGGCTCTGTCCTGGGCCCTGTATTGTTCAACATCTTTATCAACGATTTAGATGAAGGAATTGAGAGTAAACTGATTAAATTTGCTGATGACACAGAGAGAGAGAGGATTCAAAAAGATTTAAATTAACTGGAGCAGTGGGCAGCAACTAACAGAATGGTTTTTAACAGGGAAAAATGCAAAGTACTACATCTGGGTGATAAAAATGAAAAAGCATATATAGAATGGGAGGAATAGGGCTAAGCAACAGCACATGTGAAAATGACTTGGGTATACTAATATATCACAGACTGAATATGAGTCAAAATGTGATGCAGCAGAAAAAAAGGCAAATGCAATTCTATAATGTATTAACAGAAGCATACAGTCTAGATCACGTGAAGTCTTTATTGCCCTCTACTCCTCTTTGTTCAGACCTCATCTGGAATACTGTGTCCAGTTTTGGGTGCCACATTTTAAAAAAGACATCAACAAACTGGAGCAAGTTCAGAAAAGAGAAACCAGAATGGTGACCGGTCAGGAAACCCTGTCTTATGAGGAAAGGTTGCATGATTTGGGAATGTTTAGCTTGCAAAAGAGAAGACTGAGAGGAGACTTAATAGCTGTCTACAAATATCTCTAATAGCTGTCTACAAATATCTCAAGGGCTGTCACATTGTAGAAGGATCATCTTTATTCTCATTTGCACAAGGAAAGACTAGAAGCAATGGGATGAAACTGAATGGGAGGAGACACAGATTAGATATTAGAAAAAACTTTTTGACAGTTAGAGTGATCAATGAGTGGAACAGGCTGCCACGAGAAGTGGTGAGTTCTTCTCCAATGGAAGTCTTCAAAAAGAGGCTGGACAGTCATCTGTCTGGGATGATTTAGCGAATCCTGATTTGAGCAGGGGGCTGGACCAGATGGCCCAGGAGGTCCCTTCCAACTCTACGATTCTATGATTCTATGTTATATCAGGTACAACCACCAGAGGGCAAGGAAGTGAGGAGAAGAGAAGCTCACCATAAGCAAGGACCTGCAGTAGTGGAGCCAACACTGTTAGGTGGCAGTAGAGAGGTGAAAAATGCCGAGTCGCTACCAGCCTAAAACGTAGTACCTGGGAAAAAGACAAGAGCAGAGTTGGAGGTGAACCAAAAGGTCAAAAAGCCAGTCGGGAGCACGGTATCAAAGGGGTGAGATGGGAGCACAGTCAGGAACATGCCAGAGGGTCAGAACCGGGCAGGACCAGAGAAAGTAGACACAAAAGACAGCGGGGCAGGTCATAGTACAAACCGGAACATACACGGTGGGGAACAGGCACATGGACACATCCTAAGTAGGAGATAGGGAACGGGGCACACTAACACTGGTAGTCAGAAAACAAAGGACATGCACTGGGTGCACTGGGTCAGCTGCTCTAACTGAAGACAGAAACTATCACTGACAAGTACTATCTGCTGTCAAAATGTGCCTGCTTACTAAATCTGTCCACAATCACCCAAATGACCATATTACCATTAGGAGGAAGATCAGTGATGAAATCCATGAATAGATGAGTCTATGGTCTATCCGAAATTGGCAAAGGCACCAATTCCATGGCCGGCCGGTTATGGGAGTTTTTAGCATGAGCACATACCTCACAGGCAGACACAAACCTCACAACATCCGAGGCCATGGAAGACCACCAAAACAACCTAGCGATGGCACTATGGGTGGTCGAGATTCCTGGATGCCCACTCAGAGCCGAGTCGTGAAATTCACTGAGCACCCCGAGTCAAAACTGAGCAGGCACAAAAAGCTGATTAACAGGTCTAGATGAAGGAGCAAGAGACTGGGCCTCATGAATCTCCAGCACTAGAACAACAGAAACTCCAGCCACAAACACACCATGTTGAAGAATGGAGGAGGGAGGTTCGGAGGTCATATTGGGTCCAAACTGCGAGATAAGGCATCCGCCTTGACATTTTTGGAGCCAGGCAGAAAGGTGAAAGAGAACTGGAATTGTGAAAAAAAGTGACCACCTCAACTGCCTATGAGTCAACCTTTTGCCAGACTCAATGTAGGCCAAATTCTTGTGGTCCATTATTACCATGATTCGATGGACTGCCCCCTCCAAAAAATGCCTCCATTCCTCGAAAGCCTATTAATGGCTAGCAACTTCCGGTTAACAATATCATAATTTTTCTCTGCCGGCGAGAATTTCTTAGAAAAGATGGCACAGGGTCTTAAATTAGTTAGAGTGGCAGAACCCTGGGACAACACCGCCCCTGCCCCACCTCTGAGGCATCCAATTTAACAATAAATGGTTCAGACAGATCTGGATGAATCAACACAGGGGCAGACATGAAACATCTTTTTAGCGAAGAGAATGCTGCTACGGCTGAGGCTGACCAGCTCTTGATAGCAGCCCCTTTTTTAGTCAGATCAGTGAGGGTTTGACCACCTGTAAGAACCCCCTAATAAACTTCCGATAATAATTAGCGAACCCAAGAAACGCTGAAACCCTTTCAGATCTTTGTGTTTTACCCAATCAACAATGGCCTGAACCTTTCTAGGGTCCATACAAAACCCATCAGCAGACAAGATGAATCCCAGAAAGGACAGTTCCTGAACAAAAAATTAGCACTTCTCCAGTTTCGCAAAGAGAGAGTTCTCCCAGAACCTCTGGACAATCGCACAAAGGTGACCTAAATGAGCCTGATTATCTGGCGAGTATATTAGAATATCATCCAGATAAACCACCATAAAATGCCCAGTCAGAGAAAATATGGTTAACAAAATTCTGGAAAACTGCTGGCGCATTAGTCAGAGCAAAGGGCATAACCAAATTCTCAAACAGCCCTTCTGAAGGGAGAAAAGCAGTTTTCCACTCATCCCCCTCCTGCACCCAGATAAGGTTATATGCCCCTCGGATATCCAACTTGGAAAACCATTTGGCCCCAGACAAATGATTGTATTGATCAGGGATAAGTGGGAGAGGGTAAGTATTCCTCAGAGTAATCTTATTTAACTCTCAAAAATCGAGGTATGGGCGCAAACCACCGTCCTTTTATAACAAAAAAGAATCCTGCCGCTACAGGGGAAACTGAGGGACAAATGTGTCCCTTATGGAGACTTTTGGAGATGTTCTCTTTCATGGCAGCTTGCTCCAGACCAGAGAGGTTATACAAATGGGCTTTTGACAATTTAGCATTAGGAACCAGGTCTATAGTACAATCAAATGAGCGGTGTGGTGGTAAAGCCTCAGTCTTCTTTTCAGAGAACACATCCTCAAAGTCCTTTAGGTACTCCGGAATACCCTCTAGACCAATGGATGACACTGATACAGAAACAAAGCAATCTTTGGAACAATTAGGTCCCCATTTAACTATATCCCTCGACTCCTATTCAATGACAGGGTTGTGCAGTTGTAGCAAGGGAAACCTCAACACCAGCCCCGCCGGATGATTGTCTAAGACAAAGCATGAAATGCCCTCCTGGTGTACAGCCCCCACCTTGAGGACAAACTCTTCAGGCACAAAATTGGTACCGTTTTTTAGCAAAGGGTTTAGAATCAATGGCCACAGCATTCATGGGAGTCTTCAATCTAACTGTCCCTAACTTACAGTTGGCCACCAATTTTGAGTCAACCAAGTTTACTGATGACCCACAGTACACAAAAGCTGAAGAGGGCATAAAATTGTTCCTAACACAAAGTTCCACTTTCCGCAGTACTTTAAGAAATGAGGAAAAAAGTACCTGAGAGTCTGTCTAACCTCCTCGACAGTTACCCAGACTTAGGCGTTTCCCAAAATCTTAGATATCGGAGGACAGGAGAGGCATTCCTTATTCCAATGTCTCAGAGCCCCACAATAGAAACAGAGCTTGCCTTCCCATTGCCATCTCCTCTCCTTTTCCTTGAAGCTGGTGGCCCCTACCTCCATAGGTTCAGCTTGAGGCCCAAACTCTGGCTCGACCAGGATCAAAGGTGCCTCCCATTGCATAACTCCCCTCTCTTCTAGTCACCAATCCATATGGATATCCTGCATCATTGCCTCCTCCAGAGAACTGGGTGGTGGATGGAGGACCAGAGCATCCTTAAGATTATCAATTAGTCCCCTCTGGAACTGACATCTGAGCGCCGAGTCATTCCAGGACACCTCCAGAAACCATCGCCTAAATTCCGAACAGTACCATTCGGCAGGCAGAGAGCTTTCCCTGAGAGAGACCCATGATCGTATCCTCTGCCAATCTGACTCGGTCTGGTTCATAATAAATCAGCCCCAGGGCCCCAAAGAACCTATCCATAGACATTCTCTCTGGGGCGGGTAGGGGTAGAGAAAGCCCAAGACTGCGGACCCTCCTTGAGTAAAGATATACTGTAATTATCCCCACCCGTTGACTCTCATTCCTTGAAAATCGGGGTCTAAGGGAAAACAATAACTTGCAACTCTCCCTAAACACACGCAACTTTTCCTTCTCTCTGGAGAAGGTGTCTGGGAGTTTAACAGAAGGTTCAGGGGAGTGCAAAGAAACATTAGACACATCACCATCCTTAGTGCTGGATGAAGAGGAAGCCCCCCGGACAGTCTTAACAGTAACAGCCTGCTCCCTCTGTACCTGCTGATGGGATATAGCCAAGGTCCTATGCTCCACAGATAGATTTTGCATCATTTGGGTCAGACCAGCTACTTAATCTGTCAGACTGCGGAGCGTATCCATAACAGAGAGCGGAAGTGAGAAATAGATCCCCACTAAATTAAATTGGTCAGTGATAATGTCATGGGTACCTGGGATGTTATTCCAGGTACAACCACCAGAGGGGGAGGAAGTGAGAAGAACAGAAGCTCACCATAAGCGAGGACCTGCAGTAGCGGAGCCAGCACCGTTAGGTAGCAGTAGAGAGGTGGGACACAAGGAGTTGTTATCAGCTGAAAATGCAGTACCAGGGAGGGAGACAAGAGCAGAGTTGGAGGCAAGCCAAAAGGTCAAAAAGCAGGTCAGGAGTGCAGTATCAAAGGGGTGGGATGGGAGCACAGTCAGAAACATACACCAAAGGGTCAGAACCGGGCAGGACCAGAGAAAGTAGACATGAAAGACAGCAGGGTAGGTCAGAGTACAAATTGGGACATACACAGCAGGGAACAGGCACATGGAGACACGCTAAGTAGGAGATAGGGAATGGTGCACACTGACATGGGTAGTCAGAAAGCAAAGCACTGGGTCAGCTGCTCTAGCCAAAGACAGAAACAATCACTGACAAGAACTCTCTGCGGCAGCACCAAGAAATAGCCACCCCCATACCAGAGAGAGGCAGAATAGGTTAACCCCTACATCACCAGGCTGGGAAAGAAAAGCAGAACGCAAACCTCAACCTGGATCATGACAGCAACTATATACTCTACTGTATAATATAAAACATTATTCAGTCAGAGCATGTGATAGTCAATTAAAGACTGAAAAAGTTTATTAAGTTCTGTTATATCAAAAAAGTAGGCAATCACATTAAATGCATGTAACAGACAAGATAATAAATAAAAAGACTCAGGCAATAGGGGTGAGGAATCAGCACATACATCTAGAGCAAATGAGGGGCAAATGGTGGCCCGCGGGCCACATCAGGCCCTTTGTTTCTCTCCGGCCCGCAGACAGAAGCAAGGAACGAGTAGGAACTCATATGTGAGCTTGGTAATAGCTCCACCCCACTGTCTTACTATTGGTTGAGCGGCTTCTGCTTGAGAAAGCTGAGATAACTCACAGCAGAACAGCTCTGGCTGCTGTTGTAGCATCGCTGAGAGCTCACTGCCATACCCAGAAGCTTCTGCACATACCTGGTAATTAGTCACCTCCTGGGGATGTTTGAGAGCTAGGAGACAGTCCTGCTCTTTCTGCGCTGTGTAAGGGCCCCGTCACACATAGTGATGCACCAGCGATCCCGACAATGATATGACCTTGTCAGGATCTCTGGTGTGTCACTACATGATCACTGGTAAGCTGCCAAACAGGCAGATCTCAGCAGCGATCAGGACAGCGACGACGCGGGTAACAAGCGCGCACTTCGCTTAGTTACCCGCTGTGTACCTTAGATACTAGCATGCTGGTGCAGGGAGCTGGTAACCAAGGTAAACAGTGGGTTTCTAAAACTTGTCATTCAGCAGCGATCTCGCTAGCGATCTCACTGTGTGTGAAGGGGGCATAAATGATGACCGGCAGAGCTGTGTACTTTTAACCCCGCAACTGCTGGATCACCTTTTTGAAATCATACTGGAGGGAGAACAGCTAATTATTATCTGCTTCACTATTATCTCCCTCCCTGGCAACTTTCAGCAGCTCAGGAATCAGGCTGATAGGAGATAAAACATTTGGGCCAAGTATACAATGTCCAAAAGTGAAGTGCCCCCTCAGCCTCACTACATGCAGCCTGGGAATCTAACATAGTGTGAGCACCCCCCCTACCTCTATCCTCCAGTAGTGAAATATGCTTCCCAAACTTCTCTTTTTTTTGTGTGCCTCATGTACTCTGGTGGCTGGTGTGTGTGTGCACTGCTGCGTACATGCCCGTGTGTGCCAAATGTACTCTGGTGGCTGGTCTCTGCATGCGTGTCTGTGCGCGAGTCTGTCTGTGTGTCCTATGTACTCTAGTGGCTGGTCTGTGTGTGCGTGCATGGCTGTGCGTGCGTATCTGTGTGTGTGTCTCTTCTCCACTCCATGGACCGAAAGGTAGACTTCTTACCGCTTGTCTGTTACCTCCTCCCCGCATATGAGCAGTGAGCAATGAATTTTTCAAATGTCCTAAAAAAATTTCTTAAAGAGGTTTTCCAGATTCAGAAAACCCACTGTTGCCCGAATGGAATGGCTTTAACTCGCCCTTCCCAGGTTCAGTCGCTGATTAAGGTGCCTGTTATTGTCTGCAGAATAGACCCCATGTCAACACTTCTGGATCCAGTAACTGAGCTCAGCAGCTTCATGTGGCCTGACGCCATGAGTCGCTCATAGCCAATGAACTCACCGACTGGTTGCTGCGCTGCAGACGTGACGTGAGCACTTCAGACAATAACAGGCACAGAAACTGTCACAGAGACTCAGCGTTGGTCCCGAGAGGGGGAGGAAGAAAACGTTTTTTTTATAACTGCAGCTAATGAGAAGTGTTTTCTGAAATTCAAAAACCCCTTTAATTAACAGCTAATGCAAGTTACTCTGGGTCTTAGCAGCATATTAAAAACCTATATCTTACTGCTTCTTATAAACTAATATAATCGATGCTGAGCTATGTTCATATGCAATGGGATTGTTTAGTGCAAATTAAAATTTGTGTTTCACCGTATGAGCCGAAGCTATGGGGTTTCAGAAATCTCAGGCACATGCTTGTCTTTTTCCTGACTGAATTTGAGAACGACAGTGTTGTTTAGTCTGTAGCATGTCAGCTCTTTCAGCGGTTTTCACTTTTTCACCCATAGGAAGTTATGAGAAAGTGCAAAGATGTTGCAAAATACGCAATAACTGTTTTTGCAGCATTTTTTAAGCATTTTTGGGAAATAAAACCATATGTATTAAACAAGTTATGTAGACAAAGCACACGTGTAATCCACACCCAATACAATGCAGTAAATAAATGCAGCAAAATTGGCGTTTGAACACATTCGTTTCACTGTCAAGAGAGCAGGTTTTGACTTCAAACAAAACGCAGCAAAAATGCCGTTTGTGAACATAGCCTTAAGGAGAATTATGATCACCCAATTGGTTCGGCCCTCCGCAACAGTCCCAGTTTCTTATGTGGCCCCTTTGAAAAATGAATTGCCCAGCCCTGATCTAGAGACATGTAGAGCAGGTTAATAACAGATTCCATATAAACATAATATTGCATCTATAAATGGGCATAAGTTAATATTGAACTTCCTATATCAGATCAGTAGCACCCTTCTGTGAAAAAGGATTACTAGTCTGTTGGCTCTAAATATACACCCGTGAATGGCACTTTGTAATTGGGGGAGGACATACAAAATATATAGAGCGGTAATCAAAAAGTACAACTATGACACCCGAAGTTACTCTTAGTTATCCCAGTGTGACTCCTGAACAACAAGGTCTGTTACATGTATTTAATATGATTTCCCATTTTTTTATACAACAGAATTTAATAAACTATTTCAGTCTTTAATTGACTATCAATGGCTCCGTGTGCCGTATGTTTTAAATTCATAAAGTACACAGTGAATTGCAGGAGCCAAAAAAGTAGTGTATTGTAAATGTTAACTCAGGAAAAAAGCAAACAAAAGAAGCATATACCCTGTACTAAGGAAATAAGTATATAGTATTAGTACTTGTAATTAACATAAGGTAAGGTTTTATTACTAGAGACAGCATAGGATCACCCTGATTGGGTACACCTTGTCATTGGGATGGCTGTTACACTTTTTTGATTAAAATAGCGTTAACAAAGTCCACTATGCTATTCACATGCACTATTACTATTTACTTATTTGATTACTTCAGGGTATATGCTCATTTATTTTTTTCTTCATATTTGTCAACATGGTGGCTCAGTGGATAGCACTGCAGTCTTGCAGCGCTGGAGTCCTGGGTTCAAATCCCACCAAGGACAATATCTGCAAGGAGTTTGTATGTTTTCCCCGTGTTTGCGTGGGTTTCCTCCGGGTCCTTTGGTTTCCTCTGACATTGCAAAAAGACATACTGATAGGGAATTTAGATTGTGTGCCCCTTCGGGGATAGTGATGATAATGTGTGCAAAACTGTAAAGCGCTGCGGAATATGTTAGCTCTATATAAAGATTATTATTTGTGTGTAAAATGGCCACAGTGTGAACAAGCTCTTAAACATTGCACACATACCAATTAGTGGTGGGCTCATGGCTTTGGTTTTTCAGTTGTGTAAGTATGTTTGATGCACATGAGCGAGTAACTGAAAAAGTCAGAAAGAATGTGTATTTTTTATATAAATAAATACATACATATAACTTGACAACAAAGATAATTTTATATGTTCATAACTGCAATATAGACAGTTAACTACAATGCATAAAGTGTTTCATATGTCCATTATCTTCTGCTTTACTGCTTTTCCCTGGCTTACCTCTATGAATAGAACAGCCTTGGGCATATAAACTGTCACAACGTGCATGAAACATCCTAAGTCTACTTGATTTTGTCTTTTCAGTTTGATGTGCATTGTAAGTCGCATTATGTAATTAAATATTAAAAGGATAATGCTAAATTAACTATCACAGGAAAGGAATAAAACAAATGTGCACATTTTGGATTTAAAGGGAATCTGTCATTAGGATAGAAGACCTCTAACTAAGGCCGGCGTCAAACTTATCATATGAAAAATCGGACCGAGTTTCCCTGCTGAGAGCCACAGGAGTGTAATGCGAATGTCATGCAAGTGTCATGCGAGTACAATCGGATTTTTCACACCTAGCATCTGATTTACATCCGAATGCAGTGCGATTGCTATCCAGTTGCGATGCGATTTTAACATGAGCTTTTACGTACAGCAATTCTCTGTCATTTACACATCGTTTTCAAACAAAATATTCTTCAAAACACACACATATGTATACATTTATATATATATATATATATATATATACAGTATATATATATTAGATAGATGAACAGCGGTGACCTCATCACTGGCATGTTCCCATGGTCCAGAGGTCACCGCAGTTCAGCCCGACTAGGATGTTCCTGAGGCTGCGCTCACAGCATCTAATTCACCAGTGGATATCAGTCTGGATGGTTGCGTCTTGGCACCATTCAGGTTGAAGTCTAATTCTCCCCGAGACATGGATTATGGCATGAGAGTCTGTGTCTTTCTTTCAGTTAAAGGACTTTTTTCTGGGTGTCGTTGTTATTTTAAATTGTGACTATGGGTTTAGTAATGTCACTATCTCCACACTGTTTGCTATATTACTTTTGTGTGCAGGCTGTCAGTCTGTTTTGGTTGTCCTGGGTCTGTGCTGCAATCATCTCTGTTCACTTCCCTCGATTGGTCCTCTACTTAAGCATGCTAGCTCCTCCATCCAGTGTTAATTGTACACTTGCTGTTGCCTGTGTAAGACTGATCCCTCTGTTCTCTGTGCCTGACCCAGCCTGACTTTATTCCATTCCCGGACTTAGACTTTTTGCCTGTGACCTGACTTCTCTTGTGCCTGCTCCCTGTAAAACTATCTTGTGTTTCTGGTTTTCCTGACCTCGGCTTGTGAATTGAATTTCGCTTGACTTCCACCTGTTGTACTGCACCATTTCCTGGACGTGACCTTGGATTGTTTGACCTCCCTTTGCTTATTCAGTAAGTAGTATATATTATTACTATCTGTTTTTGTTGTCTCTCTCCACTTCTGGTACTAATATTTACTGTAGTGACCCATTTCACAAGTAATGGGGGAGTCTTATTGTCGCTTCTCCATTACTTCCCATTTGCCCTGTAGCGGTGGTAAGTGGGGTAATAGTTGGGGGGTTGATGTCACCTCTGTATTGTCTGGTGACATCAACCCCCCAACTATTACCCCACTTACCACCGCTACAGGGCAAATGGGAAGAGCGAGGCTAAGTACCAGATTTGGCGCATCTTAGAGATGTGCTTTTTCTGGGGCAGCTGAGTACTGATGTTTTTAGCAAGGGGGGTATTATCCATGGCCTCTTTGTAGGCTATTAATGTCAGCCCGCAGCAGTCTGCATAACCTTTGCTGGTTATTAATTATAGAGGAACCCCATGTCACTTTTTTGGGGGGTCCCCCATTTAATAGCCAGCAAAGGTTAAGTATACAGTTGTGAGCTGATATTAATAGCCTGGAAATCTCCATGGGTATTACCCAGGCTATAAACATCTGCCCCCAGTCATCGGCTTTCCCTCTGCTGGTTACGAAAATTGCGCGGGATCCCACGCCATTATTTTCCTAAAAATAATCTTTTATTAATTACATGTACAGTAATTTGCACACACATTGTACTAATTGAATTTGTTTACTGACATTTATATATCTACCTATTCTATTTGTATTTACTGTATGTAATCCATCTCTTCTATCCTGTCAGCTCCTGCTGTGATTTTACAGAACACTTCAGATGAATTACTGGCTTTTCTTCTATCTATCTCTCTTTGCAATTTAAATATATATATATATATATATGTGTGTGTCACGTATTATGTATGTGCCTATCTATTCTATTCTAACTGGTGTTAGGCACCGGGATTTTCCCTCTGCATGGGGTAGATCCCAAGCCTTGTCTGCCTTTGCGGTCTCCCATTCTGCTTCAGCCACAGTGGGTGAGGCTGAGCAAAGATGTCAGTCTCAGCATCTTGCTCAGTCTCGTGCAGTTTGCTTGGTTACTACTCGCATTCCAGCCACGTCTATGGTAACCAGCAATAGGCAGTGGCAAACAGACACTCTGGAGGCTAACTCCAGAAATCACCCTACTGAGCTTGCTCGTGATGTGGTGATCTCTCATTGGTGATCAGTTGTCAGCTGCTCTGGTGATGTGGCAGCTCTGGATTGGTCCACAGGCAAGGTCCTGTTTGACTGGACATGAACAGAACATATAAAAGGTTATCTGGGGCATATGCCAGCATGGCGATTGAATGTCTAGGCAGGAAGTGTAGGGTGGGAAATCCCATTTGGCTTAGCATATGACTCTGGTCGTGTGTGCGGTTAGCACAGCTAAGTTTCAGAACAAGCACAACCACCTGGCTTGTAGCGATAGGAACCCCAACTAGCGTCATAATTGCTCTATTCCTGTGTTGTCTAACAGGGTATAGCTTTAAGAGCTCTGTTGTACAGTACCTCTCTGGGGAGTAAAAGAGCTAGGTACTTTGTGCTCTGTTCCCATTGAGTGACGTTTAACTCAGTGTGTTTAAAGTGCTTGCTCACAGCTTCGCTTCGTCATTGTTCACTAGCTACGGTTTACCATCACTGCACAATTGACCCCGGGTTGCGATCGTACTCTAATTTATATTTCATGCGATACCCAAACCCTAACAACCTGTCAGTGTGTTTTACTGTACATCACACATGAAGTGCTAGCTTTTCAAGGACACTGGTGCGTAATCATTGGGCACCACTCAAATGGTTCGTGTGGTGTCCCAAGTTTTTTCTCGCACCCATAGGCTTGCATTGGCAAGACTCAGCCGATATACAAATTAAGGGCAGAGACAGACTGCCATATTTCTCATGCAAGAATCGCATTGCCCTGCACGGACAAGCCTGGCACCTCTCCTGACCTGAGCATGACAGTATGATGTATTTCTATGCAGCTGTCAAGCTCAGGTCAGGAGAGCCGACAGCCAGTATGAGGTTTACGATTCTCGCTCGAGAAATACGGCAGTCTCTCTCTGTCCAAAATCACAGCATGCTGTGATTTTATACACACGTAAAATACACTCAAGAAGAAAAACGGTGATGTGAGCTGCCCCATAGATTAACACTGGTCCAAGTGCTATGCGATGTTTTCTCACATAGCACTCATCAGTATTCTATGGTAGTGTGACGCCGACCTAAATGTTTGTGTATCAAGGCTCTTTAATGCCTATTAAGAGAGGGACAGTGTCTTGTTTTTATTTCTCTCTTTTTATAATAATCATAATTTTATTTCTATAACGCCAACATATTCCACAGCACTTTTCAAGTTTCATTTTAACATATAATTGTTTCATATAATTATTTTCGTAGAATTTCACACTCAATTTGTCAACCTTGTTTCACATGTATTTTTATTTATTTTTTCATTTATCATTTTAATTTTTTTATAATTTTTTAGTCTCCTGGCCAAGTTATTTTATGCTTGATTTTGTGTCTATTTTTTTGTGGTCTATCATTTGATTCTCGCTTTTTCATTAATGGTAATTATTATTTTTCTCAACAGTTGCAACTGATTTTTTTATTTTGTAACCAGTCTTTGGGGAATTCTGTGATCTGCATTGCACAAGTCTCGTCAAGCCTCAGTGTATTGATAATCATTGATTGTGTAACAAGTTGCAGACATCCAAGATCATTGCCTATTGGAAATATTAAACTTGGACTTTACTTCTATTATATTAGCATTCTTTTCATACATATTTTAAGCTATTATAACAGTGAATCATCATTATTATTATTATTATTATTATTATTATTTATTGTAATTTACATTGTGCTCCTAAATATTTATTAATTTACTTTCCTGGGTGTTTTGACCTATTTTATTATTTATATACAGTTCTTGTCCTGTAGTTTTCATCAATTATTTTCTGCTCTGCTGCACAGCCTACTTTTAATCATGACTTGTGTCATTTTATTTTCTTAAGGCTAATCATGTTAATAATTCTATGCAATTTTTGAACTCTGTCACTTTTTTGGTTTTATAAGTGTATATTTTCTTGATCATACCATCCTTACTGTTTGTAAGAGGTTGGTGGGGGATTATTAAACTAACTTAGAGTAAGGTCTTTACCCCCCTCTCTCAGACAGTTGTCATGGCATGACCTACATTTAATAATTTTAAAACAATATGCATCATCCAAAAGATACATTGACATTACAGTCAAATATTCATGCTAATACAATTAGCAGGCTACTAATTGCGTGACAACTAAGGTGCTCCTGGTGGGTGGTAGCAACAACAAGACTCTCAGAGCAGGTAGCAGAGCAGCACATTAAACGTGAGGTTTTCGTAAACAGCAGTAGACCCAGTGTTAGAGATGGGCGTCCGTACCGAACATCTACTGTTCGGGCAAG
Organism: Dendrobates tinctorius; assembly: GCF_039654945.1. Lineage (NCBI taxonomy): Eukaryota > Metazoa > Chordata > Amphibia > Anura > Dendrobatidae > Dendrobates > Dendrobates tinctorius. The sequence goes on from NW_027361699.1 coordinate 12,008,662, forward strand.
GACACCGAACATGAACTTCACCAGGAAGTACATGTTACTGTTTGGGTTCAGCTGTCCGAACACCAGGCCACGCTGTCATGTGCATGGCAGCGTGGCATACACGGCTTCTGATCGGCTGTGAAATCATCCCTACCGGTCAGAGAGCTGAGGTTCCCATGCTGTTAAAAGACAGCAAGATCGCCTAGCTGTGATCGGAGGTATAAACTTTACGTCCGGTCACTGATGTCAGCTAATGGGACTACTGAACACCATATATGTGACAACACCACATATATGAACCCCACTTGTCACCACTACAGGAAAAGTGGCAAAAGCCGGGCAAAGTGTCAGAATTGGCGCATCTAATAGATATGCTTTTACTGGGCAGCTGTGGGCTGCTACTTTTAGACTGTGGGGGTCCAATATCAATGGCCCCTTACCAGCCTGAGAATTCCAGCCACCAGATGTCTGCTTTAGAAAAGCTAGTTGTCAAAAATGGGGGGGATTCCACACCGTTTTTTTAAATTATTTATTTAAATAATTAAAAAAATAGCGTGGGGACTCTGTATTCTTGATAACTGGCCTTGCTGAAGTTGACAGCTGAGGGTGCAACCCCTAGCTGTGAGTTTTGCCTGGCTGGTTAGCAAAAATGCAGGGGAACCCATGTCGTTCTTTTTTAAAAATGTATTTACAGTGCAGAAGTGGCTAATGAATACTCCCATCCGCCGCTCCTTCTCTCACTCTAATTAGCGGTAGAGTAGTCCCATCAGCTGACACCAGTGACTGGAGGTAAAGTTTATACCTCCGATCACAGCTGAGCGTTCTCACTGTCTTTTGACAGCATGGGAACTGCGGCTCCCTGACCAGCGGGGATGATTTGATTTCATCGCTGATCAGAAGTGGTGTTTGCTATGCTGTCATGCACATGACAGCGCAGCAAACACTGGATATTCGGGCCCCCCATTCATGGGGTCCGGTTTCAGGTTCGGGTCATGTTCTGGTACCCGAACCCAAAATTTTTGTAACTGTTTGGCCGACCCGCCGGACTCGAACATCCAGGTATCCGCCCATCTCTACCCAGTGTACATCCCAAATTAGCGTGCATCTTGTGGCAGCTCACATGCACAACATGATAGGTCACACATGATTTGGACCTCCTGATGCACACCTTAACCTTACAGTATGTGCCATCGTTCAGAAGAAACTACGGTCCTACCTATACAATACTACTTTTGTTACCTACTCAGTAACACTTTTCTCCAAAAATAAAGTGTATTACAGTAGTGATGACCCATTGCGTAACTCACTCACTCACAGTAGAAACCCCTCCATTTTGGCACCCATTCATTAATGTGAACCTACAAACATGATACACAGCCAGGTATCCAAAAAACAATATATTAATTTATTAGATACATGATTCAAAACATAGAATTACAAACTAATTTAAAGAAACAGAAAAAGGGTAAGAAGAACCTCAAAGTGCATAAGCAGGGGCTATTGAATAGCAAGGTCATCAAATGTCAGAATGACTATAATAAAGCACTATAATACATGGTTCAAAATGAATTGCAAGTGGATAGCACAAATGTTAATTAAAGTGCTTAATAGTGGGACCGATGGCAAAGGATTAATATACAATGCACCAAAGAAAAAAGACATGTATAAAATGCTTCAGAAATGCACAACCATGTATAAATGGATAGATATTATGGCAGAGGGTGACCAAGATAAAAAAGCAAATACAAACAGATGGCAAGTAATTGTGTGAAAGTATACTAACCCACTGCTATTGCATCTGCCCAACGTGCGTTTCGCCTATAGCTTTAACGGGAAGCCATTCATTAATGATGCTGTTCATTCTGGCTCCCATATAGTAATAATGTTCCCCATTGAAGCCCCATACATTGATAGTGTCTCACATTCTGGCCTTCATATAACAAAACTTTTCACAATTCCTGTCTACATATAGTATAATGTCTCATTCTGGCCACAATATAAAGATGTCTCCATTCTGGCACCCATTCAGTATAATGTCATTACTTTACGCCCCCATACAGTATTAATGTTACCTCTTTTGGCCATAATATAGTAATAATGTCTCCCTTTCTGGTACCCATACAATATTGTGTACTTCACTGTTGACCTGCGAAGTATAATGTCCCCTATTATGACCCAAACAGTATGATTTTCTCCATTCTGGAAGTACAAAAACCATTCCACTCACATGTTCCTTCTCCCAAAACATGTAGTTTTTTTTCCCACTCCATTGCCGGATGCAACTAGCGCAATATAGTGAGTCATTGGCCACCTGCATTGGTACTTTAAATGCCATTGGCATCTGATAGGTTGGTGACATGACCACAAAAGAATCGCAATAAACAGTCCAAAAAATATTATGACAAAATAGAACAACCTTTATTAAATATTCCAGATTAATAGCAACAAGGTATTATAGCAAAATCTACATATATCAATTCATATCAATCCATTCGGAGCTCTACTCTATGGTATGTTATCTTTATGTCTTTGGATTATGCTTGTGCTCTGATTGCTATCTAATACTATGGATTGATATATGTGGATTTTGCCATAATACCCTGCCCATTCACTTTGTATAATTGTTTCTAAACGCTGGGTTATTAGGGTATATGTCATAATGTCCCAGTATATACATATTCTAATGTCAATTTTTATATATTTAATCCTCAGATTAGGTTAGATATAATTTTTTTTGCATAATCTTCTGTACTTATCAATTGACATGATAGTTACTCCGATACTCTCTGCTGTTATACCGCCTCTTTATATGTGGCTTTAGTCTGTCACTTTTTACCCTTGTTGCTATTAATCTGGAGTATTTAATAAAGGTTGTTCTATTTTGGCATAATATTTTTTGGACTGTTCATTGCGATTCTTTTGTGGTCTGTTCTAATAGATACGCAGTGTGTCCAGTATTGTCTTGTAATTCTGAGCTAAGGATATGGTCTCTTATATAACTATATTTAAACATGACTAATATGATAGTAATTTATCCTATTAGCTTGTTGTGTTGTTATTACTTGTCTCAATAGGTTGGTGACTTGTACAGTCATGACCGAAAGTGTTGACACTATTGTGATTGTTTGAAAAAATGAAGTATTTCTACCATAAAATTATTGCAATTACACATCTTTGGTTATACACATTTTTATTTACTTTGTGTTTATTAAAACAGCACTAAAAACACCTTTCCAAAATTATGGCTAAATAACTTTGTTTCAAGCATGTGGTGCTCCTTCAAACTCACTTGTGTCAAGTAACAGGTGTGGGCAATATGAAAATCACACCTGAAGCCAGATTAAAAGGGGAGAAGTTGACTCAAATTTTGCATTGTGTGCCTGTTTGTGCCACACTAAGCATGGAGAACAGAAATAAGAGAAAAGAACTGTCTGAGGACTTGAGAACCAAAATCGTTTAAAAATATCAACAATTCCAAGGTTACAAAACCATCTCCAGAGATCTTGATGTTCTTTTGTCTATGATGCACAACATAATAAAGAAGTTTACAGCCCATGACAATGTATGCAGTAAACCTTTGAGGACTCCACTGCTGACACAGAGAATTAAAAAAAGCTAGATTGCAGTTTGCCAAAATCTATGTGAGTAAGCCAAAGTGATTCAGGGAAAGCAACTTGTGGACTGATGAGATCAAGATAGAGCTCTTGGATTTTAGGTTGCAATGTAGTGCCCAGAGTCAGAAAGCTGGCCTTGCATCTTCCAGCAGGACAATGACCTCAAACTGTTAGGAACGGCGGAACGCACTAAATAAAATAAATAATAAAGTGCGTTCGCCGCTCGGGGTCCACCGTGCAGAAGGTGTTATAACTGCTGCTGAGTAAAGGCAGACGTGCTATATGGTGGTATAATGCACACGGGTTCAACTTCACCCGAAGTGCGCAAAGCACAGAGGCGCTGTAACATAAACATACAAAAAGCTGAGCCTGTTAGTGTCACAGGCCTCAGATAAATGCACACATGGTATCAGATCACAGGAGCAGGACCCAAGGCAGAGGAGCTGCATCCATCTAGACCTACCGTGCGTGCGGCGTCACTTCTGCGGACGCCAAGGAGGGCTGCAACTGCAGCGCAGCGTAGGACACTGCCGCTAGTCGATAAAGCAAAGAAGCAGGCGCAATGTCGGATGCTAGCACTGTGGATGATGGTGTAGTGGCTTGAGGCTTGCCACGTGCTGGTGCTGACTCTAATCTAAGGCCCTGTACACATTCGTAATATCAGAGGGAGGGGATCTTAATGAGTCATTCGCAGGTTCATACATCCATCATCATTCACACAGTAGCAACTAGAGACTATACTAGCGCATGGCCGAAAGGTCATGCGCGCTTTTTATAGCCGGGACCTTCCGCAAGCTTCCAGATCTCCGAGATGAACCAATGAGATCTGGAGCAGAACCTTGGCACATGACTCCCGATCTCCAATGGGAGATTGTCTCGTGAGCATGCCCAGTAGGAGAACAGAGGGACTTAGTCTCTGGAGCGATCTGCTGCAAAGCAATCTCCTCTGTGGTAAATAGACAGCAGGAGACCGCAGAATGTGAGGCTCTGGATTCCTGCAGAGCAGATGCAGAAACCTGATGCCTAACACAAACATACTTCAAGAAGCACCCAGAAATGGGTGGAAACAAAGCACTGGAGACTTCTGAAGTGGACAGCAATGAGTCCTGATCTAAATTCCATTGAACACCTTGCTGTTGGAAGAAAGCACCTTTCAAATATGAGAGACCTGATGCAGTTTTCAAAATAACAGTGGTCCAAAATTCAAGTTGAGAGGTGTAAGAAGTTTGCCTATGGTTATAGGAAGTTAATGATTTCAGTTAGTTATTCCAAAGGGTGTGCAACCAAATATTAAGATGAGGGTGACAACAATTTTGCCTGGCTCATTTTTGGTGTTTTGTGTGAAATTATGTGCAATTATGTGCAATTTTTACAATTCTGACCACTGCCCCTTTATGAGGTAATAACTCTGGAGAACTTACATGGATCCCAGTGATTCTGAGATTGTTGACATATACTTCATGATAGTTGTAAAATTTCTTTGCTATGACTTGCATTTATTTGTGAAAAAAACTGTTATGATGAGTCACCAAAGGAGGAAAAAACAAAATACAGCTAAGTCCAGAAAAACCAGAGAGGTTGGCAGCTATCGGATTGCAGACCCCTGAACCTATCCACAACAACTAGCAGTAGCCTTGGGGGGTTCCTACGGTGCCCTAGACCCCTCGATCACAGCCAGAGAACTATATAGCCTAAAGACAGAAAGAGGAAAAACTAAACTGCCCCAGAGCAGACCCCAAAGCAATAGGCAGCCCCCAACATATAATGACGGTGAAGCAAGATGAAAACATTAACACAGATAGAAAGATAGGTTGAGCAAATGATGGGGCCCAAGCTAACTACATAGGACAGGACAGGAAAGCTGCTGTCTGCCATCCGCAAAAATCCTATCAAAATGAGCCAACCGACTAATAGGAAAAACAGGCCCTGAAGTCGCTAGGCTTCAAAAGACTATATCAGCACTCAGGTATATTCTGAAGACAGAGCAAAATATCAACAGATCAGAGACAAAAATGGAGTTCAGCTCACCCCGGCCGGGGAAGGCAGAACTCCCAAAAAACAAGGCAAAACAAAACTGAAGAGTACTAAGCAGAGCAGAAAAACTTAGTTTTGAGATGCAGGAATCAGACTGGTCTCCAAGAATCCAGCAGGAAAATCACCAGCCAGGAAGAAGGGCGTCGGCAGCCTTATATCCAGTCCTCAATTCCAGCCACCCAGTCATCATCTAGCTGCCCATGTGTTTGGTAATCAGCCTCACTACCTTCCTTCACCAGAGGAGGGAGTTCATCAGACCTCAATGGTGAAGGGAAAAATTAACTCATAACTAAAACTGAAATTTGGCAAAAATTGAAAATTTCGCAATTTTCCAACTTTGAATTTTCATGCCCTTAAATCACAGAGATATGTCAGACAAAATACTTACTAATTAACATTTCCCACACATCTAGTTTACATCAGCACTATTTTGGAAAAAAAGTTAAACAGTGGTTTATCATTTTTACATCATTTTTTTAGGGACCACATCACATTTGAAGTCACTTTGAGGGGTCTGTATGATAGAAAATACCCAAAAGTAACACCATTTTAAAAAGCGCACCACTCAAGGTGCTCAAAACCATATTTAAGATGTTTATTAACCCTTCAGGTGCTTCACAGGAATTTTTGGAATGTTTAAAAAAATGAACATTTAACTTTTTTCGATTACTTCAGATCCATGTTTTTTTTAAATTTTACCTAGGATAACAGGAGATATTGGACCCAAAAATTGTTGTGCAATTTGTTCTGATTACGCTGATGCCTCATATATGAGGGTAAACCACTGTTTGAGCGCACGGCAGAGCTTGAAAGGGAAGGAGCACCGTTTGACTTTTTGCAAAATTGGCTGAAATTAAGATCGGATACCATGTTGCGTTTGGAGAGCCCCTGATGTGCTTGTCAATTAATGGCATAACCTCCTGGTTTGGCCTCACTGGTGATCTGACATATCTGACATTGGGTCAGAACGCAAACAGCTACGACACCAGTGACTGATGGCCGATGTTTATAGCCTGGGAAGGGGATAACAAGCATTGATCTTCCCAGGCTACTAATATCAGCTCACAGCTGTCTGCATAGCCTTTACTGGCTATTAAAATATAAAATGACATGGTGTCCTCCTATAATTAATAGTCAGAAAAGGCTATACAGAAAGCTGAGGGCTGATATTAGCCCCTCCCTGGCTAAAAACACTAGCTCACAGATGTCCCAGAAATGGTGCATCTAAAAAATGCACCACTTCCGGCACTTAGCCTTTCTTCCCACTGCCCTGTTGCGGTGGCATACGGGCTAATAGTTGTGGGGTTAATGTCACCTTTGTATTATAAGGTGACATCAAGCCCAGCTTAGTAATGGACAGGCATCTATAAGATACCCATCCATTACTAATCCTACAATTGTTAAGGGGTTAAATAAAGACACAGGCAGAAAAAAGTATTTTAATGAAATAAAACACTACATAGTATCCCATATTTATTATACGCCTAATTCCCTGAAGTCATAGATCTCCTGCAAAAAATAAAAATAAACCAACACATCAGGAGATGTGGCTGCTCTACAGGACCTCCAGTGACACACTGACAGGAGATAATGACTCCTGTAGTATTATCATTGAGGGTTCACTGGAGTCCATGCTCTCACTTTACGGCACTGCTGCGTGAGAATATTCCAATGCAGCGGTGCCGCAATTGACAGGACGAACGATGTGACAGCTCTACACGGGAGATCGTCATGAGACAATCATTATTAAATGGATTACGTCGGAATAGGGAGTAAGCTATTTTTTTTAAATATTTTTGCAGGGGATCGATGGCTTCGGGATTAGCTGTTTGGTGAGTATGAATGTTTTTTTGGTTTTTTTTACACTTAAACACAGTAACCGGATGATGGGACTACTATCCCATCATCAGCTAATGCTGTCACTGTTCTATGTGACAGCAGACATAGCCGAATGGGATAGCAGTCCCATCGGATGATGCCTGCACACAGAAATGCAGACACACACACAAATCTGCATACACCTGCAGACCCCTGCACACATACGCACACACACACACAGCTGTGCACACACCCGCAGACCCACACAGACACCCGCACACACACAGACACCCACACACAGACACGCATATATTCACCACACACACAGTCTCCGGCCACACACATAGTCTATGCCCACACACTCTTCCTCCTCCCGATCTGCAACATATTTTGCACGCAACTCAGCAGCAAAACTGCAAATCTTTTTACACCTGCAGTTTTGCTGTGGATTTGCCTGACTCAATGGTAGTCAATGGGAGCAGAAACGCTGAAGATCTGCTAAAAGAATTGACATGCTGAGAATCAGCGCAAATTTTTATGCAGCATGTGCACACCAAACTCAGGATTCCCATAGATTAACATTGTTTGTGCACTACATTTCAGATTTTGTGCAATTCCGCACATCCAAAGATGCTGCGAATCCACATCAAAATCTGCAACATGTGCACATAGCCTCAAACTCTCTGTTGTCTGCTACCAGTATGCTTTGTCTCTGTCTGACAGGGGTTCAGCAGCATTTTGCCACTACCTATCAGACCGTTCAGATCAGCGCAGGTGGCAAAATGCTCATCTCATATCACGGCAAAAGCGACCCTGACCAGGGGCAATTCATTATGTGTAGGAAAGGCGATTCCAGGAAATATTTAGGAAAGGGTAATTTTCAGTTAGATATTCAGACTATCTACAGAATGCCCTACCACAAGAAATACCTCAGCATTTTACAACCAATGATATTATGGATTATAATCTGGCAATAGATAATTAAAGTTGATGGAGAAGGTTGCACTTGGTTGACCTAATTCTTATTTTCAACCTATGTAAACTATGTAACAATTAACTGGAAAAAAGTATCTACATTAAGGTTGATTATCACGATTCTAAGTATTAGGACTTTTTTTGAAGGGCACTGCTTAAAAATGGGAGATGCAACTGAGATAAATAGTTAATTTCATGTATGCTTCTAATAAGTGAAAGATATTTCCACTACAGTAGGTTTGTTGCAGTGCAATGATTAATTATTGCACATGTTGAAGTTGTATGAAAAGGTCATTTATTTTGCAATGTACCTGAAACAGCATGGAAAGGTTATCTGCACTAATAATATTCTCAGTATTTAAAACACCAACAGAAAATGCAGTAGTATAAAACAAGAACAAACGGTAGATGTAAGTTTCTTTCGTCAAGTGCATCCTTCTCATGTACCTGGCAAATGGTTTAATTAAAAGTAAAAAGCATACACAGTGATGCTAAATCAGTGCTATATATTACTGATGCAACCATAAGACAACATGTTAAAGTCCTCTAGGAGGAAGCATCTGCACTGACAAATAGAGATTGGCTAACCCGAACATCAAAGTTCCGGCTTTGTACCAGACAACTAGTGCATGGTCTGTGTTACCGAACAAAGTTTCTTGAAAGGCTGCAGTGCAGCCAATTCAAAAGCTTTTCTTGTGTGGGCATTTCTGGCCCCATCACATAAAATCATTACTACCAGTCAGACAGTCATGGTTTTCAAGCTGTGAAATGACAGCATGAGCCCGCAGCTGTGATCAGAAGTAAAAATTTTACCTCCAGTCACTGGCATCAGCTGATGGGACTACTGCTCCCATCATCCTACACCTGCTGCTGCTAATAATAGCGAGAGCAGGTGGCGGCTGATGGTGTATTCATCAGCCAGTTCCTGCGCTCTAAATAAATAATGTAAAAAAAACAGTGTGGGTTCCCCTGTATTTTTGATATCCAGCCAGGCAAAACTGACAGTTGCAGGCTGCAATCCTCAGCTGTCAGCTTTATCAAGTCTGGTTATCAAAAATAGAAGGGTCCCCACGCTGTTTTTTTAATTATTTAAATAAATAATTTAAAAAACGGCATGGGGTCCCCCCATTTTTGATGACCAGCCAAGCTAAAGCAGAAAGCTTTGGGGCGGGTATTCTCAGGCTGGTTAGGGGCCATGGATATTGCCCCCCAAGCCTAAAAATATGAGCTAATAGCTGTCCCTAAAAAAAGACACATGTTACCAGCCTGAGAATACCAGCCGCCAGCTGTCTATGTTAGCTTGTCTCATTGTAAAAAAAAGGGGGGACCACATCGCTTTATTTTATGATTCTCAAACTGGTAAGGGGCCATGGATATTGTCCCCTCAGCCAAAAAAGAGCAGCCCACTGCCACTTTAGAAAAGGCACATCTATTAGATGCTCCAATTCTGGTGCTTTGTCCATTTCTTTCCAGTTGCCTTGATGTAGTGGCAATTGAGGTAATAGGTTTGGGGTTGATGTCAGCTGTTTTATGGCCGCTGACATCAAGTCTATCACTAAGCAGCAAAAAGAGGACTTAAAGATCATGCAAAAAATTGAAAAACCAGTGGAAAAAAGGCAGAGATGTTTACCTGCCCAGGCCTCCAGAGAAATTCACTAGTAGGATGCAGTGGACCCATTTAACACAGGTGCAAAATGCCAATGAGATGTGAGACAACCTCTCACAACCTGCCAATCCATGGAGGGGGTGTTTGTTTGACATATTAATGCACAAAAAAAGTCTGTATGTGACGCTTTTCACGCACCATTGACATCAAGTCAAGGGGTTAGTAATGGAGAGGCGACACCGCTATTATCCTTTTCCAACGAGAAAATGATTCATATCTGTCCCATGAAGATCTGGATAATTTGGAGAGCTGAAACATCACTAATTGCTCTCTATGCCGGCCGGCTCACACTGAGAAAGGAGCATAATCATGCTTCTGCACTGTATAGCTCTGAGCTGCAGTGAGAAGGTTCTCACACAGCCCGCAGTGCTGTAAGTGAGGAGAAAGTTCTCCAAATCATCCGGAGCTTGTGAATGGATTCACATTGGATAGGTTCCCAGCAACTAGGGATCACCTTGTCTATGGCTGCTGGGCTTGTATGAATTGGCTAATTTAGGGGTGATAAGCATCTCCATTCTTTCTTATGTGTATATATATATATATATATATATATACATACACACAGTTGTGTGAAAAAGTGTTTGCCTTCTTCCTGATTTCCTATTCTTTTACATGTTTATCACACGTAAATTTTTTCAGAAAACCAAGCAAATTTAAATATCAGACAAAGGTAACATAAGTAAATACAAATTGCAGCTTTTAAATGAATGTCTTTATTATAAAGGTAAAAAAAAATCCAAACTTACAGTGCACTGTGTGAAAAAGTGGCTGCACCCCTCCCTCCACTTAAAACATAAATTAACTGTGGTAAATCACATCTTTGGGAAGATGAGTTCATGTTCCCTAGCCACATCCAAGTATGATTACTGCCACACCTGTCCTGAATCAAGAAATCATTTAAATAGGACCTGCATGACATAGTGAATCAGACCAAAAGAACCTCAAAAACTAGGCACCATGCCGTGATCCAAAGAATTTCCGGAACAAGTGAGAAACAAAGTAAATAAGATCTGTCAATTTTTATAAGTTCAAAAATAATTTCTAAAGCTTTGGGACTCAAGGGAACCACAGAGAGGGCCATTTTCCAAAAGTGCAAAATGCATGGAAAATTGGTGAACCTTTCCAGAAGTGGCTGGCAGACCAAAATTAGCCCAAGAGTACAGCAACGACTCATCCAACAGGTCACAAAAGACCTCACAACAACATTCAAAGAACTGCAGGTGACACTTGCCTCAGATAAGGTCAGAGTTCAGACTCAACCATAAGAAATAGACTGGACAAAATGGCCTGCATGGCAGAGTTCCAAGGCATAAACCACTACTGAGCAATAACATGAAGCCTTGCCTCAATTTTGCCAGAAAACATCTTGATGATCCCCAAAACTTTTGGAAGAATACTCTGTGGTATGACGAGACAAAATTTGAACTTTTTGGAAGCTGTATGTCCCATTAGATTTGACTTATAAGTAACACAGCATTTCAGAAAAGGAGCATCATACCAACAGTAAAATATAGTGGTGGTATTGTGATGATCTGGGGCTGTTTTGCTGCTTCAGTATCTGAAAGACTTTCTGTGGTTTATAGAACTATGAATTCTGCTGTCTACCAAAATATTCTGAAGGAGAATGTCTAGTCAACAGCTCGTGACCTCAAGCTAAAGCGCACTTGGGTTATGCAGCAGGATAATGATCTAAAACACAGCAGCAAGTCCACCTCTGAATGGCTTAAGAAAAACAAAATTGAGACTTTGAACTGGCTTAGTCCAAGTCCACACCTTAATCCTATTGAGACGCTGTGGTATGACCTTAAAAAGGTAGTTCATGCTCAGAAATGCACCAATGCAGCTGAATTGCAACAATTCTGCAAAGATGAGTGGGCCAAAATTCCTCCAGAGCATTATAAAAGACTTTAGGGGGCAATCACTTTTTCACGCAGAGCCCTGTAGATTTAAAATTATTTTTCCCTTAATAAAAAAGACCTTAATTTAAAAGCTGCACTTTGTGTTTACTTGGGTTGTCTTTGTCTAACATTTAAATTTGCTTGGTGATCTGAAGTATTTAAGCGCGACAAACATGTAAAAGAATAAGCAACACAAACTCAGGAAGCAGGAACACACTTTTCCCACACAACTGCATATACTGTATATATATTTATATATATTTATACATACACATAGTGTATATAATTGCTTACTCCTAAAAACTGGGAAATATGCTAAGCAATGGAAATTATCAGAAAATATATAGTTTAATTACTCATCCAATTATTCAGTTGCAAAGCAAATTTTAAAGTTTAGTGCAGTCACTTATTTGTATGATTGTATATCTATTTTGGTATGGAGGAGAAATTGTGATAATATTAATGCTTTTCATTATTTTGCTTTTTTGTACAGTAGGAGAGGAATAATGAAATGACTGATATAAGCAAGGTATTTTAATCAGCAATAGATTTTTACAAAATGTAAATAATGCCTATGTACTTATAGGAGATTTAGATTATTGAATATTAGCTGTCTCCAACATTTGCACCATCAGCATCCATATATAAAGGCAGCAGTGGAAGGCAATGTAGAGCAATCAGCAAACTTTCATTCTCAGAGATGGAAGAGCCTGTCAAAGGACACAAACAACTAATCAGTGGCAGAGTGACTGATTTCTCTGGTCTCATTCAAATATATCATAGTGACCAAGTAGTGCTTACACTTTGTCCAATACATAGATAAACTAGTTGTAATGTATGATGCCATTGCAAATAGATCATTAACTCACTTTAATTATTTTTAGTATTCTAAACATAGCCCCATCCCCACCCTTCACAGATGGTGTTGGCTGCTTTTGCTGCTGCATTAAATTTATTTTTATTTCAGTTCATACCTCTAATTGTCACAGTATTAAATCAATCAAGGAATATATCAATGTGTTAATTAAAACCCTCAAATAGGATAAGCAGTGATTTAGATGGCAAAGCAGGCGATTACTTTTTACACTTATTCATAGTGTTCAACTTTGTCCCCAATTTCAAAGTACCCTTTCTCTCTTGAGATGCAATATTACGATGTAGGCATTGAGTTAATTGCTTTTTACTGCTGCTTGGCTTTAAATTAATACATTAATTGAAGGGTGTATCATAGATTGACTTCATAATGGCTTGTAAACTCAACAAATCATTCCAATCAGTATCAAACCAAGCGGCTTTACATGTTATATAATTAAGTACGGTAATAATTTTCCATATTAAATACAACTTTGTTGGGTATAATGACTTACTTAAAAAATAATCACATCCTGGAAAAAGATAAATAATTTCTGTGATTTGTTCTGTGCAAAGGTATGTATACTGTAAGTCTTATAGCAATACACATTTTGCTAGAAGTTTTCAATGGAAATTAAAATTATAGCATATTATAACATAATAAATGCTAAAAATTTGCACATACAATAAATATGAAATCATACATATGAAATCATTGTTATAGACTGGCATATCTTGGTACAATTAGAAGAGAGCATTCTTATAACTCCCTTACATAAAAATCCCACATTTTTGGCATTATAAACTTTTGCTATATTATGGAATTTAGAGGTGATATATTTAACTCCTTAGGCCAGGATCACACATACGAGGAACTCAGACGAGTCTCACATCTTAATACCCGCACTGCCGCCAACTCTCGGGAGCGGAGCGTGCGGCTGCAAATAAATACATGCAGCCACATGCTCCGTTCCCGAGTGCCAGTGGCAGTGCCGGGTATTAAGATGCGAGACCTGTCTGAGTTTCTCACATGTGTGATCCCGGCCTAAGTGACAGAGCCAATTTGCTACTTAATGACCAGGCCAATTTTTACAATTCTGACTACTGTCAGTTTATGTGCTTATAACCCTGGAATGCTTTAACGGATCCTGATGATTCTAAGATTGTTTTCTCGTGACATATTGTTCTTCATGTTGGTGTTAATTAGCACAAAAGACCCAGATATACAGAGACTAACTCAATATCAGATTAAACAAAAAACAAAATTCGTGGATAAAACACCACCCAGAGTATAGGTCACAAAATATTATTTATTAATGTAAAATACAAAAAGTATGTCAGAACTGCAAAGTGCCAAAATGTCAGAGACACGTTAAATCCATATAATAGCCATAAAAATTACCATTTTACATAGCGATACAATTTTCAATATTTTTCTTTTGCAAAATGCAAATAAAAGAGGGACCACAAACAGGCAATATTTAGTAATTAGAGATGAGTGACTTTGCCTTTTTTAGGGTCGAGTCGGGTTTCATGAAACCCGACTTTCTCAAAAATCGAGTCGAACGAAATCGGCCGACTATCGTGAAAAGTCAGGGAGCTGACTGAAACACGAAACCCAATGCAAGTCAATGGGGAAGCAAAGTCAACAGGGAGTGGAGGACAGTAAACACACCTACAGTGCCCATTTCAATGCCAACAACATCAATTCTTATTACTTAAGCTTGTCAACCTTAATTTACTTTATAATAATAGTTACGCATTGAAAACTGGGGGTTATTTGGCTAAAGTTGTGGGGGGTAGGGCTGGCTCCAGGCTTTCGTGAGTCCCGGGTGAAAGAGTGTCAGTGGGCGCCTTTAACACATACCACAATTCATGATGTTTTGATACGGCAGAGAAATATTGGTATAGTACAATGAAAAATACTTCACTTCTTACATGACATGACTGAGCTATTTTAAATTCTACAATAGCTCAAAAAACGGACAGTATATTACTCCATACAGTATTATGGCCACCACATAGTGCGCAATACAGAATAATGAGCCCCATATATTTCTCCATACAGAATAATTGGTCCCATATAATGTTCCATACAGTATATGATGAGCTCCACATAATGCTACAGTATATGATGGTCCCCAAGGATGATGCTCCAGTGTCTTATGGGCCCAAATAATGCTCCATATATAATGGGCCCCATTTCTAATGCTCCAGTTTATAACGGGCCCCATAAATGCTGCTCCAGTGTCTGATGGCCCCCATTTGAAATGCTCCAGTATATGATGTGCCTCGTGGATAATGATCCAGTGTTTGATGGGCCCAAATAATGCTCCATATATAATCTGCCCCATTAGAATGCTCCAGTATATGATGGGCCCCATGGATGATGCTCCATTGTCTTATGGACCCAAATAATGCTCCATATATAATGGGCCCCATTTCTAATGCTCCAGTGTATAATGGGCCCCATAAATGCTGCTCCAGTGTCTGATGTCCCCCATTTAGAATGTTCCAGTATATGATGGGCCTCATGGATGATGCTCCAGTGTATGATGGGCCCAAATAATGCTCCATATATAACGTGCCCCATTTAGAATGCTCCAGTATATGATGGGCCCCATGGATGATGCTCCATTGTCTTATGGGCCCAAATAATGCTCCATATATAATGGGCCCCATTTCTAATGCTCCAGTGTATAATGGGCCCCGTAAATGCTGCACCAGTGTCTGATGTCCCCCATTTGGAATGCTCCAGTATATGATGGGCCTCATGGATGGTGCTCCAGTGTATGATGGGCCCAAATAATGCTTGATATATAATCTGCCCCATTTAGAATGCTCCAGTAAATGATGGGCGCCATGGAGGATGCTCCAGTGTCTTATTGGCCCAAATAATGCTCCATATATAATGGGCACCATTTCTAATGCTCCAGTATATGATGGGCCTCATGGATGATACTCCAGTTTATGATGGGCCCAAATAATGCTCCATATATAATGGCCCCATTTCTAATGCTCCAGTGTATAATTGGCCCCATAAATGCTGTTCCAGTGTTTGATGTCCCCCATTTGGAATGCTCCAGTATATGATGAGCTTAATGGATGATGCTCCAGTGTAAGATGGGCCCAATTAATGCTCCATATATAATAGGCCCCATTTCTAATGCTCCAGTGTATAATGGGCCCCGTAAATACTGCTCCAGTGTCTGATGTCCCCCATTTGGAATGTTCCAGTATATGATGGGCCTTATGGATGATGCTCCAGTGTCTTATGGGCCCAAATAATGCTCCATATATTATCTGCCCCATTTAGAATGCTCCATTATATGATGGGCCCCATGGATGATGCTCCATTGTCTTATGGGCCCAAATAATGCTCCATATATAATGGGCCCCATTTATAATGCTCCAGTGTATAATGGGCCCCGTAATTGCTGCTACTGTGTCTGATGTCCCCCATTTGGAATGCTCCAGTGTATGATGGGCCTCATGGATGATGCTCCAGTGTAAGATGGGCCCAAATAATGCTCCATGTATAATCTGCCCCTTTTAGAATTATCCAGTATTTGATAGGCCCCATGTATGATGCTCCAGTGTATGATGGGCCCCAAATCTCATTCTCCAGTGTATAATGCTCCCCAAAAATTGCTCCCAACCTTTAAAAAAATTAAATACCTCTCCACGCTGGGCACTGCTCTATTCTGGACTCCTCAGCGTCACCATCTTCCAGCTCTCTGCACCTGGACTGTTTAGGCAGAGGGCATACAGACGTGATGTCAACGCGCTCTCTGACCTGAATGTCACTGTCAGGAAACGCGGAAGACGTCACGGCAGTGGAACTGGGAGAGGTAAGTATTGCAAGTGCTGTGACCCTGAGCAAGCAGGGGGGCCCACTCATGGGCGACGGCACTGGCACAGGGCCCCTCATAGTATGCCGGTGTGTCTGATGGTGAGTGGGCCCTCCCACCGGCAGAGACACTTTTGCATTCTATAAGGGGCCCTGTGCCAGTGCCGTCACCCATGAGTGTGCCCTCCTCCACCTGCTCAGGGAAACGGCACTTTCATCTGCACCTTCCTCTGTGTCACTGTGTAAGGTGGTATAGTATGCGGGAAGGGGCACCTGAGTTTCATCACGGTCAGATTCTGGCTCTGTAGAGTGCGAGGGAAATGTAGTGCTGTGGGTGAATGTACCAGCAGAATCATCTAGCAGTGGCTGTGCATCAGTGCACTCCATCTCTGATTCATGTTGGACTGGGGAATTCAGGATTTGACTTGATAACCCAGGCATGGTATGTGAAAAGTCAATAGTATAACGTGGCACAGCTGTGTCAGTGCACAAAAGAAGGTTCCCACACCAGTATAGAATAATCAAAAAATTTTTAGCACTCAACTCGTTGCAAAGATGAAGAATTTTTATTTGCAGTCAGAAATATAGACGTTTCGGCTGTATCAACTAGCCTTCATCAGTAAGCTGCAAAGTCGACAAAAGTATATACAATATACAATCAGATACTACAGATAATCAATCCATGAAGATATCAATAACAGAAGAAACAAGTATTGGTATGTGCACAAGTGGTAGGGAGGACGGAACAAGGTATATAGGAAATGTGGCTCATGGAAGGAAAAGAAACAGAAATACACATAAAAGTAAAAGAAAAGACATCAAACCAACCAAGACTGCTCCTATCTCTATAATTTTCTGGACATCTATGGTGAGACAAGATTTAAATCAATAAAATTATCCTGTTAAGAAGTAATCAATGGAGTCTATAACTGTAGAATATATATATATATACTCACTATATTGTATGACCAATAGTAAATTAGGTGCTATTGGAGGTGATACCATCCACCATGTAAGAACTGGTATATAAACCTGGTTCAAAAAAAATATATATGTGTCTGTGAGCAAATATTACAGTAGTGTGGGAATATTACAATGTATGACGATACTGGAACTAACCTGTAGATTTCAATGAGAAGGGGTAGTAGAGAAATATTCCAAACAAGATCATATACAGGATCTAACATGAACACAGTATACCCTTAGAACTTATTTAACCTTAGGCGTTATAATGTATATCATGTTGAGATTTACTCACTATTAGATCTGTGACTTTGAAAAGCTCCAAAGGTTGCACCAACCAGAAGTTGGCATAAACATCCTATGGCTATGCCTGAAGGGAATTGTCCCAAAGGGGATTACTTGTGGGATCTAACATAAAGGAAAATGCAATCAATCATAATAATAGGCTCTGGGGCTCCCTATCCTGGTTATCAGGTATATCTTAATGAGCTTATACTCACTGTTAAATCCTGTGACTCATAGAAAACCCCAATTTCACGCTGTAAGAACAGCAGCTGGCTGTAGTTTCAAATGTCTGTCTGTAGAGACAGTGAGGGGTTAAAACTGATAGAGTACTCATGGAACTCTTGCAGACTAACGAAGCCAGCTTGCTTACTGTTGATGGGTGGCAGCAGGACCTGTGTGAACACAGCATAGGATGTTTATGCCAACTTCTGGTTGGTGCAACCTTTGGAGCTTTTCAAAGTCACAGATCTAATAGTGAGTAAATCTCAACATGATATACATTATAACGACTAAGGTTAAATAAGTTCTAAGGGTATACTGTGTTCATGTTAGATCCTGTATATGATCTCGTTTGGAATATTTCTCTATTACCCCTTCTCATTGAAATCTACAGGTTAGTTCCAGTATCGTCATGCATTGTAATATTCCCACACTACTGTAATGTTTGCTCACAGACACATATATATATTTTTTGAACCAGGTTTATATACCAGTTCTTACATGGTGGATGGTATCACCTCCAATAGCACCTAATTTACTATTGGTAATACAATATAGTGAGTATATATATATTCTACAGTTATAGACTCCATTGATTACTTCTTAACAGGATAATTTTATTGATTTAAATCTTGTCTCACCATAGATGTCCAGAAAATTATAGAGATAGGAGCAGTCTTGGTAGGTTTGATGTCTTTTCTTTTACTTTTATGTGTATTTCTGTTTCTTTTCCTTCCATGAGCCACATTTCCTATATACCTTGATCCGTCCTCCCTACCACTTGTGCACATACCAATACTTGTTTCTTCTGTTATTGATATCTTCATGGATTGATTATCTGTAGTATCTGAATGTATATTGTATATACTTTTGTCGACTTTGCAGTTTACTGATGAAGGCTAGTTGATACAGCCGAAACGTCTATATTTGTGACTGCAAATAAAAATTCTTCATCTTTGCAACGAGTGGAGTGCCAAAAATTTTTTGATTATGGTATGTGAAAAGAGCTCCATGGAGTAATCTGAAGTGTGGGCTGCAGCATCCTTCTCTTTTGGTGGGGGTGAAGGACACAAGGAAAGGGGTTGTTTCTGACCAGAAGTCTGCACTGACGACTCAGTGCTTGCATTTTTTGCAACTTCAGAAAAGGAAGCGATAGAGCTGGAGGCTGTTTCGGCAATGTAAGCCAAAACCAGTTCCTGATGCTCTGGCTTTAAAAGCGGTTTACCTACTCCCAAAAAAGGGAGCCTTCCCGGCCTTCCAGAGCCAGGCCATATTGTGCTTTTGGCACTACCAGCAGATGCACCACCACCACCCTTAGTACCAGCTGGCCCCCCCACGACCACGTCCGTGGCCTCTTCCACCATACTTCCTAATTTTTGTGAAAATGGACCCAAAATACCAGCAGATATATGGTACTGTATCAGAAGCGTACAGCTGTATACAGTCTAGGGATAATTGTAAATCTCCGTATATATTTCATGAGTCAGAGACAGACACTCACAGGCTCAGTATGAATTAGACAATACTATAAAAATTTGAAAAAGGGTACAGTCTCACCAGATACAAGGTATATATAGTATAGTTTAAACATTCTAAATCTCCATATATACAGTCATATGTAAAAGTTTGGGCACCCCTATTAATGTTAACCTTTTTTCTTTATAACAATTTTGGTTTTTGCAACAGGTATTTCAGTTTCATATATCTAATAACTGATGGACTCAGTTATATTTCTGGATTCAAATGAGGTTTATTGTACTAACAGAAAATGTGCAATCTGCATTTAAACAAAATTTGACCGGTGCAAAAGTATGGGCACCCTTATCATTTTCTTGATTTGAACACTCCTAACTACTTTTTACTGACTTCCTGAAGCACTGAATTGGTTTTGTAACCTCATTGAGCTTTGAACTTCATAGCCAGGTGTATCAAATCATGAGAAAAGGTATTTAAAGTGGCCACTTGCAAGTAGTTCTCCTATTTGATTCTCCTATGAAGAGTGGCATCATGGGCTCCTCAAAACAACTTTCAAATGATCTGAAAACAAAGATTATTCAACATAGCTTTTCAGGGGAAGGATACAAAAAGTTGTCTCAGAGATTTAACCTGTCAGTTTCCACTGTGAGGAACATAGTAAGGAAATGGAAGAACACAGGTACAGTTCTTGTTAAGCCCAGAAGTGGCAGGCCAAGAAAAATATCAGAAAGGCAGAGAAGAAGAATGGTGAGAACAGTCAAGGACAATCCACAGACCACCTCCAAAGACCTGCAGCATCATCTTGCTGCAGATGGTGTCACTGTGCATCGGTCAACAATACAGCGCATGCATAACGCCTTTTTGTATGACCAAACAACTCAATCTTTGTTTCATCAGTCCACAGGACCTTCTTCCAAAATGTAACTGGCTTGTCCAAATGTGCTTTTGCAAACCTCAGGTGACTCTGTTTGTGGCGTGCTTGCAGAAACGGCTTCTTTCACATCACTCTCCCATACAGCTTCTCCTTGTGCAAAGTGCGCTGTATTGTTGACCGATGCACAGTGACACCATCTGCAGCAAGATGATGCTGCAGGTCTTTGGAGGTGGTCTGTGGATTGTCCTTGACTGTTCTCAGCATTCTTCTTCTCTGCCTTTCTGATATTTTTCTTGGCCTGCCACTTCTGGGCTTAACAAGAACTGTACCTGTGTTCTTCCATTTCCTTACTATGTTCCTCACAGTGGAAACTGACAGGTTAAATCTCTGAGACAACTTTTTGTATCCTTCCCCTGAAAAGCTATGTTGAATAATCTTTGTTTTCAGATCATTTGAGAGTTGTTTTGAGGAGCCCATGATGCCACTCTTCATAGGAGAATCAAATAGGAGAACTACTTGCAAGTGGCCACTTTAAATATCTTTTCTCATGATTTGATACACCTGGCTATGAAGTTCAAAGCTCAATGAGGTTACAAAACCAATTTAGTGCTTCAGGAAGTCAGTAAAAAGTAGTTAGGAGTGTTCAAATCAAGAAAATGATAAGGGTGCCCATACTTTTGCACCGGTCAAATTTTGTTTAAATGCAGATTGCACATTTTCTGTTAGTACAATAAACCTCATTTGAATCCAGAAATATAACTGAGTCCATCAGTTATTAGATATATGAAACTGAAATACCTGTTGCAAAAACCAAAATTGCTATTAAGAAAAAAGGTTAACATTAATAGGGGTGCCCAAACTTTTACATATGACTGTATTTCAGGAAGCAGAACACAGACGCTCATTGGCTCAGTATGGATTAGACAATAATTTAAAAAGTTGAAAAAGGGTACAGTATCACCAGATGCAAGGTATGTATAGTATAGTTTAAACATTCCAAATCTCCGTATATATTTCAGGAGGCAGACACAGATGCTCTCAGGCTCAGTATGGATTCAAAAAGAGTATAGAAAGTTGAGAAAGGGTACAGTTACACCAGATACCAGGTATATATAGTATAGTTTAAACATTCTAAATCTCCGTATATATTTCAGGAGGCAGACACAGACACTCTCAGGCCCAGTATGGATTAGACAAGAATATAAAAAGTTGAAAAAGGGTACAGTATCACCAGATACCAGGTATATATTGAATAGTTTAAACATTCTAAATCTCCGTATATATTTAAGGAAGCAGACACAGATGCTCATTGGCTCAGTATGGATTAGACAATAATTTAAAAAGTTGAAAAAGGGTACAGTATTACCAGATGCAAGGTATATACAGTATAGTTTAAACTTTCCAAATCTCCGTATATATTTCAGGAGGCAGACACAGATGCTCTGAGACTGACTATGGATTAGACAATAATTTAAAAAGTTGAAAAAGGGTACAGTCTCACCAGATACAAGGTATATATAGTATAGTTTAAACATTCTAAATCTCCATATATATTTCATGAAGCAGACACAGACGCTCATTGGCTCAGTATGAATTAGACAATAATTTAAAAAGTTGAAAAAGGGTACAGTATCACCAGATGCAAGGTATATATAGTATAGTTTAAACATTCTAAATCTCCGTATATATTTCAGGAGGCAGACACAGATGCTCTCAGGCTCAGTATGGATTTAAAAAGAATATAGAAAGTTGAGAAAGGGTACAGTAACACCAGATACCAGGTATATGTAGTATAGTTTAAACATTCTAAATCTCTGTATCTGTATATATTTCAATAATCAGACACAGACACTCTCAGGCTCAATATGGATTACACCACAATATAAAAAGCAGTAAAAGGGTAATTGATCAGAAGCGTACAGCTTTATACAGTGTAGGGGTCATTGAAAATCTCGGTATGTATTTCCAGAGTCAGAAAAAGACTCTCACTGGCTCTGTATGCATTAGACCAGAATATAAAAAGCAGTAAATGGGTAATGTATCACAAGCGTACAGCAGTTTAGAGTGTTGTGGTAATCGTAAATCTCCAAATATGTTTCCGGAGTAACAGACAGACGTTCACAGGCTAAGAATGGATTACACCAGAATCTAAATAGCAAAAAAGGGTACTGTATCAGAAGTGTACAGCTGTATACAGTGTTGTGTTAAATTTAAATCTTGGTATAGATTTCCGGAGTCACCCTCAGACGCTCACTCAGTCTGGATTTGATCATAATACAAAATGTTTAAAAAAGGTACTGGATAACAAGATAGCAAGTATATGTATTGTAGGGTACAATTTAAATCTCCGTATATATTTCTGTAGTCACCCTCAGATGCTCACCCAGTATTGATTTGACTGTAATACAAAATGTCTAACAAAGGTACTGTATCACAAGATAGGAGGTGTACAGATTATAGGGTAAAATTTTTATCTCTGTATATATTGAATGAGTAAACCACACACGCTCACTCAGTATGGAATATACCATACTAAAAAATGTAGAACTAAGGTACTGTATCAGCAAATAGCAGGTGTATATAGTATAATTGAAAATGTAAATCTCTCTATATATTTCCAGAGTCTCATACAGATAGTCAGCATGTAATTCTCCATGATACCAGCCAGTACACGGTAGTGTGTGAGGAGCGTACAGCTCTATATGGTGTGTGAAATAATGAATGTTCGCTCACTGTGCAGAAAAACAGAATAAAAGTAGGAGTGCTGTGTAAAAAGCAGTCTGCAAAGCAGTGTCCACACAGCAATACTGCAATAAGGCAGGCTAATAATTAGCGCTGCTGCACACAAGAAAATCATCCCTGTCACTGCACATTAACAGAACACAACAATTGCGTTCAGCACAAGCACATAAGAACGTCTGTTTAGAGGCCTAAGTGTCTCCCAAATGATAAACAGCATCAGCAACCTCTCCCTACTGTAAAGATGGGAAGAAGAAAAATGGCGGTCGGCGGTGAGGGCTTTTATACACACTCCGTATATACAGGGGTTGGACAAAATAATGCAAACAACTAACGTTTTGGCATCATAATCTTCAAACATGTTATAAACATGCAAACTGTGACATATGTTTGTTTTGCATAATTGTAAGAACATTGAGGAAAACCTGATACCAATGGCAGACCTCTCTGATTTTCAAAGAAGCCAAATTGTTGATGCTGTTATGGCAGGCGCTAGTGTAACAGAAAGTGCCCATATGCTTGGCATGTCAAGAGGTACCTTCTCCAAAGTAATTACTGCATTTGAAAGAGAAGGCGAAACGTACGCAGCAAAGGAAAGGTCCGGACGAAAGTCGAAGTTGACTGAAAGAGACTGACACATTGTAAAGCAAATTGTGAGAGAGGATCGCAAGACCACTGCTCAGAAAATCAATGCAGAGCTCAATGAACACCTACAGAACACAGTTTCCACGAGAAAAGGTCGTCGGGAGCTGCACAAATCTGGATTCCACGGAAGAGCTGCAAATTTAAAAACGCTGCTCTCAATAACAAATGTTTCCAAGCGTTTAGAGCGGTGTAGAAACCTCCAGAATAGGTCCCTCGAGCAGTGAAAACATTTGATATTCTCAGACGAATCATCATTTACCCTATTTCCGACCTCCGGCCGAGTGTACGTTTGGAGACAGCTGAAAGAAGCGTTCCATCCTGACTGCCTTCTCCCAACCGTAAAACATGGCAGATTTTCTTTGATGATCTGGGGTGCTATTTCGTTGAGATCCGCCGGGCCAATGATGTCCCTTCATGGAAGAATTAACAGCAGCGATTATTTAGGCATTTGGGGCAACCAAGTGCATCCTATGGATCAAGCACTGTTCCCGGAGGGGAATGCCATCTTTCAGGATGAGATGATAGTGCACCAATTCATACAACTAGAATTGTTAAAGCATGGCACGAGGAACATTGTAATGAAGTTGAGCATCTCATTTGTCCCCCCACAATCCCCAGACCTCAACATTATTGAGCATTTATGGACGATTTTATAGATTCAATTTAGACGTCGATTTCCGCTGCCATCGTCGCTCAAAGAACTGGAGGGTGTTTTAACTGAAGAATGGGCTACAATTCCTTTGGAAACAATTCACACCTTGTATGAATCCATACCTCGGATAATCGAGGCTGTCATTGCCGCAAAAAGTGGACCTAAACCATATTAACCTAAGTTGTGTTGATGTTTCCAGGTGTTTCCATTATTTTTTCCAACCACCAGATTTCAGGAGTCAACCTCAGATGCTAACTCATTCAGTATGGATTTAAACGTACTCAAACATGTTGAAAAAAGGTACTGTATCAGCAGATACAAAGTTTATTCAGTCCAGGGGTAATTGTAAATATCCGTCCATATTTCCGGACTCAGACAAATACACTCACAGGCTCAGTATGGATTAGACAAGAATATAAAAAGTCCAAAAAGGGTAATATATTACAAGCGTACAGCTGCATACAGTTTTGGTGTCATTTTAAATCTCCTTATAGTGTACCAGAGTCAGACACAAACTCTCACAGGCTCAGTACGGATTACACCAAAATATAAAAATTAGAAAAAGGGAAATGTATTCGAAGCGTACACCAGTATACAGTGTTGGGGTACTTTTAAATCTTCGTATATATTTCAGTGTCAGTAAGCCAGTCCAGACTCTCCGCTACAGGAAACTAGATGGATGCAAGTACAGACGGAAAGTGGAGTGAATGCAGAAATTTTTGAAATGAGTAATCACGGGAAAACCTCCCAGGAGAATTCGCAGAGGCGATGTTAACCCTCAATTACTTTGTCTGTAGAGACTGCAAAATCAGTTCTTTGTGAAGAAAGGGTTGCTGTATCGCAGTAGCGTGGATCCCATCACCGTTACTCGTCTCCATCAAATTGTGATCACAGGGAGAGATGTAGACATGGTCCTCACTGCCTATCATGATCTATCTGTTCACTTTGGAGTGTAAAAGACAGAAACCACAAGCCGTAGGCGATTCTATTGGATTGGCATGAGAGGAGACATTGAAAAATGGTGGCAGGAATGTCACACGTCTGTAACTAGTAAAACTGTGAAAGCTGATCATAAAGCACCACTGCATCCAATTGTGAGTCGACGTCTATTACAAACGGTAGCCAATTATCATCTGAAGGTAGTGCCCAGCAGAACAGGCCATAGCTACGTCTTAACCATCATCGATCAGTTCTCCAAATTTGTAGTGTCGGTCCCTGTGAAGGATTTAACTGCCCAGACTACACAGCGGTGGAGCAGGGAGAGGTAAGTATTGCAAGTGTTGGGGCCCTGAGCAAGCAGGGGGGCCCACTCGTGGGCGGCGGCACTGGCACAGGGCCCCTCAAAGTACGTTGGTGTGTCTGACGGTGAGTGGGCCCCCCCACCATCAGAGACACTTTATTGTACTATGAGGGGCCCTGTGCCAGTGCCATCGCCCAAGAGCGGGCCCACCCACCTGTTCAGGGCAAAGGCACTTGACCAGGTGCGCCAGGTGGTGACCCCAGCCCTGGGGGGGCAGCCCAGTTAGGGAGGTTGAAAAAATGGCATATGTTGATGTGTAGGCTGGACATTCAGCAGCTGCAACAGGAGGAAGTGGAGAAGTCCGAGGAAGAGGAGGACAAAAGTGAGTCACTTTTATTGCCACCTATGTGTCATCAGGGGAAGGTGGGACAAAATCCTTTGAAACCCATGCATGGTTAATTTTAATGAAGGTTAGATCATCAACATTATGGCTCAACAGACAGGTCCTTTTTCCGTCAGGATTGATCCAGCAGCACTGAAGACTCTTTCAGATAGCACACTAGCAGAAGGGCAAGCGAGCTCCTGTAATTGGCTTATTGTGCCAATTCAGGCCAGTTGTCCAGTTTACAGGCCCAATAGTCAAATGGGAATGACCTGTGAGGGAGAATATCGATATGGGAGAAGTAGTTTGTAACCATAGTTGACAACTGCTGTCTCCTGTCACTTGCAAACAATTCAGTATTACCTGTCGTGTGAGCGGTACTTGAGAAATCAGTCCACAACATGGTCATGAAACCCCTGTCTCCAACGTCACTTTGGCTGTGTGCACCACAAACACTTATTTCATTTTGCTCTCTACGGCTCGTGGGAGAACCAGCACCGATGCTGTATGCTGGGAATGCCTCCAACAAATGGTTTACCAGAGTTGCTTGTTTGTTAAAAAATATTATCTCTAGGTTCTCCTGTGGCATGATGTTCTGTAATTTGCCTTTATAGTGTGGATCAAGGATGCTGGCCAACCAGTAGTCGTCATCCTTCATCATTTTAGCAATGGGATAGGATCCACAAGGCATAATCACACATGTGGGCCAATGTTCCAGGTGTCAATGATGCACTGCCAGTGGTGGGTGGAGGAGCACTTTCTGGCAAATCCACATCCCTCCAGTTATGCACAAACCCTGGAACTGACCTTGGCATGCCAACATTTTCTCTTGCCCCCTGAGAAGTAGCCTCCTCTCCAAAATAATCATCCCCCTCATCCTCTTCCTCCTCTTCCTCTTCTTCCTCCACCTCGTCCACGTCAGTTGCCCTCGCTCACAATGGCTGACTGTCATCAAGGCTTCCCTACTCCTTTTCCTCCTCCACTGCTGCAGACGCCTGATCCCTAATGTGCGTCAAAGTTTGCATGAGCAGCCGAATAAGTGGGATGCTTATGCTTATGATGGCGCCGTCTGCGCTTACCTGCCGTGTGCATTCCTCAAAACACTGAAGGACTTTACAGAGGTCTTTCAGCTTTGACCACGGCACATCTGACAACTCCATGTCTGCCATCAAGCTGCCTGCACATGTATTCTCCCACAAATGCATTACAGGCTGCCTCTGTTCGCACAGCCTCACAACCGCATGCATGGTGGTGTTCCACCTTGTTGCAAGGTCTATGATTAGGCGTGCTTGGGGAGGTGGACCGATCGCTTCAGCTTCTGCATACGACTGGAGTGTATGGGCGAGTGATGGATGTGCGAGCACAGTCTTTGCACCTTATGGAGCAGGGCTGTTAACTCCAGATAATTATTTAGGAAGCACTGCACCACCAGGTTCAAGGTGTGAGCCAGGCAAGGTATGTGTCTGAGTTTTGCAAGGGCTATGGCTGCCACAAAATTATGGCGGTTATCACTGACTACCTTGCCTGGCTCAAGATGTAGACTGCCCAGCCATGACTCAGTTTGCTGCTGCAAGTAGTCGGCCAGTACCTCCGCGGTGTGTCTGTTGTCGCCCAAAGACATCATCTTTAAAACAGCCTGCTGACACTTACCACTAGCTGTTCGATAGTGTGACACCTCGTGTGCAACACTGGCAGCTGCGGATGGCGTGCTTGTGCGACTGCACTCTGTCGACGAGCTTTCACTTCTGGAGGAGGAGGGTCGAATGCCTACAGCCAACTGTTTCCTATTCCGTGGGCTAGGCAGCACTGTTCCACCGCCGCTGTCCCCTGTGGAGCCTGCATCCACCACATTAACCCAGTGTGCAGTGAAGGAAACGTAACAGCCCTGGCCATGCCTACTGGCCCATGAATCTGTTGTGAGGTGCACCTTTCCACTCACTGATTGTTTGAATGCATGGACAATGAGGTCTTTCACATGCAGGTGGAGGGCAGGGATGGATTTTCGAGAAAAGAAGTGCCGACTGGGTAGGTCATAGCGTGGGACAGCGTAGGCCATGAGCTCTCGGAACGTTTCGTTTTCAACCAAGCGGAAGGGCATCATCTCTAATGAGATTAGTTTGGCAATGTAGGCGTTCAAAGCCAGTGTACATGGATGAGAGGATGAGTACTTTCTTGTCCTACTCAGAGAGTCTGGTAGGGTGAGCTGGACTTGAGAGCTGCATATGGGGGAACTAGCGGTAGACCTGACGGACTGAGAGGGGGTTGGTGATGGTGGTGGTGGTGATGGCCTAGATTCAGTCTTTTGTTGCATAAACATTGTGATTCTCTGACTGCTTTGACCTTGCGACAACACCTCAACATTTCTTGCTGGTTTTGTGCTTACCGGTGGGCTTTCAGTGAGGGAAGCAATGGAGCGTTGCTGGCTACCTTCAGTTGGAGCAGGTGCACATGTGCTACCTGAGGTTTTGTAGTCCGTCCACGCTTGCAAGTGCATGGTGTTTAAATGTCTAAGCATGCAACTGGTGTTCAAATTTCGGAGATTTTTACCTCGGCTAAAGGTCCTTCTGCACTTCTTACAGATAACCTTTGCCTCATCAATAGGATTTTGGTCAAAAAAGTGCCACATTGCACTCTTCTTACTATGGTATAAATTTTCAGGGCTTGCACGCTGTGCTAATTTGACCATCTTGCCAAGCTGTCCTGCAACTCTTTTGGGTTTTTACCAAGTTTTGGTACAGCTATGGGCCTGCCAGATAACCGCTGCTGCGATGTCGATGCCTGATTTTGGCTCACCAGACTGCAAGGCAAATTTATTGCTCTGGGTCAATGTACCAGCAGAATCATATAGCAGTGGCTGTGCATCAGTGCACTCCATGTCAGATTCATCCTGGACTGGGGAATTCAGGATTTGACTTGATAACCCAGGCATGGTATATGAAAAGAGCTCCATGGAGTAATCTGAAGTGTGGCCTGCCGCATCCTTCACTTTTGGTGGGGGTGAAGGGCACAAGGAAAGGTGTTGTTCCTGACCAGAAGCTAGCAATGACGACTCAGTGATTGCAGTTTTTGAAACTTCAGAAGAGGAGGCAATAGAGCTGGAAGCTGTTTCGGCAATCTAAGCCAAAACCTGTTCCTGATGCTCCAGCTTTAACAGCAGTTTACCTACCCAGAAAAGGGACATTAAAGGCTTTCTTGTGCCAGACGATGATGCAGGCTCAACACCTCCTGCCTTAGCTGATATTGTGCTTTTGCCATAACCAGCAGATGCACCACCACCACCACCATCAGTAGCAGCTGCGCCGCCCCACCCACGTACGCGGCCTCTTACACCATACTTCCTTATGTTTGGGAAAATGTACCAAAAATACCAGCAGAGATATGGTACTGTATGAGGAGCGTACAGCTGTATAAGGTGTATGGAAAAATTTAAATCTCCGTATATATTTCCTTAGTCACAGACACTCCCCCAGTATGTATTTGACCATAATCCAATCAGAAGATATATGGTACTGTTTAAGAAGCGGACAGGTCTACATGGTGTATGGAAAAATGGAAATATCCGTATATGTATTTACGGAGTCTCACACACACGCTGTCTCTGTATAGATGTGACAGTAATCCGAATAGCAGATATACGATACTGTTTGAAAAGCGGCCAGCTCTATACAGTGTATAGAATAATGGAAATGTACGTATATGTATTTCCGGAGTCTCACACACACACGCTGCCTCTGTATAGATGTGACCGTAATGCCAACAGCAGATATACAATACTGTTTGAGAAGCGGACAGCTCTATACGGTGTATGGAAAAATGGAAATGTGCCTATATGTATTTCCTGAGTCTCACACACACACGCTGTCTCTGTATAGATGTGCCCGTAATGCAAACAACAGATATATGATACTGTTTGAGAAGCGGACAGCTCTATACGGTGTATGGAAAAATGGAAATGTCCGTATATGTATTTACGGAGTCTCACACACACGCTGTCTCTGTTTAGATGTGACCGTAATGCGAACAGCAGATATACGATACTGTTTGAGAAGCGGACAGCTCTATACGGTGTATGGAAAAATTGCAATGTCTGTATATGCATTTCCGGAGTCTCACACACACGTGCTGTCTCTGTATAGAAGAGACAGTAATCCGAACAGCAGATATGCGATACTGTTTGAGAAGCGGACAGCTCTATACGGTGTATGGAAAAATGGAAATGTCCGTATATGTCTTTCCCGGGTCTTACACACACACACTGTCTCTGTATAGATGTGACAGTAATCCGAACAGCAGATATGTGATACTGATTGAGAAGTGGACAGCTCTATACGGTGTATGGAAAAATGGAAATGTCGTATATGTCTTTCCGGAGTCTCACACACACACACGCTGTCTCTATATAGATGTGACCATTATGCGAACAGCAAATATGCAATACTGTTTGAGAAGCGGACAGCTCTATACGGTGTATGGAAAAATGGAAATGTCCGTATATGTATTTCCGGAGTCTCGTACACACACGCTGTGTCTGTATAGATGTGACCGTAATCCAAACAGCAGATATACGACACTGTTTCAGAATCGGACAGGGCCAGCGTTACTCTCCATTATTGCCTATTTATGTAAGTATTATCTATTATTTACCTAGCGGTCTACATTTGTGAAGTCACAGCAGACTAGCAGCACTCATGGGAGGCTATGAAACTATGTATATAAAATTTGTTTTGCACTGACACACTTTAATGTATATTTTGTATTGTTGTATCCTAGTCCCTTCATGCGTACTGCATATTACTAGATATTGCCTGTTTAGGGTCCCTCTTTTATTTGCATTTTGCAAAAGAAAAATATTGAAAATTTTGTCACTATGTAAAATGGTAATTTTTATGGCTATTATATGGATTTAACATGTCTCTGATATTTTGGCACTTTGCAGTTCTGACATACTTTTTGTATTTTACATTAATAAATAATATTTTGTGACCTATACTCTGGGTGGTGTTTTATCCACAAATTTTGTTTTTTTGCTTAATCTTCTTGTTGGTGGTACAGTTTCTTCGATATGACTTGCGTTTATTTATGGAAAAAAAAAACAAATATGGTGAAAATTTTTACATTTTTGCAATTTTCAAACTTTTAATTTTTATGTCCTTAAATCAGAAAGATGTGTCACACATAGTGTTGAGCACTCCGATACTGCAAATATCGGGTATCGGCCGATATTCGCTGTATCGGAATTCCGATACCGAGTACCGATATTTTTTCAATATCGGATATTGGAATTGGAAGTTCCCATAATGCAAAGAGCCACTGCTGTGGCTCTTGATTGGCTGCCGAAATGATGTCATCATGATGCGCGGTCTGTGCGCATCATGATGCGCCGTCAGTTCGGGCCTTCCGGGGGGTCTGTGCCAACTGCCCGGGGGTCTGTACCGGCCTGCCGGGGGTCTGTACCGGCCTGTCGGGGGGCTGTGCCGGCCTGCAGGTGGTCTGTGCCGACTGTCCGGGGGTCTGTGCAGGCTGCGGGGGTCTGTGCAGGCATCGTCCGATGGGACTACAAGTCCCATCGGGCGATGCCTGCTACCATGACGGTGATTGACACATTAGCCAATTATGGGACTACATAACCCGAACCCCAACACACCCCTAGCACTAATTCCAACCATAACATAACCCTAGCCACAACCCTAACCCCAACACACCCCTGACGCTAATCCCTACCCTAACAATAACCCTAACCACAACTCTAACCCAAACACACCCCTAACCCTAATACCAGCCCTAATCATAAACCTAACAACAACCCTAACAACAACACACCCCTCACCCTAACCCCAACCCTAACCATAACACTAACCACAAACCTAACTCTAACACACCTCTAACCCTAATCCCAGCCCAAACCCTAATCTCAACCCTGACCCTAACTTTAGCCCAACTCATTTTAGCCAAATTCACTTTAGCCCAACTCTAACCCTAATGGGAAAATGGAAATAAATCCTTTTTTATTTTACTATTTTCCCTACCTAAGGGGGTGATAAAGGGGGGTTGATTTACTATTTTTAACTTTTGATTACTGTGATATGGTCTATCACAGTGACCAAAATGAACCAATAGGAAAAATTTCCTATTGTTGCCAGCTGCCGGCCGGCAGATCTCAGCGAGTGCACTGTGCATGCGCCTGCCATTTTCTTCCCGGAAGAAGGCCCCGGCAACCATGGGAGGAAGCAGGAGGGTCCAGGGACACCAGGAGGTCACGAGGGGTGATCCTATTTCTGTCTCCTCTGATGTGCGATCACATCAGAGGAGAGAGAAATTAAATAAAAAATCAAACTTTTTCTTTTTTTAGGTTGCCATTATACCATTAATAACGGCGTTCGCAACACCGGGGTCAGTAAAAACCAACCCGAATCATATTCTTCTGGTGTCTCGGCTACCCCCTGGTAGCCAAGATCCCAGAGAAATTCCGAAGCTGTGGGGCAGTTCAACCTTAAACCTCAGCGCCGCTAAAAAGTAGCACTGTGGTTTAAATACCCTTAACTGCCATCGTTAAAAGGCATATCGGCAATCGTTAAGAGGTTACAAAAAAATTTCAAATATAAATAGAATTATAAACATTTGCTGTACCAATGAACCACTCATATTTCTTTTAGATTTAGATTTATTCATTTGCAACTCCATGGGTCCATTTGTGCTTAATTCTGGTATTGTGAAAATTATGATCCATAAATAATCATCTGGTTTACATATGTGCCAGTCTGAACCTTAAAGGGTTTTTCCTAAAAGGGAATGTGTTAGCAGATTTTTGCTAGATACTCTGAATACAACATGAGGTAGGGGTTAAAACACAGATTTCAGTGATGCCTCTCTTATCAAGTTCTGTCCCGTTGTTGCTTGCACTGATTGTTTTAGCACCAGGAGTTTATCATTGTTCAGACACAATGCCCAATTCCAACTCTTCCCCCGTTTGTGATAAGCACCTCACTTTCTATAGACAATGTACTGTATAAACAGAGCCTGATGTGGGCAGTGTTAGCTTCCTCAGCTCTTGTACATTACTAAATATATAAAATCTCATTATGTCAAAATCTTAGCACCCAGTAACCTAAGTAATATATCATTGGATTCAGCTTCTCATTGTCTATATTATGCTGCTCTCACATTAGGACACAAAAACTTGCTGACATATTACCTTTGTTATATTTTATCCCAATCATAAGGGATCACTTAGTTGTGAGGGATTCATTGACTATAGAACCCCTTCATGAATAACTGAGGTGTGCATATTTCCTTCTTCTCTATTCATTGTTTGTGGGCTTATAGAGAGAGCAGAGGAATTATACTGTAAGAAAACCAAAGCAAAAAGTTTTTCTAACAAGAGGGAACAGCAACTTCATTGCATATACAGAATGTGCACAATAAAGTAACAAGAGGTTCCAAGAAACAAAAACTATAAAAACTTGTGAACCAGTAGCAAACTAGAATAGCACAAGTAGAACACTTCACAGAACCTTCAGTGACCATGAGGGGACAATCACTGTGCCTGTCAGCATCAGGGTCATAGCTGTAATACATGAAAGGTTCCTAATGCAACTATTAAGACTAAAGATAACTACAAACTACCATTACTAAGTAGACAGCATGTAGGTAGGAAGAGTGATGTAAATACAGCTCTGGCAAAAATTAAGAGACCACTTTCAAATGTTCAGTTTATCTGATTTTTTCTTTATAGGTATATTTTAAAGTCAAATGTAAATTGGACTTTTAGTCTATAAACTTCTGACAACATGTCTTCGAATCTCCAAGCAATAAATTTTGTTTTTCTTTTCTGAAAAGAAAAATGGTCAAAATTAAAAAAAACAGTACTTTCAGACCTCATATAATGCAAAGAAAACAAGTTCATAATCATTTAGAAACAACAATACTAATGTTTTAACTCAGGAAGAGTTCAGAAATCAATATTTTGTGGAATAACCATGATTTTAAGAAACAGCTTTCATGCGTCTTGGCATGCTTGCCACTAGTCTTTCACACTTCTTCTGGCGCAAAAATTTAAGCAGTTCTTCTTTGTTTGATGACTTCCATTATCCTCTAGATTACATTCCAGAGGTTTTCAATGGAGTTCATGTCTGGAGAATGGGCTGCCCCTAACAG
The DNA here is from genome assembly GCF_039654945.1 of Dendrobates tinctorius. Classification (NCBI taxonomy): domain Eukaryota; kingdom Metazoa; phylum Chordata; class Amphibia; order Anura; family Dendrobatidae; genus Dendrobates; species Dendrobates tinctorius. The sequence continues at coordinate 12,042,977 of NW_027361699.1, forward strand.
GGTTTTGATGTGGTGGTCTCCTAATTTTTGCCAGAGCTGTATTTAAAAGCTGCTCACATGAATGCAACTGCCCCTTCAAACAGCAGACTGACAGAGTTTTAGAGAATTGGTGCTCCACTTATCTAATATTCATGGCATATTCAGGGGAGACCCCTATATAGGCAGCCTGATAGATTGGTGATTGACATTGTTGCCATCATGAGACATCTAATATGTAAGGTAAAGTAAATTTTAAACAAGTACCTAACAAAGGAAACCTTTGAGGCTACATTGTGATTCACCATAGATCAAAGGTAGAGTTAAGTGGATCCGGTAAAATTCAAATTTGCCTTTTCACAAGTTTTTTCTTGAGAAATTTTGATTCTTAGAGAAGTTTCTCTCTGTTAATTTAACGTCCCTTATTATGGTCTGGGATCTCTTCAGACCCCAGAGAATAACAACTGTAACTTGCAAAAAACAATTAAATCTTTATATTCGCCTTATAGCTCACCTGCCAGGTCATCTAGTCAATTACCTTCCCTTATATTCCCTTCTTTTAAGGTCCACACTGTCAGACTCTACCAGTCCTACTCCCTGCAAAGTGACGGTTGTGTATCGCCCTCCGGGCTCCTCCCTGTTGTTTCTGGATTACTTTGCAACTGGATTCAGAACTTTCTATCCTGTGACATCCCGACTCTCATCAATGGGGACTTTAACATCCCCATTGATGATCTTCTCTCCCCATCTGCCCTCAACCTTTTATCACAAACTTCCTCCTTTGGCCTTTCACAGCTTACTAAATCTTCCACGTATGAACATGGAAATATGGTGGACCTGGTTTTCCCCAGGCTCAGCTCAGTGTATGACTTTACTAACTGCCCTCTTATGCTATCTGACCACAACCTTCTTTCATTCCCTGTCAAGAGCTGTCACCCCACTGAGGACACCCTCATTTTCCACACTTATAAAAATATAGGTGCCATTAACACCAAGAAACTTATAAAGAATTTGCAGTAATCATTGACCTCAATATCCTCCCTCTTATGTCCTGACTCTGCAGAGAAACATTAAAATGAAACACTGCACTGTACCCTGGATGAAGCTGCACCTCCTACTTTTAGGACATCTTGGCTTAGACATCGACAACCCTGGCACACGCTGCAAATATGTTTTCTCCTGCGGTGCTCCAGGTGCACCAAAAGACTGTAGAAAAAATCCAATCTGGCTGAAGATTTCATCCATTATAAGTTTATGCTTTAAACATACAATTCAGCCCTTCACCTCTCAAAACAAACCTATTTCAACACCCTTGTAACCACACTATCCAACAATCCTAAACGAATTTTTGACACTTTTCACTCTCTCCTCAATCCAAGAGTGCAGGTCCCCACCACCAACCTCAGTGCTGATGATGTTGTCAAATGTTTCAAAGGAAAAATTGATCATGTCCAACAGGAAACTTGCTCTCAATCACCTAACATTATGCATTCCCCTCCCCATGATACAATCAGATCGCTTGCTTCTTGCCCCTTTACAATCTGGTTTCCTCTGTTTACACCCTACTGAAACTGTCCTTAATAAAGTCTCTATTGATGTACTAACAGCTAAATATAATAGTCACTACAACCTGCTGATTATCCTGAATCTCTCTGCAGCATTCAAAACTGTGGATCACCAGATCCTCCTCACTTTGTTTCGGCCTCCTGTATCTCTGAACGCTCCTTCACTGTATCTTTTGCTGGCTACTCTTCCTCTCCTCTACTTCTTGCTGTTGGGTTTCCGCAAGGTTCAGTCCTGGGCCTCCTCTTTTTCTCTACACTGCCCCTATTGGACAAACAATCAGCAGATTTGGTTTTCCGTACAATTTCTACTCTGATGACACCCAATTATACACATCATCTCCTGACATCACCCCTGCATTACTGAAAATTACCAGTAATTGTCTTTCCGCTGTCGCTAACATTATGTTCTCCCTCTATCTAAAACTGAATCTGTCAAAAACTGAACTCCTTCCACTAATTTACCTACGTAATGGTTTTGGGAGAAAGAGGGGGGGAGTAGGAAGAAAGTTGGAGCTTGACATGCTGAGACATATATCAAAAGCTTTTGCAAATTAATATAACTGGTGAATGCCGTACCTGCTGGTGATTTCAGCTGAAGTGAGGAAGACAGAAGGGTGTTTCCAGTACAACCATCCACTTTGAATACATTTTTGTTATTAGAACAGCTTAAAAAATGATAGTAAAATGAAAGAGAGATGCTCTCAATCTGATGCGTCATAAGGGCGCCGAGGTGTGCCAGAAAAGCATCAGGTTGAGTTTCTCTCTCTCATTTTTACTATCAATTTTTAAACTGTTCTAATAAAATAAAATTATATTTAAACTGGATGCATGAGCTGGAAACACCCTTCTGTCTTCCTATCTTACCTATGCACAATAATGCCATTTCTGTTTGTGGTTCCACCATTACTCCTCAGCAACATAACCGCTATCTTGGTGTATTATTTGAATCAGATCTTTTCTTCACTCCTCACTCCTTCACTTCACATCAGATCACTCACCCACTCATGTCACCTACACCTCAAAAATATCTCTAGAATTCAACCTTTTCTTACCTTTGAGTAGGCATAAACTTTTACTGTAACTCTTATTCATTTTCATCCGAACTATTGCAACTCTCTACTAATCGTTCTCCCTCTAACCAAATTCTCCTATCTCTAATCTGTCATGAACATAGCAGCCCAAATCATAATTCCAACCACTAAACAGATGCCTCTATACTGTGTCAGTCATTGCACTGGTTGCCCATCTGATACAGAGTTCAAAATAATTTTATCACTCTCACCACAAAGTGCTCCATGGTTCAGCACCACCCTACATCTCTTCCCTCATCTCAGTCTACCACCCTACCCATGCCCTCCACTCTGCTAATTACTTAAAACTAAAATCCTCAATAATGTATACCTCCTATTCCCATCTCCAAGACTTCTCGAGTACTGCGCCAATTCTTTGGAATGTACTACCAAGGACAATTCAATTAGTTCCCAATACCCACAGTTTTAAGCCTGGCCTATAAATGCATTTCTTTAGACTGGCCTATCACCCGACCTTACTTATCTAACTATCCCCATTTTGCACCTACAAAATTTTTCTTCAAAATCATGAACCACTTAGCATCTGTTCACACCTTCCATGCACTTAATAGGCTTCTGTTTCTCTAAAGTACAAATACTGGCTGATGATCGGTTCATGCAGCGTTATGTGCATACCCTATTTAGTATATTATGGCTGTACTGTAAAATATAAGCACATGTTTTCATTTACTTTTCATGTCTCCATTATTTCCTCATAGACTGTAAGTTTGCAAGTAGGTCCCTCACTCCTTTTGGTATCTGAGTTATATGTCATTTTGTAATGTCTTTATTATCTGTACAAGTCCGCTCTTAAATTGTAAAAAGCTGCCTAATATGTTGTGATAAAAAAATTATCATTATTATTCCACTACTTATTACCGTTTATCTGGTCATTGTTGCATTGTCGGTGAAATCCTCAGGGTCTTAGTCACTTAGTTCTGCATGTGTACCCACAAAGTTTGCAGCACATGCTTCTTGACCCATAAGCTTTGCAGGTCTATTGGCCGAACTCTTCCAGGCAACCAAACCTGGAAGACTTGAGGGATATAAGCACCACAGCATAGATACTATGAGGACCAAATGGGTGGCAGTGAGTATCAGAGAGGCAGGAAAGGGAAGTATAAGGTTTTTTATTTTCTAAAATTTAATTTTGAGGGTCTTTAATGGCTCAGAAAAATGTCATCCAGTGAACACCATGTTACTGATTCCGCACAGAAGCAAATTACAAAAATTCTGTATTTTGACAAATGTGAATTTTTCTAAAATTCAAGTAGAATTCAATTCCACTCAAATTTATTTGCTCATCTCTGAGAATATTATGTGGCACAAACTTATGGCGTCCTTGCTAGCTTGGAAAATTCAAGACAAAACAAACAAAACTAATTTAAAGTATGCAGTATCTACAAAACAATACCTAATTAACCCATTCTTCTTATTTCAGGTAGTCCAACCAATATTAGCTTAGACTGTACTGGTTTATTAGGAAGAAGAAGAAGGGTTATTACAATTCCAAGAACACCATCCCAACAATAAAGCATGGTGGGGGAAACATTATACTTTGGGGGTGCTTTTTTGCAAAGGGAACAGGATGACTACACTTATTGAAGGGAGGATTGATGGGGTCAAGTATCGTGAGATTTTGGACAGCAACCTCCTTCTCTCATTAAGAGCATTGATCATGAGTCCTTACTTGGTCATCTAGCATGACAATAACCTGAAACACACAGACAGAGCAACTAAGAAGTGGCTCCATAAGAAGCATTTCAAGATCCTGGAGTGGCCTAGCCAGTAGAGGTTAGCGAATATTTCAATATTCAGTTCGGATTACGATCGCCATTCGTGCAATATTCGCAATATTCGCCAAACATTCTGAATGCCATTGGAGTCAATGGGATCACAGATGAGCGAATATGTTCAGAAATGATCGTCAAATATATATTCGGCACGAATATGGTACAAACATGGCAAATTCAGATTCAGCAACCGTTTTCCAAATATATTCGCTCATCTCTAGCCAATCTCTAGACCAATAGAAATATTCTTTTGCGGGAGTTGAAATTCAGTGTTGCCCAGAGACAGCCCTGAAACATGAAAGATCTGGAGACGATCTGTATAGAGAAGTGGAAAAAAATTTCTGATGCAGTGTGTGCAAAGTTGGCCAAGAGCTACAGAAAACATCTTATATATATATATGTCTTTCAATAGATTTTTAATAATATCAGAATAATAGTATTTATATTTAAATAGCCATGGTAAATTTCTGTCCTTTCAATCTTGTGTAAGTACATTATACATGTCTTACTTGGCTGAATGGATAAAAAAAAGTTTATATTTTTTAATAAAACCATGCAAATAGTTTCAATAAATCCACATTCAGAAATATCAGTTAAAGATTTTTGAGAACGTCTTTTGACATACCAGGCTGCAGAAGAAAGTATAGTTCTTTTCTTTTGTTTTCCCTGCAGCTTACAGTAGTGCTGACCATTTCTAAATTAATTTGCTAGGTCAATAGGCTGCAAGAGCAATCAAAATGATGCAGAACCACACACCAGTGGTGTGAGAACAGCATTTTCTTGATTCATACAGTCATTAAAAGATTTACAGTAAATCTGTTTATTTTGCCGCTTTATTTAGGAAGATTCTTTTTTGAGAATTCCCAAATAATGTCATAAACTTGAATCTATTAGGAAGACAGTAGCTGGTAATTTCACTCACCTAAATTGTCAATTTCTTGATATGTAAAGCATTTACATGGTAACAGTAAGAATTTTTATAGCTTTAACAGCCTTAATCTCATGAATGAAATAATGAAGTATACAATTAAAGACATCATTTAAGATTTTTGTTGGGATATTTTACTTTAAAATAAACCTTATTAGTATTATAGATTGATTATGTACAAAAGAGAAAAAAAAGTGATGGCACTCACCGTTCTGTCGTGAAAATTACAGTTGAAGCGCAAGTGCGTGAAACAGCCGTCGTCCACGCTCTGTACGTTTCTCCCGTGACAATGCCTTTTAATCAATAAAGAATTTTATGACAGAACGGTGAGTGCCATCACTTTTTTTCTCTTTTGTACATAATCAGATTACATGTTTGCTTTTCTGGATTGAGCATTCGTTCGGACTGTAGTTTGGCTGTCGGTCCAGGTGTGTGATTTTGGACTAGAATAGCAGTCATGGAACTGCTTAGAGGTTAAGGAGCAGTGACGAATCTTCTGTCTCCAGTATTATAGATTGCCATACACATTGATTTATCTGTATCTTAGTAATTTAGGACTGATTTACTGTAAGTATCACTATAGCACAATAAACTGTCACAGCATAATGGAACTCTGCTATATAACTCGTTTCTTGTTTCGGGCACTCATGTCATAAAGTACAAGTAGATACAACTTACCATATTTTTTGTGTTTATTTGTAACAATTTTGGAATTTTGGCAAAAATGCTGAATATTTTGCAGTTTTCCAACTTTCCATGTTATGCCCTTAAACTAGATAGTTATATCAAACAAAATAGTTCATGAATAGCATTCACCATACGCCTACTTTATATCAGCATCTTTTGTGAAACATATTTTTTTGGTTAAGAAATTTGAAGGGTTGAAAGTCTTTCAGCAATTTTTTGTTTTTCCAACAAAATTTCCAAAATCTGTTTTTTAGGGATTACATTTGAAGTGGCTTTGAGGGCCAATGTGACAGAAAATACCCAAAAGTGACACTTTCTTAAAAACTGCACCACCCAAAGTGCTCAAAACCACTTATTAACCCTTCAGGTTCTTCCCATGAATGAAAGCAATGTGGAAGGAAAAAAAATAATTTTATTTTTTCCCACAAAAATGTTGCTTTAGCCACAAATTTTGCATTTTCATAAGAGTAACAGGAGAAAATGCACCAAAAACATTTGTTGTGCAATTTTTAGCAAGAAAACTGATACCCCATTTGTGGTGAGTAACTACTGATAGGACACACAACAGGGCTCAGATGGGAAGGAATGTCATTTGACTTTTGGAAGACATTATTGGCTGGAATAGGTATTGGACGCCACATCATGTTTGCAAAGCCCTTGAAGTGCCTAGACAGTGAAAACCCACCACAAGTGATCCCATTTTAGAAACTAGACCCTTCAAGGAATTTATTTAGCTCTGTAGTGAGCACTTTGATTCCTCAGATGCTTCACAAAATGTTATAACGTTGAGTGTTAAAAATATAAAAATCCAAATTTTCTCACAAACATTATGCTTTAGCCCCAAATTATTTCTTTTCACAAAAATAAGAGGGAAAATTGGACCACAATGTTTGTTGAGTAATTTCTCTTAAGTACACTTATACTCCACATATGCGGGAAAACTACTGTTTGGGTGTACATAAGGACTCAGAAGGGAAGGTGTGCCTTTTGACTTTTGAAGTGCTAAATTAGCTGAAATAGATAGCCGCCTTCTTGTATTCGATGTCAGCGCTAGTCACTGATGCTGAGCAGCCTCCCAGACTGATCTGTGATGAACTCGGCAGCATGGGAAAATGAACTGTCACTTACCCATGCTCAAGAGATCACCTCGGGTAAGGCTGTGAGGCTGCGCTGACATCACTGATGCTGCCGCCCGCAGCTTCTCATTCATTCCTCAGTGGTTTACAGCTGGGGTGGTAGCATTAGCACCACTCCCAGTTATAAATGGTTTAACCCCGAGATATGGATTACGCCATGGGACTGTTCCCTGGACAGGTATGGTATATTGTTGTTTTTTTATTTTTTATTTATTACAGGAGACCAAGGACATTGGATTTTAACAGAAGAGTAAAGATGGCAACACTGTGTTCTTTCATTTCATTAAAATACTTTATTCTGCATGTGTGTCATATTGACACCTCTCCATTACTAAGTCAGACAAATTGTCACCTTAATTTCACAGTGTGAGTGCTGTGCAATTTTTTTCTCACACTCATTGACTTGCATTGGTGAGTCTTGTCCGATATATGGAGCAATATGCAGCATGCTGCGATTTTTTTTCTCAGTTACCCATTGAATAACATTGGTCAGAGTGCAATCCGATGTTTTATCAGAATATAAATCCAACATAAATAAAAAAAGGGGAAGCCTATGCCAATATAGAGTTAAAATTAATCAACTTTAACTCTATATTGGCATAGGCTTCCTCTTTTTTTGTTTATGGTGGATTTATTTTCATGATTGGAAGTGCCTTCAAGGTAAGCCTAGTATTTAGGTATACGATGTTTTATCGGATAGCACTCGTCCGCATTTTTCGCAAGCAAGTATGAGCCCTTGAATCTCTTGCAGAGGCATTTAATGTGCTCACACTAAAAGCGCTGTACTAATCCCGCCCATCGGCTCCCATGTCACATGACCACGGGTCACTGATGGGTTGACATGACAACCCGGGGTCTGCAGCAAATCCCTGGGGTTGTCATTGCCGCATTGCTATGAGTTCCACCCAGCGGTCTGCGCTCATAGCAAGTAAGAATTTCTGCTACACACAGGAGATCTGATCATCGTCTGTGTGTAGCAGAGGTGATCAGATTATCAAAGCTTCTAGTCTCCCATGGATACTATTGAAACAAGTGAAAAGTAAAAGAAATGCTTTTAAAAATATTAAAAGAATACAAAATATATAAAAGTTCAAATCACCCCCTATTCGCCACATTCAAAATAAAACAACTAAAAAAAAATTTAATATACACATATTTGGCATCAGAGCTTTCAGAATCACCAGATCTATCAAGATATAGAAATAATTAATTGAATTGGCAAACGGAGTAGCGAAAATTAAAGTAAAAATGCCAGAACTATGTTTTATGATCGCCGCAACATTGCATTAAAATGCAATAGCGGGTGATCAAAAGATCGAATCCACACCAAAGCAGCATCAATGAAAACGTCATCTCAGCACGCAAAAAATAAGCCTTCACCCAGCACAAGATCTCAAAAAATGGAGATGCTACGAGTCTCGGAAAATGACGCAAAATTTTTTTTGACAAATTTTAGATTTTTTTCACCATTTAAATAAAAAAGAACCTATACATGTTTTGCATTTGCAAACTCATAATGACCTGGAGAATAATAATGGCAGGTCAGTTTTAGCATTTGGTGAACATGGTAAAAAAACGTGTAAAATTGCTCTTTTTTTGCAATTTTACCTCACATGGAATTTGTTTTCTCGTTTTCCAGTACATGATATGGTAAAACCAATCATATAGTTCAAAATTATAAGTCGTCTCACAAAAAACAAGCCTTCACATGGCCATACTGACACAAAAATAAAAAAGTTATTTCTCTAGGAAGAAAGGGATTGAAAAACAGAAATGCAAAAATGAAAAAGGGCTGTGGCATGAAAGGGTTAATAAGAAGCCAGACAAAAACGACAGCTGAGGGCTGCAGCCTATTCTGATTTTCAGGAGGCATAATGCACAAAAGTCAGCAATTAAGGAAAATGTTTTTTTCTATTTTATGCCATTCTGCATCTGGTAAAATTGATAGGGCAGATTTATTCTTTGGGTTAGGCTGGCGTCACACTAGAGAGGAATACGGACGAGTGCAATGCGATAAAAAAATCGCATAGCACTCGGACCGCTGTTAATCTATGGGGCAGCTCCCATCATCTGTTTTTTTCTCGACCATATTATACGTGCAAGACTTGCTAATGTAAGTCTATGGGTGTGAGAAAAAAATGGATACCACACAGACCATGCAAGCATTCTCCAGGTGACAGGAAATTGAATCAGGCATTGTCAGGAAGCTTTGGCATGCAAATATCCCTTGCAACCTCTACCAAAACCAGGAAGCACGCCTCCATGGAGTCGAGCATCATGGCCACACATATTAACTTGGAGATGCTCATAGTTCTGGTGCAAGAGAGGCCAGAACTATGGGATCAACGGGACGCACACTACACAGACCGGACACGTAAGGAGGCAGCATGGAGGAGAATATGCAGCCAGTTGTACCCCGACTTTAAGGAAAGATCTCATGAGGCCCAGTTGCAAATTAGTAAGTACAATCATTAAATAGTAATTTTACTAAAATGAACACACGTGTTACCAAACTAACATGAAATAATCATATGATATTTTTCTGCAGAATATGTGGCCTACTTTACACTTAATACTTGCCAAGTTGCAGGCCACATTACATTATGAAATACATTTTGCAATACAAACACACTGTTTGAATATTAAAACTTGCTTTATGTTACATTGCAGTGACTGATGTCACAAGACGGTGGTGCAGCTGTAGGGATCAATACAGGCGAGAGAGACAGCAGCAGGCCAAGAGTAGGGATGCAGCACCCAGCAAGCGTAAATACATTTACTTTGACCGGCTGAATTTCCTTGATCCGGTTTTGGATCTGAGACCATAAGTGCATGCATTACACAACATTTTATACATGATGTTAGGCTGAAATCTTATTTTTTTTTTTCTAAATAAACAGCATGGAGTCAAACTTTACAGAGAGGGAGAAAGTTTTCTACTCCGAGGCTGCTATAGATCCAGCAGGGGAAGGTGAAGAAGTGGCTGGTCCATTTTCTGCACCTTCAAACTGCACTCAACCACCACTACCAGGGGCATCTGCAACACAGGAGACTAATCCAGACAACCAGGGCAAAAGTAGCAGCCCCACCTTGCCTCTAGATACTTCTCTTCATGCTACAGCCATCAGATGCCGTGCCCGGTGCAGGAGAGAAGGACCAGCTACAGGAACCAGGAGGCGTGTGGACAGTGGGGTGTTGGAGTATTTGGCCGAACTGCAAATGATGATGGGGAAGAAGCTTATGCCCGCTGTCTGGAATGGTATCTCCAAGTAATTCCCCATGAGGTCAAGCTGCGTGCCAGAGGGGCAATCAAGATCCTTATTGACACCTGTATACCACCCAATATACCACCCAATAATCCAACTCTGGTATTTGCTTTTTTGGAAAGCTGGCAGCTTTCTAGTAATAACCAACTGCAAATGCCAAGTCTACCTGAAGTGCAGGCTCAATCAGTTTTTGAGCCACCTCCTCCCTGGATGCCAACGCCTCAGCCACAGTCCGTCCCAACCCAACATCGGCCTCCACAGGTCCAATCTTTGGAGAATACTGCACCGGCCCAATATGGCCACTTTATCAGACCCACTGTTAGAGGCTGGTCCCAACATGGGTATGGTTGACATGGCCATATTGGGGGGTATGAACCAATTGGGCACGCCTTAAGCCAGGAGTACCCACCACCATACACATCTTACCCCTACTATAACCCCCAACAGGAGCCTGCCATGGTTCACTATCCTGCATCTGCATCTGTTATCACACAGGGTGACATTGAGGTTGGCCAACAAGCAAGGCAAACCACCCAAGCAGGACTCCCGTCATCACCACCCCCAACCTACCATAACTTGTAGGTTTTTTTGGGGGGGGTTGTTTATTTCTTTAATTTTTTTTCAATTTTTTTTTTATTTTTTCTCTTTCTTGGTTAAAACTAATCTAGACCAACTTTGATATGGCCAGTATGCCATATGGCTAAAATATGGTATTTTTGAGCAAAAAAAATTGATTTTTGGAATTAAAAATGGTAATTCAATATGTGTTAGGCGTCAGATTCCTGCCTCTGCACAGGAGGGAACTCGAGCCTTTCCTTCTGCGGTCTCCCATTCCTCTCTAGGAGGCGAGGAGGCTGCTCAGCAGAGACGTTGGTCCCAGCGCCTTGCTCAAGTTAATGCTAAGTGTCTGGTTGCTCCTCCTGGCTCTGCTATTGTATCATGTGTGAGTCAGCAGCCAGCAGACGATCCTGCTTTTCCCCTACTGAGCATGCTCGTGGGAAGACCTCTCATTGGAGGTCAGAGGTTACATGCGCAGGTCCCGTTCCTACTCGGATTGGTCCACTGGGAAGGTCCCGGAAGGACGCCGCTATAAAAGAGTCGCTTGGCTATGCTCTAGTATAGACTCTTGAGGCTTATGGTGTGTATGATGACGAATGCTTGATACTGCAAATGACTCATTATGAAAACCCTACCCTTGGTTGTGTCTGTTGTTAGGGTCTTGAGGTTAGAGTCAGCATCTGTCAGTGGCTAGGCTACACACAACAGCGCATCCCAGTCCTCTGCACTTTCTAGCGTCCGATTGTGCCTCTCAGCTCAGGGCACTGTCGTTCAGTGCCAAGTAGCAGTAGTCGCCAGTGCGGCGGCGTGCGCAACTCTAGCGCTTTCCTTCCCACTCTGTGTGGTTAGTGGCATCAGCCGAAGCGGTACTGTGCACACTTGGCGCAATTATATATTCCATCCTTTTGCTGGCACCGCAGCCATGGTGCCGAGCGCTGACGGTCTAGAGGAACTCTAGTCCTGTGCCTCAGGGACAGAGTTCTGTGACCTTTAATTAGCGCTCACTCAGCCGAGTTCTGTGAGATCAACAGGCTCCGGCATTTGTTTTAGCGGCTCTGTGAAGCAACAGAGTTCGCTTCCATTCACACTGGGTGAAGTTAACTCATGTGTGAGCAAGCGTTCATCCACGATCTTGTTCCACCATTACTCAGCAGCAGGTTCCATCTCTGCACGGTGGACCCCGGGCTGCGAACGCACCTCATATCTCCTCATATATTATTTGGTGCATTCCGCAGGCCTTAACATTATACTAGCGCCAGAGTCTGGCTAGTAATGTCGGACGAGCAGCTGGAGAGCAGGTTGGCGGCTCTCGAGTGCGCAACCTCAGCTGTGGATCTTACTGCGGTCGCTATTCAGGCAGCCACGGAGGCTGTCTCCCGTGTGTCAACTGCCATTCCTGCCCCGACTTTGTCCCGCCTCCCACTGCCCGAGAAGTTCTCGGGCGATAGTGCCTCTTGTAGAGGTTTCGTAAGCCTGTGCACTATACAGCTGAGCTGCTGGCTGCATGATTCCCCTCCAAGCGGGCTAAGGAGGGATTTATTATTTTCCTCTTGTCAGGCAGGACTTTGGAGTGGCCCACACCACTGTGGGAGCGTGGTGATCATGTGGGCACTCTGAAGCAGGTCTTCCTGGGACAGCGAGTCACCCATGACACCGTGCTCTGGCTGCTGGCATTGTCACAGGGCTCTTCCATGGTCAGCCACTTCACCATCCAGTTCCGGATGCTGGCCTCTGAGATGGAGTGGTCAGAAAAGGTCCTCATTCTGGCATTCTGGAGAGGTTTGTCTGACCATGTGAAGGACGCCCTGGCCACCAGGGAGTTTCCTGCCACACTAGAGGAGCTTATAACCTTCTCCACCCATGTAGATCTTTGCTTTGCCGAGTGAATGTTGGAGGGGTCCCAGTGTAGGCAGAGGTTTAGGTTGGCACCCAGTTTTACTAAACCTCTGGAATCTCCTGATTCGGCGTCTGAGCATCAGGGGCTTCCCGAGAGGGATCCAGGCCCCGATCCGCTTGAGCTCCTGTGATGTGTCATGTTTGCTGGCAGCCCGGTCACCTTACCAACCAGTGCCCACAGCGGCAGGGAAAGCACTCACACCTAGTGGCCATAGGAAGCGGCTCAACAGAATCAGCAGTGTTCTCCTCCAAGCTGTCCTTTAAGGGGATACTTGAGTTTGGTTCTTCCACTTTGGCAGTGGAGGTCTGCGTGGATTCCGGAGAGGAGGGCAATCTTCACTCAACGGCACACAATTCCCCTGGCTATGATATCTAAACCAGTCACCGTCAGAGTGGTGAATGGCGCAACTCTGCCCTCACAGATTACCCACAAGACCACCCCATTGTTACTCTTGGTGTCTCCATCTCATCAGGAGACGATATCCCTCCTCCTCATGCCCCAGGGTATCGACCAGGTTCTTCTAGGAGTCCCCTGGTTGCGGTATCACTCTCCCCATATAGATTGGTCCTCGGGGAAGATTCTTGGTTGGAGGAAATCGTGTGAGGGTAGATGTATGAGGGAGTATGTTCAGGTTGCCTCCACGGAGGTCCTCGAAGATCTTTCTTCGCTCCCCAAACACTATCTTCAGTAAGCAGAAGTGTTCTCCAATAGGCGGTGGAGACCCTTCCACCGCATCGACCCTATTACTGTCCTATTGACCTCTTGCTGGGTCCTGAGCCTCCCCAGGGTCGAGTCTACCCCTTATCTCTCCCAGAGACAGAGGCCATGTTTCAACACATCAGGGAGAATCTGGCAAGAGGATTCATTAGGAAGTCAGTATCACCAGCAGGAGCGGGATTCTTCTTCGTCCAGAAGAAGAATGGAGAACTACGTCCCTGCATCGATTACAGGGGTCTTAACACCATCACCATTAAGAACAAGTATCCTCTGCTCCTGATATCGGAACTGTTAGACAGATTACGGGGAGCGAGAGTTTTCACCAAATTAGATCTGCGTGGGGCCCTATAACCTGATACGCATCCGTAAGGGGGACGAATGGAAGACGGCATTTAACACCAGGGATGGCCATTATGAGTATCTGGTCATGCTCTTCGGTCTTTGTAATGCATCGGCCGTCTTCCAGGATTTTGTCAATGATATCTTCGGGATATCCTCTCCACCTCGGTGGTTGTCTATCTGGATGACATCCTCATCTTCTCTCCAGATATGTACTCCCAACGGAGAGAGGTTGGCAAAGTCTTCACCTGCTTACGAGCTACGCCAAGTTGAAGAAGTGCTTGTTTGAGCAGGAGTCCTTGCCTTTCCTGGGCTATATCATCTCTGCCCAGGGTTTGGCTATGGATCCTGCCAAACTGCAGGCAGTAATGGAGTGGCAAGAACCCCACTCCCTTAAAGTGGTGCAGCACTTTTTGGAGTTCGTAAATTACTATCGCCAGTTCATTTCCCACATCCCTGTTCCCATTCCCGTGTCTTCCACCGATTCAAGGGTGGCAGACTGGGCGGTGGAGGCACGTGACATTTGGGACCGCACTCTGTATGCCATCCGGGCCTCCAAAGAGAGAATGAGGGTCTACGCCGATGCACACCGGCGCCCCGCTCTGACCTTCTCCCCTGGTGACTTAGTGTGGCTCTCCACCCATAACATCAGGTTGCGGGTTGAATCCACTAAGTTTGCACCTCGCTACTCTGGTCCTTTCAAGGTCCTTGAACAGGTCAACCCTGTAGTCTACCGACTGGCCCTTCCCCCAAGCCTGGGTATCACTGATACCTTCCTCGGTTCCCTCCTAAAGCCCATTCACATGTCCCGAGTCATCTGCCGGGACATCAGGCTTGTCCTCGGATGAGTTTGAGTTGAACGCCATTGTGGGCTGCAAGGTGGTATGTGGAAAAAAGTATTATCTGGTGGATTGGAGGGGTCATGGCCAGGGGATCGGACCTGGGAGCCAGTGGAGAACACCCGCGCTCCATTACTCATTGCGGCCTTTGAGCATAGCGGGGCTCAGGGGGAGGGGGACCTGGGTGGGTAATGTTCGGCATAGGGTTCTTGCCTCTGCACAGGAGGGAACTCAAGCCTTGCCATCTGCGGTCTCCCATTCCTTTTCAGCTGGAGAGGAGGCTGCTAAGCAGAGACGCCAGTCACAGAGCCTTAACCAGGCTAAAGCTAGGTGTCTAGTAGTTCTTTCTGGCTCTACTATTGTATCATGCGTGAGTCAGCATCAAGCAGATGCTCCTGGGACTAAGTCTTGCTTTTCCCCTACTGAGCATGCCCGTGTGACGACCTCTCATTGGAGGTCAGAGGTCACGTGCTCATGTCCTGTTGCTGCTCCGATTGGACCACCAGGAAGGTCCCGGAAGGCTGCAGCTATAAAAGGTTCACATGGCCGCCCGGCCATGCACTAATATAGAGTCTTGTTGCTAAGTGTTGTGTTTGATGATGGATGTCTGAGACTGGTGAATGACTTATTATATTTCCCCTCCCTTTGATACGCATGTTTGTAGGGTTTAGGGATCTTAGTCAGCACCGAGTTCTGGTACTGCCTAGCGCCGCAGCTCCATTGACATAGAAGCGCCTGAAGGTGCCATTCAGCACATTGCACCTCGGTACCATGTTTCTGCAGCATCCGCCAGAGCAGCGCAGTGCGTTTTCCAGCTCAAAGCTGAGGCTGGTTAGTGGCAACTGCTAGTGCGCGCTGTACACATTCTGTGCGGTAAGCAGCTGTCTGCTGCACCCTGTGACAGTTAACAGGGCACAGCGTACCTTAAGGGTATACCCCTGGCATCGCAGTAACGGTTCCATGTGCGAGTGGGTCTAGAGGGGCGCTGACCCCGTGTCTTGGGGCAGCGTCCTGTGACGTCACACTAGCACCCTCCTCTCCATAGCTTGTGAGGTATAACAGATTACGGTCTCTACGCCTGCAAGGGCGGACTCTGTGCAGTAACAGAGTTCGTTCCTGTTCACATCGGGTCAGTAGTTACCCGCTGGTGTTCGGCTATCCTCCATCATATCCCATCCGTTATTGTCCAGCAGCAGTTAACATCTCTGCACGGTGGAGTCCAGACTGCGTACACACCTAGCCACTACGTATATTTAATTAAGTGCGTTCCGCCAGTCAGTAACATAGAAAGACCTGTTGGTCCCTATTCTACTATTTCTACTGTGGTGACATTTATGCCACTTTGGTGGCATCTGCAACTATTTTTAAGGAAATTTGAAAACTCTTTGTAGAGTGTCCATCTGCTGGATTAGTTGTAGAGAAAGACTTGTTGGTCCCTATTCTACTATTTTTACTGTGGTAAAATTGATGCCACTTCTGCAGTGTAAGACCCTCATATCTTTAAATGTGAAAACACCTTCTAGGGTGTTCATCTGCTGGATTGTGTGTAGAGATAGACCTATTGGTCCCTATTACACTATTTCTACTGTGGTGAAATTTATGCCACTTCTGTGGTGTAAGGCCTTCATTTCTTTAAATGTGAACACTCCTGGTAGAGTGTCCATCTGCTGGATTGAGTGTAGTGAAAGACCTGTCAGTCCCTATTAGAATATTTCTACAGTGGTGAAATTGATGCCACTTTGATGGTGTATGCCAATAATTTTTGGAAATGTGAACATTCCTGGTTAGGTCTCCTTCATGCGTGTTGCCTGTAGCAGTAGGCCTCCGAGACTGTCAGGCCTCCATTTCCTTGCACTCAACTACCCGTGTTACTATCCTTAAATTTTTCTGACAATGGTAGTCTAGATAACTGTTATTTTTGCCATCTGAGTGTGGCTCAGCATGAAAGCAGGTAGAGATGTTGCATGTGTTATCAGGGCTCCCAACAAAGAGGCCCTACAATGATCCATCACCCACCTCGTCTTACTCTGACGTTCATTGGAAAGTTGTAAATGCTGTCCCAGACCCCGATACCTCATGCCTGGCTGATTGCTGCAGTTTCACGCTGAAATTTGTACTGTTGGGAAAATCGAGGACACTTTACTGGTGTCTGTCCCTCATTTGATGTGTTTTGCAGCATTTGGGGCCATTCTTACATTTTGTACATGCGTTTGTTTTTGACGTGAATTAATCGGCGAATATTGCAAATTCGGCAAACATATTGAAATATTCACTCATCTCAGAAGATAGATGCAACAGATGCGTGTCTCAAGCTAGTTTTAAAAGATGCCCATGAAATATTGGATGAAAAGAAGCACATAATCTAGAAGATAGGCTCAAAACAATTTCAAACTCAGATCTCGCCTGCTGTATCACATTAGTAAAAAAAAAAATAATGTGCAACAGCTCTGCACACAGAAGAATTTCAACGGCAGTAAATAAAAAGGTTGGATATAGCAGGCTGTATCACATTTATCAACAGAAAAAATTTGAATTTTTTTTAATGCGCATTAGGTCTCCAGACAGGCCCCTATCACCGCCACAACACGACAAGACAATCATCTCTCATGATCTTAAATGGGGGAAAAACGTGGATGCTGTTATAAGAAAAGCACAACAGAGGATGTTCTTCCTGCGTCAGCTGAAAAGATATGGTTTGTCTAAGAATCTGCTGATCTTATTCTTTAATGCTGTCATCAGATCTGTGATTTGTTCCTCTCTGATAGTCTGGTATGGGGGAGCCACTGCGCATGACAAACTCCGCTTACAAAGGACTTTCAGAACAGCAGAGAGAATTATAGGCTCCCCCCTGCCTAAAATCCAGGATCTTTATGATAAGAGTATTCGATCCCACGCATTGAAAATTTCATCCGATCCCTCTCACCCGGGACACTCCTCATTCCAACTACTCCCTTCAGGACGTCGCTTCAGAGTGCCCAAATGCAGTACCAACCGCCATATGAACAGCTTCTATCCACTCTCTGTTCAACAATTAAATCGTCATTTGTAGACTATATACTGTATCTGTCTTGTTAGATGTTACTTGTTGTATCTGTTGTTATATATTATGTTGCCTCTTTGCCACAAAGAATTCCTTGTATATATGTAATATGTACTTGGCGATAATAAATTTGATTGATTGATTGATTGGTATGATACGGTGGGCTGTATCACATTCAGCAACAGAAAAAAATCTTCTTTTTTTATAATGTGCCTTAGGTCTGAAGACAGTTTCTGATCATCACAGCAATAAATGACAAGGTAGAATATAGCAGACTTTTTCACATTTAGCTAGTGAAAAAAATATTATTTAATATGCTGTACTTGTGCATGGAGCACAGTAGAAGCAGTGCATAACACACTTGTAGGACACGCCCTGCTGGCTTTGTCTGAGAACTATCAGAAATACTCAAAAAATAAATAAACAAATAAATAAATACGGAACATAAATTTTACAATTTTACATGTGTTCATTGATCACATGCCGTATCACCGCGCATACAACAGGGGTTTCCGCTGCGTCCTAAACGCTGCAAGTATGCAGCGTGGAAACATACCCTAAAAGTTGCATTTTTTGAAAAAACTAGTTTTTGCATCGCCACATTTTCACACCTATAACTTTTCCATATTTCTGCCGACAGGGTCATGTGTGGACTTCTTTTTGCTGGACGAATTATTGTTTTCATTACTATCATTTTCGGGAACATTACAGCTTTTGATCGCTTTCTGCTCCGATTTTTGAGGCAGAATGAACAAAAATCAAAACAGCAACTCAGAAATTGTTTTTTATGTCATTCACCATGTGGTAAAAGTAATAAGACAGCTTTATTCTTTGGGTCAGTACAATTACACCGACACCACATTTATGTCATTTTTCTGATTTGTCACTTTTACACAATAAAAACTATTGTGTAAAAGCAATTATTTTTGCATCACCGTATTCTGAGAGCTATAACATTTTTTGTTTTCCACTGATCCAGCTGTATGGTAGCTTGTTTTTTGTGGAATAAGATGATGTTTTCAGTGATCCATTAGTATTTACATTTGTCTTTTTGATCGTGTTTTATTCCATTTTGCTCATGCCGTTTTTTCTTAAACTATTTATTTAGCGCACAGGCGCCGGTTAATGAATACTCTCATCAGCCTTTGCCTGTTCTCGCTGTTATTAGTGGCAGCAGGCATAGCCTGATGGGAGTAGTAATCCCACCAGCCAACTTTTTATCTGCGATCACAGCTGCAGGTTCATGCTGTCATTTGACAGAGTGGAATAGGTGGCTCTCTGGCATGGTCTAAGATGCTTTCCGTAGCTTGTTGACCCTTCAAACTACAGATTTTCCCACAAAACTAACCCTGGACCAGCTCATTTTAAAAAAATGTTTCTGGGCAGTGCATGCCATAAAAAAACACAAAACATATTACATTTGAAAGCTGTTCTTAAATATTTTAATATCCTCTACAAGAAAGCATTACTTCACATGTCTATAATTCCAGGAAAAAAATGTGCCAATTACATTTGGCCCACCCATTGTATTCATAAGCAAAACAATAACAAGGATGAAAATAAATAAAATTAAAGCTATAATGAATCTTTGCTGAAAAAAACTTTATATAATTTAGTCACAGTGATCAGTATGTTCAAGTTGACATTTGCGTTAAGTAAGGTCTACTAAAAATGTAAACATTGTAGGATGGCTCTGTGCTTAAGAAGCTTATTTTCCCCTTTCTTGAACTAAATTGCATCTGTTTAATGTGTCACATTTAGTTTGTCAGCTTTATTTTTGGAGGTGTATTGGAAAACTATTTTGCCACAAAGAAGAAACCCACATTTATTTATTGTACATATACAACTGGACTTTGGAAGATCAGTGTCATTTTGAATTTAATTTTGATTTAATACCTAAGTATAAACATTATGTTTTTTAAAGAAATATTGTAAATTACAAAATAATTCTTTAAACATTGAAAGAGATTAAAGATTGTAAGTTTATGCGTTGTCCACGCCAGCGACATGTTCTTGCGGTGACGCCATCTTGACTATCGCGGGATTTCGCCGATCCAAAATGGCGTCGCCGCAAGAACATGTCGCCGGCGTGGACGACGTCGGGATCCAAAATGGCGTCGGCGAAATCTCGCGAGTTTTCGCCGACGCCATTTTGGATCCCGACGTTGTCCTCGCCGGCGACATGTTCTTGCGGCGACGCCATCTTGACTATCGCGGGATTTCGCCAATCCAAAATGGCGTCGCCGCAAGAACATGTCGCCGGCGTGGAGGACGTCTGGATCGAGGATGGTGCCGACGGAAGATGTCGGAGATCGTGGATCAGCGGCGATGACGGCGTGAGTATGAGAGACGGAGTGAGAGAAGGGGTCGTATGTGGAGTGAAAGAGTGAGTGGACGTGAGTGGAGATGGTGAAAGGTGAGTGGAGCGTGTGTGTTGAGGGTTAACATGGAAAGAGGTGTGCGGTGACGTTACCGGTTACAACTGGATGGAAGTTGTTACAACCGGAAGTTGCTTAGGGCATTTATTATTATAGATAACTACTGCTGGGTCAATTGCTGCCAGCAGTGCTGAAGGTGCTGCTACTAGTAGCTCTCACATTTTTTGCCATGGTATGTTTTTTCTCCTTCACTACCATGTCTGCTGCTAATGCCATATTTTGGTTTCATGTACATTTTAAACACAAGTGTAAAGTTATTTAAAAAAAAAAACTAGCACACTTGGTCAACCTGGAAAAAAATGGAATCAACAAGTAATGCTAGGCACAGTTCACGTGATGACCAATTATCACCCTAGACAAAACAACAAAAAACAGAATGTTATACTGGATGGTAAGTACATGCATGGAATAGATATGTGACAACAAGCAGCAATATTTTTGTGGCACACATGCTTATTAAATTGTACTGGTTCAAAAATATATCTTTCATAATTTCACTTTATTGAATTTTTTGCTTCAATTCTGTTAACAAAAATTATATAGCCTTAAAGAGCTATTTCGCTTCATAGGTATTTGCACAGCAAGTAGGTCATAGTAGTAGGCAGCAAGCACATTTGTTCAATTGGACTAGTGAACAATTGTGCAAAAACGTAACCTTTTTTGCGTTTTAATATGTATATTTTATATTCTCCCCAATTCATAAAAATTCTGTAAATCAAAAAACCTGTGTTGCTCGGTTGTTAGAAGCATGGAAATTTTCTGCAACAGCTAGCAGCAGCACTAAACAGTTACAAATTTTAATTTTTTTTGTATTATAACTTTTTGTTTAGTTATTTTTAATTATATCACCATTTGATCAAAAATTCAACATACCTTTCATTGATATCCACATAGAAGAGATGGTCTCACTCGACGAGTTAAACAATAATTCACAGGTTTATTGACACATGCAACACATGTCAGGCCGGGGGAGTGACAAGGAGTGCAGAAAAAGACTGACAATGGCCGTTTCGTGCTGTTTGAGCGCTTCAATGGGTCAAAGAGTGGAAGGAAGTGACGAGTTCATATTGTAATCACATCACCTAATGCCTCCTCCTTCCACAGCTGTTGTCTAAGTGACATTAGTGAATGTTAAAACACAGAGGTACATTTAAACATACAAAAAACACACAAAAAAACACAATCAAAAACTTAATTTACAAAGTAAAATAAAACAAATCATTATCAGAGAACATTCATTAAAGACGAACAATACATTATAGAAAATTTAGTACTCCAACAATCATACACACCAAATGGCTAGCATAATTACCTAAACATGGTTATAGTGCACATAATATGCAAAAATATCAAATCATATGAACACCTAATCCGATATCATCATTTTTATATATTTCCAAAATAATTCATTGTGTACGTATGTGTACTATTAAACTAAACTGGAGGAATACAATATCCAGTACTAATAAAATGTACACCTGACGTCAAACAAATCCTTACTAACCAGGCACTACTATATGCGCACAAGCCCACATAATTGAAGTCAGGAATACTAAGCCACCTATGAAGGTTGAAATTAAAAGCAGTCAATAAATCCATAAATGCGGAATATATACTGCTCAAGCATGCAGAATTTAACATCTACCACCGTTAAGATTAACATTCCTACAAAAAGGAAGAAAGCAATAAAGGCAACGGAAATGCTCCCAAAATCTGAAAAAACTATTGTTTCTGCTCTCAATTGTATAAAATATAATTACCAACCTTTCACAGGAAAATAGCCATGTCTATTTTATCATTGAATCCAGTCGGACCCAACGCATTAGTATTCATGATCCACCTGGACTCATGTCTCAGCAGAATCTTATTCAAATTCCCTCCTTGCGGAGGCAATACCACCTTTTCAATTCCAGCAAAGGGAAGAACACCAGGATCGCCTCCATGCACATTTCTTACATGATTAATTAAACGTGGAACTCCCTTACCTGTTCTAATGGATCTTAAATGTTCCCTAAAACGGATATGAAGGGGGCGTATGGTTTTGCCTATGTAGAAAAAACGGCATGTGCAAAAGATTAAATACACCACATGATCGGTCTTACATGTGATGAAATCAAAAACCGTGTGTTTTATCGCTCCTATGTGCATGGTGCGATCAGTACAATGAAATTTACAATAAGAGCAATGCCCACACTTAAAATTCCCTCTAGGAGTTCCTTTTCTCAGCCAAGTGTCACGCTCTGTGACTATCCGGTTTTTCACCAAAGCGTCCCTAATTCTGGTACTGCGTTTACATGATATAAGGGGCCCTCTGGATGTCATGTCCCCCAAATCTCTATCTTGTTCCAAGATATGCCAGTTCTTCATAATTGCTGCTCGGATCTGGCGATCCATAGAACTATAATGAAAACAGAAGGTAAATCTATTCTCTGGTTTAGCCTTCTTAAAATTTTTTGGCGCATCCCTCTTATCATGATTCCCATGTTGAAATTTTACTTTCTCCAGTGCAGTGTCTAATAAAGTATTGGGATATCCTCGTTGTCTCAACCTATTATACAAATCTTTAGATTGCATTTCAAAACCCTCAATGGTGTTGTTCAAACGATGTACTCTCAGAAACTGGCTATATGGCAATGAATTGATAGTATATGTCGGATGAAAACTGTCATAGTGTAAAATAGAATTAGTTGCCAAAAGTTTCCTATAAACTGACGTGCATATTCCTTCATCTTTGATCTCCAGTAAGACATCAATAAACTCCAACCGCATACCTCCAAAATTGTAAGTAAACAGCATATTCATCTGATTAACACCATTCAGGTGACT
Organism: Dendrobates tinctorius; assembly: GCF_039654945.1. Taxonomy (NCBI): domain Eukaryota; kingdom Metazoa; phylum Chordata; class Amphibia; order Anura; family Dendrobatidae; genus Dendrobates; species Dendrobates tinctorius. The sequence continues at coordinate 12,066,052 of NW_027361699.1, forward strand.
AACAAAATCCTCAAAAATATCCCTGGAGCCATCCCAGATGATGAACACGTCGTCCACATATCTTAAGTACAATTTAACGTGTTGGAGAAATGGATTAGCGTTATAAATGTATTTTTCCTCTAAAGCACCTAAAAATAGTTTAGCAAAAGTACATGCTGCCGGGGTACCCATCGCGGTACCCACATTTTGTAGGTACCATGTGGAATCAAAGGTAAAAGCATTATGTGTTAAAATAAACCACAAAGCTTCACATACAAAATCTACAAAACTCTGTTCCTTTCCTGTCGTATCAAGAATCTCTCTGATGGTATCAGCCCCCAATTTCTGGGGGATTCTTGTATATAAGAGGTATTGTGACACCGAAAAACATCATACAGTTCATTGGCAGAAATCCAGTTATCTAGGAATGGACATTTCAAACGAGCCTTGGATGATGAGTCCATACTAGTACTAGGCACTATATTAAAATCCCCCACCAGCAGCAACTCGCCCCGTTTAATCTTCTCAATTTTTTTGATCAATTTATTGAAAAAGGGAAATTGTCGTGTATTCGGGGCATAAATATTAACAATCGTGAAAGGTTTGCCGTTAAGATTACAGATTAATATATGGAATCTTCCTTCTGGGTCTATCTCTTCCTCAATCAATTGAAATGGAATTTTATTGCTAATAATAGTAATTACTCCCGCTTTCTTGTTCAATTTTAGTGACTTAAACATATTAGAGTAATTTTTATGTTGAAAGGGAGGATGGTTATTTTTGGCCAGCTTCACTTCTTGCAAGCAAATTATGTCTGCCTGGTACATCCTGATCTCCTTCCATGTAATATACCTCTTATAGGGACTGTTAAGACCTCTAACGTTATATGAAAGGATGTTAATATCCATTAATACTCACTCCAGAAAGCAACTCTCTAAAAAGTCTGGAAATGTAAAGAAAGAACTAAACTAAACAGAAGAAACAAAAGAAAAAAGTAAATGCAACTAAACGGAGATCCCCTGGAGGAAACCACCTGTAGTGGCTATCTCCTGAAGTTGGGGGTTAAAAAAAAATGGCTAAGGTCCCACATGACCAACCACTGTTGAACCATGAAAATCAATAGCGCAGTAACAATAAGAGATAAAATGTCGAAAGAAGCCTCAATTGAACTGCAAAGAATCAGGTCAACCCTTATCTTTTATGTCTCTTTGTAGAAAGGCGAGAAATTCTCTCCCTTCCTCCACAGATAACAATGGAACATTCTTACCCTTGTGCCAGACTATGAGTTTGGTGGGAAACCCCCACCTGTAGACAATTTCCATGTCCCTCAACTTAGAGGTGATTCCCTGAACGATTTTCTGACGTCAATTGTGTTTTTTGAAAAATCAGAATAGACTTTGATTCTGTCAAAAGGTGCTGGGAAAGTATGCCTTTCTCTTAAGTATTTTAGAATTTTTTCTTTTGTTTCAAAAAATAACAATCGTAAAATGGTGTCCCTAGGTTTGTCTGGTGAGATACCTTTCGGACGAGGAAGCCTGTGAATTCTATCTATTGTCAGTTGAGTGTCCGATAAAGAGGGGATAGCCTTTTTAAAGAGAGATTTAGCATAATCCGAAAGACTATCTTGTGAAACGTCCTCCGGGACTCCTCTAATTTTAAGTTTGTTTCGACGGCTTCTATCTTCCAGGTCCGTCACTTTAGTTTTGAAATACTTAACTTCATCCCTCAAGTCTAAGTTCTGTTTAGTAAGAATCTCTGTCTTGTTTTCCAACTCTGAAATTTTACTTTCATTAACCTCGAACCTGTGAGTGAAATTGTCACTAACCTCCTGCAGAAGGGCTTTTTGCGATTCGAAACCCTGCACTATTGAGTCCTTTAATGCTTTACAAAAGTTAGCAAGAATCCCTTCACATACCTGCTTATCTGATGTAAAAAAATTTTCAGAGTTAATCGTGTCTAGTATAGGGGTCACAGAATGCGATATCACAGAGCAACCTTTTTTTTGGAGAGGCTTATTTGGACTGTCAGTAAAAGAGGAATCTCCTGATGCACTATCTGAGTCTAAGGCAGAGGCATCTCTATTCTTGTCCCCCCTCTCCTGCTTTTACGTTTGTTGGATAGAGACATATCCATTTTGTCTTCATGTATTTGATTTGCCGTCGGTTCAGCACCCCTATCAGTGGACCCATTAGATGTATGCGCAACATCATGAAACTCAGGAGACAAATCCTGCTGAGACACCTGTCCACGTGACATTTTACCATGGCAGGCAGTTGAAGATTTTACTGAAGATTTGTTTTTGTCATCTGTTTTATTCCTAATGGGAGATCTGGATTTAGTCGGACTACTTAAATTGGGTGAGTCATGAAACCGTCTGGATTTGGGAATATCCCAAGCGGTTTGATTTCTACGAGGTTGTCCCTTATATTTTATATTGCTGAACACCATCTGAACAAAATATAATATGGAACAATCCCAACCCAGATCTCCGAAATCTATACAGAGAAAACCACAGTAGATTGATATCTAATAATCAGCAGCCGTCAGTTGGCTCTTTAGACACCCTGCAGATCACCTCAGCCTTCGGCAATGTGATGACTTGAGATTTAAAACTAATGAATGTCCCTCAATCCAGCAGGACTATTATGTAAGAATGAGATAACCTCTCAAGCATTAAGCATTGAATGTTCACCCATGAATGAGTAAATTACAATATAAGTGTTAGTAGCAAACAGTATATCTTCAGTATTCTAAGGTAGCGTACTATACCCTATAGAATTAATAGTATATAAGACAGAAATATGCTCCTCAAATATAAAAGTAAAACAGATAAATGAAAGTAATCCACTTTACCACGAAGGAACTATCTATAGTTCACTGGTATATCCTTTGATATAGTAAGGATTGTTAACCAAAACTTGAAACCAAGCTCTGTTGCTGTAGCTTGCAAGAGGCAGAGTTGTCCGCACCCCCGTCTGTAGAAGATTCTCTACCTTATAAAGTCAAAAGACAAGTAGGATCATATGAAGCTTGAAAACAGTATCTGGTCCACTAATTAAAAAAAAAAAAAAAAAAAAAAAAAAAAAAAAATTGTACACCTATAGTACTGCAGCAGCCAAAAAGAATGTGCAGTTATGTGCTGCCTGAAAAAGTAAGTACGTCTCAGAAAAAGAAATCCACACACACAAATATTTCCTCTGCTAAGTTCCACACACTCGGCCCTGGAATAATGTATATAGCATAAATCAAGGCACCCTAGGATCCACCAAATGCACAGTCACCTTCTCCAAAATATAATAATTGGCAGCAGAACTGAACTATTATAGCAAAGAGATTAAAGCTGCTTTGCTGACCACAGCCCCAGCAGGGCTTTTGTATTAGGTTCGAATAGCATCTTTTGCTTCTCCCACTCACAGGAATGTCTTGTCACCTCTCCTCTGTAAGTCCTTTGTATCCTGCGGCATCGCCTGGTCCTCACCTCATCCAGCCGCTCTCTCTTCTCCGTTGGCTCTTCCTGCAGGATTAATGGACGCCCTGTAGTCTTCAGCAGCTTACCGATAACACCGCCCTGTTCTCCTGCCGTCTCTTCTGCGCCTCTTATCTTTGTCTGTGCTCCAGCTATGACGTCGGCGCCTTCTTCCCGCCTTTTCTCCTCAGCCTGTCAGCCCTGCCTTCACCGCACAGCAATGGCGCCACCTCACAGCTGTTTCCTGTGCTTGAATTACCTCAGCGCTGAGGCTCAGCTTCACTACAGTGACAGGCCTCACGGTCTTTACAGCTCCTCCAAGCGACGTTATACAGTGATTCTTCTGTCCCTCCGACTTCAATAGAGAGCAGTCCCGGAGCAATATCGGCGATGTAACAGTTAAGTGAAGGGACTCCCGGACTCTTTAGCAATTATGAATCAGCAGTTCCCGCCATTATGGCGGCCGCAGCCGTCGCTTGTCACAGACTAGTCGGACAGAGAAACTGAGGCACCAAATCTTGTGAAATGTGTAGAAATGAAGTCTTGGGAAGCCAAGAATAGATTTTAGTAAGAAATATTAATAAAATAGCTGCTGTTAATTTGCGTTGTAGTCGCTTTTGTGGTTATTCATGCGGGAGCTCACAGCTCAGACTTCCATCATCGTCCTGAGCTCAGGCCACGCCCCCCCAAACAAACATGTTTTTTATAAAAAGTAAACAATGGAGATACATATGCAAAATAAGACTGTTATCACAAGTCATAACAAATACAGTCTGTCTCTATTTATGGTACTTGTAGATAATTTTTCCAGAGATAAAGAATTATTTCATGTGGCTAAAAATTTTACCTACAACAAAAATAGTCTAATATGTATCTCCATTGTTTACTTTTTATAAAAAACATGTTTGTTTGAATAAAGATGGATTACTATTTGTTAATATTAGGCATTGACTTCCATTTTTTTGTAGGATTTATTTCAAGTTTATAGCTTCTCTAATCAGTCAAACTGTTTTCAGCTGTTCTAACATACTTGCAAAAGGGTTTTCAAGGGTATTCTAACCATCTATTAGCCTTCTAACACAGATAGCAAACACAAAGTTCCATAAGAACTGAAATAACATTTTTCCTCCCTCCCCTTGATGTATGTATATATATATATATACATGTATGTATGTGTATCTATGTATATATATGTATGTATAATTATTGATTAACCTAGAACAGGACAAGAAAAGCCAAGTTCCATCATCTTTGACAAACTCAGCTATTAAAGGACTTCTTCAGAATCTAACTTCAATATACCGGTTAGACATATGATCCCTATTGATACATGCAGTACTTCATTTTCTGTTTGAAATTAAATTAGTTATAGAGTGCAAGTTTACCACTAGGACCTTAGTGGTTAATTTCCCCAATTCCCTTGTAGTTCCCAGTTCTTCCCTTTCCTAATCCTCTCCTCCTTCCTTTCCCCACCTTCTTCCCTACCTTCTATTAGTATTAATTATATTGCTTTGTATTGTATTACAAAAATTTCAATAAAAATTCAGTTGAGAACGATAAAAAAGGGCATAAAGTTGCGCACACCTGAATGTGGAAAAAATGCTTTACTCTTTCTGATATATTATGGAGTTGAAAATCTTGTCATTTAATGTAAATGGGCTTAACAGTCCCTTTAAAAGATTTGCATTGTGGAGGGAGATCAATAGATTGAAAGCAAATATTGCAATGATACAGGAAACCCATCTCCTGGAGATTGATAATATAAGATTTAAAAACACAGACTACCCTCAGATTTTCTTCTCTAATAATGAAGGAAGAAAGAAAGCTGGAGTAGCCATTGCCTTCCACAAAGACCTACCAGTGGTAATTTCAGATATATATATAGAGATAACAAAGGCAGACATTTGGCCATCAACTTTACTTTAGCAGGTATGGAATATACTGTAGTCAATGTATACACCCCTAATGTAAGACCAATTAGCTTCCTTAACAAAGTCAAAAGAAAATTATCCAACTTTAGTAAGGGACAAATCATATGGGGAGGGGATTTTAACTGTAATGTTAACCCAGACACTGATTGCTCTTCCTCTGCTCCATACTATAGGAGTGTGAATCTGGGGAAGTGGTTGGGAAATTCCAACTTACACGATAGTTGTAAAATATTTAACCCTACCTCAAAAGAATACACCCGATTCTGCCCCCATAATAAATCCTATACTAGAATAGATCACATATTTACCAGTTTCTCGTTACTGGACTCGTATATAGACTTTCAAACTGGCCCTATCACATGGTCAGATCATGCTCCGATTCTGCTGACATTACGTATTTCCTCATTAGTTCAAAGACACTACAACTGGAGATACAGCAAATTTGTTGTAGACTCTCCAGATAATATATCAACAATAAGAAATACCCTAATGAATTATTTTAAAGAGAATAATTCTCAGGAGATCACACCTGAAACTTTATGGCTGGCACATAAGTGTGTCATCAGGGGTCACTTGATTCAGATGGCCTCAAGACAAAAGAAGGAAAGAGAAAGCAAACAAAGGACTTTACTTGAACAAATCAAAAAATTAGAGGGCCAAGCCAAAACAGATACAAATTTTAATAAATATAATGAGCTATATTCTCTCAGATTGGAACTTAGAAATCTTCTTATAAATATTTACGAGAAAAAGACTCTGTTCAACAGAGCAGGGTTTTATGTAAACAATAATAAAACCTCAAAGATTATGGCTAATAGATTTAAACCCATAAATAAAAAACATCTAATCAAAAAAATATCCCAGAACTCACTGACTATAGAAAAACCAAAAGAAATAGCCTTGGCCTTTGAGAAATTCTACTCAAACTTGTATAACATAGGGGAAAGTGGAGTTCATCCCCCCCTACAGAAGAGATGATAAATAACTTCCTGGGAAAGGTAAAGTTGGGATCCCTATCTCCAGAACAGAGGGAACTCCTTGATGCACCTTTTTCGGAGGGAGAAGTCTCTCTAGTAATTAGTAATCTAAAAAGTAATAAGGCTCCAGGCCCAGACGGTTTTCCTGTAGAATATTATAAAACATTTCAAAAAGATCTTGTCCCACACTTAACAAATACCCTAAATTTTATAAAGTCAAAAGGTACAGTCATGGCCAAAAGTATTGACACCCCTGCTATTCTGTCAGATAATACTCAGTTTCTTCCTGAAAATGATTGCAAACACAAATTCTTAGTTATTATTATCTTCATTTAATTTGTCTTAAATGAAAAAACACAAAAAGAATTGTCCTAAAGCCAAATTGGATATAATTCCACACCAAACATAAAAAAGAGGGTGGACAAAAGTATTGGCACTGTTCGAAAAATCATGTGATACTTCTCTAATTTGTGTAATTAACAGCACCTGTAACTTACCTGTGGCACCTAACAGGTGTTGGCAATAATAAATTCACACTTGCAGCCAGTTGACATGGATTAAAGTTGACTCAACCTCTGTCCTGTGTCCTTGTGTGTACCACATTGAGCATGGAGAAAAGAAAGAAGACCAAAGAACTGTCTGAGGACTTGAGAAACCAAATTGTGAGGAAGCATGAGCAATCTCCAGGCTACAAGTCCATCTCCAAAGACCAGAATGTTCCTGTGTCTACCGTGTGCAGTGTCATCAAGAATTTAAAGCCCATGGCACTGTGGCTAACCTCCCTAGATGTGGACGGAAAAGAAAAATTGACAAGAGATTTCAACTCAAGATTGTGCGGATGTTGGATAAAGAACCTCGACTAACATCCGAACAAGTTCAAGCTGCCCTGCAGTCCGAGGGTACAACAGTGTCAACCCGTACTATCCATCGGTGTCTGAATGAAAAGGGACTGTATGGTAGGAGACCCAGGAAGATCCCACTTCTTACCCCGAGACATAAAAAAGCCAGGCTGGAGTTTGCCAAAACTTACCTGAAAAAGCCTAAAACATTTTGGAAGAATGTTCTCTGGTCAGATGAGACAAAAGTAGAGCTTTTTGGGCAAAGGCATCAACATAGAGTTTACAGGAGAAAAAAAGAGGCATTCAAAGAAAAGAACACGGTCCCTAAAGTCAAACATGGCGGAGGTTCCCTGATGTTTTGGGGTTGCTTTGCTGCCTCTGACACTGGACTGCTTGACCGTGTGCATGGCATAATGAAGTCTGAAGACTACCAACAAATTTTGCAGCTTAATGTAGGGCCCACTGTGAGAAAGCTGGGTATCCCTCAGAGGTCATGGGTCTTCCAGCAGGACAATGATCCAAAATACACTTCAAAAAGCACTAGAAAATGGTTTGAGAGAAAGCACTGGAGACTTCTAAGGTGGCCAGCAATGAGTCCAGACCTGAATCCCATAGAACACCTGTGGAGAGATCTAAAAATTGCAGTTTGGAGAAGGCACCCTTCAAATATCAGGGGCCTGGAGCAGTTTGCCAAAGAAGAATGGTCTAAAATTCCAGCAGATCATTGTAAGAAACTCATTGATGGTTACTGGAAGCGGTTGGTCGCAGTTATTTTGGCTAAAGGTTGTGCAACCAAGTATTAGGCTGAGGGTGCCAATACTTTTGTCTGGCCCATTTTGGGAGTTTTGTGTGAAATGATCAATGTTTTGCTTTTTGCTTCATTCTCTTTTGTGTTTTTTCATTTAAGACAAATTAAATGAAGATAATAATACCAAAGAATTTGTGTTTGCAATCATTTTCAGGAAGAAACTGAGTATTATCTGACAGAATTGCAGGGGTGTCAATACTTTTGGCCATGACTGTACATGCAGTGCAGATATGCTGAGGGCCACAATAGTGGTAATTCCCAAGCCGGACAAAGACTCCACAAAAATTGAAAACTATAGACCCATATCCCTTCTGAACGCAGACATCAAAATCTATGCAAAAATACTAGCAGAGAGAGTGCAGGATGTTATTCCATGTCTCATACATCCCGATCAAGTGGGTTTTGTAAAATATAGACAAACTTCTGACAGTTCTAGAAGTGTCCTGCACCACATATATTTATGTAATAAGGAAAAAATTCCCAGTCTGTTTGTAGCCCTTGATGCCGAGAAAGCTTTTAATCGGATCAATTGGGCTTATACATTTGCAGTACTGGAGAAGATGGGTTTTGGTGAAGAGATGTTGAGGAGTGTTCGAGCTTTGTATTCTCAGCCATCTGCCTCTGTGCTGGTCAATAGTACGATGTCAGAAAAATGTTCTATAACAAATGGGACAAGACAGGGCTGTCCTCTGTCCCCAATTATTTTTATCCTGAGTCTGGAGCCATTGGCTCAAATGATAAGAGATTCGCATGGGGTACATGGTGTACGGCTAGGAGACTCAGCATAAAATAAACCTATATGCAGATGATATCATACTCACACTGACGGATCCTGTTGATTCGTTGAGGGAGATTTGGGATATTATAGATTTGTTTGGTTCGGTCTCATACTACAAACTTAATGTAAAGAAAACTAACGTTTTGTCACTTTTTATTTCAGCCCCCATTAAGCAGCAAATAAGGGACAAGTACCCTTTCAATTGGGATTGTACCAAGATCCCATATCTAGGAATTTGGCTTACAGGTAACCTCACACATATGAGCGAGATAAACACTGATTGTCTTTTGCAGTCTCTCGACCTTAAGTTGGAAGAACTGTCAAAAACCCCTGCCACTTGGATGGGTAGAATAGTCCTGTATAAGATGTTCTGCCTTCCAAAGGTGCTGTTTTTTTATAGGAATGTTCCCCTACCTCTTTCAATGCAGTCCATACAGAAACTAACTCACCAAATGAATAAATTTATTTGGAATAATCGGAAACCTAGAGTGAGGAAACATACACTACTCAAATCCAAGGAAAATGGTGGGATAGCCCTTCCAGATCTAGAGGCATGCTACTTTGCCACCACGACTGAGTTAACAAAAATGTGGTTCACAAAACAGACTGAGTTGGGATGGCCAGAGATTGAGAGAGACCTGATGCCTAACAGGGAACCGACACTATTTATATCCTATTTCCTTCTGCAAAGAAAAGAGATCATGAACATAAAGAACCCAATACTTAGAGCATCTATGCTTTGTTGGTCACACATATGCAGAAGAAGGTTTAATATTTCTCCTCTTTCAACTAAAAAGTTGAGACTCCCCTTTTTTGTCACCTGTCAAGATTTCTTTAAGACCAATGTTTGACAGTTGGACAAAATTCCCCATCACATTTGTGGATGACTTACTGGAGAATAATAGAGTTGTGCCCTTTGAGCTGGTTAAAATCAAGTTTGGAGTCCCCAATACTGAATATATGAAATATCTCTTGCTCAAAGAGGAATATAGTAAGTATAAGAAACACTTCTGCGGAGTGGTTTTGATTAACCATACCATCCATAACTTCTTAACTAATACATCTCCCAGTCACAAGAGTTCTCTTGAACCCTTATACAGCATCCTAACTGGTAAATACACCTTTTCTAGTAGGGGATGTTTTGAGAGGTGGGAAACCACTCTGCAGAAACAGATACAAATCCCCCAATGGACAACATCTTTTAAAATTGCGACAAAGTCCACAAAGTGCATGAACATACTTGAGACACACTATAAATTGGTCCATAGATATTATCTTACCCCGAATAGACTCAGATATTTTGGAGGGGGGGATCTGGACTATGCTGGCGTGGATGTGGATCTCAAGCTGACTTGCTCCATGTTTTTTGGGGATGCCCTGTATTGAAAATATACTGGCTCAGGGTTTTTAACTTAATCTTGATGATATGTAACGGGTGTGTCCAACCACACCCTGCCTTAGCAGTGCTACTCACTGGTATTCACAAACGCAAAAAAGAAAAGTTTCTGGTCGCCCACATTCTAATGTCTGCAGTGTATCTTATAGCGAAAGGTTGGAACAACATGCAACCTCCGGATATTGTCACACTGATTATGCTGGTTGATAAGCATTGTACTTATGAAAAAATTCACTATATTAATAACCTATCAATAAAATTATTTGGTGACAGATGGTATAAGTGGTTGAAACTCAAGTCTAAAATAGAAGAGGAGTTTATATCCTGAACCTTTGTTTTCTCTCTTTTATTCATTAGGTGCCAAAATTTTATATATCTAGGTGTCTGCCTGTGCTTTTACAATTGTCTTTTTGTCCTGTTCGGTTCATTGTTAATCGCACTCATTTCAAGTGCTGATATGATTGTAATAGTATTATACTGTGATGTTATGATTTACATTACTCCAAATTTCATTTGGATATGATTATATGAATGTACATTTTACATTTTATTACTCTGGAAACTCTAATAAAAAATATTGTTTAAAAAAAAAAATGCTTTATTGACAACCAACTATACACAATGAATAAAAACATATAAAAACAAGAGACAATGATAGAACACCCCTGGAACCAGTGTGGTCCATGTGGATATATATAGTAACAACAATTATGGTAGAAAAATCCAAAGCATTAAATATCCACACAGAAAATTATTAGACTATCCCTGATATAGACACATTAATTTTTTTTTATAAAGAGCATGTAACAATAATAATAGCATGTGAACAGCCAAGATTGGGCATCCCATAAATTGGTAAATAGGTATACGCAGAGAGTTAGGACCAACAATCAAAAAATCCCCCATGTGGAGCTTGGTATGAAAAATAACCCAGAGAGTGGCATAACAATATGTAATAATATATATATATATATATACATACATATAAGAAGTAAAAGCCACAAGGGGGCAGCACAATAGAGAGTCCTAATGTGTAATGTCCTAGTGAATAGGATGAACTGGTGGAAGGCAATGAGGTAGAATTCAAGCCAATAGAGCAAAAGATGCAGTTGGAATGAATAGTGCAAGTCACCATGTAGGGCGCTTAAGTAGTCAGGCCAAGACGTCAGGGATATTCATAATAGGAGAATACAGTCCCCGGACCAGGGAGATGTGGGAACCTCCATGCGTACTGCTGCCAATGCAGCTTCATCAGGGGAAGTGTCACTATGTCTTCATAAGAATATCACATATTCAAGCAAAAACTGTCTGGGTTTATTTTATTACACTAATGACCAAAAACAAAGATGTACAGTAATAACTATTGTTTTCTTTGACTTTTTTACTCCACTGTAACAATACTTGAATATAAAGAGAAATGAATTGTTCCTACCACTTTAAAATGAAGAATAAAAACCAGGACACTTGAGCTCTCTCAGTTTTTATCCAGATGTCCTATTTAGTCTATGGCAGCTTGCCAGGAACATAAATCAAAGTTAAAAATATCTTTCATACATCTCTTTTTCTTCTGTGTATTGAAATTAACTTTCTATTTTCTCAAATTCTCTTATTTCAATTTTCTTTTTAAATGCAAATGTAAAAAGGCTTAAGCAATTCCCAGCAATCTATAAGATATCACAATTGCAAGCATAATTTTCCTTTCCAATTGTGTTCCATCATAAAATCTGTTTATTTTTTTATTCATACTTTCAGTGGTATAAAATACACTTCACCGGTTAAGCCTCACCTGTCTGGATATGAAAGAATCTCTACTGTGCTCATTGTTGAAAGAACACTCTCTCTGTTCTTCAAAGACAGAAAATCTGAAGAAAATGCAGTAAAATTCATTTTACTTTAGGATTTCTTTAGACTTACCTAAAAGAAGTTATTCATGAGAAGAGAATTAAAATGTAGATGTGTATTTTTTTGCTGCTAATTTACATGCATATTTATTAAATTTCATCAAGTTTTATTGAACTCACTTGCTTTTTTCAGACATTACATGAAAATTATTATTCTCTCCATGAGCCTAAGTATCAACCCAGCAAAGCTAATCTTTGTGAAATTCTAAAACGTATTCTTTTCCTTAACAGATCTGTAAAAATTATTTTTTTTTTTATAGAGATTTTATTTCTCATTATACAAATGTATTCTTTGCTTTAGAATTTCCAACATGATGCTATTTGTCCCAAATATGGTGCAATTTTTCATAATTTTCTTCTCCTGTCTGCCTACATTTTTCAAAGTATTTGATGTTTATTTTGCTTTGTCACTTGAGTATAATAGGTGCCTTTCTATCCATCCACTGATTATAGTCTTTTGGCTGCATGTAATAAGTGAGATGATAGTGAGGTATGCTATAATTCTTGTTATAAGGTTGAAATATGGTGCTGCTGTGAATAACATGAGTGGTGTGATATTTCATTGCACCCTATGCTTCCTTACCTCTAATACACTTGCCAAAGCCAAAGGATGTGTATGGGGCACAGTACCCCCTCAGAACCTGACAACAAATTTCACCTACAGAGCATGTTTTCACATTTCCCTCACATAAGCTCAAATTTCTCTCATAGAGCATGTTATCAAATTTCCCCAACAGAAGCTGATAACAAGATTCATCCACAGAGCATGTGTTCAAATTTCCTCACAGAAACTGATAAATTCCACCCACAGAATATAGGGCACAGTACCCCCACAGAAGCTGATAACAAATTTGACATTTCCCCCAGAGAAGCTGGAAAAAAATTCACACCCAGACAAGTTTCACCCACAGAGCATATGTTCCGATTTCCTCAAAGAAACTGATAAATTTCACCCACAGAACATAGGGCACAGTACCCCCACAGAAGCTGATAACAAATTTCATCCATGGAGCATGTTTCACATTTCCCCCAGAGAAGCTGGAAAAAAATTCACACCCAGACAATAGAGCACAGTTCCCCCTACAGGCATGGTTGCAGAGTGCACTTAGCAGCTTGAAGGCACAGTAGTCCCACAAAAAAGTTAAAGAATAAACACAGTGGCTTTTGGCACAGTAATCCCACAGATATGGGTTAAAAAATACACACAGTGGCTTTTGGCACAGTACTATCACAGACATTCTTGCATAAGAGGAGAAAATTATGTTTGGACGCACATCACTGCCCCACACAGGTGAAGTTTACTAAAACTTTTGGGAACGCATTGTACTATCACAGATATGGTCCCATAGTGTTTTTGGACAACTGCACACATGCAAAACCTAATACTGTCCCTCACTACATCAGCGTCCTGTCCCTAGATTAAGTAATGCAGAAATAAAAAATAAGAATCTTGAATCAGGAGGAACAAGTCCAAGTGGAGAATAAGGTGGACATGGCAATATAAGTGAAAGAAGTAGAGTAGCACAGTGGCCAGTGGTTAGCACTGCAGCCTTGCAGCACTGGGTTCCTGGGCTTAAATCATATCAAGGGCATTTGCAAGGAGTTTGTTTGTTCTCCCTGAATTTAAGTGCATTTCCTCCTAGTACTCCGGTTTCTACCCATAGTCCAAACAAAATCTGATACTTAGATTGTGAGTTGCAGTGGGGACAGTGCCAATAATGTCTGTATAGCACTGTGGAATTAATGGTGCTATATAAGTGAGTAAAATAAACAAAATAAAGAGTCCAGAGAGGCGTCATCCAACACATTTTTCTTCATAGTTTTTTTTTTTAAACTGACTTAAAACAACCTAGAAATTACAATACTAAAACTAGCAATCCAGAACTAGGAGGCATAGGTCAAAGTGGAGGAAAAGGTGAACATGGCGCTATAGGTAAAAGAGGCAAGTGAGAAGTATTCCAGCACTGTTTTTTATTGCATTTTAAGTATTTTATTTTCTGATTTTCATTGTTTTTTTTTTTTAATTTTTATGTGAAACTGACTTAAAACCTAGAATTTAGAAAACTAAAATAAGCAATCTACAACAAGGAGACATAGGTCCAAGTGGAGGAAGAGGGTGATGTGATGGTATGGGGTGGAGGCAAGGGAGGAGTAATCCAACATTGTGGTCTTTGTTTTTATTAGTTTTATTTTTTATTTTGTTGTGTTTTTTATTTATTTTATGGAAATGACTTAAAACAACCTAGATATAACAAAACTAAACCTAGCTATCTGGAACCACGAGGCATAGGTTCAAGTGGAGGAAGAGGGGGACATGGCTGTATGGGTAGAAGAGGCAAGAGAGGGAATAATCTATTACTTGTTTTGTTTTTTATTTTGTATTTCTTTTTCTTTTTTTCATTTTTTTTCAATTTATTGGCAGGTTGTATTTGAACTTTTTATAGAGTTGACTTAAAACATCCTAGATTTAACAAAACTATAACTAGCTATCTAGAATCATAAGGTGTAGGTCTAAGTGGAGGAATAGATCGGTGTAGCAGTGTAGGTGGAGGAGGCAAGGGAGGGGTAATCCAACACTGTTTGCGTTTTTTTAATGAACTGACTTAAAAGAACATTAGAATGAACCTGAAATAAAGTAACAAGCTACAACCAGGGGGAAGAGGTCCAATTGGAGGAAGAGATGGCAATGTAGGTGGATGAGGCAGAGGAGGAGGTAGCTGACACAGTTGTTTATTTTTTTTTTATTCGGGGAAGAAGCACTCAAATTAAATGAAAGGCAAATAGAGTTGAAGACTGGCTGGGTGGGGCTGTAATAGTTGTCTAGTCATCCAAAGGTATGGACAAATCTTGTGGAATCCACATGTACTTGTCCACCGTGTCGTTGTAATGCTGCCTCCTGCGAATATGTGCTATATCAAATGGTGTTTCGAGATGTTGTTGGGTGCTGAAAAAGTTTTGCCACATTTTGGCCATGCTAGCCCTTCCTTTCAAGGTGATGGTGGTGCCCCAGCTGAGTTGGCGATCTCCTTCTCTGCCTCTGCCTTGTCCTTCCAATAAGCTCCCACTGTCAGATGGGAAAACCAGCAGTAGTTTATCTACCAGTGTGGTTTTGTAGTCAAACACTTTGCGATTACGCTGCAGTGGCAGAAGTAATGATGGTATGCTGTCCTTGTATTGGTGTTCATCAAGGTGGCCACCAAGTAATCAGCAGTGGTAATAATATTGGCAATTCAACGGTCATTAAGCAGGCATAGCAGCATGTGCTTCAGGCTGAACAAAGTCAATGACAAGCTGTCCTCGCTGTAGGAAGCGTGTTCGCAGGGTGTGCCAGAATTGTCGCCGTCTGTGTTGTGGTGTTCTATTTATAGGGGGTGCAAATTCATCCAGGGCACTTTGAAGTGTTTCATTGTAATGCTTCAATGCAGAATCAGGACATGAGAGGGAGGAGATAGGGGCAAATGAAGACTGCAAGTTCTTCATAAGTTTCTTGGTGTTAATGGCCTGTATGTTTCTATAAGTATGGACAGTGGGGGTGACCTGAGCAGCCTGGCAGTTCTTGATAGAGAATGAAAGAAGATTGTGGTCAGAAAGTGGGAGAGGGGAGCTTGCAAAATCATCCACTGCACAAAGCCGAGAAGACCAAGTCGAGGGAGTTTCCGTCTTCATGCGTTGGAGAATTAGTAAGCTGCGAAAGGCTAAACGAGGAGGTTAGAGATAAAAGGTGAGTAGCAGATGATGAGTGGGGAAGTGCAATGTGGATGTTGAAATCTCCCATGATGAGGGTAGGGATGTCACAGGAGAGAAAATGTAGAAGCCAAGTTGCAAAATGATCCAGGAACTGATGGGAGGGGACGGGAGGACGATACAACACCGCCACTCGCATGGAGAAGGGGGTGTAGAGTCTGACGGCATGGACCTCAAAAGAAGAGAAGACTAGTGAGGGTAGTTGAGGGATAACCTGAAAGGTACATTTTGGTAATAGGAGCAGACCAACGCCTCCACCTGCTCTATTGTCTGATCTTGGGGTATGAGAGAAGTGTAGTCCCCCCGTACGAAAGAGCATCAGCAGCGATAGGGTCTGACTGCTGGATCCAGGTTTCAGTAAGAGCCAGGAGGTTAAGAGAATTTGAAAGGAAAAAGTCATGAGTGAAGGAGAGTTTGTTACACACTGAGCAAGAATTCCAAAATGCACAATTAAGAGAGACAGATGGCATGCAGGGAATATTAATAAGATTAGAGGGGTTTCTGAGTGTAGCAGTTGGGGTTTGACTTTCTATAACATGGGGGACCAGGGTTGGGAGCAATGTCTCCTGCAACTAGGAGGAGGATAGAAAGAGTGAGCAGATGGTTAAGTGATTTGTGAGAGCGTCTCTTATGTTGAATGGTGGGACTGACTGGATCTGTGCAATTTAGCAATGTGAAAAGAGCATGAGTGCTATACATAGGAGAGGAAAGGAGTGAGGGGCCGATATGGATGGAGTGTACAGAGTTAATGCCAGGGCGGTGGATGTGTGTGAATGCAGCAGCCAGGATATAAATTGCACAAATGCATATGGTATATATTTGTTGTACTCCAAATGTACAGGGAGTAGATGTATATAAATGTCTTACCTGTCTCCTGCCCTGTCTAACTGCCATGTTATAACTGCCAGTACTTTGATACATGTATTTTGATTACATGTGGATAAATGCCCCTTGCATAAATGCTCCCAAGCTATGTCTGAATATATAGGAGGCTAAGGCTTAGATTTTTTTTTTTCTGCTCTCTCTCTTCTCGTTAATCAATCAAACTAAATTGAGACAGCAGGACCCAATAAAATGTTGTGGTCAGATAAACAGATGTCCAGCACTACATGGATCATAAAGCACTTTGAAAAGTTTCTTGACCTCACAACATAAGGGGACAAGCAGAGTAAGTTGAAATAACTATATACCAGATATAAGCTTACATAGTTGAAAACACATATATAGCATTCAGGATTAACTGCTTGCAGACATTGAATGGAGTGGAGAAACACAGGAGTTGATTCAGAGCAGAGATTGAAAGAGCTGGTTACCAGATATAAGCTTGCATAGTTGAAAACACATATATAGCATTCAGGATTAACTGCTTGCAGACATTGAATGGAGTGGAGAAACACAGGAGCGCTTCCCAGACGCCAGCTACCTAACACATTCAGAGGCTATCCAGGTATCCCATCTAAGTTATTCTCCTATTGTATGACCACACACAGTTGGTACTATTGCTGCTATATGACTGCCATATACATTGTGTCACATCTTTTGCATTTTGCATTTTCACTTAGAGCCTCCATTTTGCTTTCAGACTCTCTACTTTGTCCTCTTTGACTAGCAGTTAAAGGATTTATCTGTTTCAGGTATTGAATTATACCTAGCCTTCTTGGAAGCACTAGAGTGCACATGTATGATATACCGCTATACCTGTATCCTTTGAAGCACAAGGTCGCACTATATTACCACCAATATTCGGTCTGTGTAGTCCTCTATGCTTAACCATACTCACCTATAGGCTCCCTCTTCCTTAGCAACCAGCACAGCACTTCTGAAGTTACCATCGCCTGACTCAGTAAAGCACGCTTGGATATGGCCTCCTCTAGCCGTTTCTTTCTCCTTGGAAGTTTGTTGACGAAGTTGGAACATATATTTTGTCATGTCTTTTGTTAGTATGTATTTCTGTAATGATGCAGACAGAAATTAACATTTTGTTTTTGTTCTCCTTTTGTATGTATATTTCAGTAAACAAGATTGTTCTGATGAAGGTCCTATAGTGGACCGAAAACGTTTAACCTTTTCTGTCTGGATGCACGAAATAAAAAGTATCTGAATATTTCACACATTGAGGGCCAAGATTTTTGTCATTTTAATTCCACTATTCCTGTTAGGTATCTATTCTTACTCTGTGTTTTGAAATATGGTAGCTTTTACGGCAAGTCTTGAACTTACCTTTCCTCATATGATTCTGTCAGTTATCTCAATTAAAGATCCTTTCTCTCCAACCCTCTATACACCCAGATGCACTTCTGCCGTGCGCTGCCTTGCACTGGTGTCTGGAGCAGTGTATTGTTGCTGTGGTGATTGGTGGGATGATCCAGTGATCCTCCCGCCAAACACATGTGGCGCTGGCCGCTGATGTCAGCCCTGGAGGTGCGGCATCACGCTGGTGTGCGCCAATTGGTGGAACAATATAGACATCCCCAGCTACTCAGGATGGATCTCCCATCCCTCCCTGACTATTACTCTTCCTAATGTAGGAAGATCTAGGAAACTAGTGACTACGTGATGATCCTCCCCATTGATGCGGCCTCTGCACTTGCTGGCTCCTGTCGCATCACCGCTTTTCACGCAGCTGATATTCATTTTGAATACTCATGTTCACTATATAAGGAACCTGTTATTTTACTAATCCACACCTCCTGATGAAGCCTAGAGGAGAGGGAGAGCCTTATTTTTATAGGAATTATTACTTCAGGTATATACTGATCATTCACTTTCTTTTTCATATGTTCATATTAGTTACTGTATACCTGCATGAGTTGGCTCTCTAGGTGTTTTAAATATAAGTATCTTACAATTAGCTATATACTAAATAGATCTGGCCCATGGCAAATTGCCCATATACTATCCACATATCATTGTGCTAACTATTAGTGTTGCTGTGAGCCCGCACTATACAGTGAAGGAAATAATTATTTGATCCCTTGCTGATTTTGTAAGTTTGCCCACTGACAAAGACATGAACAGTCCATAATTTTAAGGGTAGGATAATTTTAACATTGAGAGATAGAATATCAAAAATAAAATCCAGAATGTCACAATGTAAAAATTATATACATTTATTTGCTTTTTGCAGTGAGAAATAAATATTTGATCCCCTACCAACAATTAAGAGTTCTGGCACCTAAAGATCAGTTAGACGCTCCTAATCAACTCGTTACCTGCATTAAAGACAGCTGTCTTACATAGTCACCTTTATAAAAGACTCCTGTCAACAGACTCAATTAATCAGTCCGACTCTAGCCTCTACAACATGGGCAAGACCAAAGGGCTTTCTAAGGATGTCAGGGACAAGGTTATAGACTTGCACAAAGCTGGAATGGGCTACAAATCCATAGGAAAGGCACTGGGTGAGAAGGAGACAACTGTTGGTGCAATAGTAAGAAAATGGAAGAAATACAAAATGACTGTCAATAGATATCGATCTGGGGCACCATGCAAAATCTCACCTCGTGGGCTATCCTTGATCATGATGAAGGTGAGAGATCAGTCTAACACTACATGGGGGAACGTGTTAATGATTTCAAGGCAGCTGGGATCACAGCCACCAAGAAAACCATTGGTACCACATTATGCAGTAAAGGTTTTAAGTCCTGCAGTGCCCGCAAGGTCCCCCTGCTCAAAAAGGCATATGTGCAGGCCTGATACACATAGGGGTAAAAAGAATTCACTAATTATCCCCAAAAGAAGCGAACCAGCAAACCATATGTATAAAAAATATTATTTTATTGAATATCAAAAATATTCCAATTTTTATAAAAATTGCAGACTACATAGTACCTTACTCATAACATACCCCAACGGGGAAAAATGCACAGACCATAAACACGGACAAATAATCCTTCTATAAATAATCATAATATTCCTGTACAATTAATGGAATAAGACAAAAAAACCAATATTATAACAATCCTAAAAAGGAAGCAATCTAACCTTGCCGTTATAAGGCGCCACTAAGGCATATAGTGTACAATCATAAGTCTCACTCTATATATAAAAATTCAGGGTAAAAGAAACCCTATATAATTGTAGAGATGCGACATAGTGCCGGTACCATATAAAGCCGTCATATCGACATAGTCGGGGAGAAATAATCTAACCCCGCTGTCATAAAGCGCCAATACAACATAGGCTAAAATAAACTTGTAACACATTAAATGACAAGGTAGTAAAGCTATCAAACTGATAATTACCTTAGACCAAACTATACAGGTGTAGATAAATCTGTGCAGAGATCCCCGCACCCCAAGGCAGCTGGGATCACAGCCACCAAGAAAACCATTGGTACCACATTATGCAGTAAAGGTTTTAAGTCCTGCAGTGCCCGCAAGGTCCCCCTGCTCAAAAAGGCATATGTGCAGGCCTGTCTGAAGTTTGCCAATGAACACCTCGATGATTCTGTGAGTGATTGGGATAAGGTGCTGTGGTCAGATGAAGCAAAAATTGAGCTCTTTGGTATTAACTCAACTTGCCATGTTTTGAGGAAGAGAAATGCTGCCTATGACTCAAAGAACACCATCCCCACTGACAAGCATGGAGGTGAAAACATTATGTTTTAGGAGTGCTTCTCTGCTAAGGGCACAGGACTACTTCACCGCATCAATGAGAGAATGGTAGGAGCCATGTACCATAAAATCCTGAGTGACAACCTCCTTCCCTCCGCCAGGTCTTTAAAAATGAGTTGTGGCTGGGTCTTCCAGCAAAACACTGACCCAGAACATACAGCCAAAGCAACAAAGGAGTGGATAAAAAAAAGCACATTAAGATCATGAAGTGGTCTAGCCAGTTTCCACACATTAATCTCATAGAAAACTTATGGAGGGAGCTGAAGCTCCGGGTTGGCAAGCGACAGCCTCAAAATCTTAATGATTTAGATATAATCTGCAAAGAGGAGTGGACCAAAATTCCTCCTGACATGTGCGCAAACCTCATCATCAACTACGAAAAACACCCGACTTCTGTGCTTGCCAACAAGGATTTTGCCACCAAGTATTAAGTGTTGTTTGCCAGAAGGATCAAATACTTAATTCTCACTGAAAATGCAAATAAATTTAGATAATTTATACAATGTGATTTTCTGGATTTTATTTTTGATATTCTATCTATCAATGTTAAAATTAGCCCACCCTTAAAATTATAAACTGTTCATGTTTTTGTCAGTGGGCAAACTTACCAAATCAGCAAGGGATCAAATACTTATTTCCTTCACTGTATATCTCACACAATTGTCCCCCTACTTGATACACACTAGTCTAAAGTCATAATTAGTTCTATGCTTATATTTATGCATACTCTCAATCTAGGTCTCCTATGCGCATACCATTACTCTAGGTTTGTGGGGTTTGACTAACACCCTGAATTAAAGTACAAGTCACTACCTTCCCCTTATTCATATCCTCAAAGGGTGCAACTTGTTCAGCCTCTTTGCGCCCTTTACGTCTCTGGCGACGGGAGGACTTGCCCTCCTTGTGGGGCCCTTCCTTACTGTACTCTCTTTCTTTTGTAGAGTCACAGTCACCCACAGAATCTGTGTCACATCCCACAGTGTTATAAACCCTCAAGTTGCTCTCTATTTGGTTGTTAGTTCCACTCTTTTTAGCTACCACACCACTGTCAGACATACTGCAGTATACTTCAGGTGACGTCTGGTCAGTATGCAGGGCACACCCACGTAGCCTCTTGCTGGGTGGGTAGTTTATGTAGCAGACTGGACACACACTTGCCCCTGGCAACAATCCATCTTCACCAACCCTTTGTGCAGGGCATACCTGATTTTGTCCACAACATGTGGGCACAAAGCAAAGGCTGCAAACCTTGAAAAGTAGCGGTGGCTGGGAACAACATACAGCCACTTCCATCAGTTTTTTTAAACTATCTGTCTCCTCCAGATGGCAGAATTTCAAAGGCCAGTAATTTGGAAATGCATTTATTCAGAAGCATTAATTGTTCTCTTGAGGGTTTGGGGGATGGAAAGCTGAACACTTCCATGTGACGGTGTGGAGATGATCGATAGCACTGGTGGTGATGCTGTCATATATATACAGCTCACAAAATAGGTATAATTATTGCACAGATTTTTAAAAAGCCTCTTCTTTTTCCTCATTGTGCTGCTCCCAAAAAGTTAAAATGTTTCCACAACTTTCAAAATGTTTTTTTTTTTTCATTTTGCATGCAGGAAACCCGTTGCTGATCTAAAAAAATGAATAATTTTTGGATAGTTTGTTAGAAAGCCTTTGACTTTTTCACTTTCCATAGGCAAATCTTTTGCACCTTCCAAAAATTGTATATTCTTTGTGGGTTTTTTAAACAGCAGATGCATCTTTATTTTTAAAGCAAAAGCCTGGCACTACACCTAAAAAAGGAATACATTTTGTACCACCAATTGTCAAAAAACAAAGGTTATTTTTCTATGTACATACCATAGAAGAGAAAAAGCAGGACAAAGGCACAGCTGTATGACCTCGGGTTAATGAAGCTGCACACACATCAGGGAACACGGGTGCCACTTCCAAGGAAAATAGTCTGTATATCCATAGAGATGAAAGTGGATAGGCACATTCCGTCCCGTGCAAAATAATCCTTTATTGTGGCATCAAGTTACCAACAGCAGGCAGATAAAACAATGGAGCAAGTACAGACGACGATCGTTTCGCGCTTACATTGCACTGCAACAGGTCATCAAAGCGCATAAGCGCGAAACGATCGTCATCTGTACTTGCTCCATAGTTTTATCTGCCTGCTGTTGGTAACTTGATACCACAATAAAAGATTATTTTGCACGGGACGGAATGTGCCTATCCACTTTCTTCTCTATGGATATTTTTCTATGTACACCTCCTGTGTATAAACTTCAAAACAGAAGTCATCTTGCTCCCAGCAAAAAAATAATTTGGGCATAATTTTTACATTTAAAAAGGCACATAGTCTATCATTGCAATGTGCTATTAATAAAGGCATTATTTACCACCAGTTAGCATACTTTTGCCCACAACCGTATTTGTTGGGGTCATTTTAATGTCTGTAAGGCTATGTTTGCATTAAAGAGCATGCAAATGTGTTCAATACAGTCCTAAAAGACCATAAATTATTATTAATATTTTTTCAGAGGAATAAGAGGCTTTTCAGTACTTGCGATTCAAGGCAAATAAAATCTTGGGGGAAAATTTGGCAAAGCATACAAATTAGAATATTTAAAAATGTGCTCAACTCTAATGCTATGTAAAAAATATCACAGCGTAACTTATAGCTGTTAACAAAACTTTTCATATATAAGGCCTATGTTTATCTTTTTAAACTGGCCTGGGGTGATTCAAGTTTATTTTTTGAAACTTTCTTTAATAAGACACACCAAACAATGTGGAATACTTAATATGGAAATTATTCTTGAGAAAACAAGAGGTGTAAAAAAAGGACAAGAGTCCTTCACAGATACATTATAAGAGAGTATAAACAGATGGGCCAAAGCATTTTGTCTATAAATGAAAATATTCTAGGTGAGTAAAATGCAGCTTTAGCAGATTTGTAAGAACAAAATTATCATACAAACAAATGTACTGAAGTCAGGAAAGGAAAAAAATATTTATTACTATTATAAGTGAGCTGATATTTTAAAATTCAAATTCTCCAGCTTCATTGATTTTACCCACAGGGTAAATTCACATAACTTAAAAAATCTCTAGTTGCCTGACATATGTGTACATAACACCCTGAATTCCCATTGGAGTGTATGGAACTAATTTTGAGATCATTAACACAATGCAACCTTACTAATGTCCAAATGACCTCAACCTATCTTGGTAAGAGAAAATAGATAGTAAAGGGTGGCAACCAGCAGGTTCTTTAAGCACATACAGCACTTTAAGGATTTGTAGCCTACTTATATTGTTTAAATGGTTAAAATAGAATCCTTTTTTTGGGGAGCAGATGCATTCCTTATTTATTCACATGCTGAGCAAATGTAAGAAACTGTGGCATTCTCGAAAAATTGAGAACAGAAAATTTACCTGTTTGGACTGGAGAGAATGATGAGCTTAGTACTTTGCCAAATACAGAACCGAAAGCTTTTTCACAAGCCAACCAAAAATAATCCTTTTAATTAGGGAAACATAACAGTGTACTGTATTTAACCAAATGAAACCTCTTTTTGAGGTCCGCAACCGATTTGCTAATCACAAAATGATTAGGCACTTACAAAGTCTTTTTAACAAGTCGTCCAAAAATTATCACCTTTTGAGGAAAACAAAAAAAGATTACTGTTTACAAAGTGAAGAAGCTATGGCTTGTTGTCACTAAGCCTCATAAAAAATAAGCCCT
The DNA here is from genome assembly GCF_039654945.1 of Dendrobates tinctorius. NCBI lineage: Eukaryota > Metazoa > Chordata > Amphibia > Anura > Dendrobatidae > Dendrobates > Dendrobates tinctorius. The sequence continues at coordinate 12,090,235 of NW_027361699.1, forward strand.
ATTTTGCTTAAAAAAAAAATGTGATTCTGTTGTTATTATTTTTCTCCTTTGCTTAATATTTTATTTTAAATGGGGCAAAAGGAGGAATGATTTCAACTTCTGAGGGTTTTTTCAATTTAATTTTTTTTACTTTATACTATGTAATGCAAAAATCAAAATTTCGTATGAATGCCAGCATTCATGAGTCACTGCAAAATTCCCTGGCAAGGGAGAAGAGCAAAGCAGTGGCGTCAGGAGTTGAAAAGGGGAAAGATAATTGCAGGGACAAGAGACTTCCTATTTCTACATATAGCAGAGAAAAAAGAAGAAATATCTGCGTAGAAGGGCAAAATGAGCAATTGTAAGTACACAGTGCTATATAATATGATGACTGTAATATAGTAAGAGGATAAAAACCTCGATGGAGGAGTGCTTCTTTAAATGCTACTTTCATGGGTCCTTTATTAGGATGAGACCTGATTTGGTAAGCAGCTGTAACATAGCACAGAGGCTTTTGTCACTGGATGGGGGGATAATATGCGTCCATAAATAAGGAGTATTGGTTTGGCTCATTTGAGGACTAAAGCATGAGCCTGTAAATTGGAATATCACTCGCTTGCAGTTGAGAGATATGCTCAATTAAAGGAACAATGATCCTATATTTTGGTAATGGAAATACTGTGCAGATGCACAAAAGGTGTCACTTTTTAATCCAATCACTTCTGCCATTTAAATGTATTCTATATGCTCATGTTATGTTGTTTATGGCTGACATTCAGCCATAAACCACATAACCTGTCTCATTCATTTTGAATGGGCAGCATACTGAGCAATAGCATATGCGCAAAAAAGCTGGCAGCTGCTATTTTTGCATTAAAATTGGAGTTGTGCACAATTAGGAAATCGTCTAGATACCTCGATAACTATGCCACCTATGACACTTGCCATGTCTCCTGGCATCATTTATTACTTTAGACAGAAGATTGGCTACTTTTGGGTAAATCAATGTTATGATTATTAGCCTAATCTCTTTTTGGATCAGAACACAAGATAACGTCTTCTATACAGATGCAAAATGACTTTCCAGTCTGTAAGCACCATCAGAGCTAATTTTCTATTTTAATCACTTATTAATTTTAATGTCGGAAGCCGAAACATATCAATTTTGAATCTAAAAATGTTGTTTAATTACAATTTTCAGAACTCTACTTTTTTATTACATTCAATGTAACCATGTTTTATAGCTTCCAATTATCATTGTATATAAGTAACATAGGGAGACCAACATTTAGTATTTTATATGTTTATTAAGATATTTTAATAATTGGTCCGATTAGATGTAGGCTTAAGTGACAGATGTTGACATTTAGAAAAAATTGCAATGAACTACATAAATCCTATAAATGCTAACACAAAGCACATGTGGAGCTTGTAAATCATTCAGTAACTAAGTATTATGCTTTAAATTATGAAATTATTACTAGTACAAATCCAGCGACAATGTGACTTTGTATTACAACTTAGAGAAATAATAAACTACCATAACCGTACATTCACATAAATGTATTTTTTGTCCTTGTGCACAACATCAGGACTGAATGCAAAAAATTGAAAAGTGGACCAGACTAGTACATGTAAATAACAGGCAGTACCTGTACCAATTATGCGGACAAGCACACTGAGCTGCACATCGAGCAACTTACAACCACAGTTTGTAAATGTCACTTCAGTGCTTTACTTTTAAGATTGAGAAGGTAAAATCCTAAGTGAAATATACCAGCAGGCAAGTGGTACATGTCTTCTATTCATTGCACCACAGACTGCAGTAAAGATGAACATGTGAGTTTCACATTATTTGGCAGCCATATTGTCATACAGTATTTATTTTAACATATCAATGCTTTAAAAATTTTTTAATATAGTTAAAAGCATATTTCCAGTCGGAAATCCAAAAGTACATCTTATCCCGGTTTTGCATCCTGTGTAGATTATATTGCACTCTGTATAGCTGATCAAATAAACAACATGGTCTCTGTCACAGATAACCCCTTAACAACCACCGATACGCCTTTTAACGGCAGCCGCTAAGGGTACGTAAACCCCAGAACCGTTAATTAACAGCGCTGTGGAGAAAGTAAATAGCGTTCCCCCAGAGTCAGATTTTCTCCATGGTCTCAGCTGCCGGGGATAGCCGAGACCCCAGAGAACATGAATCGGGTCGGTTTTTACCAACCCCGATTTTGCGATCACCATTATTAACCATATAACGGCGACCTCAAAAAAAGCCACAATTTTGCATGTAATTTCTCTCTCCTCTGATGTGATTACACATCAGAGGAGGGACATATATGGTCCCTGATCCCCCCGGTACCTCTCAGTGGTCCTTGTAGTCCCCGGGCCCTCCTGACTCCTCTGGTGGGGCCACCATCTTAGTCTGGGAAGAAAATGGCAGGCGCATGCGCAATGCACCAGCCGAATCTGCCGGCTAGCAAATTCGATTCATTCATTTTACAGGTACATTTTGATCACTGTTATAAAACCTACCACAGTGATCAAAATAAAAAAAATAGTAAATACCCCCTGTTTATCACCCCCTTAGTTAGGCAAATATAATAAAATAAAGAAAATAAATTTATTTTCATTTTTTCTTTAGGGTTAGGGTTAGAGTTAGGGTTAGCATTAGGGTTAGAATTAGGGTTAAGGTTGGAATTAGTGCTAGGGTTAGGATTAGAATTAGGGTTGGAATTAGGGTTAGGGTTGGAATTAGGGTTAGGAGTGTGTTGGGGTTAGGGTTGGAGCTAGAAATGAGGGATTTTCACTATTTAACAACTTTGGGGGTCTAATTTCTCCTGTTACCATTGGGAAAATAAAAAAACTGGGGGCTTAAAAATCACTTTTGTGGAAAAAAAAGATTTTTTATTTTCACGGCTCTGCGTTATAAACTACTGTGAAGCACTTGGGGGTTCAAAGTGCTCATAACTAGTGTTGAGCGATACCATCCGATATTCAGAAATATCAGATCGGATTGGATCTGCCCGATATCCCAAAAAGTATCGGTATCGCCGATTCCGATACCGGAAGTCACATTCAAGTCAATGGGACAGAAATATCGGAATTAAAAAAACCCCTTTCTTGCCTTGTACATCCTGTTCGGGAGGGGGTAAAGTGTGGGTTGTGCGTGAGCGGACACCGTGCGTGTCTGTGTGTGCGGGCGGGGTCTGTGCGGGCCTCTCGGGGTCTGTGCCGACTGTCGGGGCCTGTGCCGGCTGCCGCTGGTCTGTACGGGCATCTCTGGGGTCTGTGTCGACTTTCGGGGGCCTGTGCCGGCTGCCGGTGGTCTGTACGGGCCTCTCGGGGGTCTGTACAGGCCTGTCGGGGGCCTGTGCAGGCTGCCGGTGGTCTGTACGGGCCTCTCGGGGGCCTGTGCCGGCTGTCGGTGGTCTGTGCCGGCTGCCGGGGGCCTGTGCTGACTGCCGGTGGTCTGTACGGGCCTATCGGTGGCTTGTGCCGGCTGTCGGTGGACTGTGCCGGCTGCCGGGGGGCCTGTGCCGGCTGCTGGTGGTCTGTGCGGGCCTTGCGGGGGTCTTGTGTGTGTGTAGGCATCGTCCCATCGGGCGATGCCTGGTACAATGACAGTGATTGACACATTAGCCAATGATGGGACAGTAGTAGTCCCATCATCCGGCTATTGTGTTGAATGTAAAAAAAAAAACATACTACATACATGCTACATATATGCTACATTCATATAACATACATACATACTACATATATACTACATTCATATAACATACATAGATACTACATACATGCTACATATATGCTACATTCATACAACATACATACATGCTACATACTACATACATGCTACATATATATTACATTCATACAACATACATATATACTACATACATGCTACATATATACTACATTCATACAACATACATATATACTACATATATATTACATTCATACAACAGACATATATACTACATACATGCTACATATATACTACATTCATACAACAGACATACATACTACATACATGCTACATATATACAACATTCATACAACAGACATACATACTACATACATGCTACATATATACAACATTCATACAACATACATATATACTACATACATGCTACATATATACTACATTCATACAACTTACATACATGCTACATACTACATACATGCTACATATATACTACATTCATACAACATACATACATACTACATACTACATACATGCTACATATATGTTACATTCATACAACAAACATATATACTACATACATGCTACATATATACTACATTCATACAACATACATGTATACTACATACATACTACATATATACTACAATAATACAACATACATACATGCTGCATACTACATACATGCTACATATATACTACATTCATACAACATACATACATACTACATACATGCTACATATATACTACATTCATACAACATACATACATACTACATGCATGCTACATATATACTACATTCATACAACATGCTTACATACTACATACTATATACATGCTACATACTACATACATGCTACATACATACTACATTCATACAGCACACATGCATACTACATACATGCTACATATATACTACATTCATACAACATACATATATACTACATACATACTACATATACACTACATTCATACAACATACATACATACTACATGCATGCTACATATATACTACATTCATACAACATGCTTACATACTACATACTACATACATGCTACATATATACTACATTCATACAACATACATGCATACTACATACTACATACATGCTACATATATACTACATTCATGCAACATACATACATACTACATACTTCATACATGCTACATATATACTACATTCATACAACATACATACTACATACATGCTACTTACTGTATATACTACATTCATACAACATACATATATACTACATACATGCTACATATATACTACATTCATACAACATACATACTACATGTATACTACATTCATACAACATACATACATACTAGATACTACATACATGCTACATATATACTACATTCATACAACATACATACATACTACATACTACATACATGCTTCATATATACTACATTCATACAACATACATACATAGTACATACTGCATACATGCTACATACATACAACATGCTACAGACATACAACATACATACATACTACATAATGCATACATACTACATACATACTGCATGCAATACATTCATACATTCATACAATACATACATAAGACATACAGCATAGACTTGCCTCTGCACCTAGCATTCACATGGTATGCCTTTTAGCTAACCCCAGCTTACCCCAGTGTTATTTATGATCTTGTTTACTCTGGCTTGATCATATGCATCTGGTCCACTTTTAATTGATTGACCAAGATGAGCAGAGACCACTCCTCTCTGCTTCGCACCAGAATGCACTTAGTTGTACATATATTGCATAGCTCAAGTCTGCATAGACTTCAGTCTGCAGTGTGATTCCTAGAAGTGTGTCCTAGAAGTGTGAAAATAAATTTTAGAATTAAAACCAGAATTGAACCAGAAGGGAACTGAAGGTAACTGTACACAGTCACTGTAAACAATGTTTCTGTTTGTTTTCACTTTCACCCCTATAATCCTTCACTTTCAATTCCCCTAATCCCTACTCCTAGTAAGGAACTGTTCATCTCTTCTTCAATCCTCCCCATCCACCTCACCTCCTCCTCAAAACTGTTCCTTAACATACAATCCTCTGTCTCCAAACACAGACAGCCCCCTCTTGCCCTCTCCTGCTCCCACCTGCTAACACTTTCTCTGCTCCTTCGTACTGCTGGTGACATCTCTCCAAATCCTGGTCCTCCTCATCACATTCCCACAGTCATTTCTACCTCCCATCCATGCTCTATCACAACCTTCCGTAACCACTCCAACCTTATACCCATTCACCCAACCCCCGCTTCCCCAGTCCCACTAACGCTCGCTCTGTCTGCAACAAGCTTTCCTACATTCATGATCTTTTTGTTACTACCGTCTTTCCCCGAATATAAGACACCCCCGAATGTAAGACGTACTAGGGGAATAATGGGGGATGCCTAATGTAAGACATCCCCCGTTTATAAGACATAGCGGATCAGCGGTGCCCCGAAAGTAAGACGTTGTGCGGTACCGGTATAATGCATTAGGTTTAACATTTAACATACCGGTACCGGTGCCTGTGTCCCCCTGTGTCCCCCGGGCAGAAGTCAGGGCCTCTCTGATTGGCCCAGCGGCTTCTGTGAGCCCGCCCGCCGGCCGCCGCCCTGACGTCACCGCTCATTGGCCAGTGTCCCCCTGCACGAGGAAGAAGAAGCCTGCCCTGCCCTGTCCCGCACCGCAGAGGAATCGCCATCCGGTAAGCAATGGCTGTGGGATACTGTACCATACCGTAATGGCAGGCTGTGGGATACTGTACAATGGCAGGCTGTGGGATACTGTACAGTGGCAGGCTGTGGGATACTGTACAATAATGGCAGGCTGTGGGATACTGTACAATGGCAGGCTGTGAGATACCGTACTGTAATGGCAGCAACCCTTCTGTATGGCAGGCTGCTGTGGGATACTGTATGGGACTGTATGGGTGACTGTGATACGGAACCATAAGCAATGCTTATATGCTATATTTTTGCCCCCAGACATGAGTGGTACCGGTCCAAGTAAAAGGAAGAGCTACTCTGTGGAGTATAAAAAAGCCATGGTTGAAGAATCTTGGGGCAAAAATGTAGTGGAGTTCTGCAAGGAGAAGATGTTGGATCACCGACTGTTCCAAAAATGGCGTGCAGAATACACTAACCCGAGTGAGAAAGCGGAGAGTGGAATGGCTAAAAGGCGTAAGGTTGGATGTGGTCGGCAGCCAATGTATCCCGAGCTGGAAAGCCTGGTGTGTGAGTGGGTTGCTGACAGGAGAGCGAAGACATTGGTGGTGACCAGGGCTCAGATTCAGGAGTATGCCCTTGCTGTGGCACCACAGTTTGACATTACCCCTGAACAATTCAAGGCGTCACAGCACTGGGTGGATAACTTCATGGAACGCAATGACCTGTCTCTGAGAAGATCCACGACCCTCTTTAGGCTGGAAGATGCAGAGATTGTGAAACGTGCATTTGCCTACAAGAAGTTTGTGGATGACACTGACTTCTCCAAATACAATCTTTGCCACATGATCGCCATGGATGAAACTGCTGTGTTCATGGGCCAAGCAGCTCAAACCACCGTTGATCAACGAGGTGCCTCCTCAGTGTACGTTCCCTCCACCGCTTATGAAAGTTCACGTGTCACCTGCATTTTGGCGATTCGTCTGGATGGCACTAAAGTCACACCTTTGCTGATTTCAAAGGGCAAGAAGGACAAGATAGAGCGGGTTTCTGGTATTTATGTGCTGGAAACGGAAAAAGCCTGGGCCACACAAGCGGTTATAAGGAAGTGGCTTGATTTAATGCTGCCGCTTGTTATGCGAGGGAGCAAAAGAGGGATGCTGATCTGGGATGCAGCCAGCACACACCGGGCTAAAGACATGAAAAACTTCCTTCATGAGCGACGTATCGACCAGATCATGATTCCGGCAGGGATGACGGCTTATCTCCAGACTCTGGATATCGCCATAAACAAGCCCTTCAAGGACAATCTGCGTGCGGAAATCAATGACTACATTGAAAACCGTATGGAGAGGAACGTACGTGGGAACTTTGTTAAGCCAAAACTGCCTGAGATTGTGAACTGGGTGAAGAATTCATGGGATAAGATCAGTGACACCTGCATTGAAAATGCACTGCGAGCTAGCTACCTGGACAAGGCCTGCTCATTTCAGGACAGTGCCATTGCTACCCATGAGAGATATGGGCCAATGATTCAGGCGGAAATGGATTCCTGAGAGTCCCAAGAAAATCCACAGGAACCTCAGAGTGTGGATGTTTACGATGATGTTCCTGAAGATGATGACATGGTTGTCATCGAATAAATCTTGTTTTATCTTCCAGTATAACTTATTCAGACTGTTCATTGTTACCGTTTTTCATTGTTTTAAATGTTTTACATGTTATACATGGAAATACCGTCATGATACGGTTGTAACAAGACATTCTTGGCACTTTCTTGGGCACTTGGTTTAATAAAACTGTTTTGTGGTGAACACCACACTGTTCAGCTTGTTAATCAATGTTATTTTTTGGTTAAAACAAAAATCGTCATTTTTTTTTTTCTAATATAAGACATACCCCGAAAGTAAGACATAGTGGGACTTTTGGGGGTCAAAAGAATGTAAGACACTGTCTTATATTTCGGGGAAACACGGTACCAAATTTTCCTTCCTCGCCATCACTGAAACCTGGCTCACCCCTTCTGACAGAGCCTCTCCTGCTGCACTTTCATATGGTGGCATCCACCTTTCTCACACCCCCCGCCCCAGCAGCAAACATGGCAGAGGAGTTGGTTTTCCCACTTCACCACCTGGCTACTTCATTTCCTTTCAGCGGACATCCCTACTATCATCATGGGCGACTTCAACATCCCCATTGACACTTCCCTCTCAGCTGCCACTAAACTTATATCTCTCACTTCCTCCTTCGGCCTCACTCAATGGTCTTCTACAGCCACCCACAAAGATGGCCACACACTGGACCTCATCTTCACCTGCCTCTGCTCCCTATCTAACCTATCTAACTCACCTCTTCCTCTCTCTGACCACAACCTTCTCACATTCTCTTCCCTCTCCACTCCATGTCTACAATCCCCACCCCATAAACCTTTCCCACCCTCGCAGAAATCTTAAACACCTTGACCTACACTCATTCTCTGAATCCCTCCTCCCTCTCACAGATATAAGTTCCTTACACAATGCGGATGACGCTGCTGCTCTATATAACACCACAATAGCTGTAGCTTTGGAATCTGCTGCCCCACTTACACATACCAAAGCTCGCAAAATCAACAGACAGCCCTGGCACGCCAGCCTGACCAAAGAACAGAGGCGAGCTTCCAGGGCTGCTGAGCGCAGATGGAAAAGATCCCACTCCAATGAGCACTTCATCGCATTCACACAGTCCCTCACTACTTTCAAGACCACACTCGCCACAGCTAAACAAACCTACTTCTCATCTCTCATATCCTCCCTGTCTCACAACCCTAAACAGTTATTCAAGACCTTCAATTCTCTCCTCCGTCCCCCAGCACCTCTTCCCTCCCCACTCATCTCAGCTGAAGACTTTGCCTCTTTTTTCAAGCAGAAGTGTTATGATTGAGTCACCGTAGGAGGCAAAAACAGAAATGCTAGTTAAGTCCAGAAAACCAGAGAAGTTGGCAGCTATCGGATTGCAGATCCCTGAACTTATCAACACAACTAGCAGTAGCCGTGGGGGGTTCCTACGATGCCCTAGACCCCTCGATCACAGCAGGAGAATTAAATAGGCCTAAAGAAAGAACGGGGAAATCTAAACTGCCCCAGAGCAGACCCCAAAGCAATAGGCAGCCCCCAACATATAATGACGGTGAAGCAAGATGAAAACACTAACACAGACAGAAAGATAGACTGAGCAAAGACGGGGCCCAAGCTAACTACATAGGAAAGGACAGGAAGGCTGCTGTCTGCAATCCGTGAAAAACCCTATGAAAATAAGAGCCAACAGACTGACAGTGAAAAAGGCCCTGAAGACGCTAGGCTTCAAAAAGCTATGTCAGTACTCAGGAATATTCTGAAGACAGCGCAACAGGCAAAAGGAGATTGAGCTCACCCCAGCAGGGAATGGCAAAATCCAGAAAAACAAGGAAAACAAAAACAAAACACAAATGCAACAGGCAAAGCAAAAAACTTAGCTTTAGAGGAGCAGGAATCAGACTGGTGTCCTAGAAGTCCACAGAGAAATCACCCGCAGGGCAGAAGGGCGTCAGCAGCCTTATATCCAGTCCGTGACTCCACTCATCCAGTCATCCTCATTAGACTCAGGTGCCTGATAATCAGGCTCATTACCTTCCTTTACCAGAATAGGGAGTTCACCAGACCTCAGTGATGAAGGGGAAATTGAACTCACAACACAGAAGATTGATAACATCAGAGACAGTTTTGGTCAACAACCCCCAGAGCCCTTCCTCCCGACTTCCCAGCCCTCAACCTCCAAAACCAACTTCTCCACCATTACAGAAGATCGACTCTCCACTCTACTCTCAAGATCACACCTCACCACCTGTGCATTTGACCCGAAACCATCCCACTTCATCCCAAACCTCACCACAGTCTTCATCCCAACCCTAACCCATCTCTTCAACCTATCACTAACAACTGGTGTTTTCCCCTCAAGCTTTAAACATGCCTCCATCACACCTATCCTCAAAAAGCCCTCTCTTGACCCATCCTCTGTATCTAGCTATCGCCCTATATCACTTCTCCCCTATGCCTTCAAGCTACTGGAACAAGACGTCTACCTTGAACTGTCCTCCCATCTCTCTTCTTGCTCCCTCTTTGACCGCTTACAATCTGGCTTCCGGTCACACCACTCCACTGAAACTGCCCTTACTAAGGTCACCAATGACCTCTTAACCGCCAAGAGCAAGCGACACTACTCTGTCCTCCTCCTTCTGGACCTGTCGGCTGCCTTTGACACAGTGGACCATTCCCTATTATTACATACCCTATCATCCCTTGGCATCAGAGACTTGGCCCTATCCTGGATTTCATCATACCTAACAGACCGGACATTCAGCATCTCCCACTCACACACCACCTCCTCACCTTGCCCCCATCTGTCGGAGTCCCACAAGGTTCAGTCCTAGGACCCCTGCTCTTCTCCATTTACACTTTTGGCCTGGGACAGCTCATAGAATCTCATGGCTTTCAGTATCATCTCTATGCTGATGACACACAGATCTACATCTCTGGACCAGATATCACCTCCCTACTAACCAGAATCCCTCAATGTCTGTCCACTAGAGTTGAGCGATACCGTCCGATACTTCAAAGTATCGGATCGGAATGGATCGGCCGATCTTAAAAAAAAGTATCGGTATCGCCGATTCCGATACCGGAAGTCCCATTCAAGTCTATGGGACTTCCGGTATCGGAATAAGAAAAATCCTGTTTTTCCCTTGTACAGCCTCTCTGGGGTCTGTACGGGCCTTTCGGGGGGCTGTGCCGGCCTGCCAGGGGGTCTGTGCAGGCTCCGGTGGTCTGTGCCGGCCTGCCGGGGGGCTGTGCCGGCCTGCCAGGGGGGCTGTGCAGGCTCCGGTGGGCTGTGCCGGCCTGCCGGGGGGCTGTGCCGGCCTGCCGGGGGGCTGTGCAGGCTCCGGTGGTCTGTGCCGGCCTGCCGGAGGGCTGTGCAGGCTCCGGGGGGCTCTGCCGGCCTGCCGGGGGGCTGTGCAGGCTTCGGGGGTCTGTGCAGGCATCGTCCGATGGGACTACAAGTCCCATCGGGCGATGCCTGCTACCATGACAGTGATTGACACATTAGCCAATGATGGGACAGTAGTAGTCCCATCATCCGGCTAATGTGTTGAATGTAAAAAAAAAAAAAAAAAAAAAATACATGCTACATACATACAACATGCATACTACATACATGCTACATTCATACTACATACTACATACATGCTACATTCATACTACATACTACATACATGCTACATTCATACTACATATATACTACATGCAACATACATACTACATACATACTACATGCAACATACATACTACATATATACTACATGCATGCAACATGCATACTACATATATACTACATGCTACATACATACTACATATATGCTACATACATACTACATATATACTACATGCATGCTACATACATACTACATACATACTACATATATGCTACATACATACTACATGCTACATACATACTACATATATACTACATGCATGCTACATACATACTACATGCTACATACATACTACATATATACTACATACATACCACATACATACTACATACATACTACATACATACTACATGCTACATACATACTACATATATACTACATGCATGCTACATACATACTACATGCTACATACATACTACATGCTACATACATACTACATACATACTACATGCATGCTACATACATACTACATGCTACATACATACTACATATATACTACATGCATGCTACATACATTCTACATGCTACATACATAATACATATATACTACATACATACTACATGCATGCTACTTACATACTACATGCTACATACATACTACATATATACTACATGCATGCTACATACATACTGCATGCTACATGCATGCTACATACATACTACATACATACTACATGCTACATACATACCACATATATACTACATACATACTACATACAATACATTCATACAATACATACATAGACATACAGTACATATAACATAGAGTAACATACTTACCAATAGTTGTCACATTGTTCCCCGAAGCCATTGTCTTTTACGGAATAAATATTAGCATAATAAACCACAAAAATACTCACCCACGATCCGAAGCAGTCCACGAGTGTGTCCCACGATGATCTTGGGTAGAGAACTGCAGCATCAGCTGTTGCTGCCGTTCTCTACGGGCTGCAGGAATCCAATGACGGAAGGTAGGTATCCTTCCGCACTGTATTCCTCCGCCACTTAAAAAAAAAAAAGTCCCTAGTCTCACTTTATGCCATTGCTGTGTGGGAAATTCCCACGCAGCAATGGCATAAAGTGAGACTAGGGACTTTTTTTTTTTAAGTGGCGGAGGAATACAGTGCGGAAGGATACCTACCTTCCGTCATTGGATTCCTGCAGCCCGTAGAGAACGGCAGCAACAGCTGATGCTGCAGTTCTCTACCCAAGATCGTCGTGGGACACACTCGTGGACTGCTTCGGATCATGGGTGAGTATTTTTGTGGTTTGTTATGTTAATATTTATTCCGTAAAAGACAATGGCTTCGGGGAACAATGTGACAAGTATTGGTAAGTATGTTACTCTATGTTATATGTACTGTATGTCTATGTATGTATTGTATGAATGTATTGTATGTAGTATGTATGTAGTATATATGTGGTATGTATGTAGCATGTAGTATGTATGTAGTATGTATGTAGCATGCATGTAGCATGCAGTATGTATGTAGCATGCATGTAGTATATATGTAGTATGTATGTAGCATGTAGTATGTAAGTAGCATGCATGTAGTATGTATGTAGTATATATGTATTATGTATGTAGCATGTAGAATGTATGTAGCATGCATGTAGTATATATGTAGTATGTATGTAGCATGTAGTATGTATGTAGCATGCATGTAGTATGTATGTAGTATGTATGTAGTATATATGTTGTATGTATGTAGCATGTAGTATGTATGTAGCATGCATGTAGTATATATGCAGTATGTATGTAGCATGTAGTATGTATGTAGCATGCATGTAGTATGTATGTAGTATGCATGTAGTATATATGTAGTATGTATGTAGCATGTAGTATGTATGTAGCATGCATGTAGTATATATGTAGTATGTATGTAGCATGTAGTATGTATGTAGCATGCATGTAGTATGTATGTAGTATGTATGTAGTATATATGTAGTATGTATGTAGCATGTAGTATGTATGTAGTATATATGTAGTATGTATGTAGCATGTAGTATGTATGTAGCATGCATGTAGTATGTATGTAGTATGTATGTAGCATGTAGTATGTATGTAGCATGCATGTAGTATATATGTAGTATGTATGTAGTATGTATGTAGTATATATGTGTTATGTATGTAGTATGTATGTAGTATATATGTGGTATGTATGTAGTATGTATGTAGTATGTATGTAGCATGTAGTATGTATGTAGCATGCATGTAGTATGTATGTAGTATTTTTTTTTTTTTAACATTTAACACATTAGCCGGATGATGGGACTACTACTGTCCCATCATTGGCTAATGTGTCAATCACTGTCATGGTAGCAGGCATCACCAGATGGGACTTGTAGTCCCATCGGACGATGCTTGCACAGACCCCCGGACATCAGCACAGCCCCCCGGCAGGCCGGCACAGCCCCCCGGCAGGCCGGTACAGACCCCCACAGGGTGCACAGACCACCGGCAGGCCGGCACAGCTCCCCGGCAGGCCGGTACAGACCCCCACAGGGTGCACAGACCACCAGCAGGCCGGCACAGCCCCCCGGCAGGCCGGTACAGACCCCGGGCAGTCCACACAGCCCCCCGGCAGGCCGGCAGAGACCCCCGGAAGGCCCGAAATGACGGCGCATCATGATGCGCACACACCGCGCATCATGATGATGTCAGGCTGTCAATCAACTTGAACTTCCGATTCCGATGCCGACTTCCGATATTGAAAAAATATCGGAAGTCGGTATCGGAATTCCGATACAGCAAGTATCGGCCGATACCCGATACTTGCGGTATCGGAATGCTCAACACTACTGTCCACTATTTCATCCTTCTTCTCCGCTAGATTTCTGAAACTTAACATGGACAAAACAGAATTCATCATCTTTCCCCATCTCACGTGACCCCCCCAACGAACCTATCCATTACAGTAAATGGCTGCCCACTCTCCCCAGTCCCACAAGCTCGCTGCCTCGGGGTAATCCTTGACGCTGATCTCTCCTTCAAACCACATATCCAAGCCCTTTCCACTTCCTGCCGACTCCAACTCAAAAATATTTCACGAATCTGTTCATTCCTCAACCAAAAATCTGCAAAAACCCTAGTCCATGCCCTCATCATCTCTTGTCTTGACTACTGTGACCTCCTGCTTTGTGGCCTCCCCTCGAACACTCTCGCACCCCTCCAATCTATTCTAAACTCTGCTGCCCGACTAATCCACCTGTCCCCCTGCTATTCCCCAGCTTCTCCCCTCTGTCAATCCCTTCACCGGCTCCCCATTGCCCAGATACTCCAGTACAAAACCCTAACCATGATATACAAAGCCATCCACAACCTGTCTCCTCCATACATCTGTGACCTCGTCGCCCGGTACTTTCCTGCATGCAACCTCTGATCCTCACAAGATCTCCTTCTCTACTCCCCTCTTATCTCCTCTTCCCACAATCGCATACAAGATTTCTCTCGCTCATCACCCCATCTCTGGAACTCTCTACCACAACATATCAGACTCTCACCTACCATCGAAACCTTCAAAAAGAGCCTGAAGACCCACCTCTTCCGACAAGCCTATAAACTGCAGTAACCACCGATCGACCAAACCGCTGCATGACCAGCTCTACCCTTGCCTACTGTATTCTCACCCATCCCTTGTAGATTGTGAGCCTTCGCGGGCAAGGTCCTCTCTCCTCCTGTACCAGTTATGACTTGTATTGTTTAGAAAATAACAAACAATCGATATACTTCCTGATCCACAGAAATCCACGAGGGTCCCACGCCGATTTTCCGTGGAGAACAGCAGCATCAGCTGATGCGACCACTCTCTAGGGGCTTCAATAATCCAATGACGGGAGGTAGGTATCCTTCCGCACTGTATTCCTCCGCCACTGTAACAAAATAGTCCCTAGTCTCACTTTTGGCATTGCTGTGTGAGAAAAATACCACGCAGCTTTTGCCATAAAGTGAGACTAGGGACTACTTTTTACAGTGGCGGAGGAATACAGTGCGGAAGGATACCTACCTCCCGTCATTGGATTATTGAAGCCCCTAGAGAGCGGTCGCATCAGCTGATGCTGCTGTTCTCCACGGGAAATCAGTGTGGGACCCTCGTGGATTTCTGCGGATCAGGGAGTATATCGCTTGTTTGTTATTTTCTAATTTTTTATAGATGACACTGGCTTTGGGGATCAAAGTGACAAGTATTGGTGAGTATGTACTCTGTGTTATATGTACTGTATGTCTATGTATGTATTGTATGAATGTTTGAATGTATTGTATGCAGTATGTATGTAGTATGTATGCAGTATGTAGTATGTATGTATGTTGTATGTCTGTAGCATGTTGTATGTATGTAGCATGTACTATGTATGTATGTTGTATGAATGTAGTATATATGAAGCATGTATATAGAATGTAGTATGTATGTATGTATGTTGTATGAATGTAGTATATATGTAGTATGTATGTAGTATATATGTACGTTGTATGAATGTAGTATATATGTAGCATGTATGTAGCATGTATGTATGTTGCATGAATGTAGTATACAGTATATGTAGCATGTATGTAGCATGTAGTATGTATGTAGTATGAATGTAGTATATATGAAGTATGTATGTAGTATATACAGTGGGGAAAAAAAGTATTTAGTCAGTCAGCAATAGTGCAAGTTCCACCACTTAAAAAGATGAGAGGCGTCTGTAATTTACATCATAGGTAGACCTCAACTATGGGAGACAAACTGAGAAAAAAAAATCCAGAAAATCACGTTGTCTGTTTTTTTTTCATTTTATTTGCATATTATGGTGGAAAATAAGTATTTGGTCAGAAACAAGCAATCAAGATTTCTGGCTCTCACAGACCTGTAACTTCTTCTTTAAGAGTCTCCTCTTTCCTCCACTCATTACCTGTAGTAATGGCACCTGTTTAAACTTGTTATCAGTATAAAAAGACACCTGTGCACACCCTCAAACAGTCTGACTCCAAACTCCACTATGGTGAAGACCAAAGAGCTGTCAAAAGACACCAGAAACAAAATTGTAGCCCTGCACCAGGCTGGGAAGACTGAATCTGCAATAGCCAACCAGCTTGGAGTGAAGAAATCAACTGTGGGAGCAATAATTAGAAAATGGAAGACATACAAGACCACTGATAATCTCCCTCGATCTGGTGCTCCACACAAAATCCCACCCCGTGGGGTCAGAATGATCACAAGAACGGTGAGAAAAAATCCCAGAACCACGCGGGGGACCTAGTGAATGAACTGCAGAGAGCTGGGACCAATGTAACAAGGCCTACCATAAGTAACACACTACGCCACCATGGACTCAGATCCTGCAGTGCCAGACGTGTCCCACTGCTTAAGCCTGTACATGTCCGGGCCCGTCTGAAGTTTGCTAGAGAGCATTTGGATGATCCAGAGGAATTTTGGGAGAATGTCCTATGGTCTGATGAAACCAAACTGGAACTGTTTGGTAGAAACACAACTTGTCGTGTTTGGAGGAAAAAGAATACTGAGTTGCATCCATCAAACACCATACCTACTGTAAAGCATGGTGGTGGAAACATCATGCTTTGGGGCTGTTTCTCTGCAAAGGGGCCAGGACGACTGATCCGGGTACATGAAAGAATGAATGGGGCCATGTATCGTGAGATTTTGAGTGCAAACCTCCTTCCATCAGCAAGGGCATTGATGATGAAACGTGGCTGGGTCTTTCAACATGACAATGATCCAAAGCACACCGCCAGGGCAACGAAGGAGTGGCTTCGTAAGAAGCATTTCAAGGTCCTGGAGTGGCCTAGCCAGTCTCCAGATCTCAACCCTATTGAAAACCTTTGGAGGGAGTTGAAAGTCCGTGTTGCCAAGCGAAAAGCCAAAAACATCACTGCTCTAGAGGAGATCTGCATGGAGGAATGGGCCAACATACCAACAACAGTGTGTGGCAACCTTGTGAAGACTTACAGAAAACGTTTGACCTCTGTCATTGCCAACAAAGGATATATCACAAAGTATTGAGATGAAATTTTGTTTCTGACCAAATACTTATTTTCCACCATAATATGCAAATAAAATGAAAAAAAAACAGACAATGTGATTTTCTGGATTTTTTTTTCTCAGTTTGTCTCCCATAGTTGAGGTCTACCTATGATGTAAATTACAGACGCCTCTCATCTTTTTAAGTGGTGGAACTTGCACTATTGCTGACAGACTAAATACTTTTTTGCCCCACTGTATGTAGTATGTATGATTCAAGATTCAAAGAAGCTTTATTGGCAGGACTAAATACACATTAGTTTTGCCAAAGCAGATGTACAGAAGGGAATAGGGATAGGGACTGTAGGGATGTTGGCAAGGGGCTGTAGGAAAGGTGGATGGGGCAGATCCAGGATGGGGCTATAGAAGTCCATGGCATAGGGAAGGTGGATGGGGGCATGGGGGCAGATCCAGGTAGTATGTATGTATGTATGTTGTGTGAATGTAGCATATATGTAGTATGTATGTAGTATGTAGTATGTATGTATGTTGTATGAATGTAGTATATATGTAGCATGTATGTAGTATGTATGTATTTTGTATGAATGTAGTATATATGTAGTGTGTATGTAGTATATATGTATGTTGTATGAATGTAGTATATATGTAGCATGTATGTAGTATGTATGTATGTTGTATGAATGTAGTATATATGTAGTATGTATGTATGTTGTATGAATGTAGTATATATGTAGTATGTATGTAGTATGTAGTATGTAGTATGTATGTATGTTGTATGAATGTAGTATAGATGTAGCATGCATGTATTATGTATGTATGTTGTATGAATGTAGTACATATGTAGTATATATGTAGTATATATGTATGTTGTATGAATGTAGTATATATGTAGCATGTATGTAGTATGTATGTATGTTGTATGAATGTAGTATATATGTAGCATGTATGTAGAATGTATGTATGTTGTATGAATGTAGTATATATGTAGCATGTATGTAGTATGTATGCATGTTGTATGAATGTAGTATATATGTAGTATGTATGTAGTATATATGTATGTTGCATGAATGTAGTATATATGTAGCATGTATGTAGTATGTATGTATGCTGTATGAATGTAGTATATATGTAGCATGTATGTAGTATGTACGTATGCATGTATGTTGTATGAATGTAGTATGTATGTAGTATGTATGTATGAATGTTGTATATATGTAGTATGTATGTATGTAGTATGTTTTTTTTGTTTTTTTACATTCAACACATTAGCCGGATGATGGGACTACTACTGTCCCATCATTGGCTAATGTGTCAATCACTGTCATTGTAGCAGGCATCGCCCGATGGGACTTGTAGTCCCATCGGACGATGCCTGCACACACACAAGACCCCCGGTAGGCCCGCACAGTCCACCGGCAGTCGGCACAGGCCCCCGGCAGCTGGCACAGACCACCAACAGCCGGTACAGGTCCCCGAGAGGCCCGTACAGACCACCGGCAGCCGGCACATGCCCCCGGCAGCCGGCACAGACCACTGACAGCCGGCACAGGCCCCCGAGAGGCCCGTACAGACCACTGACAGCCAGCACAGGCCCCCAAGAGGCCCATACAGACCACCGGCAGCCGGCACAGGCCCCCGACAGTTGGCACAGACCCCCGAGAGGCCTGCACGGACCACTGACAGCCGGCACAGGCCCCCGACAGTCAGCACAGACCCCCGAGAGGCCCGCACAGACCCCGCCCACACACACAGACACGCACAGTGTCTGCCCACGCACCGCCCACACTCTTCCCCCCTCCCGAACAGGATGTAAAAGGCAAGAAAGGGGTTTTTTTTAACTCCGATATTTCTGTCCCATTGACTTGAATGGGACTTCCGGTATCAGACCACCGGCAGCTGGCACAGACCCCTGACAGTCGGCACAGACCCCCGCAGTCGGCACAGACCCCCCCACAGTCGGCACAGACCACGCATCATGATGCGCACAGACCGCGCATCATGATGACATCATTTCAGCAGCCAATCACAGCCACAACAGTGGCTCATTGCATTATGGGGACTTCCGATACAGGTATCCGATATTGAAAAAATATCGGTACTCGGTATCGGAATTTCGATGCAGCGAATATCGGCCGATACCCAAAATTTGCAGTATTGGAATGCTCAACACTACTCATAACACATCTAGATAAGCTCCTTGGGGGTCTAGTTTCCAAAATGGGGGCACTTTTGGGGGGTTTCCACTCTTTAGGCACATCAGGGGCTCTGTAAACGCACCATGACGCCCGCAGAACATTCCATCAAAGTCTGCATTCCAAAATAGTGCTCATTCCCTTCCGAGCTCTCCCATGTGCCCAAACATTGGTTCCCCCCACATATGGGGTATCAGCGTACTCAGGAAAAATTGCGCAACAACTTTTGTGGTCCAATTTCTCCTGTTACCCTTGGGAAAATAAAAAATAATGGGCTAAAAAATCATTTTTGAGAAAAAAAAGTTTTTATATTTTCACTACTCTGCGCTAAAAACTTCTGTGAAGCACTTGGGGGTTCAACGTGCTCACCACACATCTAGATAAATTCTGTAAGGAGTCTAGTTTCCAAAACGGTGTCACTTGTGGGGTTTTTTCACTGTTTAGACACATCAGGAGCTCTCCAAACGCAACATGGCATCCAATCTCAATTCCAGCCAATTCTGCATTGAAAAAGTGAAATGATTCTGCTTCCCTTCTGATCTTTGCCATGCGCCCAAACAGTGGTTTACCCCCACATATGGGGTATGGGCATACTCAGGAGAAATTGAATAACAACTTTGGTGTGTCTAATTTCTTCTGTTACCCTTATATAAATAAAAATTTGGGGGCGAAAATATCATTTTTGTGGAAAAAAATGATTTTATATTTTCACGGCTCTACGTTTAAACTTCTGTGAAGCACTTGAAGGTTCAAAGTGCTCACCACACATCTACATAAGTTCCTTAAGGGGTCTAGTTTCCAAAATGGGTCACTTGTTGGGGGTTTCCACTGTTTAGGCAAATCTGTAGCTCTCCAAACGCAACATGGCGTCCTATCTCAATTGCAGCCAATTCTGCATTGAAAAAGTCAAACGGCGCTCCTTCCCTTATGAGCTCTGCCGTGCACCCAAAAAGTGGTTTACCCCCATATTAGCATATTCAGGAGAAATTGCAAAACAAATTTTGTGGTTCATTTTCTCTTTTAATACAAAAAAATTGGTTCTGAAGTAAATTTTTAGCAAAAAAAGTTAAATGTTAATTTTTTCCTTCCACATTGCTTCAGTTCCTGTGAAGCACGTAAAGGGTTAATAAACTTCTTGAATGTGGTTTTGTGCACCTTGAGGGGTCTAGTTTTTAGAATGTTGTCACTTTTTAAATATGATGTGGTCCCTTAAAAAATGGTTTTGCAAATTTTGTTGTAAAAATGAGAAATCGCTGGTCAAATTTTAACCCTTATAACTTCCTAACAAAAGAAATGTTTCCAAAATTGTGCTGATATAAAGTAGACATGTGGGAAATGTTATTTAATCAGAAATTTGTGTGAAATATCTCTCTGATCTAAGGGCATAAAAATATAAATTTGAAAATTGCTAAATTTTAAACATTTTCGCCATATTTCCATTTTTTCATAAATAAACGCAAGTCATATCGAAAATTTTTTACCAAAAACATGAAGTACAATATGTCATGAAAAAACTGTCTCAGAATTACCAGGATCCGTTAAAGCATTCCAGAGTTATAACCTCATAAAATGACAGTGGTCAGAATTGTAAAAATTGGCCTGGTCATTAAGCTGCAAAATGGCTCTGTCACTAAGGGGTTAATATAAATGCCTATCATGTAGGATCAATTCTGATCACTGTATATAAAGGACATAAAAGTTTCAGAATAGGGGGTGGGGAATCTCCAGTGATTGTGCGGTAAACCTTTTCTCCAGCCACAGAGCAGATTCCCGAGGACCAAAGTGCAAGTGCGTGTGGTGCATGCAATGGAAGTTTACGTCAGTGAAGACATACTCTATGGGCGGAATTAGTGTGCAATGCAATACTGTTCCACAGAAGACAGCAGCATCTCCCGTGATATATATATATATGTACTAGCTGAAGAGCCCGATGCTGCCCGGGCTTAGTAACTAACTACGGTTAGTTATAACAAATTATAATGATTTATCTAATATATAAAGCTCAAGTGTGTGTATGTACAGTATGTATGTATGTATGTGTGTGTATGTCCGGGATTGGCATCCTCACCGTCGCAGCTAGAGCCACAAAATTTGGCACAGTCACACGTCTGGACCCCGAGAGCGTCCTAGGCTATGTTATGAGGTGAAATTTTTACCCCACGCGTTCCAATTCACCAAACAATTTTGCCCCTATCTACATAATGGGGAAAAAGTGTGTGTGTATCAAGCCCCGCCCCTCATTATGATGTCATAATGGTTGCCATGGCGACACTGATGTCATCATAGATTGCAAACCCTGCCACTCATTATGATGGTATATGGGCACTGGACTATGGGATGGAGGATATGTATGATGGGTATTTTGACATGGGACCATGGGATGGAGGATAATTATAATTTGTTATAACTAACCACAGCTAGTTACTATGCCCGGGCAGCGCCGGGCTCTTCAGCTACTATATCTAATATATAAAGCTCAAAGTGTGTATGTATGTATGTGTGTGTGTGTGTGTATGTCCGGGATAGGCATCCGCACCGTCGCAGCTACAGCCAAAAAATTTGGCACAGTCACACGTCTGGACCCCGTGAGTGTCCTAAGCTATGTTGTGAGGTGAAATTTTAACCCCGCGCGTTCCAATTCACCAAACAATTTTGCCCCTGTCTACGTAATGGGGAAAAAGTGTGTGCGCGTCAAGCCCCGCCCCTCATTATGATGTCATAATGCCCCTATCTACATAATGGGGAAACAGTGTGTGCATATCAAGCCCCGCCCCTCATTATGATGTCACAATGGTTGCCATGGCGACGCTGATGTCATCAAGCCCCGCCGCTCATTATGATGTCATAATGGTTGACTATGGGATGGAGGATGTGTGATGGGTATATGGGCACTGGACTGTGGGATGGAGGATATGTATGAAGGGTATATGGGCACGGGACTATGGGATGGAGGATGTGTGATGGGTATATGGGCACTGGACTATGGGATGGAGGATATGTATGAAGAGTATATGGGCACGGGACTATGGGATGGAGGATGTGTGATGGGTAAATGGGCACGGTACTATGGGATGGAGGATATGTATGATAGGTATATGGGCACGGGACTATCGGATGGAAGATATGTATGATGGGTATATGGGCATGGGACTATAAGAAGAAGGATATGTGATGGGTATATAGGCACTCGACTATGGGATGGCGAATATGTATGATGGGTAGTGTTGAGCATTCCGATACCGCAAGTATCGGGTATCGGCCGATACTTGCTGTATCGGAATTCCGATACCGACTTCCGATATTTTTTCAATATCGGAGTTCGGCATCGGAATCGGAAGTTCAAAGTTGATTGACAGCCTGACGTCATCATGATGCGCGGTGTGTACGCATCATGATGCGCCGTCATTTCGGGCCTTCCGGGGGTCTCTGCCGGCCTGCCGGGGGGCTGTGTGGACTGCCCGGGGTCTGTACCGGCCTGCCGGGGGGCTGTGCCGGCCTGCCGGTGGTCTGTGCACCCTGTGGGGGTCTGTACCGGCCTGCCGGGGGGCTGTGCCGGCCTGCCGGTGGTCTGTGCACCCTGTGGGGGTCTGTGCCGGCCTGCCGGGGGGCTGTGCCGGCCTGCCGGGGGGCTGTGCTGATGTCCGGGGGTCTGTGCAAGCATCGTCCGATGGGACTACAAGTCCCATCTGGCGATGCCTGCTACCATGACAGTGATTGACACATTAGCCAATGATGGGACAGTAGCAGTCCCATCATCCGGCTAATGTGTTAAATGTTAAAAAAAAAAAAAATACTACATACATACTACATGCATGCTACATACATACTACATGCTACATACATACTACATGCTACATACATACTACATATATACTACATGCATGCTACATACATACTACATGCTACATACATACTACATGCTACATACATACTACATATATACTACATACATACTACATACATACTACATGCTACATACATACCACATACATACTACATACATGCTACATACATACTACATGCTACATACATACTACATACATACTACATACATACTACATGCATGCTACATACATACTACATACATACTACATACATGCTACATACATACTACATGCTACATACATACCACATACATACTACATACATACTACATACATACTACATATATACTACATACATACTACATACATACTACATACATACTACATATATACTACATACATGCTACATACATACTACATATATACTACATACATGCTACATACATACTACATGCTACATACATACCACATACATACTACATACATGCTACATACATACTACATATATACTACATACATACTGCATACATACTACATACATACTACATGCATGCTACATACATACTACATACATACTACATACATGCTACATACATACTACATGTTACATACATACCACATACATACTACATACATACTACATACATACTACATGCTACATACATACTACATATATACTACATGCATGCTACATACATACTACATGCTACTTACATACCACATACATACTACATACATGCTACATGCTACATACATACTACATATATACTACATGCATGCTACAAACATACTACATATATACTACATGCATGCTACATACATACTGCATGCTACATGCATGCTACATACATACTACATACATACTACATGCTACATACATACTACATGCTACATACATACCACATATATACTACATACATACAATACATTCATACAATACATACATAGACATACAGTACATATAACATAGAGTAACATACTTACCAATACTTGTCACATTGTTCCCCGAAGCCATTGTCTTTTCCGGAATAAATATTAACATAACAAACCACAAAAATACTCACCCACGATCCGAAGCAGTCCACGAGTGTGTCCCACGACGATCTTGGGTAGAGAACTGCAGCATCAGATGATGCTGCCGTTCTCTACGGGCTGCAGGAATCCAATGACGGAAGGTAGGTATCCTTCCGCACTGTATTCCTCCACCACTTAAAAAAAAAAAAGTCCCTAGTCTCACTTTATGCCATTGCTGCGTGGGAAATTCCCACACAGCAATGGCATAAAGTGAGACTAGGGACTTTTTTTTTTTTAAGTGGCGGAGGAATACAGTGTGGAAGGATACCTACCTTCCGTCATTGGATTCCTGCAGCCCGTAGAGAACGGCAGCATCAGCTGATGCTGCAGTTCTCTACCCAAGATCGTCGTGGGACACACTCGTGGACTGCTTCGGATCGTGGGTGAGTATTTTTGTGGTTTGTTATGTTAATATTTATTCCGGAAAAGACAATGGCTTCGGGGAACAATGTGACAAGTATTGGTAAGTATGTTACTCTATGTTATATGTACTGTATGTCTATGTATGTATTGTATGAATGTATTGTATGTAGTATGTATGTAGTATATATGTGGTATGTATGTAGCATGTAGTATGTATGTAGTATGTATGTAGCATGCATGTAGCATGCAGTATGTATGTAGCATGCATGTAGTATATATGTAGTATGTATGTAGCATGTAGTATGTATGTAGTATGTATGTAGCATGCATGTAGCATGCAGTATGTATGTAGCATGCATGTAGTATATATGTAGTATGTATGTGGTATGTATGTAGCATGTAGTATGTATGTAGCATGCATGTAGTATGTATGTGTTATGTATGTAGCATGTAGCATGCATGTAGCATGCATGTAGTATGTATGTAGTATGTATGTAGTATGTATGTGGTATGTATGTGGTATGTATCTAGCATGCATGTAGTATGTATGTAGTATATGTGGTATGTATGTAGCATGTAGTATGTATGTAGCATGCAGTATGTATGTAGCATGCATGTAGTATATATGTAGTATATATGTAGTATGTATGTTGCATGTAGTATTTATGTAGTATGAATGTAGCATGTATGTAGTATGCATGTTGTATGTATGTAGCATGCATGTAGTATATATGTAGTATGTATGTAGTATTTATGTAGTATGAATGTAGCATGTATGTAGTAAGTAGTATGAATGTAGCATGTATGTAGTATGCATGTTGTATGTATGTAGCATGTATGTAGCATGTAATTTTTTTTTTTTTTTTTTTTACATTCAACACATTAGCCGGATGATGGGACTACTACTGTCCCATCATTGGCTAATGTGTCAATCACTGTCATGGTAGCAGGCATCGCCCGATGGGACTTGTAGTCCCATCGGACAATGCCTGCACAGACCCCCGAAGCCTGCACAGACCACCGGCAGGCCGGCACAGCCCCCCGGCAGGCCGGCACAGCCCCCCGGAGCCTGCACAGACCACCGGCAGGCCGGCACAGCCCCCCGGCAGGCCGGCACAGCCCACCGGAGCCTGCACAGACCACCGGCAGGCCGGCACAGCCCCCCGGCAGGCCGGCACAGACCACCGAAGCCTGCACAGCCCCCCGAAAGGCCCGTACAGACCCCAGAGAGTCTGTACAAGGCAAAAACAGGGTTTTTCTTATTCCGATACCGGAAGTCCCATAGACTTGAATGGGACTTCTGGTATCGGAATCGGCGATACCGATACTTTTTTAAAAGATCGGCCGATCCATTCCGATCTGATACTTTGAAGTATCGGACGGTATCGCTCAACTCTAATGATGGGTATATGGGCATGGGACTATGGGATAGAGGATGTGTGATGGGTATATGGGCATGGGACTATGGGATAGAGGATGTGTGATGGGTATATGGGCAATCGACTATGGGATGGAGGATATGTATGATGGGTATATGGGCACGGGACTATGGGATGGAGGATAACTATAATTTGCTATAGCTAACCACAGTTAGTTACTATGCCCGGGCAGTGCCGGGCTCTTCAGCTAGTATATATATATAGCCACATTCACTATAATATCCCACATCATTCCGTCAGCAAGAGCTACCGGACAACAACCCCTAATATCTCACATCGTCCCATCAGCCAGAGCCACCGGACTACTGCCCCTAATATCCCACATCATCCCGTCAGGCAGAGCCACCGGACTACTACCCCTAATATCCCACATTATTCCGCCAGCCAGAGCCACAGGAAAACTACCACTAATTTCCCACATCATCTCATCAGCCAGAGCCACTGGACTACTACCCCTAATATCCCACATCATCCCATCAGCCTGGGGTCAGTACCAAAGCGCAGAGTGGATTTTCCCTCACTTCCATACAGGAGATCCCTTTAAGAGAGCCTGGGGTCAGTACCAGAGCATTTGGAGGCAATTGCCCTCACTTCCATACAGGAGATCCCTTTAAGAGAGCCTGGGGTCAGTACCAGAGCATTTGGAGGCAATTGCCCTGACTTCCATACTGAAGATCCCTTTAAGAATGGTCTGGGGTCAGTACTAAAGCACAGAGTGGATTTGCCCTAACTTCCATACCAATGTTCCCTTTAAGAGACCCTGGGGTCAGAACCACAGAGCTGAGTGGAACGGTCCTAACTTCCATACCATGGATCCCTTTAAGAGAGGCCTGGGGTCAGAACCAAAGCGCTGGATGGATTTGCACTGACTTCCATACCAATGATCCCTTTAAGAGGGAAGATGTGCTACGGATGGAGGATGTGTGATGGGGAAATGGGCAGGGAGAAGGGGATTCATTTCTGTCATGTGGTCTCTGTTCCTTTCAGGGGACAGACAAAGGCTGGGAGCTTATGTTCCCAGGGATGCTAGATTTCTCCCACCATGTCAGTGTCTGCTGAGGTGTTGTGAAGTGGGAAAACTTGCTCATAGTAACCAATCACAGCTTAGCTTCTTTAACCAGCTCTGTTGAAATGAAAGATGCTTCGTGATTGTTTGAAGATACACACACACACACATTTATATATATATATATATATATATATATATATATATATATATATATAGTGAGGGAAATAAGTATTTGATCCCTTGCTGATTTTGTAAGTTTGGCCACTGACAAAGACATGAACAATCTATAATTTTAAGGGTAGGTTATTAAGTAATGCATTGAGCGGTAGAATGTGAAAAATAGAATCCAGAAAATCACATTGCATAAATTCTATAAATTTAATTGCATTTTGCAGTGAGAAATAAGTATTTTAGCCCCTACCAACCAATAAGAGTTCTGGCTCCTAAAGACCAGTTATGCGCTCCTAATCAACTTGCATTAAAGACAGCTGTCTTACATATTCACCTTTATAAAAGACTCCTGTCCACAGACTCAATTAATCAGTCAGACTCTATCCTCTAAACCTCTACAATGTGGGCAAGACCAAAGAGCTTTCTAAGGATGTCAGGGACAAGATCATAGACCTGCACAAAGCTGGAATGTACTACAAAATCATAAATAAGATGCTGGTTGAGAAGGAGACAGCTGCAATAGTAAATACAAAATGATTGTCAATCAACATCGATCTGTGGCACCATGCAAAATCTCACCTCGTGGGCTATCCTTGATCATGAAGAAGGTGAGAGTTCAGCTTAAAACTACAAAGGGGACTTTTTAATGATCTCAAGGCAGCTGGGACCACCATTACTCGGGTCAAACCATTTTTTGATGCTCGGGTGCTCGACCTGAGCAATGAGCCCAAAGTAATTCTATTGGAAGCACAAGATTTTTTTACCCGCCCCCCCCCGAGGCCTTTTAAGAGTCTAAAGACTGCGGAAATCTATGAGAAAAATGCTCAAATGACATGGGAACAGCATAAGGAAGACCCCTGGAAGCATTTCTGACTACCAGGTCACTGCTGTGAACAATGTTGTGTTTGAAATTTAGCTGAGAATATGTGTGTCTGTCTGCGGCTGTCTGCGTGTGTGCGCAGCTGTCTCTGTGTGTGCAGTAGACTGTGTGTATGTGTAGATGTCTACGGGTGTGTGCAGGTGTCTGTGTGTGCAGGTGTCTGTGTGTATTCTGCTGGCTGTGTGTGTGTGCGGCTGTGTGTGAGTGTCTGTGTGTGCGTGTGTCTGCCGGTGTGTGCGGATGTCTGTGTGTGCTGTAACGCTACTGCCAATACTGTCGGTCACAGCGCTGCAGGATCATGCTGTCAGATGTCAGCGTGATTCCACAGCTGACTGTGACCTGAAGCGGTGAAGCAGGCTTGGCCCGATGAGACTACTGCTCCCATCGGGCTATCTCTGGTGTCACTGATAACAGTTACAACAGGTGCTTCTGATGGGAGAGTAGTATCATCTGCTGATGACTGGGCTGATGAGACTACTGCTCCCATCTGGCTATCTCTGGTGTCACTGATAACAGTGACAACAGGTGTCGCTGATGAGATAGTAGTGTCATCTGCCGGGACCTGTGCTCATTGCTAAAAGAAAAGTAAATTTACATATATATTCATTATTCACATAATACTTACAAATCGATACCTAATGTATACATATTCAAATAGAAACGAAAATACATTACACTCATTGCACTCCAAATCCCCGATGCCCTCATCTCCTAGAATTAACGTAAAATAATAAACCGATATATGCTTCCTGTTCGCTGTAGTCCATGGTAATCCAGATTGTCCCACGGCGATGTCACATGTAGAACAGTCACATAGGGAGATGTAACTGGTCTACCCGACTGGCAATACACTGACAGGAGATAATTGCCCTTGCAGTGTATCAGCTGATTGGCTCCATGCTGTCACTTATCGCACCTCTGCATGAGAAAGTTCTCACTCAGCAGTACTGCCATAAAGTGAGACCACCAGAGTGATGAACTCCGGTGAAATCTGATGGTGAGGCACATACACTGCGGGAGATATTACCTCATGTCAGTGTATCACAGATTCCATGTAGAGTGGTCACATTTCTCGATGTGACCGTTCTACATGTGAGATCATTGTGGGACACTCTGTAAATGGACTAAGGCAGACAATATTATTGTTGGTTTATTATTTTATTTTGTTGCTGGAGATGAGGGAGTCGGGGATTAGGCAATACAGTAAGTATGGTTAATTAAGATTAATAAAGGACTTTATTCTGGCTGTCTCTTTATTTACCATATAACTATAGGATTAGTAATGGACACTCACACACAGTCGCTCACAGGCACAGACACCTGTACATAGCCACACACTCAGACACAGCATGTGATGAGCATGGTTGCACCAGGTCTGAAATAGACTTGATGAAGCTGTGCAGCCAGCCAATCACTGTAATGCCATAACCAACATGGCTGTGGCATTACAGTGCATGGCAGAAAATCCCTGCATGTTCATTGGCTCTCTAAAGAGTGCCAAACATGCAAGGCGGAGACCCGAGCTCCTGTAAGCACTGCGATGCACCTGCCAGCACCGAATAGTGGTGAGCATGCTCGTTCATCACTACTGGTAACACTTTACACTGTAAAGGTTTAAAATCATGCAATGTCCGCAAGGCCCCCTGCTCAAGAAAGCACATGTGCAGGCCCATTTGAAGATTTCCAATAAACACATGGATGAGTCTGTGAATAATTGGGAGAAGGTGCTGTGGTCAGATGAGACAAAAATTGAGATCTTTGGCATAAACTCAACTTGCCATGTTTGGAGGAAGAGAAATGCTGCCTATGACTCTGAGAACACCACTGCCACTGTCAAGCATAGTAACATAGTAACATAGTTAGTAAGGCTGAAAAAAGACATTAGTCCATCCAGTTCAGCCTATAAAATTCTGTCAGAATAAATCCCCAGATCTACGTCCTTCTAAAGAACCTAACAATAACTGTAAGATACAATATTGTTACGCTCCAGGAAAACATCTAGGCCTCTCTTGAACCCTTCGACTGAGTTCGCCATCACCACCTCCTCAGGCAGGGAATTCCAGATTCTTACTGCCCTAACAGTAAAGAATCCTCTTCTATGTTGGTGAAAAAACCTTTTCTCCTCCAGATGCAGAGAATTCCTCCTTGTGACCATCACCTTCCTTGGTATAAACAGATCCTCGGAGAGATATTTGTATTGTCCCCTTATATACTTATACATGGTTATTAGATCCCCCCTCAGCCGTCTTTTTCTAGACTAAATAATCCCAATTTTGCTAATCTCTCTGGATATTGTAGTTCCCCCATCGCCTTTATTAATTTTGTTGCCCTCCTTTGTACCCACTCTAGTTCCATTATATCCTTCCTGAGCACCGGTGGCCAAAACTGTACACAGTACTCCATGTGCGGTCTAACCAGAGATTTGTACAGAGACAGTATAATGCTCTCATCATGTGTATCCAGACCTCTTTTAATGCACCCCATGATTCTGTTTGCCTTGGCAGCCACTGCCTGACACTGGCTGCTCCAGGTAAGTTTATCATTAACTAGGATCCCCAAGTCCTTCTCCATGTCAGATTTACCCAGTGTTTTACCGTTCAGTGTGTAATGGAGATATTGATTCCTTCTTCCCATGTGTATAACCTTACATTTAACATTGTTAAACTGCATCTGCCACCTTTCGGCCCAAGTTCCCAACTTATCTAGATCCATCTGTAGCAGAATACTATCTTCTCTTGTATTGACTGCTTTACATAGTTTTGTATCATCTGCAAATATCGATATTTTACTGTGCAAACCTTCTACCAGATCGTTATTAAATATGTTGAAGAGAATAGGTCTCAACACTGAGGACTGGTTTTTCCAGCAGGACAATGCGCCATGCCACACAGCTAGGTTAATCAATGTGTGGATGAAGGACCACCACATCAAATCCCTGTCATGGCCACCCCAATCTCCAGATCTGACCCCCATTGAAAACCTCTGGAATGTAATCAAGAGGAAGATGGATAGTCACAAGCCATCAAACAAAGAAGAACTGCTTCAATTTTTGGCATAATGTCACTCAAAAGCAGTGTGAAAGACTGGTGGAAAGCATGCCAAGACACATGAAAGCTGTGATTAAAAATCATGGTTATTCCACAAAATATTGATTTCTGGACTCTTCCTGAGTTAAAACATTAGTATTGTTGCTTCTAAATGATTATGAACTTGTTTTCTTATTTGAGGTCTGCAAGCACTGCAGTTTTTTGTTATTTTGACCATATCTCATTTCATGAAAATAAATACAAAATGTAATGCTTCCTCTAAAAATTTAGATAAATCCCTTTGAAATACAGAAGTGCGATCACTTTTAAGTTTACAATGAGAACTCTCATCCTTCAAAATTTTCATGTATTCCCTATAGTAAAGAGAAGCATTTACTAAGACTATGCCTCCACCCTCATCTACTGAACGTATAAGCAGATCCTTATTTTGATTAAGATCTATCAATGACAATCTTTCACTAGGGGAGAGATTGTCTCTGTTTATGTGATTGTTTTGATCTAGTACAAGTAGTTTCCTTTCTGCAAATTCTGGGAACTGATACAATACACATGGTCTAGAATGAATAAAATAGAAGAAAGGATTGTGCATGGGAAGCAATTTGTTGAGAGAACTAACCTCCTGGTGTGACTCAGATTTGGAATCGCTGGTGCATCGTTGAGGAGATCTGCCTGTTTGACAGCTTACTAGCGACCATTTAGAGACGCACCAGCAATCCCTACCAGGTTGTATTGTTGATGGGACCCCTGGTGCTTCGCTAGTGAAACGGGACCCTTAAGAGTGTCAGACAAATTCATAGAATCATAGAATTGTAGAGTTGGAAGGGACCTCCTGGGCCATCTAGTCCAACCCCCTGCTCAAAGCAGGATTCGCTAAATCATCCCAGTCAGATGTCTGTCCAGCCTCTGTTTGAAGACTTCCATTGAAGGAGAACTCACCACTTCTCGTGGCAGCTTGTTCCACTCATTGATCACTCTAACTGTCAAAAAGTTTTTTCTAATATCTAATCTGTGTCTCCTCCCATTCAGTTTCATCCCATTGCTTCTAGTCTTTCCTTGTGCAAATGAGAATAAAGTTGATCCTTCTACAATGTGACAGCCCTTTAGATATTTGCAGACAGCTATTAAGTCTCCTCTCAGTCTTCTCTTTTGCAAACTAAACATTCCCAAATCCTGCAACCTTTCCTCATAAGACAGGGTTTGCAGACCGGTCACCATTCTGGTCGCTCTTTTCTGAACTTGCTCCAGTTTGTTGATGTCTTTTTTAAAATGTGGCGCCCAAAACTGGACACAATATTCCAGATGAGGTCTGACCAAAGAGGAGTATGGGTATCCTTGAAAAAATGACATTTGACAGAGAGGTTCCTAAACACCTTGTTAATGTCCAACAACGTTTTAAAAATATAAAACTTCTGTGTAGGAGAAAAACCAAGTCCTTTTGATAACAGTGTAATTTGAGCTGAGGATAGAATATAACTGTATAAGTTCCAGATGGGGCAAATAATTAATGATTCCGATTGTGTTGTGGATATCTTCTTGTGCCTGTGTTTCCCTGCTCGTCTATGCCATTTTTGGAACACTTTGGTGACTTTGAACAGTCCTATGTGTAGTACAATATTCTCTAAAGAGAGCTGTAGAATCATGAGCGAGATCATCTGATGAATTATAATAGGACTTAGGCCTCTTTCACACATCAGGTTTTCGCCGTCAGGCGCGATCCGGTGCTTTTGACAGAAACCGGATCCGGCGAAATGCAATGCCGGATCCGGTTTCCCCCCCATTGACTTGCATTTGCGCCGGATCGCGCCGGATGGCCATGCGTTTCATCCGGTTTTCGACGGATCCGGCAATGTGTCGCGATCCGGCGTCTGGAAAAAACGGCTACTGTAACGTTTTTTGTCTCCGGCGAAAAAGCCGGACCCGCCGGATCCGGCGCGTCCGGCTTTTTCACACAATGAAAGTCTATGAGCGCCGCAATGAGCATGCTCAGTAGCTCTGCCCACAAGACATATATAAAAGCAAGACAGTGGGACCCACAGCCACACCCAACATGCCACCCAAGAAAGCAACCAAGCGCAGCAGGAGAAGGCAGGAGACCACTGCAGCACCATCAGCACCACCACCACCCCAAATGGAGCAGCAAATGGAACATGCTGAGGAGGGGAGGCCAGCAGCAGATGAGAGACGGTAATTATCAAATCCCCCATTCCTCCAAACTAGGGCTATTGAATATCAAGATATTCATTGGCCCTTTGTTTCTCTTTATTCAACAGCCGCCCAATAGATGCAGCAGCAGCAGCAGCAATGGCAGCAGGTGGAACACCACCCACAGGCATGGAGTGTGGCCACCAGGAAGACAGCACATCATCTTCTGGGAGCCCTCCCTCTCATCGTCAGCGTTTGACGGTAAGTTTTTATTTCCAAAATCCATCATCTCTGTAATATATGTCTATTCATTGCCTTTTATTTCAAAACAGGATTCACAAGATGAAGAGGAGCTCCCAGAAGAAGAAGGAAGGGGTGGACAGACGCTTGGAGTGGGCTCACAATTGGTAAGTTTTTTGCATCAAACGCAGAAACACAACATCACACTACACACAACACATAGAAAACAATGTTCTGCAGACCACACACAGCAAACAAATGCCTACATCCAAAGACATAACATTTTTTGTTTTCTTCTCTAGTCTTCCCAATCTGGTGCTCGGCCAAGAGGTCCTTGCAGTGCCTCCCAGGGTCGTCGGCGACAGCAACGCGGCGGTCACCAGCGTGTAAGTATAAATATTTTTGCTTTGTTTTTTTGCACTTTTTATTTCATTTCTTTTGTGTAGGCTAATTATGTTATTTTTGTCTTTTTCTATAACAGCCTTCACAGCGTGCTCCCGACTCTGACGGTGAGGATGGAGGACTCGATGTGGACCACCTCATCGATCTCGTCAGAGAAAGGGAGCCGCTCTGGAATATGGCTGACCGCCGCCACGCTGACCTTATCGTTACCCGACGACTCTGGGAGGAAATCTGTTCGCTCCTTGTGGGCCGCTGGGAGGACCTCGATGTTCGGGCCCAGATTAAAGAGCGTAAGTATATACAGTACCGGTTGCTTGATGTAAACCAGTGTTTCCCGAACTCCAGTCCTCGTGGTCCCCACGGATCATGTGTTCAGGATTTCTATTTACTATGGAAATCCTGAAAACATGACCCCTGGGGACCATGAGGACTGGAGTTTGTGAAACACTGATGTTGTATACTAACCACTCCTTTCTCGTTTCAGGGAACAGAATTGTGAATCGGTGGCGGTCTGTGAGGGATCGTTTCAAGAAGGAGTTCAATAAAGAGATGCGGGGCCCGAGTGGATCTGGAGGACGCAGGAGCAAGTACAAGTACGCACAAGCCCTGTCGTTCCTCCGGGAAACAATGGTCACTAGAAGGTAAATATTACACACCACATGTGAAAAAAAATGTTAGATGTAACTTTTTTTTTTCAGTCAGGGCCATACCATGTCAGTATTTTAATTGTTTTTTTTTCTCTTTATTCCACAGCACGGTGAGCAGCACTCGGGAGCCTGCACGATTGGACCCTTCTGAGGCGATCCCTGAGGAGACCGGCACCGAGGGACACTTCGACCGCCCCGGTACATCTGCACCTTCCCAGCCTTCCCACACATTCGACCCATCTGTCCCATCCACCAGCACAGGAGCATCGTGGCCGCCTACATTACATGAAGCTGCTGGTGAGGAGATCGCTTTCCCTTTACCCCACCCTTCTGCCCCTGCCACCTCTAGTACACCTGCGGGTACTGGGCGGCAGCGGCAGAGGGGTCAGGAAAAGAGTTATGCGCCAGAGTTCTTGCATCTGAATGCATCTTTCTAGAACTGTCTAAAAGTCTTGTCAGTGCAAATCTCCGCAGGCTTTCAGCAGGTCAACTCCAGCATTCTGGAGGTGAAGACACTTCTGCAAACCATGCATTCAGAAGCAAGATCTTCGCCACACCACACCTTTTTCAGGTCTGTTGTGGAGCGCATGGCAACACTATCTCCTACCCAGCAGATGCATGTAATGCATTCGTGCCATGGTGCTCTACAGCAGGTTACCTCCCAACCTCCACCTCCCACCACTGTAGTTCCTCCACCTACACCCCCTCCAGCCACTTTCCATCCTCCCCCTCCTATTACATCTGCACCCCCTCCAGCCACTTTCCATCCTCCCCCTCCTATTACATCTGCACCCCCTCCAGCCACTTTCCATCCTCCCCCTCCTATTACATACCAGCAACCTCACCAGTACCAGCAACCTTCCCAGTACCAGCAACCTCCCCAGTACCAGACATCTCCCCACTTCCAGCAACCTGCCCCGTACCAAACTCCTTCCCCGTACCAAACTCCTTCCCCGTACCAAACTCCTTCCCCATACAACTTTCCATCAACATCATCTGCTCCTACAGTCCCTGCCCAACCCTCCACTCCACCGCCCACCACCTCTTCTGCCTCCCACATGTCCACCCATTC
Organism: Dendrobates tinctorius; assembly: GCF_039654945.1. Classification (NCBI taxonomy): domain Eukaryota; kingdom Metazoa; phylum Chordata; class Amphibia; order Anura; family Dendrobatidae; genus Dendrobates; species Dendrobates tinctorius. The sequence continues at coordinate 12,126,372 of NW_027361699.1, forward strand.
TGTATCTTTTTCCACACCATCACCTCTAACTGTTCCTTCCCCACCACGATCCCAGTCCTCTCTCCACACTCCCATTGTCGAAGTGTCCCGCAGCCCCTCCAGCAGTATTTCCACCCCACACTACACCGAGTTATAATGTATTTTTTGTAATAAAAATGCCCATTTGGTTGGTTTCAAACCTTTATTAAAAAAGTTTTTTTAACTTTAAAAACAGTTTACACAAAAAAAAAATTTTTAAATAAAAGTTAAATTATTGTTTACACTGGTTGTCTGTCATTTCTTTCTGCGGCGAAATATGTTTAAAAAAAAGGTTAAATACAGGGTATTTCAAAGGTAAAAAGGTATTCAAAACCAGGTATATAACTGTGGGTAAATTTTAGCTTTTTGCCACAGTTGTGTTCCTGGTTGTGTTTGAAGCAAAGTATTTCACCTGAAAAGTTGTGTTTATTGTTGGTGATTTCCTAACAATGTACACAACTTTTGTTAAAAGGTGAAATACTTTGCATAAAACACAACCAGGTACACACCTGTGGCCTAAAGCTAAAAATAGTAAGACCATGACAAGATAGTCAACTTTGGTTGGCAAAGGTATATACTGTTGGTCCAGAAGGTACACAAGTTTGGTAGGGCACAAATCTTTCACACTCTGTCATCCTGCCAGTGTACTCTGCCTTGAGGTGACATAAAGTATAGTGCAAAATTGTCCCTCATTACTGAAACCATCACAGAACTTCTAGTGGTAATATTTCCAATGACAACATCCATCTTCGCCAGTAACTTGCTCTTCTCTCCAACCTGCACTTTCTCCTCTACAACCTGTCAAAGAAGGGCTGTAGGAACATGCTATATATAGTTTTCCAGTAGCCAATCCTGTTCGGAAGGCCACAAGGGTCAATTTTAAAAACCAGATCCGGCGTAATCCGTCGAAAAACGGATAGAAAAACGGATGAACCGGATGAGACGGATCCGGTTTTGTCTGTCAAGAACAAGACGGATCCGGCAGAAAACCGGATCCGGCACATCAGGTTTTACAAAACATTTGCCGGATCCGGCATTCCGGCACGACGCCGGATCGCGCCTGACGCCGAAAACCTGATGTGTGAAAGTAGCCTTAGAAGGAGCTGAAGACAAATTCTGATTGGAAAAACTGACTTTCTGTCCCTCTGTGTGTTTGTAAAATCTGTTCTACATCTTGTTCTTCAAAATAGAGGTACAAAGTTTATTGGGCTTCCATGTGCAAACCTCATTAGTATTGTAATCTCTTACCGTAATTTTCGGACTATAAGACGCACCTGGCCATAAGATGCACCCCAAATTTTCAGAAGGAAAATAGGGAAAAAAAATAATGTGTCAAATGGGGGTCCGTCTTACAGTTCAAATTCAGCTTACCGGGGGGATCGGCAGCGCTGGTGGAGCATGGTCACAGGGGGTGTTTGTTGGTCTGGTGTTATGACTCCCCTCCCAAACTGGTGCAGCAGGCTCGGCGGTGCTAGTGGTGAGGGGCTCCGCTGACATTTTCTGAAAGCCTGGAGCTCCGCAAATCCATTGCTGTAATGTGGTTGCCTCTGGGAAATCCCATCCCAGGCTGATGTGGCAGTGCTCTGTGGTTCGGCGGTGCTCTGTGGTGCGGGGGGGCTCTGCTGCCATTTTGTGAAAGCCGGGAATATTCCTGCACATCCATTGGTGCGATGCGGTGGCCTCCGGAAAAATGGCTGCCGGAAGCGGCGCATGCTCAGATTGAGATCTTGGCAGTGAGATCTCGTCCCAATTCACAAGTAATAAGTGAAAAGCTGATTCGAACTCTGAATTTGCAAGCAATGACCCTTTCCCATGCCAACAGACCCATTGAACTGCTACATTAAAAGACGTATGGTACAATTTACATGCAGTGAGGAATTTACAATGGCCTTCATTAAAGAGCCAGGAGGCTCCTGTGGGTCGCTAAGCTGTCATGGAGGTTGCTGAAGCCACCAAGACAGTTCCTACCTGAAAAAGAGGCCATGCTGGGAGTTTTTGGGACAACATTATTGAATCCAAATGTCAGTTGCCTTGTCCTCCCAACCAACCAAGGGTGACAAAGACAGCCGATGCCAGAACTCCTCATCGTAACATTAACTAGTTGGTAGTCATATATCTATGAATTGTTCCAATATTTATGGCCACAACTGTTTATCCTTCTCCAATAATGATAATTCTGCTTCACGTCGCTTGTCTTATCTATTGCGTTATTTCTGTGCTGTGTTGTGTATAAATATGTGATTCTTCAGATGTTGTATTAGTCTAGCCTGATGAGGAGACCTGAGTAATCTCGAAAGCTTGCAATTTGTTACCATTTTTTCAGTTAGCCATTTAAAGGTATCAACCACTGTCGACTCTCAATTCTAAATGCTTGACTAAGACTTCCTTTTCCCTCTATAAGTGAGCTGCTTCTAGACTCTGCTGGCAGTGGTTTGTTTCCAGAGAGAAAATAATAGCCGATGAAATTCAACAGGCCAAATCCTTCTCTTCCCTGACATCTTCTATTGGTGTATACCTTAGACTGTTGGTCAATCACAACAATATGATCGTGTTTGGCCAACTTTATTCTAATGTGTAGGTTGCATTAAGGCACAGTGCAATTTGTGCTTTTGATTAAAAATATGTACATGCATTACACATTCTGCATATAACATACAACCAGTAATGTTTATATTATAAGTGTGGGCCCATCGTTTTGAATTCAATAATTTTATATTTTAATTTGTATTCTTTCTTATAAAAGATTTATTAAAAACTATAGATATTTCAAATAGCTATTTTTAATAGAATTCATGGCAAAAAATAAAATAACACAATAAAAATGGTACCACATTATTTTTTAGCCATATATGTTGTTTTAACCTTTATACAATCAAGGAAATGTAACTATCGACACCTCAGTATTGTTGTTGGCAAGTCCAATTGAGTTTTGGCATTTCAATTACAAAGACGACAAAACAATCTGAGTTTAGCTATGTTTCAAAAGTAGATTTTCAGAAGAAAAAATGTAAATAATCTACTATGACTGATATCAATAACAATCTACCTTGCCTTTAACCCCTTCACTACCAAGGGTGGTTTGCACGTTAACTACCGGGCCAATTTTTACAATTCTGACCACTGTCCCTTTATGAGGTAATAACTCTGAAACGCTTCCATGGATCCCAGTGATTCTGACATTGTTTTCTCATGACATATTGTACTTCATGTTAGTGGCAAAATTTCATTCATAAAACTTGCGTTTATTTGTGAGAAAAATGGAAATTTGGCGAAAATTTTGAAAATTCCGCAATTTTCCAACTTTGAATTTTTATGCCCTTAAATCACAGAGATATGGCACACAAAAAAGTTAATAAGTAATATTTGCCACATGTTTACTTTACATCAGCACAATTTTGGAACCAAAATTTTTATTTGTTAGTAAGATATAAGGGTTAAAAGTTGACCAGCGATCTCTCATTTTTGCAACACCATTTTATTTTTTACGGACCACATCACATTTGAAGCCACTTTGAGGGGTCTATATGATAGAAAATACCCAAAAGTGACACCATTCTAAAAACTGCACCCCTTAAGGTGCTTAAAACCACATTCAAGGAGTTTATTAACCCTTCAGGTGCGTCACAGGAATTTTTTGAATATTTAAAAAAAATTAACATTTAACTTTTTTTCACAAAAAAAATTACTTCAGGTTCAATTTTTTTTATTTTACCAAGTGTAACAGGAGAAATTGGACTGCAAAAATTATTGTGCAATTTGTCATGAGCACGCTGATACCTGATATGTGGGGGGGAACCACTGTTTCGGGGCATGGCAGAGCTCAGAAGGGAAGGAGCGCCGTTTGACTTTTTCAATGCAAAATTGGCTGGAATTCTGATCGGACGCCATGTCGCGTTTGGAGAGCCCCTGATGTACCTAAACAGTGGAAACCCCCCACAAGTGACCCCATTTTGGAAACTAGACCCCCTAAGGAACTTATCTAGATATTTGGTGAGAACTTTGAACCCACAAGGGCTTCACAGAAGTTTATAATGTACAGCGGTACAATTAAAAAATCATATTTTTTCCACAAAATGATCTTTTCACCCCCAATTTTTATTTTCCCAAGGGTAACAGGACCCTAAAAGTTATTGTGCAATTTGTCCTGAGTATGCTGATACCGCATATGTGGGTGTAAATGACTATTTGGTCGCATGGCAGAGCTCGGAAGGCAAGCAGCGCCATTTGACTTTTTTGGCTGGAATTGAGATCGGACACCATGTCGCGTTTGGAAAGCCCCTGATGTACCAAAACAGTGGAAACCCCCCACAAATGACCCCATTTTGGAAACTAGACCCCCAAGGAACTTTTCTAGATGTGTGGTGAGAACTTTGAACCCCCAAGTGCTTCACAGAAGTTTATAACGCCCAGGCGTGAAAATAGCAAAAAAATTTTTTTCCACAAAAATGATATTTTTGCCCCAAAATTTTTATTTTCCTAAGGGCAACAGGAGAAATAGGACCCCAAAAGATGTTTTGCAAATTGTCCTGAGTAGGCTGATACCCCATATGAGGGGGTAAAACACTGTTTGGGTGCATGGCAGAGCTTGGAAGGGAAGGAGCACCATTTGACTTTTTCAACGCAGAACTGGCTGGAATTGAGATCAGACGCCATGTTGCATTTGGAGAGCACCTGATGTGCGCAAATAGTGGAAACCCCCAATTCTAACCCTAACCCTAGCCCTAACCCTAGCCCTAACCCTAACCCTAGCCCTAACCCTAACCCTAACCCTAGCCCTAACCCTAGCCCTAGCCCTAACCCTAATGGGAAAATGGAAATAAATACATTTTTTTAATTTTATTATTTTTCCCAAACTAAGGGGGTGATAACGGGGGGTTTGATTTACTATTTATGGCGGTTTTTATGTTTGGCAGCTGTCGCATGCTAAAAGACGCTTTTTATTGTAAAAATAGTTTTTGCATCACCACATATTGAGAGCTATAGTTTTTCCATATTTTGACCCACCGAGTCATGTGAGGTCTTATTTTTGGCGGGACGAGTTGACGCTTTTATTGGTATCATGTTCGGGCATGTGACATTTTTTGATCGCTTTTTATTTCGTTTTTTGGGACGCAGAATGAACAAAAACCAGCGTTTCATGAATTTCTTTTGGGTGGTGCGTTTACGCCGTTCCGGGTAAAATTTATAAGGCGGTTTTATTCTTTGGGTCAGTATGGTTACAGCGATACCTCATTTAGGTCGTTTTTTTATGTTTTGGCACTTTTATGCAATGAAAACAATTTTATATAAAAAATAATTATTTTTGCATCACTTTATTCTGCGAGCTATAACTTTTTTATTTTTTCGCTGATGATGCTGTATGGCAGCTCGTTTTTTGCGGGACAAGATGACGTTTTCAGAGGTACCATGGATATTTATATGCGTCTTTTTGTTAGCGCGTTATTGCACTTTTTGTTCGGCGGTATGATAATAAATCATTATTTTTTGCTTCATTTTTTATTTTATTTTTTAAGGGGTTCGCTTAAGGGGTTAGCTATTGGGACAGTTTTATAGGGCGGGTTGTTACGGACGCGGCGATACCAAATATGTGTACTTTTATTGGTTTTTTTTTATTTCCAAAAAATGAATTTATTTGGGAATATTTTTTTTTTTTTTTTAATTTATTTAGCGATTTTTTTAAAATTATTTTTACACTTTTTTTTATTTTTTTTTACTTTATTACAATGTCCCAGGGGGGACATAACTGTCCTGTGACAGATCGCTGATCTGTCACATCACAGATCACTGTGACAGATCAGCAATCTGTCACAGGCACTGCACAGGCTTCCTCATGCCTGCGCTTTGCAGGCACTGAGGAAGCCAGCTTCCTGCAGGCCCCCGGAGGTCCCCGTCGCCATATTGGATCCGGGGACCTGCAGGAAAGGAGCCCCCGGCAGCAGCGCTGCACATTGCGCTGCTGTGGGGGGCTCAGGGAAGCACGGAGGGAGCCCCCTCCCTGCCGATGCTTCCCTTTAACCCCTGGTACACCGCGATCGTGTTTGATCGCGGTGTGCAAGGGGTTAACGTGTCGGGGCGGTCCGTGACCGCCCCTGACACATTGTGCCGGGTGTCAGCTATGATAATTAGCTAACACTTAGCCGCGATCAGCGGCGCTCACCACGTGGGCGCCGCTGATGGCGATGACGTAATATTCCGTCCATGGTAATTAGGTCCATGGTCACATGGATGGAATATTACGCCAATTGTAGGTAAAGGGTTAATCGTGTATGCAATTTTGCATTATTTTAGTCATATTTATGTATTTTGTTCCTTTACAAACATTTTTATGGTATACACATTTTTTAAGAATTATTTACGATTTATTTTTCATGTTTCTATGTCAATTATGTGAAAATCAATCCTGTTTTTTTTTTTTTATTCTGGCCACTGAACTATACAATGAAATGAAACTTTGTGGTTTGTAGAGTTTAATTTACAGCAGTGATCCACAGCCATGATTACAATAAAAGGTAATATGTATAGGTAATACAGAAGCCAGAATTCACATTAGAAGAAAATCACAGCGCACTACCTCCTCCTCCCTACACAATGTCCTTTGTATGGGTCATCATAGATCAATTATGACATTGTGTCAATGCCAGAAAACAGTTTGCTATGTTTACGTAGTTATTGTAAAGCATATATCTGATCACGCTGCTTTCAGTGCCCTCATAGTCATGTACCGAAAATAGAGAAAAAATACCAACTGATAAAAAGTAAATACAAACTAGAAATGTTGGATGATTAGAAGTATTTGATATAGATGAGTCAATATGGTCAAGTGGAAAAAAAATTCTACCCACACTGTACAAAAATCTATATTTGCCAAAACTTAGGTTTTTTTTGCATTTTGCTTCCACGAGGTTTCAACTACCGCTAAAACAAATCCTTATACTCACCTCACCGATCAGCTCTCTGACCCAGACTCTCACTCATCCAGTCCATGATGCACCTTTTTATCATTGCCACACATACTAAAATCATCAAACCTCTAATGTTAAACTGCAATTTCCCATTCTGATGAGGTCTGTACATGCACGAGGGCTGGAAAGGTGAGAGGTGAGTAGCTATTTTTTTTTTTAATTTTTTTATCCCAGAGTAAAATAAAGGATAATACATTTATGGAGAATATTTTCTCTGTGAATCAATTTTTCCAAGAAAATCTGCGTGAACAGGCGAATTTTAATTTTGCCTGATCTGCACATGTCTAGTATTTGGCTTAAATGAATAGAAGAAAATGGAAATATTGGTGAGACATCCCCATGAACTAATGTTATATACTGCAATTTGTATGGTTAATTAGCATATCATATAGTGTGTGCTCTATGGGACATATTAAACAATTTTTGCTGGTATTTATCTTTTTTCACCAATCTAAAGCATTATATAATAGACCATAGTAAGTCAATCATACAAATAATAGCAAGCTAAGGTCTCATAATAATCCAGATGGTGGCAACCTTAGATATTTACTAAGACTCTAATGCTAGTGTAGAACATCTACAGATGCTTGATGTTATTTGCCTATTATGCCAAGTGAAGAGATTTGCCCTTAAAATAATTATTTTTAATTGTCTCGTTTATTGGGCCAGAAGCTACATACTTTCAGGTCAACGGCAGCTTGTTGATTTTCACAGCCAAGTGGAAAAATAGTTCTAAAATGTTATGCATCATAATAACATTTTCTCCTGAAGCTTCTTGGATTCTATCTTCTGTAACTGATTTAACATATAAATTCATGGAAAGCTGGCAATATTAAGGCATATTTAACATCCCACAGATGGTACAATACAATATAATATCCAGAGATTTGGGCAACTTGCATGCTCCCTAACCTCTCACCAGCTGCTTTGGCTATAGCATGACAAAAGACCTTTCAGAGACAATGAAACTGTCTACTTTTGTGCACAAGCTCATAGTCCATATGCATTCAGGTCTATAAAGCAACCAGAAGTACCATATGTTATTTGTGAATTACAACTCAGCTATATTTCCAAGCAGATTGGTTAGGATAATGTATATTGACCATGAGATATAAGTACATTTCATTTACTGGAAAATATCAGTATGGCATGTCAATTTAAATTAAACTCTTAGATATATCGATTCTTTTGATATTTTCATACATAAAAATTATAGAAATAGATTCATTATAATGATGACCTTTTCAATTTTATTTCAATTTTTTTTTAATACTTCCAATGATCAAAACATACTGGAGCACTGCAAACAGTTAAAAAATCAAAGTCAATATCCAATGGACACCCATCATAGTTATCTGCAGGGATAAACTGCCTATTTTTTCATACAGTTCACTCAATAATCCCTTAGGTATGACACAAATGTGCTGTGAACAGTAAAAGTGTTGGAGCATACAGCCCTAGTACCTGTGTACTTAGCAGTAACTGTAATGGTATCTATTCTAGGCACACCTCTATGACTCGAAGGCAGTGGCTCCTGGGAAGAATAAAGTTAATGTTCTCGTGGTAGTCCAGTTTTCAGTAAAGCAGTTGGACAGAATTGAAATGCTATTAACCTGCAGATTAACCCTATGTTAATACTATTAACCCTGCTCACTTTATTAACCCTGTGTGATGCGATTAACCTGCAGAGAGGAGGAGGAGACAGCTTCCAGGAATGCTGCTGGGGCCGGAGCGGTGAGTCAGCCTGCATTCCTCAGGTTGGCATTAGGGGAACCATGTGGAGGTGCCTGCAGATGCTACACTGCACAACAAATTGTACAGTCCATTTTCTCTTGTTACCATTTTGAAAATGCAAAATGTGAGGCTAAAGTAATATTTTTTTTGGAAAAATACTTTATTCATTTTTTCTTCCACATTGGTTTAAGTGAAGCCTCTCAAGGATTGATAAAATTCTTGAATGCACTTTGTGGGGTGTAGTTTCAAAATGGTGTCACTTTTGGTTATTTATAAGAAATTTTTTAATTGCTGTGATACATGTGCTATAATTGTCTACAGTAGATGACTGGACAATACATTTAATGCCTGATGATGGAGAATGCACCGGTATAAAGAAACTACATCACATGTAGTCCACATGAAACTAGAATCCTATTTTAGTCCATCCAAAGGAAAGATGACATGTTTGGAATCTCTTAGGCTATATTCACATTAGCATCTCTGAGCCCAGCGTATTATCTGCATGCGCAAACGCATGCCAAAACGCATTCGAACACATGGTTACATTGCATTTTTTTATCTGCATCAGCTTACGCATGATGCCAAAAAAAGGTTGCGTGTGCATGCGTTTGTATGCGTTTTTGCATGCATTTGCATTTTTTCAGCACATGTGTTTGAATTTTCAACAAATTTTGTTATGCGACTAATGCTGTTCCAGGAGAATTTCCTTGACAAAAGCCACACCCAATGGGTGTTTCTTATGGGACATCTGTATATATAGACCCTACACAGATGAAATCCTCATGTTTTGCTGCTGTATCCAGCTGCAAGATGGATCTTGGCATGGAGAGCTTCTATCGGAATCTGGATTTATCATTGAAATTGACTGCTGCCTTTGCTGTGGCTTGAGAGGAAGAATGAAGAAGAGCAAAGTGGAAATGACATCGTTGTCGCTTTTGGCAACACCCCATTGTAGAGGTCCAAGAGAGCCATGGAGCCTACCATTCATTGTCCACCGAGCTGCGAGAAAACCCGGAGACGTTTTTCGAATATGCAAGGATGTTGGAACAGAGCTTCAATGAACTGCTGCAACGTGTCCAAGGATACATCACCAGGCAGGACACACAGCTACGTCAAGCAATTCCTGCTGAGGAATGTCTGTTGGTGCCCCTGAGGTACGTAATTTTGAAAAATAAACACCTGTCATTATGATTGTTCTAAAAGCCATGCACTGATTTTTTTCCCCTTCATTTAATATGATTGTTCTAAAAGCCATGTTTTTTTTCCATCATTAATATGATTGTTCTAAAAGCCATGCACTGATTTTTTTCCATTTTCTTTTTGGCAGATTCCTGGCTACTGGAGAGACCTTAAAATGTCTACATTTCCAATTCTGGATTGGAGTGTCCACACTTTCTGGGATTGTTGGAGACACCTGCAGGGCTTTATGTGACATTCTGCTTGCAGAATTCCTCCCCCAACCCACATCTGAACTCTGGCTGGAAAATGCTGCAAAATTCCAGGACATTTGTAATTTTCCAAACTGTGTTGGGGCTGTGGACGGCAAACACATTCGGATTCTGAAACCTGCTGGAAGTGGATCTGAGTATTTCAATTATAAAAATTACTTTTACATTGTTTTGATGGCGATTGTAGATGCTAACTTTAGATTTGACGCCGTTGATGTTGGCTCATTTGGACGAGGAAATGACTCACAGACTTTCAAAATCTCTGACATGGGCCAACGTTTGTATGGTAATAATTTTAGTTTTCCACCGCCACAACCTCTTCCGACCACTGATGAACACCAATTCCGTTTGTCATGGTTGGGGATGAGGCGTTTCAAATTTGTGCCAACCTCATAAAACCGTATTCGAGTCAGGACTTGAATCACACATAAAGAATTTTCAACTACTGACTGACAAGGGCAAGAAGAACTGTGGAGTGTGCCTTTGGATAGCTGGCATTTAAATGGTGCATTTTGGGAATAATAATAATTAATAATAATAATTTTTATTTATATAGTGCCAACAAGTTCCACAGCACTTTACAATTAAGCAGGGACATGTACAGACAATGAATTCAATACAAGTTAAGACAATTTAAACAGTGACATTAGGAGTGAGGTCTCTGCTTGCAAGCTTACAATCTACAAGGAAATGGGGGGACACCCATCAATCTAAAAACTGAGACAATTGATGATGTGGTAAAAGCATGTGTTGCATAATTTCATCCTTGAAAAAGAGCGACAACAATTAGAACTTAACAAACCGGTTGATAGTAATTTGCAGGATTACAGTCATCACTACAGTGGAAGTTACCCAGATTAGGAATAAGTTTGCTGCTTTCATTGTCTCGGATATTGGACGTGTTCCATGGCAATTCACTATGGTTTAATACACTTTAAGTAAATGTTATCTGTTTCCTTACTTTACTACTAATAAAATACCTCGAGATAAACACCCCTTACAACTTAAACTCAACAATACAATACACACGTGTGTGTTTTCACATAAAGAGACAAAGAAAACACAGGGAATGTGCAAACAAAATAAAAATTTTATTTCACAACAACCATAACCATTTGATTATTTTGCATTTAACAACAATTATTTTTGTGTTTGGGGTCTGTATCACGGTGAAATATTGTGGACTTTGGGGGTGTGGAGCTGTGATGATTGGGTAACATTCGATGATGAAGGGGTTACAGAGGAAGGGGCAATAAATTAAAGGATTGGCTCCTGGATGGGACTTAACACATTGGGAATAGAGAAAAGGTTAGCAGTTGAACTGTAGGAAGGGATAGCTAAATCGAAGGGAGGGTACACATTAGACAACATAGACACATTGGGAGATGAGGGTGGGGGTCTAGGACCATTTTTGGGCGAGATTTCTTGCTCAGGGTTTTGATTTTTCAGTGCAGCGCAGAGAGTCTTTCTGGGTTTCTTTTTTGGATGAGTGAGAGTTTTGGCCTCTGTATCAGTGTGCTGGCATGGAGCTCCACTATGGAACATACTGGATGCTGCTTGCTGCAGGGGTGCTGCACTCTGGAGCATGCTGGATGCTGCTTGCTTCAGGGGTGCTGAACTCTGGAGTGTGCTGAATGCTGCTTGCTGCAGGGCTGTTGCACTCTGTAGCGTGGTCTAGCTGTGTACTGGGGGAACAGGCCAGTGATGCTGTGCTTGTTGATGCTGGCAAATTCCGGCCTGTGGCTGATAGCTTCTGGACTGCTGCTGTAATGCCTGGCTGTAAGCAGCCTGGCAGGCCTGCATGATGTTCAGCTGGTGTTCAGGCATAAGGTTTTGCATCACACCCCGCTCTATTGCTGAAAAAAATGTTTCGCCGGTCTGTTAAGGTCGGCTTTTCAGGAGGTCGAGGCGTCTGTGGACATCCTGGAAAAGTGTGTTCACCTGAGTGAACCCACTGTCCAGTGTATCTCCAATCACCTTCATCGCAGCCTAGAAGATCAAGCTTAAGTGAATAAACCTGAATTGACCTCTCTCAGGCCCTCTGCCACTGACGAAAAGTCCCAACAAAAGCAGTGGCAGAGGGCAGGGAGAGGGGATAACCTGATGGACCGGCTGCCTGTTCCCCAGCCTGTGAAGCCTGCCTGGTTGCTCCATTGCTGGTGGATGATTGGGACAGTTCATTGGCTGGTCGATGAGAGGCCCTCCTACAGAGGAAGATCCAGGTTGCATAGTGCTGCTCCAGGTTCTGTGTGGAAAATAAAAGAAAAACATTATTATATAAACTCTAAAAAATTTTTTAGTAACACTACAGAAAAGATACTTACATTCACTGAGCTAACGCAGGCCTCAAAAAAGTAAGCATACGGTTGTATTTATATTTTGATAGCTTTGGAGCACAACCATTTCTAACCCGAATCTCCTGTCTGATATCCTTATTGAAGCGATCCTTCATCGAACACCAGCAAACTTTTACTCTCTTCACTGTGAAGGGGGAAAATAAATTATTGTAAAAAAGACATCAGCATTTACCGCAAAAAGACCACATTGCAATACCTACAAAAATCCTTTCTGACTTGTGCCCTTGCATGCACCCAATCATCCAACAGCGAACTGGTCACTTCTTCCCAGAGTCGTCGAATCAATACTGAGTTGGAATGATTATGATCACCGGGGTCCCACAATGCTGCTCGCTCTTGAACCAGTGGAATGAGTAGGTTATTGTTAATGACATGTTGACCTTCCTCACATTGTCGAACCTATATATCAAATAAAATAAGAAAATAAAATTAATATGTCATACAGTTTTAAAGATACAAAACTTAAAAAAAATACAATTACAAGTCTGGTAATGAAAAGAATACTTACACCCAAGTCCTTGCGTACCAATTCATTCCCATAGATAGTAATGCATTGTTTTGACACACTCATCCGCATGCGTATGTCTGCATGAAATTGATGCCTCAAAAAATGCAACATGTTGCGTTCACCGCACACTGCGAAACAACACATGAATACGCATGGAAACGCATGTCCCTGCAAACACAATTTTAAAGATATGTACGCAAGACGCATGTGGATCGGTATGCTGGTATACGCTGCGCACACATACACTAATGTGAACCCGGCCTTAGATAGCTAGGTAATTCTCTCACCAGAAGCTGTAAATACATGTCCATCCACTAGCTCAGTTTCTCTTCCAAGCTGTCTATTCCCGCTACTAATGATATCAGAGGAGGGGTAAAAACATTTTTGTGTATTTTGGGTAAAGAATAGAAAGCACCCACCTCAGGAAATTCAACTTTGAGATTGTTTTTTAGTTTCTCTGTGATGACCCCCATGCTTATCCCCTCCTCCAAAACTAATTCAGATTCAATTGAAATGAAAAAGTCAAGTCTGATGTAAGATCCATATACATAGGATTATCTTCCAACATAATTATATTTAATTTTTTATATAAACCTGCATTTAATAATATGACTCCACCCCCTTTATCCACAAATCGAATGTTAAAATCAGAATTGGAATGTAGCTCTGCAATCTCCAGTTTTTCTTTTTAGGAGATTGTGGAGGAAACAGGACCCATTCCTCCCACGTCACCAATGTGATGTAACTATGTAACTACACAGGCACAGCTCTTCGGCACCCCCTTTGTCTCTCAGGTCAGTAAGAGAGCTGAACCTAGAGCAAATGGCCACCGGGGAGGATGTCCTGTTACCTGCTGAGTATTCTAAGATTCATAATTAGAGAAAAAGCATCAGCCCAAGATTAATTTTATGGTTTAATTGCCTTAACGGCGCATTAGATAATTACAGAAATATACAGTAAGCTATACAATGGAATTACAGTGGATTTGCAGTCAGAGTAAAATATAACAATAAGGGTACAAGACTTAGAGATATTAAGCTGGAGGTCAATTTACCCGATTGTAGGTTGCATGTGGGTGCCGGGAGCTCTGCAGTCCACAGGTACAAGAATCTTAGTTGCCGGACAGACCCCAAAGCGCGGTGTTAGGCGTCGGATTCCTGGCACTATACAGAGGGAATCCGGAGCCAGACATCCTGCGGTCTCCCATTTTCCTCCGACCGCTCGTACTCCTGCTCAGCAATCTCGGCGAACCAGGCATTCCCCGCAGACTCGTTCTGTGAGCCTGGATGTTGCTGCCACCTCTGGTGCAGCAATGATAACGCAACCTGCTTTGCAGGGAACTGCTCTAGAGGCTAAGTCCTCGCGCCGTGCGACTGGGCATGCCCGCAACTTGTCCTCTCAGTGGAGAGCAGGGGTCACATGTGAAGGTCCTATGTCGGATCTGATTGGTCCTTCCTATAGTACTGGAAGGTCCCGGAAGCGCATGGCTATAAAAAGCCTGCATGGCGGCTCGGCCATGCGCTAGTGTAGCATATTATGCTGTGTGTGTATGGTGATGGATGCATGGACTGGTGTCTGACTTATTATGAAACCCCTTCCCTCGGATATTACGAATGGTGACAGTATGTTGGGTTAGTCAGCTCCAGATTGTGGCAGGCTACACGCCACTGAGCCTTCCTCACCTACACTAGCGTCCGTCGGTGCCCGGCTCCTCCGGCATCGTCGCTTAGCGGCTTCAGTTACGGCCGCGCTGCAGTAGTAGCAGCTTTTGGTGTTCGCGGCTGCGACGCCACACGCCGGCTGACCTGTGCAGCTAACAGGTTCAGCCTTTACGTCTAAGTTCATACTTTGGCGTCTCTGTGACTAAACAGAGTCCGCTCTCAGGCTCTCGGGTGACGTTAACCCGAGCGCTGTATCGCACTTCTAGCGTATCTGCCATTGTCCAGCAGCGGTCTTGTCATCTACCGCACGGTGGACCCCGGGCGGCGAACGCGCCTTCCATTATTTATATCTGGTGCGTTCCGCCGACCCTAACATTACACTAGCACCAGGGTCTGGCTGGCAATGGCAGATGTGCAGCAGCTGCAGCGCTACATTTGGCAGCTGGAGAGCAGGTTGGCGGCTATTGAGAGCACCAACTCAGCTGCGAATGCTGCGCTAGCTGCTGCTCAGACAGTCGCTGAGGCTGTCTCACGTGCGCCCACACTTTTGCCCCTGCCGACAATGTCTCGCCTCCCGCTCCCCGATAAGTTTTCGGGTGATAGTGCCTCCTGTAGGGGATTCGTTAGTCAGTGCTCCATCCAGCTGGAGTTGCTGGCTGCACGGTTCCCTACGGAGCGGGCTAAGGTGGGATTTATTGTCTCTCTGTTGTCTGGCCGGGCATTACAGTGGGCCACGCCATTGTGGGAACGTGGTGATCCCGTGGTACAGGGGGCTGCTCAGTTCCTCGCGGCTCTGAAGCAAGTCTTCTTGGGACCACGGGTCACCCACGATACGGCTCTCCAACTGTTATCTTTAACACAAGGGTCACTTTCGGTTAGCCATCATGCTGTCCAGTTTCGGACACTGGCTTCCGAGTTAGAGTGGCCGGACAAAGTGTTGGTCCCGGTGTTTTGGAGAGGCCTGGCTGAGCACGTAAAAGATGCTCTAGCTACTAGGGAGATTCCCACCAGTTTGGAGGAGTTGATCGCCGTTTCCATCCGCATTGATCTCCGCTACACGGAGCGCGGGTTGGAACGAGCGCAATCCAAACGTAGGGTTAATTTGGCTCCCACCTTTACTGAGCCGCTGAAATTTCCCGCACAGGAGCACCTCTCCTCTGAGCCTATGGAGGTGTCTCGCACCGGCACTAAGTTGCGTCCGATGCGAACCTCTGTGCGCTGTTATCGGTGCCGACAGTTGGGCCACTCGGCTGGCACATGCCCTCAGCGGCCGAAAGGACGACCACGTTCAGTGGCCGTAGGTGGTGGTCAATCCAAGGTGGGACCCTTTTCACCCAAACCGGTGTTCCAGGGTACATTAGATAGTGGGTCCTCCTCCTGGGAGGCAGAGGTCACCCTGGATTCCGGGGCCGAGGGGAACTTTATGTCCTCGACTTTTGCCCAGAGACACGCTATCCCTCTGGTGATACTCCCCCAACCTCTGACCATCAGGGTGGTAAATGGGGCACCGTTACCATCTCAGGTGACCCATCAGACAGCCCCACTCGGACTCTCTATTTCACCCTCACATCGGGAGACTCTGTCCCTGCTAATTATGCCCAATGGCATCGATCAGGTGCTCCTCGGAGTTCCCTGGCTTCGTTGCCACTCCCCGCATATTGACTGGGCTTCAGGGAGGATACTGGGCTGGGGCAAGGACTGTGAGGGAAGGTGCCTGAGGGGCAGCGTTCAGGTGGCTTCCACAGAAGTGCCTGCGGATCTCTCCTCGCTCCCCAAACCCTACCACCATTACGCGGACGTCTTCTCTAAGAAGTCTGCGGAGACGCTCCCACCGCACCGTTCCTATGATTGCCCGATTGATCTCCTGCCAGGCACAGAGCCTCCCCGAGGCTGTGTTTACCCTTTATCACTCCCTGAGACGGAGGATATGTCCCAGTATATCCGGGAGAACCTGGCTAGGGGTTTCATCAGAAAATCGGTGTCACCGGCTGGTGCCGGATTCTTCTTCGAACAGAAGAAGAACGGAGAGCTACGCCCCTGCATCGACTACCGAGGTCTCAATGCTATCACGGTTAAAAACAAATACCCCCTACCGTTGATCTCGGAGTTATTTGACAGGTTGCGGGGGGCCCGGATCTTTACTAAACTAGATCTGCGGGGTGCATACAACCTGATCCGCATTCGCGAAGGAGACGAATGGAAGACAGCTTTTAATACCAGGGATGGCCATTACGAATACCTGGTTATGCCCTTTGGCCTTTGTAATGCCCCAGCTGTCTTCCAAGATTTTGTCAATGACGTCTTCCGCGACATGCTCTCTACCTCGGTGGTGGTCTATCTGGATGATATACTCATCTTTTCGCCAGATTTGACCACCCACCGGAGAGACGTCTGCAGGGTCTTTGACCGTCTGCGGGCGAACTCGTTATTTGCCAAGCTGGAGAAGTGCCAGTTTGAGCAGGAGTCCTTGCCGTTCCTGGGCTATATCATCTCGGCCCAGGGGCTGGCCATGGATCCGGCCAAACTACAAGCGGTAATGGACTGGCAGGAACCCCATTCCCTCAAAGCGGTGCAGCGCTTTTTGGGGTTCGTGAACTACTACCGCCAGTTCATACCACACTTTTCCACACTGGTGGCTCCTTTGGTTGCTCTCACCAAGAAAGCAGCTAACCCCAATGCTTGGTCAGAACATGTCTCCAAGGCCTTCTCGGCTATAAAATCACATTTTGCTGGCGCTCCCATATTACATCGTCCCGATGTGGATAAGCCGTTTATCCTTGAGGTAGACGCGTCTTCCGTCGGTGCAGGAGCAGTCCTTTATCAAAAGGATGCTCAAGGTCGGAAGCACCCCTGCTTCTTCTATTCCAAGACCTTCTCACCGGCGGAGAAAAATTACTCCATCGGCGACAGGGAGCTGCTAGCCATGAAGTTGGCTTTTTCTGAATGGAGACATCTCCTGGAGGGAGCCCGGTTTCCCTTTCTGGTATATACGGACCATAAAAACCTGGTCTATCTACAGACGGCCCAATGCCTGAATTCCCGTCAGGCCAGGTGGTCGCTCTTCTTCTCACGATTCCGCTTCACCCTCCACTACCTCTCTGGAGAGAAGAACGTCCGTGCGGATGCTCTCTCACGTTCAGTGGTCTCAGCGGAGGAGGGAGAGGCTGAGCCTCGGTTAATTCTCCCGCCGGAGAGTTTTACGACCGTGGCTCCAGTTGCGCTCGAGTCGGTACCACCGGGCAAGACCTTGGTGCCTCCTCAGCTACGGCCGGAGGTCCTCGCCTGGGCACATGCCTCCAGAGTGGGTGGCCATTTTGGTAAAAAACGGACCGCCGAACTCCTGGCAAGGTCATATTGGTGGCCACATATGGCTCGAGATGTCAAGGAGTACGTGCAGGCATGTGTTTCGTGTGCTCGGAACAGACCCTCTAGACAGAGGCCGGCGGGGCTGTTGTTTCCCCTGCCAGTGGCGGATAGACCATGGGAGATGGTTGGCATGGACTTCATAGTTGGCCTGCCCAAGTCTGGTGGCAGTACGGTCATCTGGGTGGTCACCGACCATTTTTCCAAAATGGTGCATCTGGTGCCACTCGCACGCCTGCCTTCCGCTCGAGGTCTGGCCACCTTGTTCATTAAACACGTATTCCGTCTACATGGCATGCCGGACAAAATCGTGAGTGACCGTGGTCCCCAGTTTGCGTCTCGGTTTTGGAGGGAGCTCTGCAGTTTACTCAGCATCGAGCTAAATCTATCCTCCGCTTACCATCCCGAGACGAATGGCTTGGTCGAGAGAGCCAATCAGACCTTGGTCACCTATTTACGACATTTTGTCTCTGCCAGGCAGGATGACTGGGCATCCTTGCTACCTTGGGCAGAATTTGCCCTAAACAATGCGGTGGCTGATTCCACTGGTCAGACGCCCTTTCTCCTAAACTATGGCCAACATCCACGTGTCCCTGTCCCGATGCCAGTGTCCTCCACTGACTCCAGGGTGGCAGACTGGGCAGTGGAGGCCCGGGACATTTGGGATCGCACTCAGGATGCTATCCGGGCATCTAAAGAAAGGATGAGGGCGTCCGCCGACATGCATCGGCGGCCTGCGCCAAGCTTCTCCCCTGGCGACATGGTATGGCTCTCCACCCGAAACATTAAACTGCGGGTTGAGTCTCCCAAGTTCACACCGCGATACATTGGACCATTCAAGGTCCTCGAGCGACTTAGCTCGGTGGTCTACCGCCTGGCTCTACCTCCACATTTGGCCATTTCGGACGTGTTCCATGTGTCCCTCCTCAAACCAGTTCACATGGTCCGGTTTTCTGAGTCATCTGCCGGGTCATCAGACTTATCGTCTGATGAGTTTGAGGTTAACGCCATCGTGGGGCGCAGGTTTGTCCGTGGCAAAAAATTTTATTTGGTGGACTGGAAGGGTCATGGGCCCAAGGCTCGGACCTGGGAGCCGGTGGAAAATATTCACGCACCGCTCCTGATCGCGGCCTTTGAGCGCAGTGAGGCTCAGAGAGGGGGGGGCCTTGGGAGGGGGGGTAATGTTAGGCGTCGGATTCCTGGCACTGCACAGCGAGAATCCGGAGCCAGACATCCTGCGGTCTCCCATTCTCCTCCGACCGCTCGGACTCCTGCTCAGCAATCTCGGCGAACCAGGCATTCCCCGCAGACTCATTCTGTGAGCCTGGATGTTGCTGCCACCTCTGGTGCAGCAATGATAACGCAACCTGCTTTGCAGGGAACTGCTCTAGAGGCTAAGTCCTCGCGCCGTGCGACTGGGCATGCCCGCAACTTGTCCTCTCAGTGGAGAGCAGGGGTCACATGTGAAGGTCCTACGTCGGATCTGATTGGTCCTTCCTATAGTACTGGAAGGTCCCGGAAGCGCTTGGCTATAAAAAGCCTGCATGGCGGCTCGGCCATGCGCTAGTGTAGCATATTATGCTGTGTGTGTATGGTGATGGATGCATGGACTGGTGTCTGACTTATTATGAAACCCCTTCCCTCGGATATTACGAATGGTGACAGTATGTTGGGTTAGTCAGCTCCAGATTGTGGCAGGCTACACGCCACTGAGCCTTCCTCACCTACACTAGCGTCCGTCGGTGCCCGGCTCCTCCGGCATCGTCGCTTAGCGGCTTCAGTTACGGCCGCGCTGCAGTAGTAGCAGCTTTTGGTGTTCGCGGCTGCGACGCCACACGCCGGCTGACCTGTGCAGCTAACAGGTTCAGCCTTTACGTCTAAGTTCATACTTTGGCGTCTCTGTGACTAAACAGAGTCCGCTCTCAGGCTCTCGGGTGACGTTAACCCGAGCGCTGTATCGCACTTCTAGCGTATCTGCCATTGTCCAGCAGCGGTCTTGTCATCTACATGTAGCATTGCTGGCATAAAGTGAGACTAGGGACTTTTTTTTTTTTTAAGTGGCGGAGGAATACAGTGCGGAAGGATACCTACCTTCCGTCATTGGATTCCTGCAGCCCGTAGAGAACGGCAGCAACAGCTGATGCTGCAGTTCTCTACCCAAGATCGTCGTGGGACACACTCGTGGACTGCTTCGGATCGTGGGTGAGTATTTTTGTGGTTTGTTATGTTAATATTTATTCCGTAAAAGACAATGGCTTCGGGGAACAATGTGACAAGTATTGGTAAGTATGTTACTCTATGTTATATGTACTGTATGTCTATGTATGTATTGTATGAATGTATTGTATGTAGTATGTATGTAGTATATATGTGGTATGTATGTAGCATGTAGTATGTATGTAGTATGTATGTAGCATGCATGTAGCATGCAGTATGTATGTAGCATGCATGTAGCATGCAGTATGTATGTAGCATGCATGTAGCATGCAGTATGTATGTAGTATGTATGTAGTATGTATGTAGTATGTATGTAGTATGTAGTATATATGTAGTATGTATGTAGCATGTAGTATGTATGTAGCATGCATGTAGTATGTATGTAGTATGTATGTGGTATGTATGTAGCATGTAGTATGTATGTAGCATGCATGTAGTATATATGTGTTAAGTATGTAGCATGCATGTAGTATGTATGTAGTATGTATGTAGTATGTGGTATGCATGTAGCATGCATGTAGTATGTATGTAGTATGTCTGTAGCATGTATGTAGCATGTATGTAGCATGTATGTAGTATGTATGTAGTATATATGTAGTATGTATGTAGCATGTAGTATGTATGTAGCATGCATGTAGTATATATGTAGTATGTATGTAGCATGTAGTATGTATGTAGCATGCATGTAGTATGTATTTAGTATGTATGTAGTATATATGTAGTATGTATGTAGCATGTAGTATGTATGTAGCATGTAGTATGTATGTAGCATGTAGTATGTATGTAGCATGCATGTAGTATATATGTAGTATGTATGTAGCATGTAGTATGTATGTAGTATGTATGTAGTATGTATGTAGCATGTAGTATGTATGTAGTATATATGTGTTATGTATGTAGTATGTATGTAGTATGTATGTAGCATGTAGTATGTATGTAGTATATATGTGTTATGTATGTAGTATGTATGTAGTATGTATGTACTATGTATGTAGCATGTAGTATGTATGTAGTATATATGTGTTATGTATGTAGTATGTATGTAGTATGTATGTGGTATGTATGTGGTATGTATGTGGTATGTATGTAGTATGTATGTAGCATGTAGTATGTATGTAGCATGCATGTAGTATGTATGTAGTATGTATGTAGTATGTGGTATGTATGTAGCATGCATGTAGTATGTATGTAGTATGTCTGTAGTATGTATGTAGCATGTATGTAGCATGTATGTAGTATGTATGTAGTATGTATGTAGTATGTATGTAGCATGTAGTATGTATGTAGCATGCATGTAGTATGTATGTAGTATGTATGTAGTATATATGTAGTATGTATGTAGCATGTAGTATGTATGTAGCATGCATGTAGTATATATGTAGTATGTATGTAGCATGTAGTATGTATGTAGTATGTATGTAGTATGTATGTAGCATGTAGTATGTATGTAGTATATATGTGTTATGTATGTAGTATGTATGTAGTATGTATGTAGCATGTAGTATGTATGTAGTATATATGTGTTATGTATGTAGTATGTATGTAGTATGTATGTAGTATGTATGTAGCATGTAGTATGTATGTAGTATATATGTGTTATGTATGTAGTATGTATGTAGTATGTATGTGGTATGTATGTGGTATGTATGTGGTATGTATGTAGCAGATTAGATATTAGAAAAAACTTTTTGACAGTTAGAGTGATCAATGAGTGGAACAGGCTGCCACGAGAAGTGGTGAGTTCTCCTTCAATGGAAGTCTTCAAACAGAGGCTGGACAGACATCTGACTGGGATGATTTAGCGAATCCTGCTTTGAGCAGGGGGTTGGACCAGATGGCCCAGGAGGTCCCTTCCAACTCTACGATTCTATGATTCTATGTAGTATGTATGTAGCATGCATGTAGTATGTATGTAGTATGTATGTAGTATTATTTTTTTTTTTTTTTTTTTTAACATTTAACACATTAGCCGGATGATGGGACTACTACTGTCCCATCATTGGCTAATGTGTCAATCACTGTCATGGTAGCAGGCATCGCCAGATGGGACTTGTAGTCCCATCGGACGATGCTTGCACAGACCCCCGGACATCAGCACAGCCCCCCGGCAGGCCGGCACAGCCCCCCGGCAGGCCGGCACAGACCCCCACAGGGTGCACAGACCACCGGCAGGCCGGCACAGCCCCCCGGCAGGCCGGTACAGACCCCCACAGGGTGCACAGACCACCGGCAGGCCGGCACAGCCCCCCGGCAGGCCGGTACAGACCCCGGGCAGTCCACACAGCCCCCCGGCAGGCCGGCACAGCCCCCCGGCAGGCCGGCAGAGACCCCCGGAAGGCCCGAAATGACGGCGCATCATGATGCGCACACACCGCGCATCATGATGACGTCAGGCTGTCAATCAACTTTGAACTTCCGATTCCGATGCCGACTTCCGATATTGAAAAAATATCGGAAGTCGGTATCGGAATTCCGATACAGCAAGTATCGGCCGATACTTGCGGTATCGGAATGCTCAACACTACTCATAATCTATGATCCTAGGATGGAGCCGGAGAGGCTGGGAGAGACAATGGATGTGTATTTCTGAGTCTAGCTGACAGGTATATTCTAATTGAAGCCCCCAGGCCCCTTCCTGCCCCATGCTGGCGTGGCTCCTGCTTAAGCTTTGAAGTTCTGTTTTGGGCCTTGCATCATTATCATACTAAAAGGCCTTGCTATTCAACATTGGGCACTAAATCCTGCTTTCTTCAATATGCGTACAAGCCCTGGGGGGGGTAAGAGCAGTTAACTCCTTCATCACACCTCCCTGTAATTCTTGTGAACTCAGACCAAAATGGACAGGCCAAGCTCAGACATGAGGCAAGCATTAGGCCCCATATCCAAGATGGTGGCTGCTCCTTCATCACACCTCCTCGCTTTAGAGGGTGCAAGGGGGTATCACATTCCTGTGTTCCCCCATGCGCCCTTCCGCACCCTCTCCTTGCCGGGACAACCCATCAGCGTTACCATGGTCTCTGCCTCTTTTGTGGCGAATGGTGAAGTGATACTGCTGGAGAGCGAGGCTCCAGTGTAGCAACCTCCCATTCGTCCCAGAGACCGTGTGTAACCAGCTGAGGGGGTTGTGGTCTGTTTCCATGGTGAATTGACATCCGTACAAGTATGGCTGCAGATGCTGCAGGGCCCACACAATTGCCAGACATTCCTTCTCCATTGTCGAATAGGCCACTTCCCTCGGCAGGAGCTTCCGGCTCAGGAACAGAACGGGGTGTTCATGGCCTGTAGTGTCGACCTGGCTGAGCACAGCACCGAGGCCGAAGTCGCTGGCATAGGTCTGCACTATGAACGGCCACGTGAAGTCGGCTGCCTGTAGTACAGGAGAGCTAGAAAGGGCTGTCTTGAGCGCCTGGAAAGCTGTCTCGCAGGCAACTGTCCAGTCGACTGTGACGGGCAGCCTCTTCTTGGTGAGGTCCGTCAGGGGCTTGGCCAGGGTACTATAGTGTGGAACAAACCTCCTATAGTACCCGGTGGTCCCCAAGAAGGACATCATCTGCTTCTTGGTCCTGGGGGTGGGCCAGGATGCAATGGCATCCACCTTGCCAGGCCTTGGCTTCAGAGCTCCCCCACCTACCCGGTGACCCAGGTAGTGGACCTCACTCATACCCAGCTGGCATTTTTCCGGCTTAATGGTCAAGCCTGCTCACTGGATCCGCGTGAGCACCTGCGCCAGGTGCTCTAGGTGATCCTCCCAGGTGGGAATGAAGATGGCGATGTCATCTAGGTACGCGGTCGCATACCATTCCAGTCCCTCGAGCAGCGTGTTGACCATCCTCTGAAAAGTGGCAGGGGCATTCTTCATGCCAAATGGCATCACCGTGGACTCGTACAGCCTGAATGGGGTGATAAAGGCAGAGCGTTCCCGTGCCCCAGGGGTCAGGGGAATCTGCCAATACCCCCTGCTCAGATCCATGATGGTCAGGTACTTGGCCCTGGCCAGCTAATCGAGCAGGTCATCGATGCACGGCATTGGGTACGCATCGGTGACCGTCACAGCGTTGAGCCCCCGGTAGTCCACGCAAAACCGCGTAGTTCAGTCCTTTTTAGGGACGAGGACTACAGGCGAAGCCCACGTGCTGTTGGACACTTTGATCACCCCCTGCCTCAGCATCTCGTCTATCTCTTGGCACATGTGCTGCTGCACCTCAAGAGAGACCCGATATGCTGAATGCCGGAACGGGGGGTGATTGCAGGTGTCCACGTCATGGAGGCTGTCTCAGTCCTTCCGGGCAGGCTGCTGAACAGCTCCCGAAAGGGGTGTAGGGTGACCCCCAGCTGGGTATGTTGGTCCTCCAAGAGCTGGTGGCCAACCCCCATATCCTCGATGGATCCATCCGCCTTGGCTTGTGTGAGCAGATACAGGAGGGTTTCTACCTCTCCTTCCTCGGCAAGGTTGCACACTGGGTGGGCACAAGCCTCCCACTCATGATGGGCCTTCATCATGTTCACGTGGAAGGCCTTCCTCCTTCCACGGGCATGGTCCAGGGTGACCAGATAGATGACAGCATTGAGCCACTGGTGCACGAGGTATGGACCCTCCCAGGCCGCCTGAAGCTTGTTTTGAGGTACGGGGACCAGTACCCACACCTTTTGACCCACCTGGTAGGTCCGCTCACAAGCATTCTGGTCGTACCACCACTTCTGGTCAGCCTGGGCTTGGGCCATATTGTCATGCACCAGCCGTGTCAAGGCCATCATTCTGTCCCGGAAGCGCACGACATACTCAATGACCGACACTCCAGGGGTGGCCAAATCCCCTTCCCATGCTTCCATCACCAGAGCAAGGGGCCCCCATACACGTAGCCCGTACAGGAGCTGAAGGGGGAGAACCCTATTGAGGCCTATGGGACCTCCCGGTAGGCAAACAGCAGGTGTGGGAGATACCGTTTCCAGTCTTTCCCATGGGAGTCGACCAACATCTTCAGCTTCTGCTTTAAGGTGCCATTGAACCGCTCATACGGGCCATTGGTCTGTGGGTGGTACTGGCTGGCTACCAGATGTTGCACCTGTATGTTATGAGCGGGTAGCCGAAGAGGAAAATAAAAACAACAAAGCTAAGTCTCAGAAAACCAAAGAGGTTGGTAACTATGCAGACTGCAGACCCCTGATAATAACACGCAACTAGCAGCAGTCGTGGAGCGTTCCTACGGTGGTCCTAGACGCCTCGTCACAGCCGGAGAACTAAATATGCCTAAAGGAGGAAAAGAGAAAAACTAACTGCCCCAGAGCAGACCCCAAAGGAGAGACAGCCCCCCACATGTATTGACGGTGAAAAAAGATGAAAACACAAAGGCAGGAAAATAGGCTGAGCAAACGATGGGGCCAAACTAACTAGAAAGGACAGGAAAGGACAGACACTGTCTGCAGTCTGCCAAAAAACCCTACAAAATGTCCAACACAACTGATAGCAAAATTAACCCTAAAGTCACTAGACTTCTCCCACTATATCAGCACTCTGAAATATTCTGAGACAGAGCAAAAAGAGGCCAATATAATAAGGGACAAAAAAAAGGCAATTTGGTAAATAAGAGTGGAAATTCAGCACAGCCCAGCCGGGCTGGCTGACCACACAAAAAACTGAAAAGACCAACAAGAGCAAGTGTGAACATTAGCAAAAAACAAACTTATCTGAGAAGACTGGAACAGGGCTGAGTCCTAGACCTGAGAAGCAGACTGAATCACCAGCAACAGGATAGGGCGTCGGCTGTCTTATATCCAGTCTGATACTCCAGAGAACCAATCACTATCTTCCTCACCAGGTGGCAGATCATTACCACTCAAACCAACCTCACCACCTCCCGTCACCACCAGAGGGAGAACGGAAGGGGAGCTCTCAACTGGTAGAGCAGAAAATGAGCTCATAACAGTACCCCCCCTTGAGGAGGGGTCACCAAACCCTCATACATGCCACCAGGCCGATCAGGATGGGCCAGGTAAAAAGCACAAACCAATTTATTGGCATGAATATCAGAGGCAAAGACCCAAGAATTATCCTCCTGGCCATAACCCTTCCATTTGACCAAATACTGGAGTCTCCGTCTATCCAAACGAGAATCCAATATTTTCTCTACCTCATATTCCATATTGCCTTTAACCAACACAGGGTCAGGAGGTGCCGCCACAGGAACTACTGGCTCAACAAACCTCTTCAACAGTGATTTGTGAAATACATTATGGATTTTGAATGTAACTGGAAGAGCCAGTCGAAAAGAAACAGGAGTAAGAATCTCCAAAATCCTATAAGGTCTAATAAATCTTGGCTTAAA
This sequence comes from Dendrobates tinctorius, assembly GCF_039654945.1. NCBI lineage: Eukaryota > Metazoa > Chordata > Amphibia > Anura > Dendrobatidae > Dendrobates > Dendrobates tinctorius. The sequence continues at coordinate 12,152,966 of NW_027361699.1, forward strand.
TTTTGGAGATGCAACCTTCATAGGAATATTCTTAGACGACAACCAAACCATATTACCCACTTTAAACCGGGGACCAATGGTCCTATGACGGTTGGAAAAACGCTGGGCCTTTTCCTGAGAGAGAGACAATTTATCCACCACTTGGTCCCGTATCTCCTGCATTCTCACAACCACAGTGTCCACACCTGGGCAGGACGAAGATTCTACTTGCCCTGAAGAGAATCGAGGATGAAAGCCAAAATTACAGAAAAAGGGTGACATCAAGGTGGCAGAACTAGCTCTATTGTTCAGAGCAAATTCGGCCAAGGGCAAAAATGAGACCCAATCATCTTGATCAGCAGATATAAAACATCTTAAATAAGACTCCAAGGTCTGGTTTGTTCTCTCAGTCTGCCTATTGGTCTGGGGATGAAACGCGGAGGAGAAGGATAACTGAATTCCCAGATTGGAACAAAGGGCTTTCCAAAATCTGGAAACAAACTGGACCCCTCTATCGGACACAATGTTCTCAGGAATCCTGTGTAACCGAACCACCTGTTGTAAAAACAAGGGTACCAACTCAGCGGAAGATGGCAACTTTGGGAGCGGTACAAGATGGACCATCTTCGAAAATCTATCACAAATTACCCAGATAACAGTCATTCTCTGAGAGACAGGAAGATCAAAAATAAAATCCTTTGAGATATGGGTCCATGGCCTCTTGGCACCGGCAGGGGCATCAGCAAACCACTAGAATGAGAACAGGGTTTAGACCGAGAACAAGTCCCACAGAACTGTACAAAATTCCTGACATCACGAGATAAGGCAGGCCACCAAAACGACTGACTCACCAAATCTCTGGTACCAAAAATACCTGGATGACCAGCCAATGTGGAGCAATGGACTTCAGACATCACTCTCTTTCTCCACTGGTCCGGAACATACAATTTTCCCATAGGGCAACGCTCAGGTTTATCCTCCTGAAATTCCTCCAGGGCGCGTCTCAAATCGGGCGAAATGGCAGAAAGAACTACCCCCTCACCAAGGATAGTAGTAGGCTCGGTCACATTAAGAGAATCAGCAAAGAAACTCCTAGAAAGGGTGTCTGCCTTAACATTCTTAGTGCCCGGAAGAAAAGAGACCACAAAATTAAAATCCTTTAAAACAAAGCCCATCTAGCCTATCTAGGATTCAAGCGTTTAGCCGACTCGAGATAAGTCAGATTCTTGTGATCGGTGAGGACCACAAATTGACGTCTAGCTCCCTCCCACCAATGTCTCCACTCCTCAAATGCCCATTTCATGGCCAACAATTCCCAATTCCCTACGTCATAGGTGCGTTCAGATGGGGAGAACTTTCGAGAAAAGAAGGCACAGGGATTCATCTTAGAAGTCACAGGGTCTTTTTGGGACAAAACAGCTCCTGCACCAATCTCAGAAGCGTCTACCTCCACTTGAAATGGAAGTGAGACATCAGGTTGCCGTAAAACTGGAGCTGAAGTAAACCTCCGCTTAAGCTCCTGAAATGCTGAGACAGCCTCAGGAGACCAATTCAGCATATCAGCTCCCTTCTTGGTCAGATCAGTCAGTGGTTTGACAATACTAGAAAAATTATCTATAAATTACGATAGAAATTAGCAAAACCCAAAAACTTCTGAACAGCCTTCAAAGAAGTAGGCTGAACCCAATCATAAATGGCCTGTACCTTGGCCGGGTCCATTTCAATAGTCGATGGAGATAAGATAAATTCCAAAAATGAAATCCTCTATACACCAAAGAGACATTTCGATCCCTTAACAAACAGGGAATTCTCCCTCAAAATCCGAAACACAGTCCATACATGTTCCACATGGGAATCCCAATCATTAGAAAAGATCAAAATATCATCCAGATAGATGATCAAAAACTTATCCACAAAGTCTCGGAAAATATCATTCATAAAGGACTGGAAGACAGAAGGGGCATTGGAGAGCCCAAAAACCATCACCAGGTACTCAAAATGTCACTCTGGAGTATTAAACGCTGTCTTCCATTCATACCCATGCTTGATGCAAATAAGATTATACGCCCCCTGAGGTCAAGCTTAGTAAACCAGCAGGCACTCTTAACTCTGGAGAATAAATCAGACATCAGAGGTAACGGGTACCGATATTTAACCGTCATCTTGTTAAGGGAACGATAATCAATACACGGTCTTAATGAACCATCTTTCTTGGCCACAAAAAAACCCCAGCACCCAAAGGTGAATAGGATGGTCTAATATGACACTTCTCCAACGACTCCCTAATATAGGATCGCATAGCATCATGTTCGGGTACAGATAAGTTAAAAAGCCGACCCTTGGGAAATTTACACCCAGGAATCAACTCAATTGCACAGTCATAACTCCTATGAGGGGGCAAAGATGCAGACTTACTCCACTAAATACATCATAGAATTCAGCCAGATAATCAGGAATATCATGAGACTGAGGAGAGGTGGAGAAAATAGGAGCGTCCCTAAGAACACACTGACAACCCCAACTCACCACAGACACAGATTTCCAATCCAAAACTGGGTTATGAGTTTGCAACCAGGGGAACCCCAGAACAATAGTGTCATGCAAATTATGCAGCACCAAAAATTTACAATTTTCCTGGTGGTCAGGGGCAACTCACATTATCACCTGGGTCCAAAACTGAGGTTTATTCTCCGCCAACGGAGTGGCATCAATACCCCTCAAAGGAATAGGCGTCTGCAGAGGCATCATGGACAAACCACAACGTTTAGCAAAGTCCAAATCCATCAGATTCTGAGCTGCTCCTGAATCAACAAAAGCCTTAGTGGAAAATGTGGACAAGGAGCAGATCAGAGTAATTGCCAAAAGGAACTTAGGTTGTATACTGCCCACAGCAAATTTGTGTGCAAAACTTTTCTCTTTTAGGGCAGACAGAAATAGTATGAGAGGCTTCTCCACAGAAAAAACACAGCTTATTACGCCTTCTAAACTCCCGACGTTGCGCCCTAGATAAAACCCCATCACATTGCATAGGTTCAGACATTTGTTCAAAAGGTGGCAGCGCCTCCCATGTATTTTTTCGTTCACGTAAACGCCGATCAACTTGAATGGCTAATGCCATAGAGCCATCCAGACCAGAGGGAACAGGAAATCCCACCATAACATCTTTTACGGTCTCTGATAAACCTTTCCGAAAGAGGGCTGCCAATGCACTATCATTTCATGTAGTAAGGACCGCCCACTTTCAGAATTTTTGACAATATAACTCTGCAGGATCCTGACCCTGGTTTAATGCCAACAGGGTTCTCTCAGCTTGATAAATTGAATTAGGTTCATCATACAACAACCCCAAGGCCTGAAAAAATGCATCCACATTAGTCAGAATAGGATTTTCAGGTGTCAGAGAAAACGCCCTATCCTGGGGATCGCCGCGCAGCAAGGAGATGACAATTTTAACCTGCTGCGCAGGGCTTCTCGATGAGTTAGGCTTCATGGCAAGAAATAATTTACAATTATTCTTAAAATTCAAAAATTTAGACCGATCCCCAGAAAACACATCAGGAGTGGGGATTTTGGGTTAAACAGCATGTGATTGAGCGAGATAGGCGGAAATTCCCTGCACTTCAGCAGCGAGCTGCTCCACACGATCAGACAATTGCTTAATCTCCATTAAGGAAAAATTGCTCCTATGGCCCCAGAGAAAAAGAGGAAAAAATGCATATAAAAAAAAGAAAAAAATTCTGACACTTTTTTTTTTCCTGCTTTTGAGTACCCTAGAATGTGCGGTATGGCTGGTAATTCTGTTATGAGCGGGTAGCCGAGGAGGAAAATAAAAACAACAAAGCTAAGTCTCAGAAAACCAAAGAGGTTGGTAACTATGCAGACTGTTGTGAGTTCATTTTCCCCTTCACCATTGAGGTCTGATGAACTCCCTCTTCTGGTGAAGGAAGGTAGTGAGGCTGATTACCAAGCACCTGAGCAGGATGATGATGACTGGGTGACTGGAATTGCTGACTGGATATAAGGCAGCCGACGCCCTTCTGCCTTGCTGGTGATTTCTCAGAGGGATTCTAGGAGACCAGTCTGATTCCTGCTCCTCAAAAGCTAAGTTTTCTGCTCTGCTTTTTGCATTTGTGTTTTGGTTTTGTTTTGCCTTGTTTTTCTGGATTTCTGCCATTCCCTGCTGGGGTGAGCTGAATTCCTTTTTGCTCTGTCTTCAGAAAATACCTGAGTACTGATGTAGTCTTTTTAAAGCCTAGCGTCTTCAGGGCTTTTTTCCCTATCAGTCTGTTGGCTCTTGTTTTGATAGGGTTTTGGCGGATTGCAGACAGCAGCTTTTCTATCCTGTACTATTTAGTTAGCTTGGGCCTCATCATTTGCTCAGCCTATCTTTCTATCTGTGTGAGTGTTTTTTCATCTTGCTTCACCGTCATTATATGTTGGGGGATGCCTATTGCTTTGGGGTCTGCTCTGGGGCAGTTTAGATTTCCCTTTCTGTCTTTAGGCTATGTAGTTCTCCAGCTGTGATCGAGGGGTCTAGGGCACCGTAGGAACCCCCCGCGGCTACTGCTAGCTGTTGTTGATAGGTTCAGGGGTCTGCAATCCGATAGATGCCAACTTCTCTGGTTTTCTGGACTTAGCTAGTATTTCTGTTTTTGCCTCCTACGGTGACTCATTCATAACAGAATCACCAGCCATACCTCAGATCCTAGGGTACTCAATAGCAGGAAAGAATTGTAAAAAAAAAAAAAAAGTGTGTATATTTTTTCCTCTATATCTCTGAGGCCGTAGGGGGATTTTTTTTTTCTCTCAATGGAGATAAAGCAATTGTCTGATCGTGTGGAGCAGATCGCTGCGGAAGTGCGGGGAATTTCCACCTACCTTGCTCATTCACATGCTGCTGAACCAAAGATCTCTACTCCTGATGTGTTTTTTGGGGATCGGTCTAAATTTTTGAATTTCAAAAATAATTGTAAATTATTTTTTGCCTTAAAGCCTAACTGGTCAGGGAGCTCCGCGCAGCGGGTTAAAATTGTCATCTCTTTGCTGCGTGGCGATCCCCAGGATTGGGCGTTTTCTTTGAAACCAGATGATCCTATTCTGACTAATGTGAACGCATTTTTTCAAACCTTGGGGTTGTTGTATGACGAACCTAATGCTATTGATCAGGCTGAAAAGACCCTGTTGGCACTGAGCCAGGGTCGAGATTCTGCAGAATTGTACTGTCAAAAATTCCGAAAGTGGGCGGTCCTTACTACCTGGAATGATAATGCCTTGGCAGCTCTCTTTCGGAGTGGTTTGTCAGAAGCCGTGAAAGATACTATGGTGGGATTTCCTGTTCCCTCTGGTCTTGACAATTCTATGTCATTAGCCATTCAGGTTGATCGGCGTTTACGTGAACGCAGGACTGCACGAGAGGTGTTGCCACCTGTTGAACAAGTGTCTGAACCTATGCAATGTGATAGAGTTTTGTCCAGGGAGCAACGTCAGGAGTTCAGAAGGCGTAATAAGCTGTGTTTTTTTTTGTGGAGATGCCTCGCATATTATTTCTGTCTGTTCTAAACGAGAGAAACGTTTTGCACACACGTTTTCTGTGGGTGGTGTTCAACCTAAGTTTCTTCTGGCAATTACTCTGATCTGCTCCCTGTCCACATTTTCCGCCAAGGCTTTTGTGGATTCGGGAGCAGCCCTGAACCTAATGGACTTGGATTTTGCTAAACGTTATGGATTTCCGATGACACCTCTGCGGACGCCTATCCCTTTGAGGGGGATTGATGCTACTCCTTTGGCGAAAAATAAACCTCAGTTTTGGACCCAGGCGGTAATGCGGGTCGCCCCAGACCATCAAGAAAATTGCAGATTTTTGGTGTTGCATAATTTGCATGATACCATTGTTCTGGGGTTTCCCTGGTTGCAAATTCATAATCCAGTTTTGGATTGGAAATCTGTGTCTGTGGTGAGTTGGGGTTGTCGGTGTGCCCTTAGTGAGGCTCCGGTTTTTTCCACCTCTCCTCAGTCGCATGATGTTCCTGACTATTTGGCGGACTTTTATGATGTATTTAGTGAAAATGAGTCTGCGTCTTTGCCTCCTCATAGGAGTTATGACTGTGCAATTGAACTGAGCCTGGGGTGTAAATTTCCCAAGGGTCGGCTCTTCAATTTATCTGTACCCGAGCACGAGGCTATGCGATCCTATATTAAGGAGGCGTTGGAGAAGGGTCATATTAGACCATCCTCTTCACCCTTAGGTGCCGTTTTTTTTTTCGTGGCCAAAAAGGATGGTTAATTAAGGCCTTGTATTGATTATCGTGCCCTCAACAAAATTACTATTAAATATCGGTATCCGTTAACCCTGATTTCGGATCTATTCTCCAGAGTTAAAGGTGATTGCTGGTTTACCAAGCTTGACCTCAGGGGGGGTGTATAATCTTATCCGCATTAAGCATGGGGATGAATGGAAGATGGCATTTAATACTCCGGAGGGACATTTTGAGTACCTGGTGATGCCTTTTGGGTTCACTAATGCCCCTTCTGTCTTCCAGTGCTACATGAACGACATTTTCCAGGACTTTGTGGATAAATTTTTGATTATCTATCTGGATGATATTTTGATCTTCTCCAAGGATTGGGATTCTCATGTGGAACATGTTCGGACTGTGTTCCGGATCTTGAGGGAGAATTCCCTGTATGTCAAAGGATCGAAATGCCTTTTTGGGTACAGAGGATTTCATTTTTGGGATTTATTTTGTCTCCGTCAACTATTGAAATGGACCCGGCCAAGGTACAGGCCATTTATGATTGGGTTCAGCCCACTTCTTTGAAGGCCCTCCAGAAGTTTTTGGGTTTTGCTAATTTTTATCGGAAATTTATAGCAAAATTTTCTAGTATTGCCAAGCCATTGACTGATCTGACTAAGAAGGGTGCTGATGTGTTGAATTGGTCTCCGGAGGCTGTTTCTTCCTTTCAGGAGCTGAAGCGGAGATTCACTTCTGCCCCGGTTTTGCGGCAACCTGATGTCTCACTCCCGTTCCAGGTAGAGGTGGACGCTTCTGAGATTGATGCAGGAGCAGTTTTGTCCCAAAAGGATCCTGTAACATCTAAAATGAATCCCTGTGCTTTCTTTTCCAGAAAGTTCTCTCCATCTGAACGTAACTATGATGTAGGGAATCGGGAACTGTTAGCCATGAAATGGGCATTTGAGGTGTGGAGACATTGGTTGGAAGGAGCTAAACACCAAGTCGTGGTCCTCACTGACCACAAGAATTTGATTTACCTGGAGTCGGACTTGAACCATAGACAGGCTAGGTGGGCCTTGTTTTTCACACGTTTTGATTTTGTGGTCTCTTTTCTTCCTGGCACTAAGAATGTCAAGGCTGACGCTCTCTCTAGGAGCTTCTTTGCTGATTCTCCTGTGGTGACCAAGCCTGCTACCATCTTAGGCGAAGGGTTAGTTCTTTCTGCCATCTCGCCCGATTTGAGACGTGCTCTGGAAGAGTTCCAGGAGGACAAACCTGAGCGTTGTCCCAGTGGAAAGTTGTATGTTCCTGACCAGTGGAAGAAGAGGGTGATGTCTGAAGTTCATTGCTCTGCATTGGCTGGTCATCCAGGTATTTTTGGTACTAGAAATCTGGTGAGTCGGTCTTTTTGGTGGCCCGCCTTGTCTCGTGATGTCAGGAATTTTGTGCAGTCCTGTGGGACTTGCTCCCGGTCTAAACCTTGCTCTCGCTCTAGTGGGTTGTTGATGCCTTTGCCGGTCTCCAGGAGGCCATGGACCCATATTTCAATGGATTTCATCTCTGATATGCCTGTCTCTCAGAGAATGACTGTTATTTGGGTGATTTGTGATAGGTTCTCTAAGATGGTTCATCTTGTACCACTCCCTAAGTTGCCATCTTCCTCTGAGTTGGTGCCCCTGTTTTTGCAACAGGTGGTTCGCTTGCACGGGATTCCCAGAGCAGACCCCAAAGGAGAGACAGCCCCCCACATATCTTGACGGTGAAAAAAGATGAAAACACAAACAAAGGCAGGAAAATAGGCTGAGCAAACGATGGGGCCAAACTAACTAGAAAGGACAGGAAAGGACAGACACTGTCTGCAGTCTGCCAAAAAACCCTACAAAATGTCCAACACAACTGATAGCAAAACTAACCCTGAAGTCACTAGACTTCTCCCACTATATCAGCACTCTGAAATATTCTGAGACAGAGCAAAAAGAGGCCAATCTAATAAGGGACAAAAAAAGAGGCAATTTGGTAAATACGAGTGGAAATTCAGCACAGCCCAGCCGGGCTGGCTGACCACACAAAAAACTGAAAAGACCAACAAGAGCAAGTGTGAACATTAGCAAAAAACAAACTTATCTGAGAAGACTGGAACAGAGCTGAGTCCTAGACCTGAGAAGCAGACTGAATCACCAGCAACAGGATAGGGCGTCGGCTGTCTTATATCCAGTCTGATACTCCAGAGATCCAATCACTATCTTCCTCACCAGGTGGCAGATCACTACAACTCAAACCAACCTCACCACCTCCCGTCACCACCAGAGGGAGAACGGAAGGGGAACTCTCAATTGGTGGAGCAGAAAATGAGCTCATAACACCTGTACCTGCTTACAGAGAGACTCCATCAGCTGCATCATGAACTGGGTCCCTCGGTCGGTGAGCATTTCCTGGAGAAACCCCACTTTGGAGAAAATCTCCATTAAGGCAGTGGCCACTTTGTCATCCCGAATGGACGACAAAGCTTCCGCCTCCGGGTACCGGGTGGCATAGTCCACTACCGTTAGTATGAAGCATTTCCCAGAGGGGCTGGGAGTGGACAAAGGTCCAATGAGATTCACAGCCACCCTCGAGACAGGCTCTTCGATGATGGGCAGAGTTACCAGAGGGACTTTGGGGCGCCGCCCTGCCTTCCCCACCCTCTGACAGGTGTCACACAAACGGCAGTAGGCAATCACCTCGGTCCTCATTCCCAGCCAGTAGAAATGCTGAGCTAGCCTGGCCCTGGTTTTAGTGATCCCTAGGTGTCCGGCCATGGGAATCTCGTGTGTGATTCACAACAATTCTGTCCTGAACGGATAGGGTACCACTAACTGTCGGTCCCTGGGCCACGCCTCCGATGAACCCTGCTGGACCGTTACCCGGTACAGCCGTCCCTGGTCCCAGACCACTCGCTCGTGGTCGGACTCCAGGGGAGGCTGTGCCACCTGCTCCTTGAGAGCTTTCAGGCTAGCGTCAGCTTCCAACGCTCCCTGAAATCCCTGACTCAATGTGGCAAGAATTGACGAAACTGCCACATCCTCTGTCAGCTCCCCAGGATTTGTCTCCTTGCCGCTGTCTGACTCGGCAGCCACTTGGTCAGAGAGGGGAAAACCGTCGGACCTCCGCGAGGCTCCTTGGGTTCCGGCGCTCCTACTCCTGGTAAAGGCGGCCATGACCGCTGAGACCACAGGTAGCGCCTGCTTCCCCTCGGTCCCGACCAAGTCGCCGGGTCAGGCAGACTTCCCTGGCCTCCTGACATCCCGGATGCGGGGAACTCCTGCCCAGGGGTCTTACCTGGTGTCTCCTCTCCCAGGACACCCCCTCCCCCCATGGCCTGTTCCTCTTTCTGCAGAGGCCCTAGACTCAGCAGGCTGGATTCACTTAGGGGCCCTACACTGCCCATAGCAGCCCCTTCCTCCACCTCTGAGCTCTCACCTGCAGTATTCTCACCTGTCCTCACTGTGAGCCCTGTGTGTGTAGTGTCAGTGCATGGCTTACCATCAGGTTTCACTCCCTCCTCCACAGTTGGAGGCACATTCAACACATTAACATTAGCATTCACAGTAGAGTCATGACATTCTTGGGGAGCTGGACTTGGGGGTTCAGTGGCCACATACTGAGACACTAGCCGCCCCAAATCGGTCCCAAGCAACACATTGGCAGGAATATTAGGCGTTACTCCCACCTCCACTGTTGGAGGCATATTCAACACATTAACATTAGCAGTCACAGTAGAGTCATGACATTCTTGGGGAGCCGGACTAGGGGGTTCAGTGGCCACATACTGAGACACTAGCCACCCCAAATCGGTCCCAAGCAACACGTTGGCAGGAATATTTGGCGTTATTCCCACCTCCCGCATTCCCCTCCCGGTCCAAAAACACCTTGGCAATGGGCAGCACTGGTTCAACACCTCCTATTCCAGAGATGGAAAGGGTTTCCCAGGCACCAAGTCTTGAGGGGACACCACCTCAGGACGTACCAGGGTTCGTTCAGCGCCTGTGTCCTGCAGTCCCATGACCGCTGAGCGGCTGATGGTGACGGGTTGGTAATTGTCCAGGGACCTTCCACCACCCCCCCCCACACAAAACAGTGGATGGTTTCTGGGACAGGGATGGGGCCTTCTGGCACTGGGGACACGCAGCCTTAAAGTGTCCTGGCTAGTTGCAGTGATGATTGCAAACATTTTGGTTCTGCTCCTGGCCTGGAGAGGGCAGCAGGGGGGTACACCCCTTGCATTCAGGGGGCTGGGGGGGACAGGGGCAAGATTGGGCTTACCCCCTCTCCAGGTGCTGCTGGCATGCTTCTTTTGGCTCAGACGCCCTGTTGTTGGCATACTCGTCTGCCAGGGCAGCTTTAGCAGAAGCCCCCTTTGGTTTCTGGTCATGGAGGAACTGCTCGAGGTCCTCTGGGCAGTTCCACAAGAACTGCTCCATGACAAACAATTCCTGGACCTCCTGGTGGGTGGTGAGCTCTAGACCTGAGGTCCAGTACTCCGCAGCTCTCAGCAGTGCCCGCATGTGGTCGGTCCAGGTGTCCTTTGAGCCCCGCTGCAGGCTCTGGAACTTCCTGCGGTATGACTCCAGGGTGAGGTTGTAGTGCTGGATCAGGGCCCGCTTGATGCTGTTGTAGTCCTGCTCCTCCCCGGCAGGTAAGTCCCCCAAAACTTCCAGGGACTTACCCCTCAAACGGGGGGGTCAGGTACCTTGCCCACTGATCCAGGGCCAGATGGTGTTGGAGGCAGGTTCTCTCAAAGGCCAGCAGAAAAGAATCTAGGTCTCCATCCTTTTCAAGCAGGGGGAAGTCCTCTGCTCGGACCTTGGAAGCCGTGGTCCCCAGTGGGGCTGGAGCGTCCAGCGGGAGCCTGTGCTGAGCCATCTCTAGTCGGTGCTGGCGCTCTGCAGCTTCACGGCGTTCTGCAGCCTGCAGCACACGTTCGGCATGCTCACGCTCTGCCGCCGCTTGCTCACGCTCCGCTGCTTTCCCTGCTGTCGCTTGCTCACGCTCCGCTGCTTTCTCTGCCGCCACCAGGAGTCTGTCATGGGCGGTGTCATTACCAGCCTCGAGCTGTGCCATAGCCGCTTGGAAAAGGGCCTCCGATCTGGACAGGCTGGGGCGGGCAGGTGGTGGACAGTCCACTGCGGGACTGAGCACGGGGGTCAGGCTCCTTGGGGAGCACTGACTGAGCCCCCCCTCGCCTTCATTGGTATTGTCCTCCACCACCTCCTCATAGACCATAGCATTGGCCTCCCCCTTTGCCTTACTCCTGGTGCCCTCTGCCATCTTGGGAACCTCTGGTTACTGACACAGCTGTAACCCTGACCTCGCACACAACTTATTATATTTACACTCTTACCGTCTAGTGCTGGGCTGACCTTAAGACCCCAGCAGCGAAAGTTACCGCTGGTAGTCTCTAGTGTCTGGGAGTAGGGGTCCCAAGCACACTATTACTCTGATCCCACCGCTGCCACCAATGTGGAGGAAACTGGATCCGTTCCTCCGACGTCACCAATGTGACATAACTACACAGGCACAGCTCTCCGGCACCCCTTTGTCTCTCAGGTCAGTAAGGGAGCTGCACCTAGATCAAATGGCTACCGGGGAGGATGTCCTGTTACCCACTGGGTATTCTAAGATTCGTAATCAGAGTAAAAGCATCAGCCCAAGATTAATTTTATGGTTTAATTGCCTTAAGGGCACACTAGATAATTACAGAAATATACAGTAAGCTATACAATGGAATTACAGTGGATTTGCAGACAGAGTATAATATAACAATAAGGGTACAAGACCTAGAGATATTAAGATGGAGGTCAATTTACCAGATTGTCGGTTGTATGTGGGTGCCGGGAGCTCTGCAGTCCACAGGTACAAGAATCTTAGTTGCCGGACAGACCCCAAAGCGCGGGCGCTGCTCCCCTTGGCAGATCTGTCCCCAGTTCCTTCTTAGATCATCATCATCTGGTTCCTCTGTGAGTGTGTCAGACTCTCTGCCATGTGCTGCTAGTTAAGCACGCTAGGTTCCTCCCCCTGTGTCAGAGGGTGGGCTAATAATCTCCACCCTTTAGCTCCCTGTAGAACTTATTCCCAATATCTAAGAAAAGGGGTATCTTTCAACAGCATAATCGGATCAGGACATGAGAGGTACCAGTGAATGTGGTTTGTTTTGCCTGTCGTGTGGAGAGCAAACATGGCCCCATTGGGTTGCTGTGGGGGGCCAATCTATGTATCTCAGGCCCCAGAACCCTCATCGCCTCAGGAGTTGCACTGCCAGATGTGCGATTTCTTCAGGGTCACTCGGATATTTTTCATAAGTCCATAACTTGAAAGATGTGCTCATAATCTATGATCCTAGGATGGAGCCGGAGAGGCTGGGAGAGACATTGGATGTGTATTTCTGAGTCTAGCTGACAGGTATATTCTAATTGAAGCCCCCAGGCCCCTTCCTGCCCCATGCTGACATGGCTCCTGCTTAAGCTTTGAAGTTCTGTTTTGGGCCTTATCTCAATATCATACTAAAAGGCCTTGCTATTCAACATTGGGCACTAAATCCTGCTTTCTTCAATATGCATACAAGCCCTGGGGGGGTAGGAGCAGTTAACTCCTTCATCACACCTCCCTGTAATTCTTGTGAACTCAGACCAAAATGGACAGGCCAAGCTCAGACATGAGGCAAGCATTAGGCCCCATATCCAGTATGGCGGCTGCTCCTTCATCACAGAGATATTCTCAAAACTTTTTTTTGTTGTTCTCCTAACGAATCTGTTGACATCCTTTAAAGTGTGGTATACATCAAAATGATTTGTGGGGCAAAAGAGAAACCCTTGGTTAAAAGTTCATATTGAGAATCAGATTTAATATAATCCACACATGTTCATCTCATCTTCCATCCTCCCCATCCATCTAACCTCCTCCTCAGAACTGTTTCTCAACATACAATCCTTTGTCTACAAACACAGACAGCCCCTTCATGCCCACTCCTGCTTCCACCTCCTAACACTTTCTCTGCTCCTCCTCACTGCTGGTGATATTGCTCCAGATCCTGATCCTCCTCACCACATTACCACAGTCATTTCTACCTCCCATCCATGCCCTATTACAACTTTACATAACCTCTCTAACCTTATACTCATTTGCCCAGCCACCGCTTACCCAGTCCCACTAACAGGAGCTCTGTGGAATACTCGCTCTGTCTGCAACAAACTTTCAAACATCCATTATCATTTTCAATACTTTCATTACTCACAAACTTTCCTTCCTCACTATCACCAAAACATGGCTCACCCCCTCTGACACAGCCTCTCTTGCTGCACTCTCATATGGTGGATTCCACCTTTCCCACACACCCCACCCCAGCAGCAAGCATTGTGGTGGAGTTGGTTTTCTCCTGTCAGATAACTGCTCCTTCACCCCAATACCACTGCCAACCTCTGTAACCCTCCCTTCCTTTGAGGTGCACTCAATGCACATCCATTCCCCCTCCAACTGGCAGTCATTTACTGCCACTTCACCACCTGGCTACTTCATTTCCTTTCCGCTGACATCCCCATTATCATCACGGGTAACTTCAACATCTCCATTGACACTTCCCTCTCAGCTGCCACTAAACTTCTATCTCTCAATTCCTCCTTCGGCCTCAACCATTGGTTTTCTGCAGCCACTCACAAAGTTGGCCAATAATGATAAGCGAGCACTAAAATGCTCAGGTGCTTGTTGCTCGAGTTGAGCAAATTGGAAAGCTCGGATTCTCGACCCAACCAACGAGCCCATTGTAAGTCTATGGGAAAGCTGAGCATGTTTGCCGTGACCCCCAGGGGGTCTTTTTAAAATTTAAAAATGTCGGAAATTGATGGGAATAGTACTCGAATGACATAGGGACATCATGGGGAAGACCCCTGGAAGCATTTCGGACTCCTAGGTCACTCCTGTGAACAATATTGTCAGAGTGTTAGGCCACTTTTCCAGGCGCAAAATAAAACATACAGAAACTAAACCAACATGGATTTTACTGGGAAATATGTTAAGGAACATCCTTTCCAGGGTAATGATTTGCATGTAAGGCAAAATAACTAACCCCCCAAAAAATTACCTCCACCACTTGGGCTGTTTACATGTAGCGTTTTTGATGCATTGCTTTCAAGCAATAAAAATGCATTCACAGGGAAATGTCATTTTAATATTTAACAACCTTAGCTGGCCATGTGGTGTGTGACACATCATCAGACACATCTTATTTCATTTATGAAGGAGGGACTCTGAAAGTCACAAAGCCTATTTTTATAGGGGCATCAGGCGGCATTAATATTTTTAAAGGGCCATCAGCTAGCTATGCTTTGTTGTTCCCATTATTAAATAGTGGGTCTCCTATACTGTTATTGCATATGCAATGAGTGGCTAGGCTGCTAAAAATTAGGACACACCCCAATACCCCTTTGATGAGACACACAGGAGGGCCTCATGAAAAAATGCTCCCATTATAAAAAAGTGGGTCACCCATAGTGTTTGCCTATGCATTGAATGCAAGGCCTGCCTCGCCACAAAGTTACAAGCACCTCAATAACCCTTTAAACCGACGTAGTGGATGGCCACATGAAACCAAAGTTCCCATTATGCTTTTTTTTTTTACTCCCACACAGTTTGCCCATGAAGTGAATGCAAGGACTGCCCTGCTACAAACTTACACGCACCCCCAATAACACTTGGAACAGACATCTTGGATGGCCAAATTAAACTAAAGTTCCCATTTTTCTTAATTAGCTGCTACCATAATATTAGCCTATGCATTGAATGCAAGGCCTGCCCTGCCCCAAAGTTACACGCATCCCAATAACCCTTTGAACCAACTTACAGTATGGCCACATGAAAACAAAGTTCCCATTTTTCTTCATTTGCTGCTCCCATAGTTTGCCCATGAAGTGAATGCAAGGCCTGCTCCAAATTTGAATGCATCCCAATACCCCTTGGAAGAGACGTGGAGGAGGGCCTACTAAAAATCTTTTCCCAATTTAAAGGAGAGCGTCTCCTATGGTTGTAATGCGCATACACTAAGTGTATAGGCTGACAAACATTTCCCCTTGGGGGTACATATCAACATATTGTGTAAACTTTTTTTTTCAGGGCATCATAAACACCCTTGAAAACAAAAAAACCTGGCTGTAGCATCATGAAACACGTTCATCCTGGTGATCTAGTGGTGGTGTCGGAAGAGAGGTGGAGGATGGCCTACTAAAAATCTTTTTCCAATTTAAAGGAGCGGGTCTCCTATGGTTGTAATGCCTATACACTAAGTGTATGGATTGATAAGCATTTCCCCCTGGGAGGGTACACAGTAGCATAACGTGTAAAAAATTTTTTACAGGCATCAAAAACACCCTTAACACAAACACGTGGCTGTTGCATCATGGACCATGGTCACCATGGTGATCTAGACGTGCTGGCTGATGAGGATGAGGAGAAGGAGGAGGATAACAGCAAATAGGCAAAATCAGGAACAGAATACCCATGTGTGGGTGTGAAGAGGTGCATGGGAACATACCTCCCAAAAAATTACACTGGATTTGAGGTTATGTTTTGCTGTTATCATTCGGTGGTGTAGAAAAGTCTGGCCCAATCCAGCCCTTGTTCATTTTGATAAGTCAGCCTGTCAGCATTTTCAGTTGACAGGTGGATGCACTTATCAGTTATAATTCCACCAGCGGCACTAAAAACCCGTTTTGACAAATGCTAGTGGCAGGGTAGGCCAGGACCTCGAAGGCGTAGAGAGCCAGTTCAAGAAGTTGGTGGGAAGATGCAAATATTTTCTCTGAAAAGAATCCATTCCAGTCTAATATATTTAGCTATGCTAGACATATGGATGACATAATTATTATTTAGTCTGCTGACATTTCTGATATTCCCAAATTAATGAGTTATGTGAGTAATAACAACTGTATCCTTTTTTTCCCACACCTATAATAAAACCAGCATTAGTATTTTGGACCTATTGATCTCTGTGGATGACAGGAATAAGATAAAAACTACTTTTTTCAGCAAGGAAACTATGGGCTACACCATTTTGAGACCTGATTTCTGTCATCGCAGACATGTGAGGGTTAGTATTCCAAGGGGAGAATTATATAGATCCCAAAGAAACTGCAGTGACCATGAATCCTATATTCAAGAGAGAGAAGAAATCTGTGCACGTTTGAGGGAAAGAGGTTATCAGAATTGGTCTGGAAGGGTGTTTCTTTTCCACAAGGAAAGCTCCTACCCTTTCTAATCTGTTAACACCTAGTATGGTAAAGGATAATCCTGTTAAAATGTACTGGCTGTCTACTAAAGGTTACTTTAGCTGTAAACGTAAACAGCTCTTCGGAGTGTCCAAGTGTAGGATCAGTTGCTCCCAGCACTCGGCATGGTGGGAGGAAGGAGGATCAGGGTGAGGAATATGCAGTCCAGACTCATGGCTACTCACACTTCACTATGTGGAAGACAGGGTGGTGGTGGTGATAAAGTGACTGGAAGTATTATCTGCTATCCATCCAACAACCTTTTGACACTGCTCTGAGTTCAATAGTGGTGTTCTGTGGTCCCCTAGTAATTCGGACAGGAAGGTCGGGCAAGAAGATGTGCGTGTTTGTTGTGGCACAATTTCAGCTTGCCCATGGCCTTGGCCTCTGCATGCACCATCACCATCACCTCCACTTCCCTGTCCCTTGCCAAATGTCATTCCCATTTTATATGGGCTTCAATATTTTCCTCATTCACTAGAAATGGCAATTTGGAGCAAACTTATATGCGATCCGTGTGTGGGAAAACCACAGTTTAAAATATCTGTCCTGTAGCTAACAATATTTTTCAGCAAACTGGTGTCAATAACTAGGCTAAGAGACCGGAAAAACAGTTGAATGGAGGCCTCAAATGCCACAATTTGCAGCCCATAGATAGATGAGGCGAGTGACGGAGATACCACACTGTAAAATATGTGACCTGTATTTTTATTTTTTTTACAGCAAAATAGTGTCACTAACTAGGGTAACACAGCAAAAACAGATGAATGGAGGCCTCAAATGCCACAATTTGTATTTAACTGTTTTTATAGATTTGGACGTTTTAATAAGGGGAGGAGTGAGGAGGGAAATGTAAGGTTTTAGGAAAAGGGGAGAGGGGTACAATTAGGAGAGGCGGAGGAAAGGGAAGGGAAATGGGGTGACAATAAAATCTAGAAAGCTCCAAATATACATTTCCATAGTTTTGTATATGAAATTAATGCAGATGTAAACTGTATAAACTGTATCTAACTTAAGTTTATATCATAAAAAACTGTAGGCACTTAATGACCAGTATATTAAAAAAATAAAAGGTTATGTGTTAACCAGATCTGTGGGAGTATTCCATCAGCCGTACCGCAGCACAGATGTCATTTATTATTTGGACAATAAAGTATATCTTTGGTTTAAGCCGTAGCAGGAATTGATTTCCATTTGTCCCATTTCTTTGCATGTCTCTTTAAGTTATTATTAATAATGCAAAGCGTAGTTCCAAAGAGTAGTGTGAAGAGATTTTCTCCAAAATGTTTGAAAATTTTGGCACATCCACTCTTTTCCAGTACAATGCCAGGGAATTCCTAACCACTAGGAGAATATGTATTATAACAAACCTTATCGAAGGGTCGAACTCTTCAAGGTCAATAGAGAGAAGAGCGGCCTTTGGAGTTAACTGGTAATGCCTCTTGAGAAGGGAGTCAATATATAATATATCGATACATGTTTCCACAGGCTTTTAGGTTTAGGGCAACTACAAAAAATATGGAGAAGATTACCGTGTAGTCCGCAATTCCTCCAACATAAGGGTGAGTTCTTTTGGTTAATATGAGCTAGGCGAGAAGGGGTGTAATACAATCTAACGAGGGTATTATACTTAGCCTCCTGAAGGATCATAGAAATGTTGGACGAATATGAGTTTCTGATAGTGTTTTCCCATTGTTCGTGTGGAACGCCCCGCAGGGCTGGGGGGTTACTCGGTACCAGGCCTTTCAGGCTCTTTTAAGGGGGAAAGTGTCACGGTGGTGATGATGACCCGGTCCGTGGCCCTGGGTGTCCAATAAAAAAGATGGAAGTTTAAATGAGGGGGAAGATGGTGGGATGATTAATTGGGAAAAGGGGAATCGTGACGCCACCCGTGGTACTCGGCTAGGGAAGCCGACACTGCTATGCAGATCCTCTGGGACGGTGTTAAACAGCCAAGATGGTGAAGCTTTCCACGGGCAGAGCTGTGTCCCAGGGCAGTTGAGCTGGTGACGGTGGTGGTGTGTGCAGTGTATGGCAGGCGAGTTGTAAATGACTCCAAGGACACAGGTGCAGCTTCTGGGTTTTTACTCACAAGTCTTGTGCACAAGATAACCCGCTTGGTACTGTGTCCTCTGAGGGAGGGGTCCGGCAAACTCCCAAGTAGATCAGGAACACCTGTTCAAGACTCCTCTTTGTGTTCTCCTTTCTAGGTCGTGTCTCTGTGCTGATCTCTCCCTTCCTTTCTGCCTTGCGCCTTCACAAGCAGTGTCCAAAGCCGGCAGCCACGGACCACAACGGGGCGACGTGGGTCAGGCCCCGGGGTCCTTGATCCCTACTGCTGCCTTTTTGCGGAATGTTTGTGGCTGTGGCTGAGGCACTTAAAGTTACCTCAGCCTCCGGCTTTCTAGCTGAGCCTTGCAGTTCTCCAAAAGCTTCAGGGGCCGGCTCCCTCACTCTGGCCTGGTCCTTCCTATCCAGGATACGGGCCCCACGGTTGGCTTTCTCACTATACGTGTGCCTAGCACCCCTTCCTTCCATCTAGGAGCTTGGTCAAGATGTTTCTCTCTTTTCTGACCCTCAGTCCTCTCACGGTAATCCTGCTCTTACGCTGTCCTGTCACCGACTGACTACTCTCTGCACCAAACTATTTACCTCAGACTAGCTCCACCCACCAACTGTCACCTTTCTCTCTCTGATTGGATGCCAACAATCACTCTACTTCCTAAGCTCCTCCCCTTCTACCTACCTTCCCCACTCACTCCCCAACACCCTTTCCTAGCCAGTCTGGGATGAGGCCATCCTCCCGAAGGGTACACCCAGATGCTCTGACTATTATGTGTTGGGTGCGAGTGTTAGAAGTCCTGGGTGGTGATCCCTCCTTACCTGAAGGTGGGATACCACACCTCTGGATGAGGTGCAGTACCTCTGTGGCGACCGGACCCTCAGGGGTGCCACATGTGGTTAATAGAATTATTTAGTTCTGATTCCCACTTTACCATATACAAGTTTTTATGGAAGGTATTACCTTTATTTAAATAACTATAAAGATTTTTGGTGCTCCATAAAAATTTATTATTAGGATTTTCTAATAATATAGCAATAATTTCTGCCTTCGGATTTTTTAGGTTTTAGATTTTTTAGGTTTAACTAGTGTAATCCAAGCGCTAGTCAACGCCTGGAAGATGGGAGATTTAGAATTAGGTGAGTGTGGTCTAAAAAGTTGATTAATAATTATGTCCTGTAGGGGGCAGTGGTTATTAATCAAATGCAAATTCAAATGCCACAATTTGTAACCCACAGATAGATGAGGCGTGTGATGAAGATACCACTCTGTAAAACATGTGGCCTATATTTTTATTTTTTAACAGCAAACTAGTGTCACTAACTAGGGTAACACAAAGCAAAAACAGTTGAATGGAGGCCTCAAATGCCACAATTTGTAGCCCACAGATGGATGAGGGATGTGAAGTAGATGCAGTACCACACTGTAAACTATGTGGCCTGAATTTTTATTTTTTTTACAGCAAAATAGTATCACTAACTAGGGTAGCACACAGCAAAAACAGTTCAATGTAAATCTGAAATGCCAGAATTTTTTTTAGCCCACAGATAGATGAGGCGTGTGATGGAGATACCACACCGTAAAATATGTGGCCTGTATTTTTATTTCTTTACAGGATAACAGTGTCAAGAACTAGGGTAACACACAGCAAAAACAGTTGAATGGAGGCCTCAAATTGCACAATGTGTAGCCCACAGATAGATGAGGCGTGTGATGGAGATACTACACTGTAAAATATATGGTCTGCATTTTTATTTTTCTACAGGAAAATAGTGTCAAGAACTAGGGTAATACATAGCAAAAACAGTTGACCGGAGGCCTAAAATGCCACAATTTGTAGCCCAGAGATAGATGAGACATGTGACAGAGATAGAAAAAAGTCCAGCTCACCATAGTAGACATCCTTAGATGTCCGGAGCACGGGAACGCTGTGTCAAGGTGTGAAGCAATCAAACCATGAAAATTACTGCTCAACGAACTAGTGAAAAACTTCTTTATTCACCAAAAAACGTGCTCATCAGAGGACGTTTTTTGGTGGATAAAGAAGTTTTTCACTAGTTCGTTGAGCTGGAATTTTCATGCTTTGTATGATGGAGATATTACACTGTAAAATATGTCACCTGTATTTTTTTTTACCACAAAATAGTGCTAATTATTGGAGTAACGCACAGCCAAAACAGTTGAATGGAGGCCTCAAATGCCACAAGTTGTAGCCAACACATAAATGAGGTGTGTGACAGAGAAACTACTTTTTCAAATATGTGGCCTATTTTTTTATTTTTTTTACTGCAAAATAGTGCCAAGAACTAGGGTAACATAGTGCAAAAATAGTTGAATGGTGGCCTCAAATGCAACAAATTGTAGCCCACAGTTAGATGAGGCGTGTGACGGAGATACCACACTGTAAAATATGTGGCCTGTATTTTTATTTTTTTTACAGCAAAATAGTGTCACTAAGGAGGGTAGCACACACCAAAAATAGTTCAATGTAAGCCTGAAATGCCACAATTTTTAGCCCTAAGATAGTTGAGACGTGTGACAGAGATACCACACTGTAACATACGTGGCCTGTATTTTTATTTTTTTTCCAGCAAAATAGTGTCACTAAATAGGGTAACACGCAGCAAAAACAGTTGAACGGAGGCCTCAAATGCCACAGTTTGTAGCCCATAGATAGATGAGGTGTGCAACGGAGACAAAACATTGTAAATTATGTGGCCAGGATTGTTATTGTTTTGCAGGAAAACAGTGTCAAGAACTAGGGTAACTGTGAGGTAGCGCTGTCATTCAAGGTTGGGGGACACTCGCTTGGCAGCAACACAATCAGATCCAGCTCGGGTTTTCATAAGCCATAACAGTCCATGAGGTTTATTTGTCATCATAAACCACAGAAGCAACATAAACAGCATTACAGCATAGCGTCCATTATAGCTTCACTCTGTTTAAGCCTGTGGTCACACACAGGTTACTCAATGTCCATACTCAGGCTCTTCAGCCTCATCATTATCTCACCCACGTCAGGGTTCTCTCATGGCTGTTGCTCCACGCTACAGACATCCACTCTCTCCTCTGGGACTCTCAGATGCTGGCAGCCATTACACCCAGCCACACACAGGCTGTTATTGAGGAGATCCTTCTCCTCACGGGACCTTCCAAACTGGACCAATCAGGTCCCAGCATTCACTACATGTGACCTAACCTGGCCACATTATATGGTCCATAGCCACGTCCCCCGGGTCACATGACTATGACCTCACCACAGGTCCTTCACACAGACATATCTACTTTACAATAGTGTTCATAAACATACATATGTCTCTATCTCAAGGTCACCCACCATTACACCACATAACACATAGCAAAAACAGTTGAATGGAGGCCTCAAATGCCACAATTTGTAGTCCACAGATAAATGAGGCATGTGACGGAGATAACACACTTTAAAATATGTGGCCTGTCATTTTTTCCAGCAAAATAGTGTCACTATCTAGTGTAACACACAGAAAAACAGTTGAATGGGGGCCTCAAATGCCAAAATGTGTAGCCCACAGATAGGTGAGATGTGTAACAGATATAGCACACTGTAAAATATGTGGCCAGTATTTTTATTTTTTTTCCAGCAAAATAGTATCACTAACTAGGGCACCACACAGCAAAAACAGTTGAATGTAGGCCTGAAATGGTTGGATAGCAAAATTTGCGGCTTATTCAAGTGCAGTCAGCTGTGTCAATTGTAAATTTATGAAGCCCTGTAAATGTGTGGTTAGCTCTTCTAATGGCAGACAATTTTTTCTCTGTGTTTTTTGTAATTGTAAAACTTCTGGATTGATATATGTGGCCACCTGTAATTGCACAAAAGACTATGTGGGTAAAACAATAAGGGAGTTCAGACGGAGACTCCCATTGCCAGACACATCAATGAGGCACATGAGGGTAAAATTGGTGACATCTTATTTAGTGTCAATGAGGTGGTCAAACAAAACCCTAGGGGTGGTAATTTTGATAGGTTACTTCTAGAGAGAGCATGTGCGTGGATTCATCATTAGGACTCAATGGCACCAAGTGGCCTAAATGAATATCTCTCATATGCATGTTTTCTGTAGCAATTTGTATGATTTGGGGCTTTGATTTTCTTGCAAGGTCCAGTTTATGATCCCCATTTTTGATTGATGAGGGTTCACAAATTCTTGTGAGGATCAACATTATTTAATACTAATGATTAGTTTCATTTATTTTCATCTATTTATACTAATGTCCCTTCTTATAATGGTATTTGACTTAGAGGTTTGATATTATATAATGCATATGGGGTTAATTTTATATAGTTGATATACAATTGGTTCCCCGTCTCCACCAGCAGGATATATGTGCATTCCACTGTGGAACGCATTCCATCTATGCATATCAGGCACTTCCGGTCCCATGTTAGGTGCGCACTTTCAGGACGTGCGCAGTATTTGACCAGCCGGAGACAGGAAATATACCTGCGTTCCAGATGGAACGCAGGAGCAGGCCCCGATATTACATCTTCCCGTCAATCTTCCGGACATGCGCACATTGATTTCCTGTGGACATGTAATGTAATTGCATTCCACTTGGAATGCATGCGGCGCTGATGTGACAACTTCCGTTCCATTTTCCGGACATGCGCTTAGTGATCTTTGGGGACTTGAAATGTGCTTGCGCTTCAGATGGAATGCATGCGGTGATGACGCTGGTCTAATTTCAGTTTTCAACCATTGTAGGTAATCATATAGTTTAGTCCTCCACCTATGGGAATGTGGGATTTTGAATGATGCCAATCGTTTCATAATCTAGAGTGCAAATCCCACTAATGTTAACTGATGGTGTAAGAGTCTTAGATGCCATTTTGTGAGAAACTGTTGTAGACCTCTAGTGTTTGGAGGATGTTCTGATGAATGGAAATGTCTATATATAGAAGGAATTTAGATGTTTACCATGCAGCATCTTGTTTTCAACCTCCTGATGATCCGTTAAGGAGAAACGTGTCAAGGTTTTCTATGGATTATCAACCAACCAGTACCCCTATAGCTGTTAACAACATAATTTAAGTATTTTCACCAATGCTGTATATTTCCGTGTGGACGTTTATCTGTTTCCCTTGCACCTTCCATATCAATAATTTCATGAATTGATTATTTGGCTACCCTTGTGTTAATATTTGAGTCAGATTACGGCATCCAAGGGACAGCCATCGTGGAGCGGGGGCGGCATTCCGCTGACCAGTAGGGTGCCAACCTCTGCTATTAGGAAGCTTATACAGCAACAGGGAACAGTATATTGAGGTACTATAATTGTTTGCACATGTCACTTTATTGTTGTGTTCGCATTTCACTTCTTTTTGCACATACTTTCTATTGCTGCCTACCTAACAATCATCCTTGATTTTCAAACCCTATATGCTCCTTTCTACATTCAGGAGCATTAGGAACAGCTGCCGAGGAGCGGGGGCTCCAATCTCGTTTTATGTTTAGGGTGCCAATCTCCACTGGTATGCAGGGTTGTAAATAGTTGTTCATTATCTATAGTTATGGTTGTCAGTACGGTTGCTTGGTTTTATGCATGGTATTGTCTTGTTTTAATAGGCATAATAAAAGTTAATTTTTATCTATACTGAAATTTTTTTCTAAGGTCCCCTAACTTAGTTGATTTTTTTTAACTTAAAATTTCTATTTTAATATATGTTTCTCAGCATCCTCCCATAGCAGTAATTTCCCTTGGGGTATCGGAGTAGGCAAGCTGGTGGCACGCTCTGTCTGGAAGTGCCATCATGTAGTAGCAAGGTTAGCGGAGGTGTGGTTTAGGTGACATCACAAGTTCTAAGTGACAGATGCATGAGAGGACCAGAAAGTTGACATGTTTCGAAAGACACAGTCCTTCTTCATCAGGGTTACGGTCCGTGCCCCTGACCTATCTATTAGAGTTGAGCGAAACGGGTCGGTCAAATTCATAAGTTGCCGACTTTCGCTGAAGTCGGGTTTCATAAAAAGAAACCCGACCATAGAGTGAGGTCGGCCACGAGGTCGGCGACCAGAGCACCAAAGTCGCATTTCAAATGATGCTTCCAGTGCCCTTTTTCAGCCAATGATGGAGGACGCACACTGTGGGCAATGCGATGACATGGGCATCGGTCACCACCATCTTTGATAAGGGCATGCAAGTGATTGGCTTGCTTTGTGTGGCGTCACAGGGGCTATAAAAGGGCGTGCACGCCGACCGCCATCTTACTTCTGCCGATATTAGCACTAGGGAGAGGTTGCAGCTGCTAATTCTGAATAAGGGAGAGCGTTAGGCAGGGAAGAAGAACAAAAAAACTGCTTCTGCTGTTAGCGATTTCCACTGTACAACACAACAGTTTGTGTGCAGTGACAGGGGAGGCTATATTTTTTGTGCATCAGCTCTGTTGGTTATTAGGCTGCCTTATAAGGCTCCCTGATAGCTGCATTGCTGTTTGCACACTGCTGTGCAAACTGCTTTTTTAAAAGCAAAAATACTTTTCTTCTTCTTTTCTGCACAGTTACCAAGCGTTCATTTTTCCACACTTTTGTGTGCAGCAGTCCTGCTTATTAGGCTGCCTGCTGCCATACTTGGACTGAGAGCATCATTGTCAGTCTCCTAAAATCTCTAGGGAGATTCAAATTCGCCTCAATACTATATACACCTTGTACTTTGTCATACACCAGCCAATTTCAGCCTGTTAAATTGAGGTGTAATCTATATTGGACCTGAGATAATAGTTCAGCCTCCTAAAATCTATAGGGAGATTCAAATTCTCCCCAATACTATATACACCATGTACTTTGTCATACACCAGCCAATTTCAGCCTGTTAAATTGAGGTGTAATCTATAGTGGGCCTGAGATAATAGTTAAGCCTCCTAAAATCTCTAGGGAGATTCAAATTCTCCCCAATACTATATACACCTTGTACTTTGTCATACACCAGCCAATTTCAGCCTGTTAAACTGAGGTGTAATCTATAGTGGGCCTGAGATAATACTTCAGCCTCCTAAAATCTCTAGGGAGCTTCCAATTCTCCCCAATACTATATACACCTTGTACCTTGTTTTACAGTACCATATAGCTGGTGGTATTTTGGGTACATTTTTCCAAAAGTGAGGAAGTATGGTGGAAGAGGCAGTGGAAGTGGGCGGGGGTTGCCAGCTGGTACTGAAGGTGGTGGGGGTGGGGATGCATCTGGTGGCAAAAGCACAATAGCACCTAAGGCAGGAGGTGATTAGCCTGCGTCATCATCTGGCTCCACAAGGCCTCGAAGGCTCCCTTTTCTGGGAGTAGTTAAACTGCTTTTAAAGCTGGAGCTTCAGGAACAAGTTTTGGCTTACATTGCTGACACAGCCTCCAGCTCTATCGCCTCCTCTTCTGAAGTTTCAAAAAATAAAAGCACTGAGTCGTCAGTGGAGGCTCCTGGTCAGGAACAACACCTTTCCTTGTGTCCTTCACCCCTACCAAAAGGGAAGGATGAGGGAGGCCACACTACATATTACTCCATGGAGCTCTTTTCACATACCATGCCTGGGTTATCAAGTCAAAT
Source organism: Dendrobates tinctorius (assembly GCF_039654945.1). Taxonomy (NCBI): domain Eukaryota; kingdom Metazoa; phylum Chordata; class Amphibia; order Anura; family Dendrobatidae; genus Dendrobates; species Dendrobates tinctorius. The sequence continues at coordinate 12,179,104 of NW_027361699.1, forward strand.
CGTGAATTCCCCAGTCCAAGATGAATCGGACATGGAGTGTACTGATGCACAGCCACTGCTAGATTTTTCTGCTGGTACATTCACTCAGAGCAATACATTGTCCTCGTAGTGTACTGAGCCAGAATCTGACCCTGATGAAACTCAGGTGCCCCTTCCCGCATACTATACCACCTTACATGGTGACACAGAGGAAGGTGCACATGAAATTGAAGAGGAGGTGATGGCTGACTCAGTTGTTGACCCAGATTGGCATCCATTGGGGGAAGAGGGTGCTGCTGCCAATAGCTCAGAAGAGGAGGAGGAGGATCCGCAGCAGCTGTTATCTGGCTGGCCCGTAGCAGTCCAAAAACGGTTTACAAAAACCCATAGAGTTGCAGGACAGCTTGGCCAGACGGTCAAAATAGCACAGCGTGCAAGGCCTCAAAATGTCTTCCATAGTAGGAAGAGTGCAGTGTGGCACTTTTTTGAACAAAATCCTAATGATCAGGCAAAGGTTATCTGTAAGAAGTGCGCAAAGACCTTTAGACGAGAGAAAAATCTGAGAAATTTGAATACCAGTTGCATGCTTAGACATTTAACCACCATGCACTTGCAAGCGTGGACGGACTACCAAACCTCACGTACCACATGTGCACCTGCTCCGACTGAAGGTAGTCTCCAATGCTACATCGCATCCCCCACTGTACGCCCACCGGTTAGCACATCACCAGTAGGAAATGTTGAATTGTCGTCGCAAGGCCAAAGCAGTCAGGGAATCACAATTTTATTGCTACGAAAGACTGAATCTAGGCCATCAGCAAGACCACCAACACTATCACCATCACCAACCCTCTCTCAGTCCGCCATGTCCACTGCTAGTTCCACTATATGCAGCTCTCAAGTCCAGCTCACCCTACCAGAGACTCTGAGTAGGACAAGAAAGTACTCATCCTCTCATCCGCGTACACTGGCTTTGAACGCCCACTGTTATGAATGAGTCACCGAGGAGGAAAAAACAAAAAGCAAGCTAAGCCCAGAAAACCAGAGAGGTTGTTAACTAGCGGATTGCAGACCCCTGATCCTATCCACACAACTAGCAGTAGCCGTGGAGCGTGCCTACGGTGGTCCTAGATGCCTCGTCACGGCCAGAAAACTAAATAAGCCTAAAGAAAGAAAGGGAAAATCTAAACTGCCCCAGAGCAGACCCCAAAGCAATAGACAGCCCCCAACATGTATTGTCGGTGAAACAAGATGAAAACACAAACACAGATAGAAAGATAGGCTGAGCAAACGATGGGGCCCTCACTAATTAGAAAGGACATTAAAGAAAAGCTAATGTCTGCAATCACCCAAAAATCCTGCCAAAAAATGTCCAATACGTCTGATAAAAAAAAGGCCCTGAAGTCGCTAGACTTCAATTCCCTATATCAGCACTCAGGTATATTCTGAAGACAGAGCAAAAGAGATCAACTGATCAGAGACAAAATGGGGATTCAGCTCAGTCTCAGCCAGGGCTGACTGAACACAAAAATTAAGTAAACCAGACTAAAACTCATATGAACAATAGCAGAGAAAACTTAGCTTTAAGAAGGGAGGAACCAAACTGGAAACCAGAAGCCACAGTCAGGAGAAATCACCAGCAAGAAACTAGGGAGTCGGCTGCCTTAAATCCAATCAGAAACTCCTGACATCCAATCACAGTCCTGTTCCTCAGGTGGCCGGTCTCTGCCATTTAGATCAGCTTCATTACCTCCCTTCACCAGCAGAGGGAGTCCAGATAGAGAACTCACTACTCCTCTGTCAGCACAGCCAGCTCCATAACCCTCACCAGAAGCGAGAGGCAAACCCGAAAATGAGCTCACAACAGCCCACATTGCCAAACTAATCTCGTTAGAGATGATGCCCTACCGGTTGGTTGAAAGCGAAGCTTTCCGCGAGCTCATGGCCTGCGCAGTACCACTCTATGACCTACCCAGTCGGCACTTCTTTTCTCGAAAAGCCATCCCAGCCCTCCACCTGCATGTGAAAGACCGCATTGTCCATGCACTCAAGCAATCAGTGAGTGGAAAGGTGCACCTCACAACAGATGCATGATCCAGTAAGCATGACCAGGCCCGTTACGTGTCCATCACTGCGCACTGGGTTAATGTGGTGGATGCAGGGTCCACAGGGGACAGCGGTGGTGGGACAGTGCTGCCTAGCCCACGGTAGAGAAAACAGTTGGCTGTAGGGCTCGACCCTCCTCTTCCTCCAGAAGCGAAAGCTCATACACAGAGTGCAGTCGCACGAGCACTCCATCCGCAGCTGCCAGTGATGCACACAAGGTGTCCCACTATCGAACAGCTAGTGGTAAGCGTCAGCAGGCTGTGTTGAAGATGATGTGTTTGGGCGACAACAGATACACCGCGGAGGTACTGGCTGACTACTTACAGTGACAAACTGAGTCATGGCTGGGCAGTCTACATCTTGAGGCAGGCAAGGTAGTTAGTGATAACGGCCAGAATTTTGTGGCAGCCATAGCCCTTTCAAAACTCAGACACATACCTTGACTGGCTCACACCTTGAACCCAGTGCTTCCTCAATAATTATCCGGAGTTAACAGCCCTGCTCCATAAGGTGCGAAGACTGTGCTCGCACATCCGCCAGTCGCCCATACACTCCAGTCGTATGCAGAAGCTGCAGCGATTGCTCCCCCTTCCCAAGCACCGCCTAATTATCGATGCTGCAACAAGGTGGAACTCCACCCTGCACATGGTTCAGAGGCTGTGCAAACAGAGGCAGGCTGTAATGCATTTGTGGGAGGATACACGGGCAGGCAGTTTGAGGGCAGACATGGAGTTGTCTGGTGTGCAGTAGTCGAAGCTGAAAGACCTCTGTAAAGTCCTTTAGTGTTTTGAGGAATGCACATGGCTGGTAAGTGCAGACGACGCCATCAAAAGCATGAGCATCCCACTTATGCGTCTGCTCATGCAAACTTTGACGCACATTTAGGAACAGGCGTCTGCAGCCGAGCAGGAAGAGGAGGAGGGAAGCCTTGATGACAGTCAGCCTTTGTCTGCTCAGTGAACTATCCTGGAAGAGGTGGAGGAAGAAGAGGAAGAGGAGGAGGAGGATGATGGGGATGATTATTTAGGGAAGGAGGGGGCAAGAGAAAATGTTGGCGTGGCAAGGTCAGTTACAGGGTTTGTGTGTGACTGGAGGGATGTTGATTTGCCAGAAAGTGCTCCTCCACCCAGCACTCACAGTTAGAGTTGAGCGATACCAGCCGATACTTGAAAATATCGGATCGGAATGGATCGGCCGATCTTAAAAAAAAGTATCGGTATCGCCGATTCCGATACCGGGAACCAATGCAAGTTAATGGGGCCAAAATATCGGAATTAAAAAAAACCCTTTCTTTCCTTGTAGGTTAATTCTACATGAAGAAAAACAACTAAGAATAATGTAGAATGTATTGTGGGAGGTGGAGGAGACATTAAAGCCATAGAGGTTTAGCCCAATCAAATGGAATAGCAGGAATTAAACTTTTTTTTTAAAGATGTTAGGAGTTACAAAGATATTGACTATGTTAGCCTCATTTATATTTTGCCAGACATGTATGTCTTCTTCTTCTTTCTTCTTTCTTCTTCTTTCTTATTCTTCTTCCTTTTTTTACCTTCTTCTTCTTCTTCTTATTCCTTTTTTTACATTCTTCTTCTTCTTCTTCTTCCTTTTTTTACATTCTTCTACTTCCTTTTTTTACATTCTTCTTCTTCTTCCTTTTTTTACATTCTTCTTCTTATTCCTTTTTTTACATTCTTCTTCTTCTTCCTTTTTTAAATTCTTCTACTTCCTTTTTTTACATTCTTCTTCTTCTTCTTCCTTTTCTTACATTCTTCATATTCTTCTTATTCAACAATTATTATTCTACATATTCAACTTCTTCATCTTCTTCCTATTCTTCTTCATCATATTCTTGTTTGTGTCAGGCATTCCTGTAGTTGTTATCTAGAAAAGTTAGAAGTTTACACCTTCCGTTCTGCCTGTCACAAAAGATTTACAACAGGATTTGTCCGCGTTCAGTTTGGCCTGCAGCAGCAGGCCTTTTCCAGGGGCACCACGAGGAGGAACGGACTCACCCCCATACACTGCTTAGTCTTCTTCTGCTTATAAATAAGATAATATCATTTGCTCAGAGTATTAGTCTTATGCTTAATGTTCTTCTGCTTTGTTTTTTTTATGCTTCTTTGTCTTCTCTCTCTTGTTGTTCTGCATCTTGGTGGTTGTCTTCCTGTTCTTTGTCCTCTTGAACCAGCTGACGGTACTGGCACCCGGAGGGGCAGCAGAAGGAACAAGAGCCAATGGCACAACCGAGGACCAGCTGACGGTGCTGGAACCCGGTTTCTAAGCAGGAGGTACCTGTGCTACAAAGCACTACTAAGGACCAGCAGACGTTGCCGGAACTCGGATACCGAGATGGAGGCACCTAGGCCAAAGGCTCTGACGAGAACCAGCTGACGGTGCTGGAACCCGGAGGGGTAGCATAAGCTGCAAGAGCAAATGGAAATAGCGAGGACCAGCTGACAGTGCTGGCACCCGGAGGGGCAGCAGAAGGAATAAGAGCCAATGGCACAACCGAGGACCAGCTGACGGTGCTGGAACCCGGTTACTAAGCAGGAGGTACCTGTGCTACAAAGCACTACCAAGGACCAGCAGACGTTGCCGGAACTCGGATACCGAGATGGAGGCACCTAGGCCAAAGGCTCTGACGAGAACCAGCTGACGGTGCTGGAACCCGGAGGGGTAGCATAAGCTGCAAGAGCAAATGGAAATAGCGAGGACCAGCTGACAGTGCTGGCACCCGGAGGGGCAGCAGAAGGAATAAGAGCCAATGGCACAACCGAGGACCAGCTGACGGTGCTGGAACCCGGTTACTAAGCAGGAGGTACCTGTGCTACAAAGCACTACCAAGGACCAGCAGACGTTGCCGGAACTCGGATACCGAGATGGAGGCACCTAGGCCAAAGGCTCTGACGAGAACCAGCTGACGGTGCTGGAACCCGGAGGGGTAGCATAAGCTGCAAGAGCAAATGGAAATAGCGAGGACCAGCTGACAGTGCTGGCACCCGGAGGGGCAGCAGAAGGAATAAGAGCCAATGGCACAACCGAGGACCAGCTGACGGTGCTGGAACCCGGTTACTAAGCAGGAGGTACCTGTGCTACAAAGCACTACCAAGGACCAGCAGACGTTGCCAGAACTCGGATACCGAGATGGAGGCACCTAGGCCAAAGGCTCTGACGAGAACCAGCTGACGGTGCTGGAACCTGGAGGGGTATCAGAAGTTACCCCTGAAAAGCAAAGTTGGCATGCCGCAAGCTGGCCGCAGTTACCGAATCACACAGTCCTACAGGGGGTGCTTGTCCTACTGGCACTATGGAACAAGCCTTTCTTACCAGAACCCGCAGTCCACATAGGAAGCACCTAAACTGCTGGCACCCTAGCCTCGGCTAACCCAACCGCAACACGACATGGCAACTTGGGGTGGCAAACTGACATTGACACTTCCTGGAAACAGCAGGCAGGGCTGGAACCAAGCTGGGCAGGAGGGAGTACCCGTGCCAAAGTCAGTTATGAGCAGCAACTGGCGATGTTGGAGCCCAGGACAAGCACTTAGCAGGCTGAGGCCTGATGTGCTGTCAATTGGGAGGCAGCAGGACAGATTGCCATCAAAACAGCAGGGGAACAGCTGACGTTACTGAACCCCACAAACACAGGAGCTAGTGTTTTACTCTGTGAAGACGGCACTTCCAAGCAACAACTGGCTGTGTTGAAGCCCAGGGACAAGCACGGAGCAGGCTGAGGCTGCATTGAAGAAATTTTAAGATCGGTTGTAGACTACTAATTTGAACCAAGCTCCACTTAGGCCTGTGGCTTCACTGATTTTCGTATTTCCCCTGTCCTCCAACCCCGCCAGTTACAGCTCCGAAGTGGCGTCTGCACAATCCACACTTGTTCCTGTGTTACAGGTGTTCAGTCCGGTCAGTTAATCCCCTGATGTGTGTCCGGCAATGTCGCCTGCTCTGTCCACATTCCCATAATGGGAATGTGGACAGAGCAGGCGACATTGCCGGACACACATCAGGGGATTAACTGACCGGACTGAACACCTGTAACACAGGAACAAGTGTGGATTGTGCAGACGCCACTTCGGAGCTGTAACTGGCAGGGTTGGAGGACAGGTGAAATACGAGAGACAGTGGAGCCACAGGCCTAATTGGAGCACGGTTAAAAATCAGTAGTGGTACGACTGTGTAGGCAGCAGGAGACTTTGCCATCTACACAGCAGGGGATCAGCTGACGTTACTGAACCCCACTGAGACACGGGAGCAAGTGTCTCTTTCCGTGTGGACGGCACTTCCGAACTACAACTGGCTGTGTTGAAGCCCAGGAAATAGGAGGGTGTAGGCAGAGGCCTACTGTATTTTGAATGAGGTGACAGCAGGAGAGACTGCCATCCACACAGCAGGGGATCAGCTGACGTTACTGAACCCCACTGAGACACGGGAGCAAGTATCTCTTTCCGTGTGGACGGCACTTCCGAACTACAACTGGCTGTGTTGAAGCCCAGGAAATAGGAGGGTGTAGGCAGAGGCCTACTGTATTTTGAATGAGGTGACAGCAGGAGAGACTGCCATCCACACAGCAGGGGATCAGCTGACATTACTGAACCCCACTGAGACACAGGAGCAAGTATCTCTTTCCGTGTGGACGGCACTTCCGAACTACAACTGGCTGTGTTGAAGCCCAGGAAATAGGAGGGTGTAGGCAGAGGCCTACTGTATTTTGAATGAGGTGACAGCAGGAGAGACTGCCATCCACACAGCAGGGGATCAGCTGACGTTACTGAACCCCACTGAGACACGGGAGCAAGTATCTCTTTCCATGTGGACGGCACTTCCGAACTACAACTGGCTGTGTTGAAGCCCAGGAAATAGGAGGGTGTAGGCAGAGGCCTACTGTATTTTGAATGAGGTGACAGCAGGAGAGACTGCCATCCACACAGCAGGGGATCAGCTGACATTACTGAACCCCACTGAGACACGGGAGCAAGTATCTCTTTCCGTGTGGACGGCACTTCCGAACTACAACTGGCTGTGTTGAAGCCCAGGAAATAGGAGGGTGTAGGCAGAGGCCTACTGTATTTTGAATGAGGTGACAGCAGGAGAGACTGCCATCCACACAGCAGGGGATCAGCTGACATTACTGAACCCCACTGAGACACGGGAGCAAGTATCTCTTTCCGTGTGGACGGCACTTCCGAACTACAACTGGCTGTGTTGAAGCCCAGGAAATAGGAGGGTGTAGGCAGAGGCCTACTGTATTTTGAATGAGGTGACAGCAGGAGAGACTGCCATCCACACAGCAGGGGATCAGCTGACATTACTGAACTCCACTGAGACACGGAAGCAAGTATCTCTTTCCGTGTGGAGGGCACTTCCGAACTACAACTGGCTGTGTTGAAGCCCAGGAAATAGGAGGGTGTAGGCAGAGGCCTACTGTATTTTGAATGAGGTGACAGCAGGAGAGACTGCCATCCACACAGCAGGGGATCAGCTGACATTACTGAACCCCACTGAGACACGGGAGCAAGTATCTCTTTCCGTGTGGACGGCACTTCCGAACTACAACTGGCTGTGTTGAAGCCCAGGAAATAGGAGGGTGTAGGCAGAGGCCTACTGTATTTTGAATGAGGTGACAGCAGGAGAGACTGCCATCCACACAGCAGGGGATCAGCTGACATTACTGAACCCCACTGAGACACGGGAGCAAGTATCTCTTTCCGTGTGGACGGCACTTCCGAACTACAACTGGCTGTGTTGAAGCCCAGGAAATAGGAGGGTGTAGGCAGAGGCCTACTGTATTTTGAATGAGGTGACAGCAGGAGAGACTGCCATCCACACAGCAGGGGATCAGCTGACATTACTGAACCCCACTGAGACACGGGAGCAAGTATCTCTTTCCGTGTGGACGGCACTTCCGAACTACAACTGGCTGTGTTGAAGCTCAGGAAATAGGAGGGTGTAGGCAGAGGCCTACTGTATTTTGAATGAGGTGACAGCAGGAGAGACTGCCATCCACACAGCAGGGGATCAGCTGACATTAATGAACCCCACTGAGACACGGGAGCAAGTATCTCTTTCCGTGTGGATGGCACTTCCGAACTACAACTGGCTGTGTTGAAGCCCAGGAAATAGGAGGGTGTAGGCAGAGGCCTACTGTATTTTGAATGAGGTGACAGCAGGAGAGACTGCCATCCACACAGCAGGGGATCAGCTGACGTTACTGAACCCCACTGAGACACGGGAGCAAGTATCTCTTTCCGTGTGGACGGCACTTCCGAACTACAACTGGCTGTGTTGAAGCCCAGGAAATAGGAGGGTGTAGGCAGAGGCCTACTGTATTTTGAATGAGGTGACAGCAGGAGAGACTGCCATCCACACAGCAGGGGATCAGCTGACGTTACTGAACCCCACTGAGACACGGGAGCAAGTATCTCTTTCCGTGTGGACGGCACTTCCGAGCTACAACTGGCTGAGTTGAAGCCCAGGAAATAGGAGGGTGTAGGCAGAGGCCTACTGTCTTTGGAATGCGGAGACAGCAGGAGAGACTGCCATCTCCACAGCAGGGGATCAGCTGGCAATGATGAACCCCACTAACACTTGAACGAATGTGTTTGGCTCTGTGGAGACGACACTTCTGAACACCAACTGACGCTGTTGGAGCCCAGGATTAGGCGTGGAGCAGGCTGGGGCCTACTGGATTTTGGCAGGTGAAGGCAGCAGGAGACTTGCCATCTCCACAGCAGGGGAACAGCTGGCAGTGCTGAACCCCACTAACACTCTAACGAATGTGTTTGGCTCTGTGGAGACGACACTTCTGAACACCAACTGACGCTGTTGGAGCCCAGGATTAGGCGAGGAGCAGGCTGGGGCCTACTGGATTTTGGCAGGTGAAGGCAGCAGGAGACTTGCCATCTCCACAGCAGGGGAACAGCTGGCAGTGCTGAACCCCACTAACACTCTAACGAATGTGTTTGGCTCTGTGGAGACGACACTTCTGAACACCAACTGACGCTGTTGGAGCCCAGGATTAGGCGAGGAGCAGGCTGGGGCCTACTGGATTTTGGCAGGTGAAGGCAGCAGGAGACTTGCCATCTCCACAGCAGGGGAACAGCTGGCAGTGCTGAACCCCACTAACACTCTAACGAATGTGTTTGGCTCTGTGGAGACGACACTTCTGAACACCAACTGACGCTGTTGGAGCCCAGGATTAGGCGAGGAGCAGGCTGGGGTCTACTGGATTTTGGCAGGTGAAGGCAGCAGGAGACTTGCCATCTCCACAGCAGGGGAACAGCTGGCAGTGCTGAACCCCACTAACACTCTATCAAATGTGTTTGGCTCTGTGGAGACGACACTTCTGAACACCAACTGACGCTGTTGGAGCCCAGGCTTAGGCGAGGAGCAGGCTGGGGCCTACTGGATTTTGGCAGGTGAAGGCAGCAGGAGACTTGCCATCTCCACAGCAGGGTAACAGCTGGCAGTGCTGAACCCCACTAACACTCTAACGAATGTGTTTGGCTCTGTGGAGACGACACTTCTGAACACCAACTGACGCTGTTGGAGCCCAGGATTAGGCGAGGAGCAGGCTGGGGCCTACTGGATTTTGGCAGGTGAAGGCAGCAGGAGACTTGCCATCTCCACAGCAGGGGAACAGCTGGCAGTGCTGAACCCCACTAACACTCTAACGAATGTGTTTGGCTCTCTGGAGACGACACTTCTGAACACCAACTGACGCTGTTGGAGCCCAGGATTAGGCGAGGAGCAGGCTGGGGCCTACTGGATTTTGGCAGGTGAAGGCAGCAGGAGACTTGCCATCTCCACAGCAGGGGAACAGCTGGCAGTGCTGAACCCCACTAACACTCTAACGAATGTGTTTGGCTCTGTGGAGACGACACTTCTGAACACCAACTGACGCTGTTGGAGCCCAGGATTAGGCGAGGAGCAGGCTGGGGCCTACTGGATTTTGGCAGGTGAAGGCAGCAGGAGACTTGCCATCTCCACAGCAGGGGAACAGCTGGCAGTGCTGAACCCCACTAACACTCTAACGAATGTGTTTGGCTCTGTGGAGACGACACTTCTGAACACCAACTGACGCTGTTGGAGCCCAGGATTAGGCGAGGAGCAGGCTGGGGCCTACTGGATTTTGGCAGGTGAAGGCAGCAGGAGACTTGCCATCTCCACAGCAGGGGAACAGCTGGCAGTGCTGAACCCCACTAACACTCTAACGAATGTGTTTGGCTCTGTGGAGACGACACTTCTGAACACCAACTGACGCTGTTGGAGCCCAGGATTAGGCGAGGAGCAGGCTGGGGCCTACTGGATTTTGGCAGGTGAAGGCAGCAGGAGACTTGCCATCTCCACAGCAGGGGAACAGCTGGCAGTGCTGAAACCCACTAACACTTGAACGAATGTGTTTGGCTCTGTGGAGACGACACTTCTGAACACCAACTGACGCTGTTGGAGCCCAGGATTAGGCGAGGAGCAGGCTGGGGCCTACTGGATTTTGGCAGGTGAAGGCAGCAGGAGACTTGCCATCTCCACAGCAGGGGAACAGCTGGCAGTGCTGAAACCCACTAACACTTGAACGAATGTGTTTGGCTCTGTGGAGACGACACTTCTGAACACCAACTGACGCTGTTGGAGCCCAGGATTACGCATGCCGCATGCAGAGGCCAATGGGCAGAGGTTTTTATGGAGGTTGTGGACTACTACTGATTCTAACCATGCTCCACTTAGGCCTCTGGCTCCACTGTCTCTACTATTTACCCTGGCCTCCAACCCCGCCAGCTACATCTCTGAAGTGGCGTCAGCACAATCTACACTTGTTCCTGTGTTACTGGTGCTCAGTCCCTCAGTTGATCCCCTGATGTTTGTCCGGCAAGTTCGCCAGCTCTGTCCTCACTACTGGTTATGGGAATGTGGACAGAGCAGGAGACCTTGCCGGACACACATCAGGGGATAAACTGATGGGACTGAGCCACAGGAACACAGGAACAAGTGTAGATTGTGCTGACGCCACTTCAGAGATGTAGATGGCGGGGTTGGAGGTCAGGGGAAATAGTAGAGACAGTGGAGCCAGAGACCTAAGTTGGGCACGGTTAAAAATCAGTAGTGGTTTGAATGTTGATGGAGCTGGTGACTTTGCCGTCCACACAGCAGGGGATCAGCTGGCATTACTGAACCCCACTAACACAGGAGCTAGTGTGTTTCTCTGTGCAGACGACACATCTGAGCGACAACTGGCTGTGTTGAAGCACAGGGATTATAGTTCAGGTGGTAGAAAAATGAACACACCAGCAGACCTGGATACAGTTGCCAACCACTAATTTAGTCTGTAAGAGGAATGGCAAAGTCTTTGGAGATCCAGGCCTTGTTCATTTTCAGAAAAGTCAGCCGGTCAACATTATCGGAAGATAGTCGCGTGCGACGGTCTGTTAGTACACCACCTGCGGCACTAAAGACACGTTCCGATAATACACTGGCAGCAGGGCAAGCCAGCACCTCCAATGCATACTGGCTAAGCTCTGGCCATGTATCCAGCTTAGAGACCCAAAACTTGAAGGGGGAAGAGCCATCTGGGAGTACAGCGACAGGGCAAGACATGTAGTCTGACACCATCTGACGGAAGCGTTGCCTCCTGCTGACTCGAGGCGTCGCTGATGGTGTAGACAATTGTGGTGGACACACAAAACTTTGCCACATTTGGGCCATAGTGGTCTTGCCTTGTGCTGCAGCGCTGCCTCTGCTCCCTCTTTGTGCAGAGTTTCCTCCACTGCCTCGACGCACAGAGCTGCTTTGTAAAGCACTAGCAACAATGCTGTCGGGTGGAATGGAAAACATTATGGACTGCACCAGTGACTCTTCGTACTCCCGCATTTTACGCTCCCGGTTCAACGTTGGTATGAGCCTTTGTACGCTGTCCCGGTAGCGAGGATCTAGGAGGGTGTACACCCAATAATCAGCCGAGACGAGAATGTGGGCGATGCGGCGGTCGTTTCTCAGGCACTGCAGCATGAAATCAACCATGTGCTGCAGACTCCCAACTGCCAAAGAACCGCTGTCCCCTGTTTGAGGCGTGACCTCGGCCTGCTCTGCATCACCCCACCCTCGCTGTACATACTGAGAAGAGGTTTGCGTACCTCCCTCCTCTGGAGAGATGTCTTCCTCCTCCATCGACTCCTCCTCATCCTCCTCACAAAGTGTCCCCTGCCTAGGCCTTTGTGAGGAAACACGTAGCGCAGACTGTCCAGAAGCAGATGGCATTTGGGACTCCTCATCCTCCACCTCTTCTGAAACCTCATCCCTTAGTGCTTGCAGTGTTTGTTGAAGCAGGCAGATAAGGGGGACAGTCATGCTGACTAGTGCATCACCTGCACTCGCCATCCGCGTGGATTCATCGAAGGCACGCAAAACGAGGCAGATGTCCTTCATAGAGGCCCACTCAATGGTGCTGAAGTGTGAACGGCGCACAGTGCGACTTGTTTGCGCCTGATGCAGCTGGTACTCCATGACTGCTGCCTGCTGCTCACACAACCGCTCCAACATATGTAACGTTGAATTCCACCGGGTGGGTAGGTCACATATGATGCGATGTTCCGGAAGGCCAAATCGTCGCTGCAGAGCAGCGAGGCGCGATCTTGCCGTGCTGGAACGTCGCAAGTGAGCGCACTCTATGCGGACCTTGTGCAACAGTGCAGCAAGATCCGGATAGTCCCTCAGAAAGCTCTGCACGACCAAGTTAAGAACATGTGCCAGACATGGGATGTGTGTGAGGTTGCCTAGGCCAAGAGCTGCCACCAGATTTCGGCCATTGTCACACACTACCAAGCCCGGCTGGAGATTCGCTGGCCCAAACCACACATCGCTCTCCAGCTTGATAGCATTCCAGAGCTCCTGCGCTGTGTGGCTTCGATTCCCCAAAGAAATTAATTTGAGTACAGCCTTTTGACGTTTGGCCACGGCTGTGCTCATATCGGTCGTAACAGGCTCCTGCTCTGCTGTTTCTGAGGAACTTGAATAGGAGGAGGAGTCTATGTGTACAGACTGGAGTCCTGCAATCCGTGGCGCTGGAAGAACACGTACAGCGCCACTCTCCAGATCCGTACCCGGCTCCACAACATTGACCCAGTGGCCAGTGAGGGAAAGGTATCGTCCCTGTCCATGGTTACTGGTCCACGCATCGATGGTCAGGTGGACCTTGCTACTAACGGCGTTTAGTAGCGCATGTTTTATTTTGCCCTCAACATGTTTCTGCAGGGCAGGGACGGCTCGCCTGCTGAAATAAAAGCGGCTGGGCACATTGTATTGGGGGACTGCCAATACCATTAAGTCCCGGAAGGTGTCAGTGTCCACCAGCCTGAATGACAGCATTTCAACTGCCAGAAGTTTGGCAATGCCAGCATTCAGAGACTGTGCTCAGGGATGGTTTGCCGAGTAAGGGCGCCTTTTATCCCATGCCTGTGCTACTGATGGCTGTGATGGATGGGAACGTGCTGCTATGGGTGTAATCTGACAGGGTCTCCGGACAACAGTGGCAGAGGTTCTTCCTTGGCGATCCTGTGAGGAAGCCGAACCAGCAGTGTGTGAGCTGGAGGAAGAGGGCCCAACACGAACTGAAGAGGTGGTAGGTGGTGCTGTACGTTGGCCTACGTCTTCAGGGTGTCTCTGCAACTCCAACTCGTGCTTGGTGCGCACATGTTTCCACATATTTGTGGTATTGAGGTTGCTGACATTTCTCCCTCTTTTGACTCTTTGATGACACAGCTTGCATTTGACAAAGCAAATGTCATCTGCAACTGTGTCAAAAAAGGACCACGCACTGCAACTCTTGTGAGCGCCCGGTTTGCCTTTGGAAGGAGGAATGCTCCTAACGGGTGCCGAAGTGGAGGGTACAGGCAACCAAGTCTTCCCCCTCCCTCTGCCTCCTGTTTTGGCCGGTAGGGGAATCTCTTCCTCCGAGCTGCTCCCACCATCTTCCTGTTGCTCACGCCATGATGGGTCAAGGACCTCATCATCTTCCCTCCCCTCTTCAAACAGCTGCTTCTCCGGGGTTGTCTCGCCAGCACCGTACGCACCAGAAAGTGGCAACTGAGTCTCGTCATCATCTGATGCGTACTGAGGTGTGCTGACCATAGGCACTGGCCCACTCGCCTCTTCAGATTCAGAGGGACAAAGAAGTTGCGCATCACTGCATACTCCCTCTTCTTCACATTCAGGAATGCTGCTTGGCTGGCCCCCTCTTTCCAAGCCAACAGATTCCGAGAACAGAAGTAGAGACTGTGATGGCTCCTGTCCATGTCTCTCTGACTGCCTGGGCACTTTGGCAGGAGGTGAAGAGACAGATGGTTGCTCTTCGGTGCTCTGACCCTGAGAGGATGCGGAAGTAATTGAAGTCGATGCGTTAGCTGCCATCCATCCGACAACGGCTTCAATTTGTTCCTCCCGCAGCAGTGGGGTACGTTGAGGTCCTACAAAGCTGCGCATAAAGGACTGTTGCCTGCTAAAACTGGGGGATGCTGATCCACTGGTGCCCGCAGCAGGCCCAGAATCCCCACGTCCTCTACCTGTAGAATCCCCACGTCCTCTCCCTGCAGAATCCCCACATCCTCTCCCTGCTGAAACTCCACGCCCATGCCCACGCACACGCGCCTTACTCCCTGCCTTCTTCATCTTGCAAGACTGCTTAAGATAGGCAAAAAAGTACAAAGGGGGGCCTTAGTGTGCTTATTCCTGAACAGCTGGTTACAGGTACAAGAAACACTAATTTTATGAAGTGTGTGTGTGTGGACTAGACTTTAATAGGAGCTGATGTGGCCTACACAAGTTCAAAATGTAGTGTTTGGTGAACTTTTTTTGTGGTTTCTTTGTTGGAAACAAACTCAAAGTATGTGAACAAAGAATTGAAACTGATAGTATCACCAACTTTTTGGAGCTATTACAATGCAGGCAGGTAACCTACAATGCAAAAGATGAGGCTCCAAAAAAATTGGGTAATACTAATCTGGCTGCGCCGGCAGGGCACAAGCCAGAAAAAAAGGCTCCTCTATCTACTCCTATATAGTGTTTGCAACCAACCAATGTTGATGGATACGGATGGATGCACACTAATAGGAGAAGAAAAAATG
Source organism: Dendrobates tinctorius (assembly GCF_039654945.1). Taxonomy (NCBI): domain Eukaryota; kingdom Metazoa; phylum Chordata; class Amphibia; order Anura; family Dendrobatidae; genus Dendrobates; species Dendrobates tinctorius. Next base: position 12,194,307 of record NW_027361699.1, read on the forward strand.
AGCTGCACTCAAAGACAAATATGTGTGAGGCAGTGACGCACGTTGAGCGTCCTACAACCAGACGTAGCTGCAGGACACTCTACTCAGCGTGAGCTGCACTCACACACAGTCAGAGGCCTCTCAGACAGCCGTCAACAGTGCAGCTAAGTGGGCACTGGCACTGACAGGCTGCAGAAAGGCTCCGCTGTGTACTCCTATATAGTGTTTGCAACCACCGTAGATGGAGACGGATGGATGCACACTAATAGAAGAAAAAATGAGCTGCACTCAAATAAAAATGTGTGAGGCACTGACGCACGCTGAGCGTCCTACAGCCAGACGTAGCTGCAGGACACACTACTCAGCGTGAGCTGCACTCACACACAGTCAGAGACCTCTCAGACAGATGTGAACAGTGCAGCAAAGTGGACACTAGCACTGAAAGGCTGCAGAAAGGCTCCGCTGTCTACTACTAGTGTTTGCAACCAACGTATATGGATACGGATGGAAGCACACTAGATTGAAATTATGTAAAAAATGCAGCTCAAAAAATAAAAGATGTATGAGGCAGCAGTGATCACACTGGGTGGCCTACAGCCTGACGTGGCTGCAGGACCCACTCCACAGCATGAGCTGCACTCACACAGCCCTTGCAGACAGCTGTGAACACTGCTGCTAGGGCAAAGAAGGCTACAGTGGTGGTTTATGTAGCCTGGGTAAAGCACTAGATGTTTGGTGGAATCGCTATTTCTAACTGTCCCTCACAGTCTTCTACAGCAGCCTGTCCCTAACTGAATTCACAGCAGAGTGACCAGAAATGGCGGCTGCGGTGGCTTTTATAGTGCATCATGACATCATTTCGGCAGCCAATCACAGCCATGCCAATAGTTAACATGCCTACATGCCTAACAGGATGTGCCCACACTTCGGAGGATTCCCATTGGCTTAATCAAAGCAAGCAGGCTCATAGCATGATGGGAACTTCCGATTCCGATTCCGGAATCCGATATGACAAAAGTATCGGAACTAAGTATCGGAATTCCGATACCGCTAATATCGGCCGATACCCGATACTTGCGGTATCGGAATGCTCAACACTACTCACAGTGCATCATTGATACCGGGAACATTGGCCCACATGTCAGATTATGCCTTGCAGATCCTGAAAAGGGACCCCCGCATTGCCAAAATGATGAACGATGACGACTACTGGTTGGCCAGCATCCTGGATCCACGCTATAAAGGCAAATTCCAAAACATCATGCCACAGGAGAACCTAGAGCTAATATTGGCTAACAAACAAGCAACTCTGGTAAACCGTTTGTTTGAGGCATTACCAGTACACAGCGGCGGTGATGGTTCTCAAACGAGCCGTAGGGGGCAACATGGAAAAGGTGTTTGTGGTGCACACAGCCGAAGTTGCATTGGGCACAGGGGTTTCATGACCATGTTGTGGACTGATTTTTCAAGTACCGCTCACACGACTGGTAATACTGCATCGATCGAAAGTGACAGGAGACAGCAGTTGTCAACTATGGTTACAAACTTCTCCTCCCATAAAGAGGAAAAGAATCATGCAAAAAGATAGGATCACCACACAGTATCAATAGGTACAAACTAAGAGCAAATTTTATAAATGACTAGAGTTGAGCGAAACGGGTCGAAAAAATTGAAAAGTCGCCGACTTTTGGCAAAGTCGGGTTTCATGAAACGAAACCCGACCCTAGGATGAGGTCGGCCACGAGGTCGGCGACTTACGCGCCAAAGTCGCGTTTCAAAAGTTCGTTTTCTGCTCTTTTTCAGCCAATCAGGATCCACGGACACTGTGGGCAGCGTGATGACATAGGCACGGGTCACCACCATCTTTCAGAAGGGCATGCAAGTGATTGGCTTGCTTTGGTGGGCGTCACAGGGGGTATAAAAGGGCGTGCACGCCGACCGCCATCTTACTTCTGCCGATCTTAGTATAGGGAGAGGTTGCTGCTGATTCTGTAGGGAGAGCGTTAGGCAGGGAAGAAGACAAAAAAACTGCTTCTGCTGCTAGCGATTTGGCCTGCACAACACACAAGTCACTGTGTGTGCAGTGCAAGGGGAGGCTATATTGTGGTGTATCAGTGGTGTTGGTTGTTGGGCTGCCTTTTAAGGCTTCCTGACACGCTGGCATTGCTGTTTACCCACTGCTCCGCAAACTGCTTTTTTAAAAGCAATCCAATCTCCCTTATCCTCTCGTCACTTTGGTCACAGGCAGCTGTGCCATCGAGCGTGTCACATAGCGCTCAGATATCTGTGGGCCGCACACAATCCACAAGTGTCCACTGTCCACAAGTGTACGCAGAGATTCAAAATCTCCATTATCCTCTCGTCACTTTGGTCACAGGCAGCTGTGCCATCGAGCGTGTCACATAGCGCTCAGATATCAGTGGGCCGCACACAATCCACAAGTGTCCAGTGTCCAAAAGTGTACGCAGAGATTCAAAATCTCCATTATCCTCTCGTCACTTTGGTCACAGGCAGCTGTGCCATCGAGCGTGTCACATAGCGCTCAGATATCAGTGGGCCGCACACAATCCACAAGTGTCCAGTGTCCAAAAGTGTACGCAGAGATTCAAAATCTCCATTATCCTCTCGTCACTTTGGTCACAGGCAGCTGTGCCATCGAGCGTGTCACATAGCGCTCAGATATCAGTGGGCCGCACACAATCCACAAGTGTCCAGTGTCCAAAAGTGTACGCAGAGATTCAAAATCTCCATTATCCTCTCGTCACTTTGGTCACAGGCAGCTGTGCCATCTAGCGTGTCACATAGCGCTCAGATATCAGTGGGCCGCACACAATCCACAAGTGTCCACTGTCCACAAGTGTAAGCAGAGATTCAAAATCTCCATTATCCTCTCGTCACTTTGGTCACAGGCAGCTGTGCCATCGAGTGTGTCACATAGCGCTCAGATATCAGTGGGCCGCACACAATCCACAAGTGTCCAGTGTCCAAAAGTGTACGCAGAGATTCAAAATCTCCATTATCCTCTCGTCACTTTGGTCACAGGCAGCTGTGCCATCGAGCGTGTCACATAGCGCTCAGATATCAGTGGGCGCACACAATCCACAAGTGTCCAGTGTCCAAAAGTGTACGCAGAGATTCAAAATCTCCATTATCCTCTCGTCACTTTGGTCACAGGCAGCTGTGCCATCGAGCGTGTCACATAGCGCTCAGATATCAGTGGGCCGCACACAATCCACAAGTGTCCACTGTCCACAAGTGTGTGCAGAAATTCTAAAACTCCCCTGTCCTATAGACACCTTGTACCTTGTTTTACATTACTATATAGTTTGTTGGATTTTGTCTACATTTCTACCAAAAATGAGGAAGGCTGGTGGAAGAGGCAGTGGAATTGGGCGGGGGTTGGCAGCTGGTAATGATGGTGTTGGTGGTGGATCTGATGGTAGTGGCAAGAGCAAAATAGGACCGAATACAGGAGGTGCTGACCCTGCGTCATCGTCTGGCTACATAAGGCCTCGAACGCTTAGTTTTCTAGGAGTTGGCAAACCGCTTTTAAAGGCAGAGCATCAGGAAAAAGTTTTGTCTTACATTGCTGACTCAGCCTCCAGCTCTATCGCCTCCTCTTCTTCAGTTGTAAAAAGTAAAAGCACTGAGTCGTCATTGGAGGCTCATGTTCATGAACCACACCTTTCCTTGTGTCCTTCACCCCAACCAAGATTGAAGGATGACTCAGGCCATACTACTGATTACTCCATGGAGCTGTTTTCACATACCATGCCTGGATTATCAAGTCAAATGGTGAATTACCCAGGCCAAGATGAATCTGACATGGAGTGCACTGATGCACAGCCGCTGATGGATGATTCTGCTGGTACATTCACTCAGAGCACTACATTGTCCTCGCAGTGTACAGAGCCAGATTTTGACCCTGATGAGACTCAGGTGCCCCTTCCCGCACACTATACCACCATACACGGTGACACAGAGAAAGGTGCACATGACATAGAAGAGGAGGTGATGGATGACCCAGTTGTTGACCCAGATTGGCATCCATTGGGGGAAGAGGGTGCTGCTTCCAATAGCTCAGATGAGGAGCATCCACAGCAGACATCGACATCGCAACAGCTGTTATCTGGCAGGCCTGGAGCACTCCAAAGACAGGTTCCAAACATCAAAAGAGTTGCTGGACAGCTTGTCCAGAGGGTCAAAAGATCACAGCGTGCTAGGCCGCAAAATGTCTGCCAAAGTAGGAAGAGTGCAGTGTGGCACTTTTTTGAACAAAATCCTCATGATCAGGCCAAGGTTATCTGTAGGAAGTGCGCAAAGACCTTTAGCCGAGGGAAAAATCTGAAAAATTTGAATACCAGTTGCATGCTTAGACATTTAACCAGCATGCACTTGCAAGCGTGGACACAACACCAAACCTCAAGTGCCACATGTGCAACTGATCACAACGAAGGTAGTCAGCAACGCTACATTGTTTCCACCACTGTAAGCCCACCGGTTAGCACAGCAGCAAATGTTGAGGTGTCGTTGCAAGGCCACAGCAGTCAGGGAATCCCACTGTTATATCAATGAAAGACTGATTCTAGGCCATCAGAAAGAACACCAACTCCATCACCATCATCAACCCTCTCTCAGTCCGCCCTGTCCACCGCTACTTCCACCATATGCAGCTCTCAAGTCCAGCTCACCCTCCCAGACACTATGAGTAGGTCAAGAAAGTACTCAGTCTCTCATCCGCGTACACTGGGTTTGAACGCCCACATTGCCAAACTAATCTCGTTTGAGATGATGCCCTTTCGGTTGGTGGAAAGCACAGCTTTCCGCGAACTCATGGCCTATGCAGTACCACGCTATGACCTACCCAGTCACCACTTCTTCTCTCGCAAAGCCATCCCAGCCCTCCACCATCATGTGAAAGACCGCATTGTCCATGCACTCAAGCAGTCAGTGAGCGGAAAGGTGCACCTCACAACTGATGCATGGTCCAGTCGGCATGGCCAGGGCCGTTACGTGTCCATCACTGCACACTGTGTTAATGTGGTGGATGCAGGGTCCACAGGGGACAGTGGTGGTGGGACAGTGCTGCCTAGCCCACGGTATAGGAAACAGTTGGCTGTAGGCGTTCGACCCTCCTCCTCCTCCTCCAGAAGTGACAGCTCGTCCACAGAGCGCAGTCGTACGAGCACTCCATCTGCAGCTGCCACTGTTGCACACGATGTGTCCCCCTATCGAGCAGCTAATGGAAAGCGTCAGCAGGCTGTGTTGCAGATGATGTGTTTGGGCGACAGACACACCGCCGAGGTGCTGGCCGAGTACTTGAAGCGACAAACTGAGTCATGGCTGGGCAGTGTACATCTTGAGGCAGGCAAGGTAGTTAGTGATAACGGCCGTAATTTTGTGGCAGCCATAGCCCTTTCAAAACTCAGCCACATACCTTGCTTGGTCACACCTTGAACCTGGTGGTGCAGTGCTTCCTCAAAAATTATCCGGAGTTAACAGCCCTGCTCCAGAAGGTGCGAAGACTGTGCGCGCACATCCGCCGGTCGCCTGTACACTCCGTTCGTATGCAGAAGCTGCAGCGATTGCTCCACCTTCCCAACCACCGCTTCATTATCGACATTGCAACAAGGTGGAACTCCACCCTGCACATGGTGGAGCGGCTGTGCGAGCAGAGGCAGGCCATAATGCATTTGTGGGAGGATACACGGCCAGGCACTTTGAGAGCAGACATGGAGTTGACAGGCGTGCAGTGGTCGAAGCTGAAAGACCTTTGTAAAGTCCTTCAGTGTTTTGAGGAATGCACACGGCTGGTAAGCGCAGACGACACCATCCTAAGCATGAGCATCCCACTTATGCGTCTGCTCATGCAAACTTTGACGCTCTTTAAGGAGCAGGCGTCTGCAGCCAATGTTGATGAGGAAGAAGAGGAGGAGGGAATCCTTGATGACATTCAGCCATTGTCTGCTCAGGGACCCCTCCTGGACGAGGTGGAGGAAGAAGAGGAGGAGGAGGAGGAGGATGATGGGGATGATTACTTAGGGGAGGAGGATGCATCTCGTGGGGCAAGTGAAAATGTTGGCGTGGCAAGGTCTGGTACAGGGTTTGTGCGTGACTGGAGGGATGTGGATTTGCCAGAAAGTGCTCCTCCACCCAGCACTCGCAGTGTATCATTGACACCGGGAACATTGGCCCACATGCCAGATTATGCCTTGCGGATCCTAAAAAGGGACCCCCGCATTGCCAAAATGATGAACGATGACGACTACTGGTTGGCCAGCATCCTGGATCCACGCTATAAAGGCAAATTACAAAACATCATGCCACAGGAGAACCTTGACCTAATATTGGCTAATAAACAAGCAACTCTGGTAAATCGGTTGCTTGAGGCATTCCCAGCACACAGCAGCGGTGATGGTTCTCACACGAGCCGTACGGGCCGGGGGCAGCTTGGCAGAGGTGTTCGTGGTGCACACAGCAGAAGTGGCGTTGGAGACAGGGGTTTCATGACAATGTTGTGGACTGATTTTTCAAATACCGCTCACACAGCTGGTAATACTGCATCGATGGAAAGTGACAGGAGACAGCTGTTGTCAACTATGGTTACAAACTACTTTTCCTCCCATATCGATGTTCTCCCACACAGGTCATTCCCCTTTGACTATTGGGCCGCTAAACTGGACACCTGGCCTGAATTGGCCCAATATGCCTTACAGGAGCTCGCTTGCCCAGCTGCAAGTGTGCTATCGGAAAGAGTCTTCAGTGCAGCTGGATCAATCCTGACAGAAAAAAGGTCCCGTCTGTCAACCCAAAATGTGGATGATCTAACCTTCATTAAAATGAACCACGCATGGGTTTCCAAGGATTTTGTCCCACCTTCCCCTGATGACACATAGGGTGACAGCAAAATGGCTTGCTTTGGTCCACCTCTTCCTGGTACTTCACCTATTTCGCCTTTTGCATCAGTTGAATGTCCAACATCAACATATGCCACTTTCTAAAACTCCCTAACTGTGCTGCCTCCCCCCCCATGGCCAGGGTCACCACCTAGCGCACGACACCGTGCTAGTGCCGTTGCCCTGGACAGGTGGGTAGGCCGACTCTTGGGCGCGGGCACTGGCACAGGGTCCCTCATAGTGCAATCAAGTGTCTCTGACGGCGGTGGTGCACACCCGCCGTCAGACACACCGCTGTACTATGAGGGGCCCAGTGCCAGTACCGACGCCCACGAGTGGGCCCCCCTTGCTTGGCCAGGGCCCCAGCATTTGCAATCTTTACCTCTCCCTGCTCCTCCGCTGTGTAATCTGGGCCGTCAAATCCATACTGTGCCTGACACCATCTGAGCCTGCCTCCTGAGACATATATTTTGAATGTGTACGCTATCCATACATGTTATCCGGGGATATGGTACCCTTTCTAACCTTTGTGCAATGACGTGCAATCCATACTGGGCCTAACACCGTCTGAGCCTGCCTCATGCTGTATAGACATATATTTTGAATGTGTACGCTATCCATACATGTTATCCGGGGATACGGTACCCTTTCTAACCTTTGTGCAATGACGTGCAATCCATACTGGGCCTAACACTGTCTGAGCCTGCCTCATGCTGTATAGACATATATTTTGAATGTGTACGCTATCCATACATGTTATCCGGGGATACGGTACCCCTTCTAACCTTTGTGCAATGACGTGCAATCCATACTGGGCCTAACACTGTCTGAGCCTGCCTCATGCTGTATAGACATATATTTTGAATGTGTACGCTATCCATACATGTTATCTGGGGATACGGTACCCCTTCTAACCTTTGTGCAATGACGTGCAATCCATACTGGGCCTAACACCGTCTGAGCCTGCCTCATGCTGTATAGACATATATTTTGAATGTGTACGCTATCCATACATGTTATCCGGGGATACGGTACCCCTTCTAACCTTTGTGCAATGACGTGCAATCCATACTGGGCCTAACACCGTCTGAGCCTGCCTCATGCTGTATAGACATATATTTTGAATGTGTACGCTATCCATACATGTTATCCGGGGATACGGTACCCTTTCTAACCTTTGTGCAATGACGTGCAATCCATACTGGGCCTAACACCGTCTGAGCCTGCCTCATGCTGTATAGACATATATTTTGAATGTGTACGCTATCCATACATGTTATCCAGGGATACGGTACCCTTTCTAAACTTTGTGCAATGACGTGCAATCCATACTGGGCCTAACACCGTCTGAGCCTCCCTCATGCTGTAAAGACATATATTTTGAATGTGTACGCTATCCATACATGTTATCCGGGGATACGGTACCCCTTCTAACCTTTGTGCAATGACGTGCAATCCATACTGGGCCTAACACCGTCTGAGCCTGCCTCATGCTGTATAGACATATATTTTGAATGTGTACGCTATCCATACATGTTATCCAGGGATACGGTACAATTTCTAACCTTTGTGCAATGACGTCCAATCCATACTGGGCCTAACACCGTCTGAGCCTGCCTCATGCTGTATAGACATATATTTTGAATGTGTACGCTATCCATACATGTTATCCGGGGATACGGTACCCCTTCTAACCTTTGTGCAATGACGTGCAATCCATACTGGGCCTAACACCGTCTGAGCCTGCCTCATGCTGTATAGACATATATTTTGAATGTGTACGCTATCCATACATGTTATCCGGGGATACGGTACCCCTTCTAACCTTTGTGCAATGACGTGCAATCCATACTGGGCCTAACACCGTCTGAGCCTGCCTCATGCTGTATAGACATATATTTTGAATGTGTACGCTATCCATACATGTTATCCGGGGATACGGTACCCCTTCTAACCTTTGTGCAATGACGTGCAATCCATACTGGGCCTAACACCGTCTGAGCCTGCCTCATGCTGTATAGACATATATTTTGAATGTGTACGCTATCCACACATGTTATCCAGGGATACGGTACCCTTTCTAACCTTTGTGCAATGACGTGCAATCCATACTGGGCCTAACACCGTCTGAGCCTGCCTCATGCTGTATAGACATATATTTTGAATGTGTACACTATCCATACATGTTATCCGGGGATACGGTACCCCTTCTAACCTTTGTGCAATGACGTGCAATCCATACTGGGCCTAACACCGTCTGACCCTGCCTCATGCTGTATAGACATATATTTTGAATGTGTACGCTATTCATACATGTTATCCGGGGATACGGTACCCCTTCTAACCTTTGTGCAATGACGTGCAATCCATACTGGGCCTAACACCGTCTGAGCCTGCCTCATGCTGTATAGACATATATTTTGAATGTGTACGCTATCCATACATGTTATCCAGGGATACGGTACCCCTTCTAACCTTTGTGCAATGACGTGCAATCCATACTGGGCCTAACACCGTCTGAGCCTGCCTCATGCTGTATAGACATATATTTTGAATGTGTACACTATCCATACATGTTATCCGGGGATACGGTACCCCTTCTAACCTTTGTGCAATGACGTGCAATCCATACTGGGCCTAACACCGTCTGAGCCTGCCTCATGCTGTATAGACATATATTTTGAATGTGTACGCTATCCATACATGTTATCCGGGGATACGGTACCCCTTCTAACCTTTGTGCAATGACGTGCAATCCATACTGGGCCTAACACCGTCTGAGCCTGCCTCATGCTGTATAGACATATATTTTGAATGTGTACGCTATCCATACATGTTATCCAGGGATACGGTACCCTTTCTAACCTTTGTGCAATGACGTGCAATCCATACTGGGCCTAACACCGTCTGAGCCTGCCTCATGCTGTATAGACATATATTTTGAATGTGTACGTTATCCATACATGTTATCCGGGGATACGGTACCCCTTCTAACCTTTGTGCAATGACGTGCAATCCATACTGGGCCTAACACCGTCTGAGCCTGCCTCATGCTGTATAGACATATATTTTGAATGTGTACGCTATCCATACATGTTATCCAGGGATACGGTACCCTTTCTAACCTTTGTGCAATGACGTGCAATCCATACTGGGCCTAACACCGTCTGAGCCTGCCTCATACTGTATAGACATATATTTTGAATGTGTACACTATCCATACATGTTATCCGGGGATACGGTACCCCTTCTAACCTTTGTGCAATGACGTGCAATCCATACTGGGCATAACACCGTCTGAGCCTGCCTCATGCTGTATAGACATATATTTTGAATGTGTACGCTATCCATACATGTTATCCGGGGATACGGTACCCCTTCTAACCTTTGTGCAATGACGTGCAATCCATACTGGGCCTAACACCGTCTGAGCCTGCCTCATGCTGTATAGACATATATTTTGAATGTGTACGCTATCCATACATGTTATCCAGGGATACGGTACCCTTTCTAACCTTTGTGCAATGACGTGCAATCCATACTGGGCCTAACACCGTCTGAGCCTGCCTCATGCTGTATAGACATATATTTTGAATGTGTACGCTATCCATACATGTTATCCGGGGATACGGTACCCCTTCTAACCTTTGTGCAATGACGTGCAATCCATACTGGGCCTAACACCGTCTGAGCCTGCCTCATGCTGTATAAACATATATTTTGAATGTGTACGCTATCCATACATGTTATCCAGGGATACGGTACCCTTTCTAACCTTTGTGCAATGACGTCCAATCCATACTGGGCCTAACACCGTCTGAGCCTGCCTCATGCTGTATAGACATATATTTTGAATGTGTACGTTATCCATACATGTTATCCGGGGATACGGTACCCCTTCTAACCTTTGTGCAATGACGTGCAATCCATACTGGGCCTAACACCGTCTGAGCCTGCCTCATGCTGTATAGACATATATTTTGAATGTGTACGCTATCCATACATGTTATCCGGGGATACGGTACCCCTTCTAACCTTTGTGCAATGACGTGCAATCCATACTGGGCCTAACACCGTCTGAGCCTGCCTCATGCTGTATAGACATATATTTTGAATGTGTACGCTATCCATACATGTTATCCAGGGATACGGTACCCTTTCTAACCTTTGTGCAATGACGTGCAATCCATACTGGGCCTAACACCGTCTGAGCCTGCCTCATGCTGTATAGACATATATTTTGAATGTGTACACTATCCATACATGTTATCCGGGGATACGGTACCCCTTCTAACCTTTGTGCAATGACGTGCAATCCATACTGGGCCTAACACCGTCTGACCCTGCCTCATGCTGTATAGACATATATTTTGAATGTGTACGCTATTCATACATGTTATCCGGGGATACGGTACCCCTTCTAACCTTTGTGCAATGACGTGCAATCCATACTGGGCCTAACACCTTCTGAGCCTGCCTCATGCTGTATAGACATATATTTTGAATGTGTACGCTATCCATACATGTTATCCAGGGATACGGTACCCCTTCTAACCTTTGTGCAATGACGTGCAATCCATACTGGGCCTAACACCGTCTGAGCCTGCCTCATGCTGTATAGACATATATTTTGAATGTGTACACTATCCATACATGTTATCCGGGGATACGGTACCCCTTCTAACCTTTGTGCAATGACGTGCAATCCATACTGGGCCTAACACCGTCTGAGCCTGCCTCATGCTGTATAGACATATATTTTGAATGTGTACGCTATCCATACATGTTATCCGGGGATACGGTACCCCTTCTAACCTTTGTGCAATGACGTGCAATCCATACTGGGCCTAACACCGTCTGAGCCTGCCTCATGCTGTATAGACATATATTTTGAATGTGTACGCTATCCATACATGTTATCCAGGGATACGGTACCCTTTCTAACCTTTGTGCAATGACGTGCAATCCATACTGGGCCTAACACCGTCTGAGCCTGCCTCATGCTGTATAGACATATATTTTGAATGTGTACGTTATCCATACATGTTATCCGGGGATACGGTACCCCTTCTAACCTTTGTGCAATGACGTGCAATCCATACTGGGCCTAACACCGTCTGAGCCTGCCTCATGCTGTATAGACATATATTTTGAATGTGTACGCTATCCATACATGTTATCCAGGGATACGGTACCCTTTCTAACCTTTGTGCAATGACGTGCAATCCATACTGGGCCTAACACCGTCTGAGCCTGCCTCATACTGTATAGACATATATTTTGAATGTGTACACTATCCATACATGTTATCCGGGGATACGGTACCCCTTCTAACCTTTGTGCAATGACGTGCAATCCATACTGGGCATAACACCGTCTGAGCCTGCCTCATGCTGTATAGACATATATTTTGAATGTGTACGCTATCCATACATGTTATCCGGGGATACGGTACCCCTTCTAACCTTTGTGCAATGACGTGCAATCCATACTGGGCCTAACACCGTCTGAGCCTGCCTCATGCTGTATAGACATATATTTTGAATGTGTACGCTATCCATACATGTTATCCAGGGATACGGTACCCTTTCTAACCTTTGTGCAATGACGTGCAATCCATACTGGGCCTAACACCGTCTGAGCCTGCCTCATGCTGTATAGACATATATTTTGAATGTGTACGCTATCCATACATGTTATCCGGGGATACGGTACCCCTTCTAACCTTTGTGCAATGACGTGCAATCCATACTGGGCCTAACACCGTCTGAGCCTGCCTCATGCTGTATAGACATATATTTTGAATGTGTAAGCTATCCATACATGTTATCCAGGGATACGGTACCCTTTCTAACCTTTGTGCAATGACGTGCAATCCATACTGGGCCTAACACCATCTGAGCCTGCCTCATGCTGTATAGACATATATTTTGAATGTGTACGCTATCCATACATGTTATCCGGGGATACGGTACCCCTTCTAACCTTTGTGCAATGACGTGCAATCCATACTGGGCCTAACACCGTCTGAGCCTGCCTCATGCTGTATAGACATATATTTTGAATGTGTACGCTATCCATACATGTTATCCAGGGATACGGTACCCTTTCTAACCTTTGTGCAATGACGTGCAATCCATACTGGGCCTAACACCGTCTGAGCCTGCCTCATGCTGTATAGACATATATTTTGAATGTGTACGCTATCCATACATGTTATCCGGGGATACGGTACCCCTTCTAACCTTTGTGCAATGACGTGCAATCCATACTGGGCCTAACACCGTCTGAGCCTGCCTCATGCTGTATAGACATATATTTTGAATGTGTACGCTATCCATACATGTTATCCAGGGATACGGTACCCTTTCTAACCTTTGTGCAATCACGTGCAATCCATACTGGGCGTGAGAATGGCTGGCGAGCTGTTAAGCAAGCTACAGCACCTGTCCAGACAAGTACAGGGATTCCCTAGCGAGGAGACTTATTTGATTGTTTTCTATGTTGGGACAGCAATTTTTGGGGAGCACTATACTCTGGAGAATGATAGATGGGGCCCACCATACACTGGAACATTCCAATGGTGGACATCAGACACTGGAGCAGCATTTACAGGGCCCATTATACACTAGAGCAGTAGAAATGGGGCCCATTATGTTTGGAGCATTATTTGGGCCCATAAGACAGTGGAGCTTCATCCATGGGGACCAACATATACTGTAGCATTATGTGGAGCTCATCATATTCTGTTTAAAACATTATATGGGACCAATGATTTTGTATGGAGAAATAGATGGGCCTCGTCATGAGATGTAAAAAGTGAGGTATTTTTCATTGTACTATACCGCTATTTCTCTGCCGTATCGGAGCATGATGAGTTGTGGTATGTGTTAAAGGGGCGCTCTTTCGCCCAGGGCACATGAAAACCTGCAGCCAGCCCTCCCCCCCCACAGTCTGTAGCCAAATAACCCCCATTTTTCAGTGCATAACTTGTATTATGAAGTTAATTAAGGTTGACAAGCTTAAGTAAGAAGAATTAATGCTTTTGGCATTCAAATGGGCACTGTAGGTGTGTTTCCTGTCCTCCTCTCACTGCCGACTTTTATTCCCCATTGACTTACATTGGGTTTCGTGTTTCGGGACGACCCCGACTTTTCCCTATAATCGGACGATCTTGCTCGACCCGACTTTTGGAAAAGTCGGGTTTCACGAAACGAAACGCGACCCTAAAAAACCAAAAGTCGCTCAACTCTATAAATGACAAACCAAAAAACAGCAAACAAACATTTAAAACATCCAAAAGATCATACATGGACTCTCCAAAAGATGACAGAATATAGCCTTTAACTCCTGACCATGATTTCTTCCGGGTCTTTTTGGTTTCTATACAAGTCATGCAAGAGATCCCCCAGTGAATATAGACTCTAATTATTACTGTTATGATAGTGCCCGTTTGCTCTTTTTATATAAACTTCTCCCATATCGATGTTCTCCCTCACAGGTCATTCCCCTTTGACTATTGGGCCTGTAAACTAGACACCTGGCCTGAATTGGCACAATATGCCTTACAGGAGTTCGCTTGCCATGCTGCTAGTGTGCTATCCGAAAGAGTCTTCAGTGCTGCTAGATCAATCCTGACAGAAAAAAGGAGCCGTCTGTCGACCCAAAATGTTGATGATCTAACCTTCATTAAAATGAACCATGCATGGGTTTCAAAGGATTTTGTCCCACCTTCCCCTGCTGACACGTAGGTTGCCAGAAAAATAGCTCGCTTCTGTCCTCCTCTTCCTCTGACTTTTCCAATTCTTCCATTTTCAGCTGCTGAATGTCCAACATCAACATATGCCATTTTTTCAACCTCCCTAACTGGGCTGCCTCCCCCCCCAGGGCCGGGGTCACCACCTGGCGCACGCACCCGTGTGAGTGCCGTTGCCCTGGACAGGTGGGTGGGCCCACTCTTGTGCGACGGCACTGGCACAGGGTCCCTCATAGTACAAACAAGTGTCTCTGACGGTGGTGGTGCACACCCACCGTCAGACACACCGGCGTACTATGAGGGGACCTGTGCCAGTACCGCCGCCCATGAGTGGGCCCCCCCTGCTTGCTCAGGGCCCTAGCACTTGCAATACTTACTTCTCCCTGCTCCACCACTGTGTAGTCTGGGCTGTTAAATCCTTCACTGGGACTGACAATACAAATTTGGTGAACTGATAGATGATGGTTAAGACGTAGCTATGCCCTGTCCTCCTGGGCTCTATCTTCAGATGATCAATGGCTTCCATTTGTTATGGAGGTCGACTCACAATGAGATGCAGTGGTGGTTTATCATCAGCTTTCACGGTTTTCCTACTCACAGACGTGTTACATTCCTGCCCACATTTTTAAATGTGTCCTCTCATGCAAATCCAATAAAATCGTCTACAGCCTGTGGCTTCTGTCTTTTGCACTCCAAATTTACCTGACAGATCATGAAAGGCAGTGAGGACAATGTCTACATCTCTCCCTGTGATCACAATTTGATGGAGATGAGTAACGGTGATGGGATCCACGATACTGCGATACAGCAAACCTTTCATCACAAAGAACTGTTTTTGCTGTCTCCACAAAGTAATTGAGGGTCAGCATCGCCTCTGAGAATTCTCCCGGGAGTTTTTCCTGTGATTAGTAATTCCAATATTTCTGCAATCACTCGACTTTCCGTCTACACTTGTATCCATCTCGTTTCCTCTTGCGGAGAGTCTGGACTGTCTTACTGAGACTGAAATATATATGAAGATTGAAAAATACCCCAACAGTGTATACTGGTGTACGGTTCGAATACATTACCCTTTTTCTACTTTTTAGATTCTTGTCTAATCCATACTGAGGCTGTGAGTGTCTTTGTCGGACTATGGAAATATACACGGAGATTTTTAATGTTTAAACTATGCTATATATACCTGGTATCCAGTGATACTGTACCCTTTCTCAACTTTCTACAATCTTGTCGAATCCATACTGGGCCTAAGGCAATCTGAGTCTGCCTCCTGATATATAGACATAGCTTTTTAATGTGTAATCTATGCTACATATATACCTGTTATCCGGTGATACTGTACCCTTTCTCAACTTTTTACAATCTTGTCGAATCCATACTGGGCCTGAGACCGTCTGAGTCTGCCTCCTGATTAGAGATGAGCGGTGTTCGATTCGACCTGTTCGCCAAGTTCAAATTCAAGTTGCTTTGGGCGGTGTTCGAGCCGTTCCTCGAACTCGAACACTTTGCTTAAAATTCGGCTGTTCGAGGTTCCGTTTGAGAACGGTTCGTTCACCAAAAGCGTAACTTTATTTTCACATTAATAATGGTTTTCAATGTTAACCTTCGTCAGGCTGCATAATTTTACAACGTTAACAGGCTGCAGAGGTACAATTGTACCTTCATATATACCTCCACTGTGGGAAGACTTTCTCCTTTACTTGGTTTCAGAAACTAAAGTTCATTCAGCTACAAATGTTATGCTGATATCTATTGGCCAGTGTTGTTACTGCTCACTTATGTTGCTGTCAATTAAGTTGATTCAAACTGGGAGTTGCTTCTACTTCTCTTCCTGCCTCCCTCCTCTCAGTAGCCATTTTGCTGTTCATCTCATTGCTGTGAGCACACACATTTCTAGTTTTGTGAAGTCTTCAATTTCTTGGATACGAAGGTAGGAAAGTCTCACAGCAGCTAACAGCCAGTTATACCTTCATTCGCCTTATGTGGGGACAGAACAGTCAGAAATTGTCTTTGAGCCTGGAATTGGCTTACATATATTTTGTATGAAACTTATCACTATAGGTATGATTTTTATACGAAAAATGGATAATAATTAGTATCTACATATTGTTTTACGATGTTTTACTTATATTCAGCACAAAATAAAGATGGTGGCTCTGTTACAATTTTCCTATTGGTCGAAAAAACAGTCGAAGATGGAATGAAAATTCTGAAACCGTATACGGTTTACATAATATATAAATGACATATATAAATTATTATCACTAGAAATAATTTACTTTTTTATTTGCACTTTAGAATAGAGTTTCATTCTACTTGCCACGTGTTACTGAACTAAATTACGAAGCCAAAATTCATCTACCAAGTCATGATGAGTGATAGTGATGCTGGATCTAGTTTCCGCCATAATCCAAGAAAACGTGTTTGCAGGTTAGTATCATTTTATGGAAAGCCAATAATGTAGTATTGTGTAGTATTTCAGAAAATTTCTTTATTTTTCATATTTACAGATTTACGTCTGACGAAATAATGCGAATGCTAGAAGAATCTGATTCTGAGCATGAGGAAGAACCATATGTTGCATCTGATGATGAAAACTATGTACCACAAGCGGATGTTACTGAAGAAGATTCAGACATTGAACAAGAAATGGTCATAGAGCAGGAAAAAGAATACGACTCAGACGAAAGTGTTGAGGATGAGTGTGTGCCTCTAAGTGCAGGCGACATTTGGACTGCTAAGGATAAAACTCAATGGCGTAGTGATCCACTGCCAAATGCACAAACAAAATCTCATAATGTCCTACGACAAAGAGGTGGCCCTGCAGCAATCAGCAACCTGTATACAGCAAAAGAGATATTCAAGTCAATCATGACTCCCGAGATGTGTGACATCATATTACGAGAAACGAATCGAAAGGCCAAGAGAGTTTGTGATGCTTACAACAACGAACTGGTACAACATTTTCCTGATTCTTCTGAACGGCCACCACAAAAAACATTCAAGCAATTTACTGAAACTGAACTCCATGCATTTTTGGGCATACTGATTGCTGCTGATGTGCACAGAGACAACAAAGAGAATCTGGAGGAAATGTGGAATGTTGATGCTCTGCCTCTTATACGTGCAGCCATGTCTCGTGACCGCTTCAAGATGATACTTAGATTTATCAGATTTAACAACGAAAATACACATGCAGAACGTGTGCAAACAGATAAAGCTGCACCAACATGGGACATCTGGACAATGCTGAACAGAAATCTGAAGAGAGCCTACAAGCCATATAATTGCATCACCGTCGACGAGCAATTATTTCCATTTAGAGGCCATACTAAATTTACCCAGTATATACCTTCAAAACCAGCTAAATATGGCATAAAGATTTTCTGGGCTTGTGACTCGTCAAACGCCTACCCATTAC
Organism: Dendrobates tinctorius; assembly: GCF_039654945.1. Taxonomy (NCBI): domain Eukaryota; kingdom Metazoa; phylum Chordata; class Amphibia; order Anura; family Dendrobatidae; genus Dendrobates; species Dendrobates tinctorius. Next base: position 12,212,359 of record NW_027361699.1, read on the forward strand.
AAGGTCAGCTCTACAGTGGGAAACCAACTGATGGTCCTCGACAAGTAAACATTGGTGAACGAACAGTATTGGACCTAGTGAGCTCGTATAAAGGCTCTGGAAGAAATGTCACCACCGATAACTTCTTTACAACCATGGAACTAGCTAAGGTATTGAACTCCTGGAACATGACACTAGTTGGTACAGTGAGAAAAAACAACAAAAGGTTCCTACCTAGCAACATGCAGCCTGCCAAAGAAAGGCCTGTAAACTCGACAAATTTTGCCTACAATCATGAAGCAACAGTCTGTTCATATGTACCAAAGAAGAACAAATCAGTCGTGCTTCTATCATCTATGCACATGACGGGAGAAGTTGAAGAGACACTAGCAGCCAAGCCAGAGATAATAAAATACTACAACAAAACAAAAGGCGGAGTTGATGTTATGGATAAAATGTTGGGAGAGTACACTGTGAAACGACGAACATTACGTTGGCCTCTGTCATTTTTCTACAATATGATTGACGTCACTGGGTTTGCATCCTACATCATCTACAGAGAACACAATCCAAGCTTCAGGACAAAGGATCAACAAAGAAAGTTCCTGAAAGATCTCGCAAATTAGCTGTGTATGCCTGCAATTGAAGATCGTAGTACAAACCGATTGATGATGAGAAACCATTTTCTTTGAGGTGCAGTAGAAATGGTGCTTGGACGATGCATTCTGGTAGCATCGCAAGCAGCAGCTGGCCCTCGAATACCTCATGGTAGTCGTGGACCCTACCCTGTTGTTGGTAGTTGCTATGTCTGCCGAGACCTGAGGTGAAAACAACGTAAGACTAGAAAGTCTTGTGTGGTTGTGTGAAACCCATTTGCGATCAACACTCGGTAGCAAAGACAACATGCATTACTTGCGAAGAAAATCAATAAAAAAAGTTTCTTAGATTTTCTTTTATAATGTAAATGAACAGTTTTTTTACTTGTTTATAATAATAAAATAGCATTATCATTAAAAAAAATATTATTCTTTTTTCCTTGCATTATGTTCATTAAAAATATATGAGGGTATATTTGTACCTATGCAGCTTGTTATGGATGCAAAAATATCTCGACCCCTTATCTCGGAAGGGGGTGGAGATATTTTATTGAAATTTGGCAAATATATTCTGGACTAAAACTGCAGAGATGTCACGAAATTTCAGCCCTCTACGGCTTTTCGAAAAAAAGTTATTGCAATTTTAAAATGGAATAGGTACATTTGTACCTACTCAGCCGGACGAAGGTTAACAGACAGTTTCATGGCATAGTAGCGGTGTCTGGTAGCCAGCAGTGTAGTGCACCTGTCAAGGAGGTACACCGTGTGTGTTTCTAATAAGTTTTTACCGCATCTTGACCAGAAAATCCTTTTGGGACTTGTAGCACTGTCTGCTACTCAGCAGAGGAGCCCACCCGTGAATCTAGCTATGCCGCCTGTTTATGAAAGAACCAGTTTTTGACTGCATTTAGCCCAGTGAATACTTTGGGCCTAGTACCTGTGTCTACTGCTCAGCAGAGGAGCCCACCCCTGAACCTAGCTATGCTGCCTGTTTATGTAAGCACTGTCTGCTACTCAGCAGAGTTGCCCACTTGTGAACCAAGCTATTCCGCCTGTTTATGTAATAACTGCGTGCTACTCAGCAGAGGAGCCCAGCTGTTAAGCAAGCTACAGCACCTGTGGTTTGGACACTTCATTTTTTCACATTCTTTCTGGAATGCTGGTTAGGCCTAAATCCGGAATTCCGGTTGACTTGCACTTACTGGGAATTCCTCGTTCGCGGGGAAGAATTAGAATCCCAGATTCCCATCACTAACGGAGTTCAGCAGGTTGTCTGCACCTGTAAGCGACACATGCTGGACCTTTCAGTGTAGTGTGCATGCAGCCCCACAAAGCTTGCAATCTGTCAATTTTTTCTGTAGCTGGCATGGTTGAGGTTGCCCGTGTGATGTCCAATTAAGCCGCAGGCTCCACTCCTGGTGGTGCCCTTCTGGACATTCCTTTAAGGTTCAGCTTTGCAACCATACTACCACCGGAAGCCAAACACTTTGCCTTCATGGACGCTGTTTCCGAGGGGTTGTGGGAATAGCGCCGCCCGATCGGCAGTTGGCATAATTTATGGTGGGAAGTCCGACGGTATATGATCGTCTTCGATTTTAGAATTTTAGATTTTCTTTTTATTTTAGATTTTTAGTCCAGCCTTTCTTGACTTTATAAGGCCATAACATGCCTATATCTATGTCTCCTCCTCCTTTTACTCCTCCACCTCTTTTCTATATGTAGTTGCCCTTTTCCATATGTTATTTTTGTCTTATGAGCATTTTGTCCGCTTTCGGACACCTTTTAAGGTGTTTTGTAATTGTTTTCTATGTGTTTGTATGTGTTTGTGTTTGCCTGCCATTGCTTTCAATGAGGCTCGACGGTGTTGCGAACTGAACTCGAACACTAGCGGGGTTGCTCAACACTACTCCTGATATATAGATGTACATTTTTAATGTTTAAACTATGTTATATATACCTGGTATCTGGTGATACTGTACCCTTTCTGCCAGCAATCCTCCTCCACCCACCTCTCTAAGTGTATCATTGACACCTGGAACATTGGCCCACATGTGTGATTATTTCTTGCAGATCTTTTTATATTGTGGAGTGATCCATCCTGAGCGTGTGAGAGTCTGTGGGTTACTCCTGCAATTTATATGTAGATTTAAAAATTACCCCAACACTGTATACAGCTCTACGCTTGTGATACATTACCCATTTACTGCTTTTTATATTCTGGTCTAATCCAAACTGACCAAGTGAGAGTCTGTTTCTGACTGTGGAAAATAAATACTGAGATTGACAATGACCCCTACACTGTGTACAGCTGTACACTTCAGATCTATTACCGTTTTACAGCTTTTTATATTGTGTTGTAATCCATACTGAGCCTGAGAGCTTCTGTGTCTGCCTCCTGAAATATATACGGGGTTTTAGAATGTTTAAACTATACTATATATACCTGGTATCTGATGATACTGTACCCTTTTTCTACTTTTTATATTCTTGTCTAATCCATACTGAGCCAGTGAGCGTCTCTGTGTGACTAATGTAATATATAGGGAGATTGACAATTATCCTTTGACTGTATAGAGCTGTACACTTCTGATACAGTACCTTATATCTGATGTTATTTTGGGTACATTTTCTCCAAAATTTGGAAGTATGGTGGAAGAGGATGCGGATGTGGGCGTGGGGGTGCAGCTGGTTCTGATGGTGGTGGTGCATTTGCTGGTAGTGGCAAAAGCACAATAGCAGCTAAGGCAGGAGATGTTGATCCTGCGTCATGGTCTGGCTCCATAACGCCTGCAAGGCTACCTTTTCTGGGAGTAGGTTAACCGTTTTTAAAGCAGGAGCATCAGGAACTGGTTTTGGCTTACATTGCCGAAACAGACTCCAGCAAATATGCCCTCCTCTTCTGAAGTTTCAAAAATGCAAGCACTGAGTCATCAAGTGCTGGCTCCTGGTCTTCAAGAACCCCTTTCCTTGTGTCCTTCTCCCCCACCAAAAGTGAATGATGCAGCAGGCCACACTTCACATTAGTCCACGTAGCTCTTTCCCACATACCATGCCTTGGTTATCAAGTCAAATCGTGAATTCCCCAGTCCAAGATGAATCTGACATGGAGTGTGGGTGGCCAGCCAGGGCAGTGGGGTTAATCGGTACCGGGCCGGTGTCTCAGAGGGATGTGTCACGGTGGTGGTGACCCGGTCCGTGGGCCTGGGTGTCCATGCAAAGGGGTGAATAATGTTTATAGGTGAATGATACGTGATGCCAGCTGTATGTTCTGATCAGATTGGCCAGCGCTGCAGTGTCGCTTCTCTGGGACAGATATTGTGGTGCAGCTAAAATGTAGAAGCCCTGCACAGGTAGGGCCGTAGTCGCAGGGCAGATGAAAGAGTTAGTAGATGGTGTGCAGTGCAGGTTTTAGCAGAGCCGTGCACCAGGCGCAGGAGAAAGATGACAGACACAGTCATGAAGTTCCTTTACCTGTACTTGGTAAGTGCCGCACAGGACCCAGAGTGCAGATGGAGAAGGAGTTGGTCAGCCTAGAAGCAAATTAGGAATTCTCTATCTGCAGACAGGTAGTGTGGCCTCCATTCTAGCGCTTACCTGAGGTACTCGCAGTACTGAGTTCACTGAAGTTCCCCCTGTTGACTCTCTTTTGAAACTTTCTCGTATGGCAGGCAGCCGTAGCCTTTTCCTTCTGGCTCACACAAGTCGCTGCTGGGGCCTCCGAGCCTTAGTTGGGAACAGAGCATTTACAGCTGCTACTTACACCGGTTTCTGCTGCAGGACCGCCAGTGTCCCTACAAACTTGGAGACCGGAATCTGGACCATGTGCTCCAGCTAGGAGTGAGCCTTAATTCTGCTCATCCTCCAACTCCCCTTCTTACATCCACACACTTCTTCTTCCCTTCACAGACTGCCCTAACTTCCCTCCTCCCGACCACAGAGAGCAGCTCCTCAGTAGTCAGGTTCAGAGCTCTCCCTGCTGGCCTGGAGTGGGAACGGTGTTGTGTGTTTGTTTAACTGCTAGAGAGATCCTTCGCTGCTCCCAAGCCTGACATCACACTCCCTAGGAGGAAGGTAATGCCACTGTGGCGAATATATTCCTGGGGGCGCCACAAGTTCACTGATGCCCAGCCGCTGCTAGATGATTCTGCTGGTACATTGACCCCGACCACTACATTCCCCTCGCACGCTACACAGCCAGAATCTGACCCTGATGAAACTCAGGTTCCCCTTCCCACATACTATACCACCTTACATGGTGACAAAGTGGAAGGTGCAGATGAAAGTGCAGGTTCCTTGAGCAGGTGTGGGGGGCATACTCATGGGCAGCGGCACTGGCACAGGGCCCCTCAAAGTACGCAAAAGTGTCTCTGCCAGTGGGAGGGGGGCCCACCCGCTGTCAGACACACCGCCGTACTATGAGGGGCCATGTGCCAGTGCCGTCAACGAGTGGGCCCCCCTGCTTGCTCAGGATCACAGCACTTGCAAAGTTGAAATACTTACCTCTCCCTGCTCCACTGCCGTGATGTCTTCAGCATTTCCTGACAGTGACATTCTGGACAGAGAGCGCGATGACATCATGTCTGTACGCCCTCTGCCTAAACAGTCCAAGTGCAGAGAGATGGAAGATGGGGACGACGAGGAGTCCAGACTAGTACAGGGATTCCCTAGCGAGGAGACTTATTTAATTGTTTTAAAGGTTGGGAGCAATTTTTGGGGAGCACTATACTCTGGAGAATGATATATAGAGCCCACCATACACTGGAGCATTCCAAAGGTGGACATCAGACACTGGAGTAGCATTTACAGAGCCCATTATACACTGGAGCATTAGAAATGGGGCCCATTATATACGGAGCATTATTTGGGCCCATAAGACAGTGGAGCTTCATCCATGGGGACCAACATATACTGTAGCATTATGTGGAGCTCATCATATACTGTATCGAACATTATATGGGACCAATGATTCTGCATGGAGAAATATATGGGCCTCATTACTCTGTATAGCGCACTATGCAGTGGCCATAATACTGTATGGAGTATTATACTGTCCATTTTTGGAGCTATTGGAGAGTTTAAAATGGATATGTCATGTCATGAAAGAAGTGAAGTATTTTTCATTGTACTATACCGCTATTTCTCTGCCGTATCAGAGGATCATGAATTGTGGCATGTGTTTAAGGAGTCCATTGACACTCTTTGGCCCTGGGCCCAGAAAAATCTGGAGCCAGCCCTACCCCCCCACAACTTTAGCCAAATAACCCCCAGTTTTCAAAGCCTAACTATTATTATAAAGTAAATTAAGGTTGACAAGCTTAAGTAATAAGAATTGATGTTTTGGGCATTAAAATGGGCACTGTAGGTGTGTTTCCTGTCTTCCACTCACTGCCGACTTTTCTCCCCATTGACTTGCATTGGGTTTCGTATTTCAGTCGGCCTTCGACTTTTCACGATAATCGGCCGATTTCGTTCGACCCGACTCTTGCGAAAGTCGGGTTTCATGAAACCCGACTCGACCCGAAAAAAGGCAAAGTTGCTCATCTCTACTATCTATATATACACCACCGCATGCCTGCCCTACTGTGCCCTATTAGTTCACTGTGGCCATATGAAAATATATCTCTGTGTATTACCTGATTTTATTGTGAAATATGGATGCTCAGTGTAATACTGAAAAACGAGGCTATAGTAAACCTAACTATAACAGATATTATGTAAAACAGTGGGAAATTTGAAAGTATGTGTACATCATAACATGCCTCCCTATAGCCACGCTGTTATGAACTGGTCACCGAGGAGGATGGCAGGAATAGCCTAGGCCACCAGGATATCAGAAAGGTTGGTAACTTAGCGGATTGCAGACCCCTAATCCTAACAACACAACTAGCAGTAGCCGAGGGGCATACCTACAATGCCCTAGATGCCTCTGCACAGCCGGAGAGCTAACTAAGCCTAAAGCAAGAAAGGGGAAATCTAAACTGCCCCGGAGTAGAACCCCAAAGGAATAGATAGCCCCCAAACATTTATTGTCATTGTGACAAGATGAGACATAAACGCAGGCAGAAAATAGACTGAGCAAATGATGGAGCCCAAACTGACTAGATAGGATAGGAAAGGAAAGACACTGTCTGCAATCACGCAATAACCCTAAAAAATCTAACACGTCTGATGTACAAAAAACACCGAGGTCTCACGACCTCTCCTCCACTTTGTCAGCATTCTGGTGAGAACTGGCAGCAAAGCAAGAGAGACTAATAAGAGGGGACTGAACAAACTAACACAAGCTGTAACATATGGAGCGGGGTCCAGCACAGCTCCGGCAGGGAGGTCACTGAACCCTCATAGCAAAGCAGAAAGAGGCAAAACCAAATCAGATGCAAAGGATTAGCATCTTAACTGAAAAATGCAGGATCAGGCAGGAGACAGCAGACCTCAGAATGCACAGGGAGAAACTAATCACCAGCAGCCACTGAAGGAAGCCTGCTCACTTAAATACTCCAGTCAATAACCCCAGATTTCCAATCATCGTCGTCAGATGGCAGACTTTGGCCAGCTCCACTACCTACAGTAACCACCAGAGGAAGCCCTGACTCAGAAGTCAAATCAAGAGAGTTCACAACAGTACCACCCCCTTGAGGAGGGGTCTCCGAACCCTCATCCATGCCACCAGGCCGATCAGGGTGGGCCCGGTGAAAAGCACGAACATTATATTTATGGTTTGTAGTACTTGTAGTTCAATTCTAGTTAGCCTGGTCCAATTTCTAGGATTACGTTTGACAATGGCTAAAATTCTATGCACTGTCTCTCCTTAAGTCTTTGGATGGCCTGGACTTTTCCCAAGCCATAAATCCCTAGTGATTTTGAATTACTTAACCCAGCAAAAAATGTAATTTCTATGCACAAAACACTTACTAAAATATATTTTGAAAGTTTTGTTGTACTGTAAAAGCAGATCCTTTTCTTGCAAATTCCTGAACTCAAAATACTTTGCTGCATCAATATTGCCACCTTATGTCTCACTACTAGTGATGATGAGCGAGCTTGCTCTTAACTGCTCAATACTCTGTCGAGCATCGGTGTACTTGGGTATGCTTGTAACTCAATCGGGTATCGTGGGTGCTCGACCGCCATTCATATGACCAGCCCGCATGTTTTGTGACTGATAGATGTGACAATTCTGGTGTTTTGCCCGGCTCTTCCCAGTTTTGTTTCGATTTTCAATCAATGGCTATTTATCAGTGATGTTACTTTAATTTCAGCCATTTACTTTTTTACCATCCTTTTCGAATCAGCCTGTGTAGTAGTAGTATTGCAGTATATCACATACGCAATTCAATGATTATAGACTCAGATCCATTAAAGGGACTAATATGTAAAGGAAAAATTCAAAATTCATATTTTAAAAAATAAAGTATAAACATTCAAATCACTCGCCATTAAAAATAAAGCAATTTTAAAAAATATATACATGCAAATTTGAAATTTTCATGTTCAAAGAAGCCTGATATATCAAATTATAAAATTATTTACACCGTATGTTAAATGCTGAAAAGAGAAACAAAAATCAAAAAGCCAGAATTGACATTTTTTGTTGCCACATATCACATAGAAAATACAATTAAACGCAATTAAAAATGTTATATGTGCCCCAAAATGGTATCAATAGAAAACACCTGGTCAGGGCACAAAAACAAAGATCTCACCAAACTCTGTGGACATAAAAATAAAAACTATTAGGCATGACATAATTTTCTTATAAATGTCAATATTACAAAATTTGGGAAATTTTGGCAAAGCTCAAGAATACATTTTTCAAATGATCCACTCATCTCTTTTCCTGTGTTTTTAAGGGGTTAAAATTTCTAGATGACCATTCATTTATACAAGATCATATTTTAATATTTTTTATTGTTACCATATGCATATGTGAATTGAATTCTTAATTGATCCTACATAGTTGTATTTATTCTCCAGGTTCCTACCTTACATGATGAACGGCATGTTGTATCTTATTTATGATGGCCTGGGATTGCAAACAACATAAAAGTCCTGAAGTTAAAAGATTTTGCTCCTGTTTTATTCCAGCTGTTCCAGTAAGTATGACTTTTTTTTTGTATGCTTGTTTTTTTAAATTCACCAAATAAAAGGAACCGCATCTCTGGAACCATACAAGGATTAAAAAAACATCAAAACAATACAAACAAAAAAAGGCATGATCAGAGAAACCATGGGAATAAAATAATCGCAAAAACTGACCTCTTTTGATTCAGTCCTCTTTAAATGCATCAAAAGCTACCAGATGATGTTCTTGTATAACTAATAAGGTATGCAAGAAGGATCTCTGAATGGGCGATATGAGCAAGCTAAGCACTATAAGCCAACAGTCTGGGCTTAGCATTTGCCTGAATCCTTACACATTTTTAAAGGTATATGTATTAATAAGAAACATATAATTTGTACACTGAACACAGTACAAGCACATTCATTGGTCTAATTAATAGCGGAAAAAATAGGATTTGTATATAATAAGATCCTAGAAAAAAATTATCTCAATGAATAAGAATACAATAGGACACCAAAAAGAAACACAGTAATATGCTTCTCACATCTGTACCTGATTTATTTTAAAAAAATCTGTGCTATTATACCTTATTTCTCTGACATCACCAAATATGAAGAAGCCATTGCAATTTATTGTGAAGCTTACATTACATTAGTTCTAGAAAACCCTTGACAAGTCTGTAGCGTATCTGAGAGAAGGTCATTTAAGTCAGGAAAAATGAGAAGCTAGTAAGTTAGAAGTTCAATATTCCCATATTATAGGCTGAAAGACAGACCTTTTACGCATGACCTCAAAATGATTCAATATATGTTGGTATTCATGGCATCTTGCTCAAGATATATTGGCAATAGTCGAGGTATAATCAATCATTTGCAATTCCAAATTAAGGAACAGTTAGCATGCTGTTTTCATAATGCCATTATCAGTTAGACTTGATGGTAATTTCAGTACACTTGATAAAATATTCTTAAACATATGTTATTCATGAACACTTCACGATTAAAGGTAAATCTTCTCATGAGGTTTATAAAAGAAATATCAAACAAAATACATATTCTGAAAAATTGAAAACAAAAAACAAATATCCTAGAATAAAAAAGTAAAAAATAAATTGCAAAAATTGCATGAAGGTAGTAATAATAATAAGGGTATTAAGTAAACATAATTTTGATCAAAAGAATGACTTGGCGGGATAGCTTGTACATTCTTTTGATCAAAATTATGTTTACTAAATACCTTTATTATTATGACTACCTTCATACAATTTTTGCAATTTTTTTTTACTTTTTTATTTTAGGATATTTGTTTTGTATTTTGTTTTTTGTTTTCTCTGTGTAAAGGTCATGTGTTTATATGCATTTACATTTTGCATACACATTAATTTACTTTTTCAGCTCAGACCTAGTTTCTCATATTCTGGAAAATTAAATATATCAAAACTTAATTGATATATTTAAATATATGAAGAATATATAGCATCTAAAGGAAAAAGGTAAAATTCTGGCATGAGAGCCAGGTTTCATTTTAACAGAGAGAACATCCCTTTAGCTATTTTTAATGTGTAAACAGCTTTAGTGTGTTCAAAATGTGGAAAAGAACCTAAATGCTAGAGTGGAAGAAGAAGAGAAGACCGTATTCTATGTTCAGGATAGTCCAAGGTATGGGCTATCTAATAAGCTTGATTAGCTGGCAGTTGAGACAGCTGTTAGAACAGCAAAAAAATGGAAACAGTATTTACTTGTCCAGGTCACAGAACTAATGCACTGGATGGGGCAAACCAATTTAATAGAGATGGAGGCTACAGTGGTTGAAAATATTGATGAAACAACCACTCACAACCTACAAGTTCATGGAAGGGGTGATTGTTTAGTATTAAAATTGCACACAAAATAGGCTTGTATAGGAAGCTGGTCCCACACAGGTAGAGCAAAGTGTTTGGATTACAGCCTATTATTGACACCCATGCTAATAAATAAGGTGGGCTGCTCAGCACTATCTAAGTGCATCCTGTGAAGACAGACACCCAATTTTACAATGCCAACATTGATGGGCTTGGCTGCACCCTGAATAAAAATATTAGTTCTGTCACCTGGGCAGGTAAACACTGTTGCCTTTTTTTCCTGTGCTGATTCTTGACTTTTGGGGGAGAATTTTAACTTTTCTTTCTGTAGTCTTCTTTTTAATTTTAGCTTACGGACTCAAAAGTATGAGGATCTTTAGCCTGGGTTGCGAACTTTTGTATTATTACCAAAATATAGACCAGTACCTCATTCAACTACTTTGTTTGTGTTAGGCATCGGGTTTCGGGCGCTGCACAGCGGGAATCCCGAGCTTTGCCTTTCTCCGTCTCCCATTCCCCTGCAGCCACAGTGGAGCCTGCTCAGCAGACTTCTTGATCACGACGCTCTGCTCACACCAGCATTGTGGGTTTGGTTGCTGCTGCCACCTCTGGTCCAGCTATAGCGATGCATGCTGGTCAGCAGCAAATGACTCCAGGGACTAAGTCTTTCTGTCGCTCCACCGAGCATGCTCGTGGGACAATCTACCATTGGAGTTCGGGGGTCACATGCTCAGGTCCTTCTCATGCTGGACCATCAGGAAGGCCCCGGAAGGACGCGGCTATAAAAGGTTCGCATGGCCACCCAGCCATGCGCTATGATAGACTCTGATGCTACAATGTTTAGTGTGTGTGAGATGACGGATGTATGAGACTGGTGACTGACTCATTAAGATTACCCCTCCTCTGATATGTAAGAGTTAGGGTTCAGGGATCAGAGTGGCACCATAGTTCTAGCACTGCTTAGTGCCACAGTCTAGTGTCTCTCCATTCTCTAGCACCTTGGGGCGCCGGCCCGTACAGGCCTTACGTACCGCTGCTACTGCAGCGCCTGCCAGAGCAGCACCGCGCTCTGTCACGTGCACTTACCAGCACAGTTGTCTGGCTGGTTGGTGGTCATCACCAGGGCAGACATTGCATTCGCTCTGAGTGGTGCTTCATATAGTAGTGATCTGTGAAGTTAACATGTCTCGCTTACACGCCGGCTGATGTGGACTCCGTGGAGTAACAGAGTCCGCCTCTGCAAGCACCACGTCAGTGGTTACCCGCCGGTGTCCGGCTTTCTCATACTTTATATCTCTCCTTATTGCTTAGCTGCAGGTTATCACCTCTGCACAGTGGACCCCGGTCTGCGAACGCACCTCAAATCCTATTATCATTTTTATTATTGGGTGCGTTCCGCCAGCCCTTAATAGTTTGATCTCATCCTAAGTACAGTGTAACTTACTCACACTGTGTTCCCAGCATAAGTGTGTCAGGAGTTCTGGTATAACTATATAAACATAAATTATTCAAATATATTGGCATAATATAGATTTATATAACTATGTAAACATAAGTTATTAAAATATATACCTAATATGTGTAGAATGCAGTACATGTATATAATAAATACAATATTATTCAATGATAATTACTTATACTAAATATTGTTTTTGCATCTGTTATAGAAATGGAACCACTGTAAGGCTCACGTGGAAATGTGGATCCACTAATTTTCTGATCCAGAGAGTGGGAGTCACACAGGTTCTGGGTGTTGGTGCAACTTCCCAGAGGACAAGTGGAATCAAGAATTTGGAATTTCTGGACTCTGAGAAGCTGGCAGACAAAGTGGAATCTAGCATGGATGCATGCAAGTTGGAAACAAAATAACTACAGGTAATGGAGCAAAACAAACATGGAATGCTACAGTCTCAATCCCAAAACAAAGGTGTGTGTCCATGGGCCTTAAATATTTCTATGGAGATGATGTAATTAACCCATGCTGGGCAACTTGCAAAATCCAACATGCAAAGAGAGTTCACATGACCTCAGGTTTACAGCTATCATATGACATTGTGCATTATACTTCTTGTGCATGAAATTTTTTGTGAAAGGGGTAGTTTTTTCAAAGACAAAAGAAGTATCCCAACATTGCAAATATATAAAAGAAACCGTCAGGCACAGTGTAAGCTCATGCCATGTGAGCTGTTTTTGTGATGTGATTTTCAAGATAATTCAAACATTCTAAGGATTCTAGTGCTGCACTGCAAAAAAAAAGTGTTTACGTCATATCTTAAAAATAGGTCATTGCTTTCAATTATTAATATTGTCGTTATTTGCAGTTTTACTGAATCTGGGGTTATTTTCGGTCTTCGATTGGTCTTATTTCTCATGATTAGGCCAGGTCAATGTCAGAATCATCATCTTATTTTTACTGATTTTCAGAATTTCATTGCTTCCAGGGCTGCAATTTTCTTTACATCATCTATGATTAGGGTAGATATGACTACTGTATGAGTGTCGACTGTGGTGAATTCCCGCAGTAAAACACTGAACAGGAAGGGCAAAAATTGTTATAATAAAAACTTGGGCATGTATAAATCTAATTTTCTTTACATCTCAGCTTCTCCCTCCCTCATGGTTTTACAAAAGGACCCTGCACATGATTTAACAAAAAAAAGTTTAATAAAAAGTTACTAAAAAAAAGCTTCTATGACTCAAAATGTTGTTTAGGTCTCAACTAGAGATGATTAAATTTTCCAAAATTCAAATTTCTCAGGTTTAATAAATGTATCCCAAAAGTTTGTTACAAATTGCTGGGACTCTAATTGTCCAGAAAATATGCGTATAACTTTCTCCTAAGAGTGTATCCAATCACTCTCAATCTCATTAATGCAAACATAGCCTTAGCAATGTAAATGTGACCACACCATAAAAATGGCCAGTACCCATCAGCTTACAATGCACTAACAGATTTTTTTGTGTTAAATGAGGCCAAAAATTATCCCTCTTAACAATTTGTAAACAGGCATATTCTGCAGAACTAGTAAGTAATGAAACACCAGCTCACCCACGTCCTAGGCGGGTTGAGACATGAGATCCGCAGAACAAGATGTAATCACATGTGGACGAAAGGAGGGGTTGTTCCAGCTTCCAGAATTTTTTACAAAAAATTATTGTTTAGGAGAAGGTGCAAAAAATATGTACAAAATCAGTAAAAGGACAGCATAGCAGCAAAGTGTTTCAAACACGCATGGCATTCTTTGTCAGAGCTGCAATCTAACTGATCACAAAGATATTTAACTAGTAATCCACCAATAGACACATATATAGAAAATCACATGATCAATTAAAAACAACATAATCATTAGGTATGGATAAAATACAGAAAGAACAATTCATTGGATGAAACCACAAATACAGAAATGAAATATATATATATATATATATATATATATATATATATATATATAAAGAATAAAATGAATGACAAAAAAAAAATTTTTTGTTATATATTTTCAATAATGAATCTGTCATGAACTGCGGCCACGATAGCGGCCCAGCAGGTGCCTCCACGCCAACAGTGAGGGGCGGGCATCCGCCGGGGATGCAATATGGACCCTCTATACCACAGAGGGGGACCCAAGCCTACCCAAACTAGGGAAGGGCAGTGACCGGGATTCTGTGGCAGCTGAGCATGTGGACAAAGAAGACACATAGGACTCGATAACACTGCACAACTTCAGGTATAAAGAACATAAAGTTTACTTAACGTAAAGTCACACAGTACATAGATGAAACAGGGCTATGCCAGGCTCCTGATTCCACACCTCCCAGAAGGGTACCACCCAGTCGATCTCAAGGCACCAACGGATAACCGAAGCACACATAGGCGGGACATTGGGACATAGGCAGAACATAAGGGTACATGAGGACATCAGGACACAGGCTGGACTTTAGGATATCAGGACACAGGCTGGACATCAGGACATAGGCTGGACATCAGGACGCAGGCTGGACATCAGGACATCAGGACACAGGCAGGACATCAAGGTCACCCACAGGACATCAGAGTCACTAGCAGACATCAGACAGGAGTCGTTCGGTTCCGGACATCCTAAACGACCTACAGGCACCAATGCAGTCATCAAGCTCCAGGCTCCAGGCAGTGCTCATCAGGTTCCAGACTGCAGTCATCAGGCTCCGGGCATTGGACCTAGGAAGGAACTCGTGCGTCATGGTGCTAGAACCACAGGATTGCTGGGCCTCCACAGAGCTAGCACCGCATGGTTGTTAGAGCACAGGGTAGTAGATACTCAGCAGGAACATAGGTTACAAAAGACTCAGAGTCACTGGGTGCGAGGCTCCAAACACAGAGTGATTCCAGGAACATAACAGCAGACACAGCTCAGACAGGGTCAGGTACAGGACAGGTACAGGATCAAGGATCCAAGCCTGGATATACTGCCTCCAGGGCAGGGCGCAAGAACAGGACAAAACAGGAATCAAGGCAGGTACTTTGGTACCAAAACATAGCAGACACAGTTCAGACAGGGTCAGGTACAGGATCGAGGATTCAGGTCTGGATATGCAGTATATCCAGACCTAAATCATTGATCCTGTACCTGACCCTGAATGAAATCAAAAGCCTTATAATCATCATATGACGTATGGAGGAAGGAAAATTCAACCTCCAACATCAGAGAAAAGCATAAGCTCAACAATAAATGAATACCAGGAGGAGACCGAGAGCATGCAATAAAAATTATATCAAATTTTATTCAACTAAAGTACTACAAACAACATGTGTGTAATAGTGTACATTTTAAGGACAAAAACAGACAGTATCCACCCATGATGTCCCAAACCTCCATATAGATGGAGAATAATCCCAGACTAGGTCCCCGGGGAGTGCTTAAACCCCACAAACAAGGTTGATGTATAATGCCCAGGCAAAATGGCCAAAAGATAATTGTAATAGGGTAGAGGGCGTCATTATAGTAAAATAAACCGCAGGTGTAAAGCTGCGGTATGAGAGTGGGGGAATGTGAACCCCAGGGGCACTTACCGGGAATGGAGGCAAGGGGGAACCAGACTGTACCACCCCCGACGCGCGTTTCGCGGCGTCTCAGGCCGCTTTCTCAAGAGGGATATCATGGGTGGATACTGTCTGTTTTTGTCCTTAAAATGTACACTATTACACACATGTTGTTTGTAGTACTTTACTTGAATAAAATTTGATATAATTTTTATTGCATGCTCTCGGTCTCCTCCTGGTATTCTCTTCTGTACCTGACCCTGTCTGATGCAGTATCCAGGGAAGGTCGCAGGAACAGGACAAAGCAGGAATCAAGGCAGGGACTATGGTACCAAAACAGAGACCGGAGAGGTTTAGGGACACAGACACAAAACGCACATGGCAAAGTTCAGGAGCTTTGTGAGTAGCTCTGGCAACACCCAGCAGGGAACAGGAAGTTTATATAGGCACTGCACCTCAGCAATAGGCTGGGAACAGCATTTCAAGTACACACACTATCCCTAATAAAAGCAGGGGAGGTGTGGCCGCGCATGCCCTAAGCACACATAGAAACAATTGCAGCACAGTCAGTGCAGGAACTGTGGCTTAGAGCACCTGGCATCGTCTACAAGCCTAGACAAATGTGGAAAGTCATGCACCAGCTGCAAATGACCTCATAACCTGCGGACAGCTTCCACAATGGCAACCAGGGACCGCACACACGGATGGTCAAGCAGCAGAGCAAAGATGTAGCAACACATGTATGGCTATGCAGCAGAGCAGGGAACTGAGCAGGCTCCATACAGGTAACAGCCAACAGTATCCCAGCTCAATTAGGGGGAAAGGAGTAAAGGGTTAAAGCAGAGACATGCATTGCCACGCCGACAACCAAGTACAGACAGAACGGCGTGACAGAATCATGAATTCTTTGCAAGTGTTTAAACCCTTAGGGCTGCAAGAAAATAAGGCAACAAAATGAGGCAATAAGGAATTCCATTAAGGCCATTCCGATTGTTGTGTTCACCCGTATCAAACGGAATTACAGTGACAATAGCAAATTAGAATGTGAATTATGGGCCTGCAGCACTAAATAAAAAAGGAGGATATCCTGGCTTGACTTTTGATAGAGCCAAATGCATGGTTCAGACTGAACAGCGCTCAGATCTCATTTCTGGTGTTTTTAAAAATAAAAATCAAATGCAAGTCAATTCTAAGCCAGTCTTATCCATTTCCTACAGTTCCCAATTTAAGGATATTAAGAACATTGTGCTAAAATACAGTGGGGAAAAAACTGTTTAGTTAGCCACCAATTGTACAAGTTCTGCCACTTAAAAAGATGAGAGAGGCCTGTAAGTGACATCATAAGTAGACCACAACTATGAGAGTCAAAATGAGACAGCAAATCCAGAAAATCACCTTGTCTGATTTGGCAATATTTATTTTGCAAATTATGGTGGAAAATAAGTATTTGGTCATTAACAAAAGTTAATCTCAATATTTTGTTATATATCCTTTGTTGGCAATGACAGAGGTCAAACATTTTTTGTAAGTCCTCACAAGGTTGGCACACACTGTTGGTGGTATTTTGGCCCATTCCTCCATGCAGATCTCCTCTCGAGCAGTGATGTTTTGGGCATGTCGCTGGGCAACACGGACTTTCAAATCCCTCTAAAGGTTTTCTTTGGGGTTGAGATCTGGAGACTGGCTATGCCACTCCAGGACCTTCATATGCTTATGAAGCCACTCCATTGTTGTCCTGGCAGTGTTCTTGGGATCATTATCATGCTGAAAGACCTATCCACATTTCATCTTCAATACCCTTGCTGATGGAAGGAGGTTCGCACAGAAAATCTCTCGATACATGGCCCCATTCATTCTTTCATGTACACGGATCAGTCGTCCTGTTCCTTTGCAGAGAAACAGCCCTAAAGCAGGATGTTGCCACCCCAATACATCACAGAAGATATGGTGTTCTTTGGATGTAACTCAGCATTCTGTCTCCTCCAAACACGATGAGTTTTGCTTCTACCAAACAGTTCTACTTTGGTTTCATCAGACCATATGACATTCTCCCAATACTCTTCTGGATATTCCAAATGCTCTATAGCAAACTTCAGATGGGCCCGGACATGTACTGGCTTAAGCATGGGGACACATCTGGCACTGCAGGATCTGAGTCCCTGGTGGCGTAGTATGTAACTGATGGTAGACTTTGTTATGGTGGTCCCAGCTCTCTGCAGGACATTCAATAGATTCCCCTGTGTGGCTTGGGGATTTTTGCTCACTGTTCTTGTGATCATTTTGAACCCAAGAGGTGAGATCTTGCGTGAAGCCCCAGTTCGAGGGAGATTATCAGTGGTCTTGTATGTCTTCCATTTTCTTAATATTGCTCCTACAGTTGATTTCATCACATCAAGCTTATTGCCTATTACGGGGGTGTCACAGATCATACTCACCCATCCTGGCATTCATAGAATCATAGAATCGTAGAGTTGGAAGGGACCTCCTAGGCCATCTGGTCCAACCCCCTGCTCAAAGCAGGATTCGCTAAATCATCCCAGTCAGATGTCTGTACAGCCTCTGTTTGAAGACTTCCATTGAAGGAGAACTCACCACTTCTCTTGGCAGCCTGTTCCACTCATTGATCACTCTAACTGTCAAAAAGTTTTTTCTAATATCTAATCTGTGTCTCCTCCCATTCAGTTTCATCCCATTGCTTCTAGTCTTTCCTTGTGCAAATGAGAATAAAGTTGATCCTTCTACAATGTGACAGCCCTTTAGATATTTGTAAACAGCTATTAAGTCTCCTCTCAGTCTTCTCTTTTGCAAACTAAACATTCCCAAATCCTGCAACCTTTCCTCATAAGACAGGGTTTGCAGACCGGTCACCATTCTGGTCGCTCTTTTCTGAACTTGCTCCAGTTTGTTGATGAAGACAGGTGAATATCATTATACTCACCCGTCCAGGAATGTCTCTGCAGCCCCCTCGCTTCTCCACTCTCTCCTTTCCTGCCTTCAGCGGTCATGTGGTACCGCTCATTAAACTCATGAATATGCGCATATTCATGAGTGGTAATGAGCGGTATCACGTGACCTCTGAAAGCAGGAAGGGAGACAGTGGAGAAGCGAGGCTGCAGAGACAGTCCTTGACGGGTGAGTATAACGATATTCACCTGTCTTCATTCCCACGCTGCTCACCGCCATCTGCTGCTTCCTGTGTCCGTGATGTTAAGCCAGCAGGGGGTGCGGTGACATGGTAAGTGTGCGCCGCGCCCTCTGCTGGCTGAGCAGTCATTGACAGAGGACACACAGACAGTGGTGAGCAGCGATGGACCCCGGACAGGTGAATAGCAGGAGAGGTGAGTATGGCATTTTTTTTGCAGCAGCAGCAGCATTTGTGGGCATCATATATGGGGCAGCATATGGGGCATATTCTATGGAGCAGCATATGGAGGCATAATCTATGGAGCAGCATATGGGGGCATATTCTATAGAGCAGCATAGGGGGGCATATTCTATAGAGCAGCATATGGGGGCATATTCCATGGAGCAGCATATGGGGGCATATTCCATGGAGCAGCATATGGGGGCATAATCTATGGAGCAGCATATGGGGGCATATTCTATTGGGCAGCATATGGGGGCATATTCCATGGAGCAGCATACCGGGCATATTCTATGAGACAACATATGGGGGCATATTCTATGGGGCAGCATATGGGGGCATAGTGTATGCGGCAGCATATGGGGGCATATTCTATGGGGCATTTTATGGGGGCATAATCTATGGAGCATTTTATGGGGGCATAATCTATGGCCCATCTTATGAGGGCATAATCTATGGAGCATCTTATGGGTGCATAATCTATGGCGCATCTTATGGGGCATAATCTATGGAGCATCTTATGGGGCCATAACCTTTATGGAGCATTATATGGGGCATATTATTCTATGGAGCACCTTATGGGGAAAATTATTAACCTTTGTGCAGCATTATATGGGATGTATTTTGTATGGAGCATTATATGGGGCTCCTGATTCAATATGGATATTCAAAAACATTTGAACCAGGGATTGAAGCTTGAGGAAGATAATTTGCATATTCCAGGTGCCTTCTGGGAAAAGCGAAGAGTCTCCCTAAGCAAGAGGATCGTTGGATACAGCCGGGACCAGCTGCTTGGAAAGCAACGCCGAACCAAGGATTGAAGCTTGAGGAAGATAATTTGCATATTCCAGGTGCCTTCTGGGAAAAGCGAAGAGTCTCCCTAAGCAAGAGGATCGTTGGATACAGCCAGAACCAGCTGCTTGGAAAGCATCGCCGAACCAGGGATTGAAACTTGAGGAAGATAATTTGCATATTCCAGGTGCCTTCTGGGAAAAGCGAAGAGTCTCCCTAAACAAGAGGATCGTTGGATACAGCCGGAACCAGCTGCTTGGAAAGCATCGCCGAACCGCGTGCCGTGAGGCGCGTGAATTTTTGCCTCTAGGACATTATTGCATGAAAGGTTGCCTGATTGAGTAAATTACACAAGAAGGAAGACATGCAAGTCAGCAGGATCTAGGAGCAACATGGCAGATGTGACAACCTACATGGTGAGCTGCAACATGTGCTACATGTTCACAGATTGACCAGAAGAATCCAACTTCACCTGCCAGAAGTGTAGATTAGTGGCCCTTTTAAAAGAAAAGGTGCGTGGTCTGGAAAAAAGAATTGCAACTTTGAAACTCATCAAAGAAAATGAAGACTTCCTAGACAGAACAGAAGCATCTCTACTGGTCACAGAAGGTGAAGAAAGTGTCAGAGAACCTCCAAAAGCAGATGAGTGGAAGCATGTGACCAAAAGAAGCAAGAAGACCATAGAGACATCATCAACCACACAACTGACAAACCGATACCAAGGCCTTGTGGAGGATAGGATGACGATGGTACACCTAAGGATGAGGCACAACCAGCAAGCAAAGAAGAAAAGGGTACACAGCAACACCCAGAAGTGACAACAAAAAGTACAGTCAAGAAGCAAAGAAGAGTGGTAGTGGTGGGAGACTCACTAATGAGAGGCACAGAAGCAGCCATCTGCAGACCGTATATAACTGCAAGAGAATTATGCTGCCTCCCAGGTGCGAAGATCAAGGATGTGACCGATAGGATACCAAAGCTCATCAGTTCCAAAGACATCCACCCATTTCTTCTGATACATGTTGGCACCAATGACACGGCAAGGAAGGACCTACCGACAATCTGCAAGGACATTGAAGCGTTGGGTAAGAAAGTAAAGGAACTGGATGCACAGGTAGTTTTTTCTTCTATCCTTCCAGTAGACGGGCATGGCACCAGGAGATGGAACAGGATCCTTGATGCGAACAACTGGCTAAGACGATGGTGCAGACAACAAGGATTCGGATTCCTGGACCACAGTGTGAATTACCTGTACAATGGACTCCTCGCCAGAGACAGACTAGACCTTAACAAACTTGGGAAACACACATTTGCCAGAAGACTCGCAACACTCATCAGGAGAGCGTTAAACTAGAAGAAGAGGGGATGGGAAGAAAAACGTTAGACACGAACATGAAACCAGATATTATACTGATGAATGATATGAGGTGTGGCAAAGAAGATCCAAGACAACATACTCTGAAGGGAGGTAAGAAAATTTCTAAAACAATCAACAGGGAGGAGATTGGAACAAAGCAAAATTCTCTAAAATGCATGCTCGCAAACGCCAGAAGCCTGACAAACAAGATGGAAGAACTAGAAGCAGAAATATCTACAGGTAACTATGGCATAGTGGGAATAACAAAGGGTACGAGGATGTCGAGTCCATATGGGTCGAAATACATGGAGGGAAAAATAGTAACAAAATTCTCTTTGTGGTCTGTTACAAACCCCCAAATATAACAGAAATCATGGAAAGTTTACTACTAAGGCAGATAGATGAAGCTGCAACCCATAATGAGGTCCTTGTTATGGGGGACTTTAACTACCCGGATATTAACTGGGAAACAGAGACCTGCGAAACCCATAAAGGCAACAGGTTTCTGCTAATAGCCAAGAATAATTATCTTTCACAATTGGTGCAGAATCCAACCAGAGGAGCAGCACTTTTAGCCCTAATGCTATCTAACAGACCTGACAATAACAAATCTGCAGGTTGTTGGGCATCTAGGAAATAGCAACCACAATATTGTACAGTTTCACTTGTCTTTCGCTAGGGGGACATGTCAGGGAGTCACAAAAACACTGAACTTTAGGAAGGCAAAGTTTGACCAGCTTATAGATGCCCATAATCTGGTTGACTGGGACAAAGTCCTCAGAAATAAGAATACAGAAAATTAATGGGAAATGTTTAAGAACATCCTTAATAGGCACTGTAAGCGGTTTATACCTTGTGGGAATAAAAGGACAAGAAATAGGAAAAACCCAATGTGGCTAAGCAAAAAACTAAGAGGGGCAATTAACAATAAAAAGAAAGCATTTAAACTACTAAAGCAGGATGGCACCGTTGAAGCTCTAAAAAATATAAGGAGAAAAATTCTTTATCTAAAAAAATAATTAAAGCTGCCAAAAAGGAAACAGAGAAGCACATTGCTAAGGAGAGTAAAACTAATCCCAAGCTGTTCTTCAACTATATCAATAGTAAAGGAATCAAAAGTGAAAGTGTAGGCCCATTAAAAAATTGTGAGGAAAGTATGGTTGTAGATGATGAGGAAAAAGCAAATATATTAAACACCTTCTTCTCCACGGTATTCACGGTGGAAAATGAAATGCTAGGTGAAATGCCGAGAGACAAAGAAAACCTTATATTAAGGGTCACCAATCTAACCCAATAAGAGGTGCAAAACCGGCTAAATAAGATTAAAATAGGTAAATCTCCGGGTGCGGATGGCATACACCCACGAGTACTAAGAGAACTAAGTAATGTAATAGAAAAAACCATTATTTCTTATATTTAGAGACTCTACAGCAACTGGGTCTGTTCCACAGGACTGGTGCATAGCAAATGTGGTACCAATATTCAAAAAGGGCTCTAAAAGTGAACCTGGAAATTATAGGCCAGTAAGTCTAACCTCTATTGTTGGTAAAATATTTGAAGGGTTTCTGAGGGATGTTATTCTGGATTATCTCAATGAAAATAACTGTTTAACGCCATATCAGCATGGGTTTATGAGGAATCTCTCCTGTCAAACCAATCTAATCAGTTTTTATGAAGAGGTAAGCTATAGACTGGACTAAGCTGAGTCATTGGATGTGGTATATCTTGATTTTTCCAAAGCGTTTGATACCGTGCCACACAAGAGGTTGGTACACAAAATGAGAATGCTGGGTCTGGGGGAAAATGTGTGTAAATGGGTAAGTAACTGGCTTAGTGATAGAAAGCAGACTGTGGTTATAAATGGTATATTCTCTAACTGCATCGCTGTGACCAGTAGGGTACCGCAGGGGTCGGTGTTGAGACCTATTCTCTTCAACATATTTATTAACGATCTGGTAGAAGGTTTGAACAGTAAAATATCGATATTTGCAGATGATACAAAACTATGTAAAGCAGTCAATACAAGAGAAGATAGTATTTTGCTACAGATGGATCTGGATAAGTTGGGAACTTGGGCCGAAAGGTGGCAGATGCAGTTTTACAATGATAAATGTAAGGTTATACACATGGGAAGAATGAATCAATATCACCATTACACACTGAACGGTAAACCACTGGGTAAATCTGACATGGAGAAGGACTTGTGGATCCTAGTTAATGATAAACTTACCTGGAGCAGCCAGTGCCAGGCAGCGGCTGCCAAGGCAAACAGGATCATGGGGTGCATTAAAAGAGGTCTGGATACACATGATGAGAGCATTATACTGCATCTGTACAAATCTCTGGTTAGACCGCACATGGAGTACTGTGTACAGTTTTGGGCACCGGTGCTCAGGAAGGATAAAATGGAACTAGAGCGGGTACAAAGGAGGGCAACAAATTAATAAAGGGGATGGGGGAACTACAATACCCAGAGAGATTAGCAAAATTAGGATTATTTAGTCTAGAAAAAGATGACTGAGGCGATCTAATAACCATGTATAAGTATATAAGGGGACAATACAAATATCTCTCCGTGGATCTGTTTATACCAAGGAAGGTGACGGTCACAAGGGGGTATTCTCTGCGTCTGGAGGAGAAAAGGTTTTTCCATCAACATAGAAGAGGATTCTTTACTGTTAGGGCAGTGAGAATCTGGAATTCCCTGCCTGAGGAGGTGGTGATGGCAAACTCAGTCGAAGGGTTCAAGGGAGGCCTGGATGTCTTCCTGGAGCGTAACAATATTGTATCTTACAGTTATTGCTAGGTTCTTTAGAAGGACGTAGATCTGGTGATTTATTCTGACAGAATTTTATAGGCTGAACAGGATTGACTAATGTCTTTTTTTGGCCTTACTAACTATGTTACTATATGTATTTAACCTACTGATGTCTCAATTAATTTTACTTTTATTGGTATCTATTTTTATTTTTGAAATTTACCAGTAGTTGCTTCATTTTCCACCCTAGGCTTATATGCGAGTCAATAAGTTTTCCCAGGTTTTTGTGGCAAAATTAGGGGGGTCGGCTTATACACAGGTCGGCTTATATACAAGTATATACGGTAGCTCTAAAACTACCAACTTTCGGCAATTGTGTCTCCACTGCAGAGGTTTCTATAGCTGTGGATTAAATCGATGCAGAATGTGCCGTTATGCCATAATCACAACACAATACCAGAATAGTGATGCAACACAGAGCCAAACTGTTAAATATTACATCAATTGTAGCAGTGACGATGTTGTTTATATTAACCCCTTAATCCCATGTGACATACTATCCCGTCCATGTGCCCTGGGACTTAATTCCCAGGGACGGGATAGTATGTGACAGTGATCAGCGGCGCCCACGTGGTGAGAGCCGCTGATCGCGGCCGGGTGTCAGCTAATTATCACAGTTGACACCCGGCACAATGTGTCAGGAGCGGTCACGGACCGCCCCCAACACGTTAACCCCTTGCACACTGTGATCAAACACGATCGCGGTGTACCGGGGGTTAAAGGGAAGCATCGGCAGGGAGGGGGCTCCCTCCGTGCTTCCCTAAGCCCCTCACAGCAGCGCAATGTGCAACGCTGCTGCGGGGGTCTCTTTTCCTACAGGTCTCCGGATCCAAGATGGCGACGGGGACCTTCAGGGGCCTGTAGGGAGCTGACTTCCTCTGTGCCTGCAAAGCGCAGGCATGAGAAAGTCTGCGTCTATGCCTGTGACAGATCGCTGATCTGTCACAGTGATCTGTGATGGGACAGATCAGCGATCTGTCACAGGACAATGATGTCCCCCCTGGGACAACCTAATAAAGTTAAAAAAGTGTAAAAATAATTTTAAAAAAATCGCTAAATAAATTAGAAAAAAAAAATATTCCCCAATAAATTCATTTTTTGGAAATAAAAAAAAGAAAAAAACAATAGAAGTACACATATTTGGTATCGCCGCATCTGTAACGACCTGCCCTATAAAACTGTCCCGTAAGTTAACCCCTTTAGCAAACCCCTTAAAAAATAAAAATAAAAAGCGAAGCAAAAAATAATGATTTATTATCATACCGCCAAGCAAAAAGTGCAATAACACGCAATCAAAAAGACGCATATAAATATGCATGGTACCGATGAAAACGGCATCTTGTCCCGCAAAAAACAAGCCACCAGGCAGCATCATCAGCGAAAAAATAAAATAAAAAAGTTATAGCTCGCAGAATAAAGCGATGCAAAAATAATTATTTTTTATTTAAAATAGTTTTCATTGCATAAAACCGCCAAAACATAAAAAAAGACATAAATGAGGTATCGCTGTAACCGTACTGACCCGAACAATAAAAGTGTTTTATCAATTTTACTGCACGAGGAACGGTGTAAGCGCATCCCGCAAAAGAAATTCATGAAACGCTGGTTTTTGTTCATTCTGCGTCCCAAAAATCGGAATAAAAAGCGATCAAAAAATGTCACGCACCCGAAAATGGTACCAATAAAAATGTCAACTCGTCCCACAAAAAATAAGACCTCACATGACTCAGTGGGTTAAAATATGGAAAAATTAAATTATTATTTTACAATAAAAAGCGTCTTTTAGCGTATGACAGCTGCCAAACATAAAAACCCGCCATAAATAGTAAATCAAACCCCCCGTTATCACCCCTTTAGTTAGGGAAAAATAATAAAATTAAAAGAAAATGTATTTATTTCCATTTTCCCATTAGGGTTGGGTTAGGGCTAGGGCTAGGATTAGGGCTAGGGCTAGGATTAGGGCTAGGGCTAGGGCTAGGGTTAGGGCAGGGTTAGGGCTAGGGCTAGCGTTAGGGCTGAGATTAGGGTTAGGGGTGTGTTGGGGTTGGGGTTGGAGTTGGGGGTTTCCACTGTTTGGGCATATCAGGTGCTCTCCAAATGCAACATGGCGTCGGATCTCAAGTCCAGCCAATTCTGCGTTGAAAAAGTCAAATGGTGCTCTTTCCCTTTCAAGCTCTGCCATGCGCCCAAACAGTGTTTTACCCCCACATATAGGGTATCAGCCTCCTCAGGACAAATTGCAAAACAAGTTTTGGGGTCCAATTTCTCCTGTTACCCTTAGGAAAATAAAAAATTGGGGGCATAATTATCATTTTTGTGGAAAAAATTTATTTTTTTATTTTTTCGCCCGGGCATTATAAACTTCTGTGAATTACTTGGGGGTTCAAAGTGCTCACCACACATCTAGATAAGTTCCTTGGGGGGGTCTAGTTTCCAAAATGGGGTCACTTGTGGGGAGTTTCAATAGTTTTAGGTACATCAGGGGCTCTCCAAACGCACATGACACCTGCAGACCATTCCATCAAAGTC
Organism: Dendrobates tinctorius; assembly: GCF_039654945.1. Lineage (NCBI taxonomy): Eukaryota > Metazoa > Chordata > Amphibia > Anura > Dendrobatidae > Dendrobates > Dendrobates tinctorius. Next base: position 12,238,713 of record NW_027361699.1, read on the forward strand.
TGCATTCCAAAACGTCACTACTTCCCTTCCGAGCCCTGACGTGTGCCCATACAGTAGTTTTCTCCCACATATGAGGAATCAGCATACTCAGGACAAATTGGACAACAACTTTTGGGGTCCAATTTCTCCTGTTACCCTTGGGAAAATAAAAAATTGGGGACTAATTGATCATGTTTGTGGAAAAAATACGATTTTTTTATTTTCATGCCCGAGCATTATAAACTTCTGTGAAGCCCTTGGGGGTTTAACGTTCTCACCACACATCTAGATAAGTTCCTTAGGGGGTCTAGTTTCCAAAATGGAGTCACTTGTGGGGGGTTTCCACTGTTTAGGTACATCAGGGGCTCTCCAAAAGCAACATGACACCCGCAGACCATTCCATCAAAGTCTGCATTCCAAAACGTCACTACTTCCCTTCCGAGCCCCGACGTGTGCCCATACAGTAGTTTTCTCCCACATATGAGGTATCAGCATACTCAGGACAAATTGGACAACATTTGGGGTCCAGTTTTTCCTGGTACCCTTGGGAAAATAAACAAATTGGTGACTAAAAGATAATGTTTGAGGAAAAAATGCGATTTTTTTATTTTCACGCCCAGGCATTAAAAACTTCTGTGAAGCACTGAGAATTGAGGGTGAAAAGATCATTTTTGTGGAAAAAATATGATTTTTTAATTGTACGGCTGTATGTTATAAACTTCTGTGAAGCCCTTGGGGGTTCAAAGTTCTCACCACACATCTAGATAAGTTCCTTGGGGGGTCTAGTTTCCAAAATGGTGTCATTTGTGGGGGGTTACCACTGTTTTGGCACATCAGGGGTTTTCCAATCGCGACATGGTGTCTGATCTCAATTCCAGCCAAAAACGTCAAATGGCGCTGCTTCCCTTCCGAGCTCTGCCATGCGCCCAAATAGTGGTTTACCCCCACATGTGGGGTATCAGCATACTCAGGACAAATTGTACAATAACGGTCAGGGTCCTGTTACCCTTGGGAAAATAAAAATTGGGGGTGAAAATATCATTTTTGTGGAAAAAATATGATTTTTTTAATTGTACCACTGTACGTTATAAACTTCTGTGAAGCCCTTGTGGGTTCAAAGTTCTCACCACATATATAGATAAGTTCCTTGGGGGGTCTAGTTTCCAAAATGGGGTCACTTGTGGGGGTTTTCCACTGTTTAGGTACATCAGGGGCTCTCCAAACGCGACATGGCGTCCGATCTGAATTCCAGCGAATTTTGCGTTGAAAAAGTCAAACGGCGCTCCTTCCCTTCTGAGCACTGCCATGCACCGAAACAGTGGTTTCTCCCCACATATCAGGTATCAGCGTACTCAGGACAAATTGCACAATAACTTTTGAAGTCCAATTTCTCCTGTTACCCTTGGTAAAATAAAGAAAATTGAACCTGAAGTATTTTTTTTGAGAAAAAAAGTTAAATGTTCATTTTTATTTAAATATTCAAAAAATTCCTGTGACGCACCTAAAGGGTTAATTAAACATATTAAATGTGTTTTTGAGCAATGTAAGGGGTGCAGTTTTTACAATGGTGTCACTTTTGGGTATTTTCTATCATATAGACCCCGCAAAGATACTTCAAATGTGATGTGGTCCGTAAAAATAAAATGGTGTTGCAAAAATGAGAAATCGCTGGTCAATTTTTAACCCTTATAACTTCCTAACAAAAAAAAATTTTGTTTCCAAAATTGTGCTGATGTAAAGTAAACATGTGGGAAATGTTGCTTATCAAGTTTTTTGTGTGCCATATCTCTGTGATTTAAGGGCATAAAAATTCAAAGCTGGAAAATTGCAAAATTTTCAAATTTTCGCCAAATTTCCATTTTTTTCACAAATAAACGCAAGTTATTTGAATGAAATTTTACCACTAGCATGAAGTTCAATATGTCACGAGAAAACAGTGTCAGAATCACTGGGATTCAAGGAAGTGTTTCAGAGTTATTACCTCATAAAGTGACAGTGGTCAGAATTGTAAAAATTGACCCGGTCATGAACGTGCAAACCACCCTTGGGGCTTAAGGGGTTAATAACTGCACAGCATGTAATAAAATTTATGTGAGTGGCACCTCCAGAAGTCTCAAGAAGCATATTTCAGAGCATCGTACAGATATTTGCAGTACTTCTGACACTAATCACTCCATGTTTCATGCGTCTAGGCACTTTGTCCAAATCCTTCATCATGAAATGTACATGTTGCAGATTTATATGACAGAAAAGATTTTTTCCACTCTAAAAAGGTGGAGACATCAGAAGTTGGCTCCATGACGGCGAGGCATACTACTGGATGTAACATTTGGACACCTGCAGCCCCAAGGTTTTAAACACTTGCAAAAAACTCATGTTTCATAATTGAAAATATAATTAAAAAGTGTCTTTTTCATTCATTTTCTTGCTTTATTTTCTTGCAGCACTAAGTATTTAATTAGTTGCAAAGAAATAATATTTCATTATTGAAAACATATAACTTTTTTTTTTCGTTCACTGTCATGTTTCATACCGGTGTCTTCTACATACAGTATATATAGTGGGTATGGAACGTATTCAGACCCCCTTTAAATTTTTCACTCTTTGTTTCATTGCAGCCATTTAGTAAATTGAAAAAAGTTCATTTTTTTCTCATTAATGTACACTCTGCACCCCATCTTGACTGAAAAAACGTAGAAATGTAGAAATGTTTGCAAATTTAGTAAAAAAGAAAAACTGAAATATCAAATGGTCAGAAGTATTCAGACCCTTTGCTCAGACACTCATATTTAAGTCACATGCTGTCCATTACCTTGTGATTCTCGATGAGATGGATCTACTCCTTCATTGGAGTCCAGCTGTGTTTAATTAAACTGATAGGACTTGATCTGTAAAGGTACACACCTGACTATATAAGACCTCACAGTGCATGTGAGACCAAATGAGAATCATGAGGTCAAAGGAACTGGCCAAGGAGCTCAGTGACAGAATTGTGGCAAGGCACAGATCTGGCCAAGGTTACAAAAGAATTTCTGCAGTACTCAAGGTTCCTAAGAGCACAGCGGCCTCCATAATCCTTAAATGGAAAAAGTTTGGGACCACCAAAAGTCTTCCTAGACCTGGCCGTCCAGACAAACTGAGCAATCATGGAGAAGAGCCTTGGTGAAAGAGGTAAAGAGAAACCCCAAGATCACTGTGGCTGAGCTCCACAGATGCAGTAGGGAGAAAGTCCCATAAAGTCAACTATCACTGCAGCCCTCCACCAGTTGGGCCTTTATGGCAGAGTGGCCCCACGGAAGTCTCTCCTCAGTGCCAGACATATGAAAGCCCTCAAAGAGTTTGCTAAAAAACACAAGCGCTCCCAGACTATGAAAAGTAAGATTCTCTAGTCTGATGAAACAAAGATAGAACTTTTTGGTAATAATTCTTAGTGTTATGTGTGGAGAAAACAAGGCGCTGCTCATCACCTGCCCAATACAATCCCAACAGTGAAACATGGTGGTGGCAGCATCATGCTATGGGAGTGTTTTGCAGGGACAGGATGACTGGTTGCAACTGAAGGAAATAGGAATGCAGCAAAGTTCAGAAATATTCTGAATGAAAACCCCTTTGGGAGTGCTCTGGACCTCAGACTAGGCCGAAGGTTCACCTTCCACAAAGACAATGACCCTAAGCACACAGCTAAAATAACAAAGGAGTGGCTTCAGAACAACTCTGTGACCAGTCATGACTGGCCCAGCTAGAGCCCTAGCCTAAACCCAATTGAGCATCTCTGGAGAGACCTGAAAATGGCTCTCCACCAATGTTCACCATCCAATCTGAATGAACTAGAGAGGATCTGCTTGGAAGAATGGCAGAGGATCCCCAAATACCCAAAGGTGTGAAAAACTTGTTCCATTATTCCCAAGAAGACTCATGGCTGTACTAGCTCAAAAGGGTGCTTCTACTCAATACTGAGAAAAGGAAATGAATACTTATGACCATGTGATATTTCAGTTTTTCTTTTTTAATAAATTTGCAAAAATTTCTACATTTCAGTTTTTTTCAGTCAAGATGGAGTGCAGAGTGTACATTAAGGAGAAAAAAAATGAACTTTTTCAAACTTACCAAATGGCTCCAATGAAACCGAGTGAAAAAATTAAAGGGGTCTGAATACTTTTTGTACCCACTATATTGTCATTTCTGTATTTGTGGTTTAATCCAATGAATTGATCTTTCTGTTTTTTTTCTCCACACCTGATGATTATGCTGTTTTCAATTATTCATGTGATTTTCTATAGGTGTGGATTACTAGTTAAGTATCTTTGTGATCAATTAGATTGCAGCTCTGACAAAGAAAGCCATGTGCATTTGAAATGTGTTGCTGCTATGCTGTTCATATTTTTTGCACCTTCTCCTATCCAATAAATTTTTTTCGAAAAAATTCTGGAAGTTGGATCAACCCCTCTTTTCGTCCACTGACTGGAGAACACAATGAAATTTTGAATGTCGCTGTTAGAGGTAACATAACCATTTTGTGATGGAGTTAACTGACTTATTTTATAATCCCCTATGCTTCTTCCTTACTAAGATGTTTCATGGAGTCAAAGATGTCAAATTGTAACCTGTATTTGTTCAGCTGCTGCTAATGGCTCTCAAATTCTAAGCCCTAGTTAGTTTTTTTCTCTATTAAGCTACCCTCTCCAATACCATTGATAGTTTTTATTTTAATGTACCATTACGGGCGCAGGAAGCGCATGTGGTTCATGGAACCACTGTGCCGTGGACCAAGGAGAGCCTGGAGGGGAGTGGCTAAGCGAACACTTGACTCTTTGCTAGATCCCTTGATGATGGGCTTAGACTTGGCTCCAAATGGATGCTAGGTGCTACTCCGAACAGACCTAGGACTCACAACTGACCCCCAAAGGGACAGGACATTGCAATGGCAGGTGCAGACAGGTACTTTAGGTATACTGTCAGGCACAGCTGATTCATAGACAGGGAGGTACAGGCAGACACAGCTGGTATACAGGTAGGTCGGCGCAGGTGGGAATGACTGATATACTGGCAGGTGTAGGCAGGCACTGCAAATATACTATCAGGTGGGCATGGCTAATATAATGGCAGGCAGGCATGGCTAATATGCTGGCAGGCTGGGAGGCATAGCTGATATACTAGCTGGCAGGCAGACATGGCTTATATACATGCAGAGGACACAAACAGCTTCAGGAAAAACTGGGTCACAGAAGGAAAGGTTCCAGTCCTCAGGTGCAGACAAAATGGGAGCCACTGGTGCAGAAAACCACTGAGGGGGTCTCCTTAAAAGACCAATATGAAAACACCAAAACAACTAGAAAATTCACTGACTGTGGTGAACAAACCAATATATTAAAATATAACCTTTATTACTAATAGTATAAAATTCAGTGACCACCATAGAAATGTACAGTCTATCCACTATGTATAAGTTGATATCAATACATCAGACACTAGTACAAAACCAAACTAGATGGCATTTAACTTCCTATAGGGAAAAAAATAACCATGTATAAAATAATAGGGACTAGGTATCATTATATACTAGTCCTCAATTTTCAAAAAGGGGTTAATGTTAATGAGTTGTTAATTATCGAATCCCACTGGGCTAATAACAACCACCCAAAATGAGATTTATTACCCCCACATTTGGGGAATCAGCATACTCAGGACAAATTTCATAACAACTTTTGGTGTCAAATTTCTCTTAGTACCCTTTGTAAAATAAAAAACTGGAGCAAAAATATCATTTTTGTGGAAAAATATGATATTTTATTTTAATGGCTTTATGTTATTACCTTCTGTGAAGCACTTGGGGGTTCAAATTGCTCACCACACATCTAGACAAATTCCTTGGAGATTCTAGTTTCCAAAATGCGGTCAATTTTGGGGAGTTTACACTGTTTAGGTACAGTACATTGGGGGCTCTCCAAATGCTTCATGGTGTCTGCTCTTGATTCCAGCCAATTTTATATTCAAAACCTCTAATGGTGCTCCTTCCCTTCCGAGCACTGCTGTGCGCCTAAAGCGTGGTCTTCCTCCACACATGGGGTATCGGTGTACTCAGGAGTAGAGATGAGCGACTTTGCCTTTTTTCGGGTCGAGTCGGGTTTCATGAAACCAGACTTTCACAAAAGTCGGGTCGAACGAAATCAGCCGACTATAGGGAAAAGTCGGAGGCCGACTGAAACACGAAACCCAATGCAAGTCAATGGGGAAGCAAAGTCGGCAGGGAGTGGAAGACAGTAAACACACCTACAGTGCCCATTTCAATGCCAAAAACATCAATTCTTATAACTGAAGCTTGTCAACCTTAATTTACTTCCTAATAATAGTTACGCATTGAAAACTGGGGGTTATTTGGCTAAAGTGGTGGGGGGGTTGGGCTGGCTCCAGGTTTTCGTGTGCCCTGGGCCAAAGAGTGTCAGTGCGCCCCTCTAACACATACCACAACTCATGATGCTCTGATACGCCACAGAAATATAGGTATAGTACAATGACACATACTTCACTGCTTACATGACATGACTGATCTATTTTAAATTGTACAATAGCTCAAAAACAGGACAGTATATTACTCCATACAGTGTTGTGGTCACCACATTGTGCACCATACAGAATAATGAGCCCCATATATTTCTCCATACCAAATAATTGGTCACATATAATGTTCCATACAGTATCTGATGAGCTCTACACAATGCTCCATATATAATTGGCCCCATTTGTAATGCTCCAGTGTATAATGTGCCCCTTAGATGCTGCTCCAGTGTCTGATCTGCCCCATTTACATTGCTCCAGTACATGATGGGCCTCTTGGATTCATGGATGATGCTCCAGTGTATGATGGGCTCCAACCATGCTCCATATATAATGGGCCCCATTTGTAATGCTCCAGTGTATAATGGGCCCCTTAGATGCTGCTCCTGTGTCTGATTTGCCCCATTTACATTGCTTCAGTACGTGATGGGCCTCATGGATGGTGTTCCAGTGTATGATGGGCTCCAATAATGCTCCATATATAATGGGCGCCATTTGTAATGCTCCAGTGTATAATGGGCCCCTTAGATGCTGCTCCAGTGTCTGATCTACCCCATTTACATTGCTCCAGTACATGATGGGCCTCATGGATGATGCTGCAGTGTATGACAGGCTCCAATAATGCTCCATATATAATGGGCCCCATTTGTAATGCTCCATTGTATAATGTGCCCTGTTGTGAGTTCATTTTCCCCTTCATTACTGAGGCCCGAGGAACTCCCTCTTCTGGTAAAGAAAGGTAGTGAGCCTGATTATCAAACACCTGAGGCTGATGATGATGACTGGCTGAGTGGAGTTACGGACTGGATATAAGGCTGCCGACGCCCTTCTGCCCTGTGGGTGATTTCTCTGTGGGATCCTTGGAGACCAGTCTGAATTCCTGCTCCTCTAAAGCTAAGTTTGCTGCTCGGCCTTTTGCTTTTGTGCGTTGACTTTGTTTTGCTTTGTTTTTCTGGATTTCTGCCATTCCCTGCTGGGGTGTGCTGAATTCATTTAGCTCTGTCTTCTGAAAATACCTGAGTGCTGATTTAGTTTTTGAAGCCTAGCTGCTTCAGGGCCTTTTTCATATCAGCTTGTTGGCTTATTCTTTGATAGGGTTTTGGCAGATTGCAGACAGCAGCCTTTCTGTCCTTTCCTATCTACATAGTTGCGGGCCCCGTCTTTGCTCAGTCTATCTTTCTGTCTGTGTTAGTATTTTCATCTTGCTTCACCGTCATTATATGTTGGGGGCTGCCTATTGCTTTGGGGTCTGCTCTGGTGCAGTTTAGATTTCCCCTTTCTTTCTTTAGGCCTATGTAATTCTCCGGCTGTGATCGAGGGGTCTAGGGCTTCGTAGGAACCCCCCACGGCTACTGCTAGTTGTGTTGATAGGTTCAGGGGTCTGCAATCTGATAGTTGCCAACTTCTCTGGTTTTCTGGAATTAGCTTGTATTTCTGCTTTTGCCTCCTACGGTGACTCATTCATAACAGTGCCCCTTAGATGCTGCTCCAGTGTCTGATCTGCCCCATTTACATTGCTCCAGTACATGATGGGCCCTATTTTTAATTAACCCAGGCATGTTATGTGAAAAGAGCTCCATGGAGTAATCTGAGGTGTGTGCTTCCACATCCTTCACTTTTGGTGTGGGTGAAGAACACAAGGAAAGGGGTTGCTCCTGACCAGAAGCCTGCACTTAAGACTCAGTGCTTGCATTTTTTACAACTTCAGAAGAGGAGGCGATAGAGCTGGAGGCTGTTTCAGCAATGTAAGCCACAAACAGTTCCTGATACTCCGGCTTTAAAAGCAGTCTACCTACTCCCAGAAAAGGGAGCCTTACAGGCCTTCCAGAGCTACACCATGACGCTGGCTCAACACCTCCTGCCTTATCTGCTATTGTGTTTTTGGCACTACCAGCAGATGCACCACCACCACCATCAGTACCAGGTGGCCCTCCACACCCACATCCGCGTCCTCTTCCACCTTACTTCCTCATGTTTTTGAAAATGGACCCAAAATACCAGCAGATATATGGTACTGTATCAGTAGCGTACAACTCTATACAGTCTATGGATAACAGTAAATTTCCGTATATATTTCATGAGGCATACACAGATGCTCACAGGCTCAGTATGGATTACCGAATAAAATAACAAGTTGAAAAAGAGTACAGTATCACCAGATGCAAGGTATATATAGTATAGTGTAAACGCTCTGATTCTCCGTATACATTTCAGGAGGCAGACACAAACGCTCTCAGGCCCAGTATGGATTACACAAGAATATGAAAAGCTGTAAATGGGTTATGTAACACAAGTGTACAGCTGTATACAGTGTTGGGGTAATCTTAAAGTTCCAAATATATTGCCGGAGTAACAGACAGATGTTTACAGGCTCATTATGGATTACACCAGAATCTAAATAGCTAAAAAGGTCACTGTATCAGAAGCGTTCTGCTGTAAACAGTGTTGGCCAAATTGAAAATATCGGTATATATTTCCGTAGTCACCCTCAGACACTCACTCAGTTTGGTTTTGACCATAATAAAAAATGTTGTAAAAAAGGTCCTGGATAACAAGATAGCAAGTATATATTTTTTACGGTACATTTGAAATCTCCGTATAAACAGTCCCGTAGTCACTCTCAGATGCTTACACAGTATGGATATGACCTTAATGCTAAATGTCGAACAAAGGTACTGTATAACAAGATACAAGCTGTATCGAGTATAGTGTAAAAATTTGCTTCTCTGATTCACTGTATATATAGAAGGCGTAACCCACACATGCTCACGCTCTATGGATGATGTAGGGAAGGTGGACTGACAGACAAACCAGCCTGTAGTGAGAAGCAGAGGTGTAGCGCAGTGTAGGTGTGAAACCGCTAAGATAAAGAGAAAGGGTGCAGTGTTTTAGATTGCCCATTGGAGGGCAGTGGAGAGTGTAGGAGTGGGACTGAATAACTGCCATTGGTCAGAGAAACTGTTAGGTGATGGTGGGTGCAGTTACCAGAACTGGAAGTATAAAAGGCTGAGGGAAGGTTCTGAAAGAGTCAGTCAGCGAAGGGAGCACAGTAAAGAGGAAGTTCTGCTGAGGAAATCGAGACAGTGGAAAGGCTCCAGAGAGGACTGACAGTTGAGGCGGTCACGGGGGGTGGCCCAGAGGATGGTAGCTGCAAACGAAGACTGCCTGGGGCTATCATACAGACGGTGTGCTCAGACTGGTGCTGCGCTGTGGTGGTTGGGCCTAGGCCAGCCACAATGGAAGAGCCACAGAGGACGCCACGATTATAGTTACAAAGGAAGTGAAGGTACTGGGGCCTGTGTACAGAGAAATGTGAAATGGCTTTGGTGAATTGCTGTTGTCGACAGAAGGATGGGCACTAAAAATGGACCTGTTCAATACAAACTCTGTCTCAGTCTCGTGTTTGTCTGCGGCAAGAAGAGGGTCCCCCCCACAGTTGGTTATCCTACAGATGATACCTTAATATAAATTTTTGTAGCAAGGTACTGTATCAGCACATACCAGGCGTGCCCAGTCTAGGGTTAAATTTCCATCTATACTTCCGGAGTCAGACACAGACACTCACAGGCTCACTATGTATTAAACCAGAATTAAAAAAGTAGGGAAAGGTATTTATAGCGTACACCAGTATACAGTGTTGTGGTACTTTTAAATCTTCGTATTTATTTCAATCTCAGTAAGGCCTCTTTCACACATCAGGTTTTCGCCGTCAGGCGTGATCCGGTGCTTTTGACAGAAACCGGATCCGGCGAAATGCAATGCCGGATCCGGTTTCCCCCCCATTGACTTGCATTTGCGCCGGATCGCAATTCATCCGGTTTTCGCCGGATCCGGCAATGTGTCGCGATCCGGCGTCTGGAAAAAACGGCTACTGTAACGTTTTTTGTCTCCGGCGAAAAAGCCGGACCCGCCGGATCCGGCGCGTCCGGCTTTTTCACACAATGAAAGCCTATGAGCGCCGCAATGCGCCTGATCCGGCGAAAGCCGGATCCGGTGGCCGGATCCGTTTTTTTTGGTCTGAGCATGCTCAGTAGCTCTGCCCACAAGACATATATAAAAGCAAGACAGTGGGACCCACAGCCACACCCAACATGCCACCCAAGAAAGCAACCAAGCGCAGCAGGAGAAGGCAGGAGACCACTGCAGCACCATCAGCACCACCACCACCCCAAATGGAGCAGCAAATGGAACAGCAAATGGAACATGCTGAGGAGGGGAGTCCAGCAGCAGATGAGAGACGGTAATTATCAAATCCCCCATTCCTCCAAACTAGGGCCATGGAATATCAAGATATTCATTGGCCCTTTGTTTCTCTTTATTCAACAGCCGCCCAAGAGATGCAGCAGCAGCAGCAGAAATGGCATCACTGGCAGCAGCAACAGCAGCAGCAATACCCACAGCCATGGAGTCTGGCCATCAACAGGACAGCACATCTTCTTCTGGGAGCCCTCCCTCGCATCGTCAGCGTTTGACGGTAAGTTTTTATTTCCAAAATCCATCATCTCTGTAATATATGTCTATTCATTGCCTTTTATTTCAAAACAGGAATCACAAGATGAAGAGGAGCTCCCAGAAGAAGAAGGAAGGGGTGGACAGACACCTGGAGTGGGCTCACAATTGGTAAGTTTTTTGCATCAAACGCAGAAACACAACATCACACTACACACAACACATAGAAAACAATGTTCTGCAGACCACACACAGCAAACAAATGCCTACATCCAAAGACATAACATTTTTTGTTTTCTTCTCTAGTCTTCCCAATCTGGTGCTCGGCCAAGAGGTCCTCGCAGTGCCTCCCAGGGTCGTCGGCGACAGCAACGCGGCGGTCACCAGCGTGTAAGTATAAATATTTTTGCTTTGTTTTTTTGCACTTTTTATTTCATTTCTTTTGTGGAGGCTAATTATGTTATTTTTGTCTTTTTCTTTAACAGCCTTCACAGCGTGTTCCCGACTCTGACGGTGAGGATGGAGGACTCGATGTGGACCACCTCATCGATCTCGTCAGAGAAAGGGAGCCGCTCTGGAATATGGCTGACCGCCGCCACGCTGACCTTATCGTTACCCGACGACTCTGGGAGGAAATCTGTTCGCTCCTTGTGGGCCGCTGGGAGGACCTCGATGTTCGGGCCCAGATTAAAGAGCGTAAGTATATACAGTACCGGTTGCTTGATGTAAACCAGTGTTTCCCGAACTCCAGTCCTCGTGGTCCCCACGGATCATGTGTTCAGGATTTCTATTTACTATGGAAATCCTGAAAACATGACCCCTGGGGACCATGAGGACTGGAGTTTGTGAAACACTGATGTTGTATACTAACCACTCCTTTCTCGTTTCAGGGAACAGAATTGTGAATCGGTGGCAGTCTGTGAGGGATCGTTTCAAGAAGGAGTTCAATAAAGAGATGCGGGCCCCGAGTGGATCTGGAGGACGCAGGAGCAAGTACAAGTACGCACAAGCCCTGTCGTTCCTCTGGGAAACAATGCTCACCAGAAGGTAAATATTACACACCACATGTGAAAAAAAATGTTAGATGTAACTTTTTTTTTCAGCCAGGGCCATACCATGTCAGTATTTTAATTGTTTTTTTTTCTCTTTATTCCACAGCACGGTGAGCAGCACTCGGGAGCCTGCACGATTGGATCCTTCTGAGGCGATCCCTGAGGAGACCGGCACCGAGGGACACTTCGACCGCCCGGGTACATCTGCACCTTCCCAGCCTTCCCACACTTTCGACCCATCTGTCCCATCCACCAGCACAGGAGCATCGTGGCCGCCTACATTACATGAAGCTGCTGGTGAGGAGATCGCTTTCCCTTTACCCCACCCTTCTGCCCCTGCCACCTCTAGTACACCTGCGGGTACTGGGCGGCAGCGGCAGAGGGGTCAGGAAAAGAGTTATGCGCAAGAGTTCTTGCATCTGAATGCATCTTTCCAGAACAGTCTAAAAGTCTTGTCAGAGCAAATCTCCGCAGGCTTTCAGCAGATCAACTCCAGCATTCTGGAGGTGAAGACACTTCTGCAAACCATGCATTCAGAAGCAAGATCTTCGCCAAACCACACCTTTTTCAGGTCTGTTGTGGAGCGCATGGCAACACTATCTCCTACCCAGCAGATGCATGTAATGCATTCGTGCCACGGTTCTCTACAGCAGGTTACCTCCCAACCTCCACCTCCCACCACTGTAGTTCCTCCACCTGCACCCCCTCCAGCCACTTTCCATCCTCCCCCTCCTATTACATCTGCACCCCCTCCAGCCACTTTCCATCCTCCCCCTCCTATTACATCTGCACCCCCTCCAGCCACTTTCCATCCTCCCCCTCCTATTACATACCAGCAACCTCACCAGTACCAGCAACCTCCCCAGTACCAGACATCTCCCCACTTCCAGCAACCTGCCCCGTACCAAACTCCTTCCCCGTACCAAACTCCTTCCCCGTACCAAACTCCTTCCCCATACAACTTTCCATCAACATCATCTGCTCCTACAGTCCCTGCCCAACCCTCCACTCCACCGCCCACCACCTCTTCTGCCTCCCACATGTCCACCCATTCTGTAGCTTTTTCCACACCTTCACCTCTAACTGTTCCTTCCCCACCACGATCCCAGTCCTCTCTCCACACACCCAGTGTCGAAGTGTCCCGCAGCCCCTCCAGCAGTATTTCCACCCCACACTACACAGATTTGTAATGTGTGTTTTTTAATAAAAATGCCCATTGGGTTTAAAACCATTATTAAAAAAGTTTTTTGCACTTTAAAAACATTTTACAAAAAAAAAAATTTAAATAAAAGTTAAATTATCGTTTCACAATGGTTGTCTGTCATTTCTTTCTGCGGCGAACTATGTTTAAAAAAAAAGGTTAAATACAGGGTATTTCAAAGGTAAAAAGGTATTCAAAACCAGGTATATAACTGTGGGTAAATTTTAGCTTTTTGCCACAGTTGTGTTCCTGGTTGTGTTTGAAGCAAAGTATTTCACCTGAAAAGTTGTGTTTATTGTTGGTGATTTCCTAACAATGTACACAACTTTTGTTAAAAGGTGAAATACTTTGCATAAAACACAACCAGGTACACACCTGTGGCCTAAAGCTAAAAATAGTAAGACCATGACAAGATAGCCAACTTTGGTTGGCAAAGGTATATACTGTTGGTCCAGAAGGTACACAAGTTTGGTTAGGGCACAAATCTTTCACACTCTGTCATCCTGCCAGTGTACTCTGCCTTGAGGTGACATAAAGTATAGTGCAAAATTGTCCCTCATTACTGAAACCGTCACAGAACTTCTAGTGGTAATATTTCCAATGACAACATCCATCTTCGCCAGTAACTTGCTCTTCTCTCCAACCTGCACTTTCTTCTCTACAACCTGTCAAAGAAGGGCTGTAGGAACATGCTATATATAGTTTTCCAGTAGCCAATCCCGTTCGGAAGGCCACAAGGGTCAATTTTAAAAACCGGATCCGGCGTAATCCGTCGAAAAACGGATAGAAAAACGGATGAACCGGATGAGACGGATCCGGTTTTGTCTGTCAAGAACAAGACGGATCCGGCAGAAAACCGGATCTGGCACATCTGGTTTTACAAAACATTTGCCGGATCCGGCATTCCGGCACGACGCCGGATCGCGCCTGACGCCGAAAACCTGATGTGTGAAAGTAGCCTTAGCCAGTCAAGAATCTCTGCTACTGGAAACTACATGGATACAAGTATAGATGCAAAGTCGAGTGTTAGCAGAAATTTTGGAATTACTCATTGCCGGAAAACCTCCCGGTAGATGTTGCAGAGGCGATGCAGACCCTCAATTACTGTGTCTGTGGAGAAAGTGAAAAAGGTTCTTTGTGAAGAAAGGATCGCTTTATCGCAGTAGTGTGGATCTCATCACCGTTACTCATCTCCATCAAATTGTGATCACAGGAACAGATGTACCCATGGTCCTCACTGCCTATTATGATGTGTCTGGTCATTTTGGAGAGCAAAAGACAGAAGCCACAGGCGATTCTATTGGATTGGCATGAGAGGAGACATAGAAAAATGGTGGCAGGTATGTCACACGTCTGTGACTATAACAACTATGAAAGGTGATCATAAACCCCCATTGCATCCGCTTGTAAGTTGACGTCAATTTCAAATGGTAGCCATTGATCATCTGAAGGTAGAGGCCAGCAGGACAGGCCATAGCTACATCTTAACCATCATTGATCAATACACCAAATTTCTAGTGGCCGTCCCTGTAAAGGATTTAACTGCCCAGACTACTCATCATGGGAAGGTGGGACAAAATCCTTTGAAACCCATGCATGGTTCATTTTAATGAAGGTTAGATCATCAACATTTTGGGTCGACAGACATGTTCTTTTTTCTGTCAGGATTGATCCAGCAGCACTGAAGACTCTTTCAGATAGCACACTTGCAGCTGGGCAAGCGAGCTCCTGTAAGGCATATTGTGCCAATTCAGGCCAGGCGTCCAGTTTAGAGGCCCAATAGTCAAAGGGGAATGACCTGTGAGGGAGAACATCGATATGGGAGGGAAAGTAGTTTGTAACCATAGTTGACAACTGCTGCCTCCTGTCACTTTTAATTGATGCATTGTTAGCAGTCGTGTGAGCGATACTTGAGAAAGCATTCCACAACAAGGTCATTAAACCCCAGCGCCAAATCTGCTGTGTGCACTACGAACACCTCTTCCATTGTGCCCACTACGGCTCATGGGAGAACCAGCACCACTGTTGTGTGCTGGGAAAGCATCAAACAAATGGTTTACCGGAGTTGTTTGTTTGTTTTCCAATATTTTCTCTAGGTTCTCCTGTGGAATGATGTTGTGAGGTCAAGAAACTTTTCAAAGTGCTTTATGATCCATGTAGTGCTGGACATGTGTTTATTTGACCACAACATTATATTGGGTCCTGGTGTCTCAATTTAGCGTGATTGATTAACGAGAAGAGAGAGAGCAAAAAAAAAAATCTTAGCCTTAACCTCCTATATATTCAGACATAGCTAGGGGGAGCATTTATGCAGGGGGCATTTATGCACATGTAATCGAAGTGGCAGTTATAACATGGCAGTTAGACAGGGCAGGAGACAGGTAAGACATTTATATACATCTACTCCCTGTACATTTGGAGTACATCAAATATATACCATATGCATTTGTGTAATTTATATCCTGGCCGCTGCATTCACACACATCCAGCACCCTGGCATTAACTCTGTACACTCCATCCATATCGGCCCCTCGCTCCTTTTCTCTCCTATGTATAGCACTCACGGCCTTTTCACATTATTAAATTGCACAGATCCAGTCAGTCCCACCATTCAACATAAGAGACGCTCTCACAAATCACTTAACCATCTGCTCACTCTTTCTATCCTCCTTCTCCTAGTGGCAGGAGACATTGCTCCCAACCCTGGTCCCCCATGTTATAGAAAGTCAAACCCCCCGACTGCTACATTCAGAAACCCCTCTAATCTTATTAATATTCCCTGCATGCCATCTGTCTCTCTTAATTGTGCACTTTGGAATTCTCGCTCTGTGTGTAACAAACTCTCCTTCATCCATGACTTCTTCCTTTCTAATTCTCTTAACCTCCTGGCTCTTACTGAAACCTGGATCCAGCAGTCAGACACTACCGCTGCTGCTGCTGCTCTTTCATACGGGGGGGGCTACACTTCTCTCATACCCCAAGATCAGACAATAGAGCAGGTGGAGGCGTTGGTCTGCTCCTATCACCAAAATGTACATTTCAGGTTATCCCTCAACTACCCTCACTAGTCTTCCCTTCTTTTGAGGTCCATGCCGTCAGACTCTACACCCCCTTCTCCATGTGAGTGGCGGTGGTGTATCGTCCTCCCGGCCCCTCCCATCAGTTCCTGGATCATTTTGCCACTTGGCTTCCACATTTTCTTTCCTGTGACATCCCTACCCTCATTATGGGAGATTTCAACATCCCCATTGCTCTTCCCCTCTCACCATCTGCTACTCACCTTTTATCTCTAACCTCCTCATTTGGCCTTTCGCAGCTTACTAATTCTCCAACGCATGAAGAAGGAAACTCCCTCGACTTGGTCTTCTCTCGGCTTTGTGCAGTGGATGATTTTGCAAACTCCCCTCTCCCGCTCTCTGACCACAATCTTCTTTCATTCTCTATCAAGAACTGCCAGGCTGCTCAGGTCACCCCCACTGTCCAGACTTATAGAAACATACAGGCCATTAACACCCAGAAACTTATGAAGAACTTGCAGTCTTCATTGGCCCCTATCTCCTCCCTCTCATGTCCTGATTCTGCATTGAAGCATTACAATGAAACACTTCAAAGTGCCCTGGATGAATTTGGAACCGCTATAAATAGAACACCACAACGCAGACGGTGACAACCCTGGCACACGGTGCAAACACGTTTCCTGCAGCGGTGCTCCAGGTGCGCCCAATGTCTGTGGAGAAAATCCAATCTACACGAAGATTTCATCCATTTTAAGTTTATGCTTAGAACATACAACACTGCCCTTCACCTCTCCAAACAAGCCTATTGTTTGACACTTTTCATTCTCTACTCAACCCAAAAGTACAGGCCCCAACCACGGAGCTCCGAGCTGATGATCTGGCCAATTACTTCAAAGAAAAAATTGACCAGATTTGACAGGAAATTATCCCCCAATCACCGCATACCATGCACTGTCCTCCCTTCCCCACTGCATCTAGCTCACTCTCTGATATTGAACCAGTCACAGAAGAAGACGTAAGCAGGCTCCTTACATCTTCTCGCCCAACCACTTGCACCAGTGACCCATTTCCGTCACATCTCCTCCAGTCCCTTTCCCCTGCTGTCACCCCTCACCTAACTAAAATATTTAACCTCTCTCTCTCTTCTGGTATTTTTCCCTCCTCATTTAAGCATGCCATCATACATCCACTACTTAAAAAACCATCCCTCGACTAAAACTGTGCCGCTAACTACAGACCTGTCTCTAATCTTCCCTTCATCTCTAAACTCCTGGAACGCCTGGTCCACTCCCGTCTTATCCGCTATCTCTCAGAAAACTCTCTTCTCGACCCTCTCCAATCCGGTTTCCACTCTTTACACTCCACTGAAACTGCCCTCACTAAAGTCTCTAATGATCTGCTAACAGCTAAATCAAATGGTCATTACTCCATGCTAATTCTCTTGGATCTCTCTACAGCATTTGACACTGTGGATCATCAGCTCCTCCTCACTATGCTCCATTTCATTGGCCTCAAGGACACCGTTCTCTCATGGTTCTCCTCCTATCTCTCCGACCGTTCCTTTACTGTATCTTTTGCCGGTTCCTCCTCCTCTCACCTTTCCCTTACTGTTGTGGTCCCTCAAGGATCGGTTCTAGGCCCCCTCCTCTTCTCCTTGTACACTGCCCCTTTTGGTCAAACAATCAGTAGATTTGGTTTCCAGTACCATCTCTATGCTGATGACAGCCAATTATACGCTTCTTCTCCTGACATCACTCCAGCCTTTCTAGAAAACACCGGTGATTGTCTAAACACTGTGTCTAACATCATGTCCTCACTATATCTGAAACTGAACCTGTCAAAGACTGAACTCCTGGTGTTTCCTCCCTCTACTAATGTGCCTATACCCGACATTACCATTTCTGTGTGTGGTTCTACTATTACTCCCCAGCAACAGGCCCGCTGTCTTGGGGTCATACTTGATTCCAAGCTTTCCTTTGCCCCCCACATTCGATCACTGGCTCGCTCTTGTCATCTGCACCTCAAAAACATTTCTAGAATTCGACCTTTTCTTACTTTTGACTCTGCAAAAACTCTTACTGTTTCTCTTATTCATTCTCGTCTCGACTATTGTAACTCTCTTCTACTCGGTCTCCCTCTTACCAAACTCTCCCCTCTCCAATCTGTCTTGAATGCTGCAGCCAGGATCATATTCCTCACCAATCGTTACACCGATGCCTCTACCTTGTGCCAGTCATTACACTGGCTACCCATCCACTCCAGAATTCAGTATAAACTTATTACCCTCACCCAAAAAGCCCTCCATAGCTCAGCACCACCTTACATCTCCTCCCTTGTTTCAGTATACCAGCCTACCCGCACCCTCCGTTCTGCTGATGTCCTGAGGTTAGCACCCTCAATAGTCAGAACCTCCCACTCCCATCTCCAAGACTTTACACGTGCCACGCCAATTCTTTGGAATGCACTTCCCAGGTCAATACAATTAGTCCCCAATCCCCACAGTTTTAAGCGTGCCCTGAAAACGCATTTATTCAGACTGGCCTATCGCCTCAACACATTAACCTAATCTATCCCTGTGTGGCACAGCCAAAATTTTTACCATAACCAGATTTCCCGCATCATGTTCCCACATGCTTTATGCATCCATTAGCCCTCTGTGTTTGTACTGTTACACACTTAACATTATGGCTGGTCCATACAATCAGGGCAACTGTTACCACCCACCTTTCGTGTCTACTGCTTTCCTCATAGACTGTAAGCTTGCGAGCAGGGCCCTCTTTCCTCTTGGTATTTGTTATAATCTACTGTATGTGATTATTGTTATGCTGTAATGTCTATTGTCTGTACATATCTCCTCTGAATTGTAAAGTGCTGCGGAATATGTCGGCGCTATAAAAATAAAATTTATTATTATTTATTATTATTATTGTCTAATTTGCCTTTGTAGCTTGGACCGAGGATGCTGGCCAGCCAGCAGTCATCATCCCTCATCATTTTGGTAATGCCTGGGTCCCTTTTTAGGATCCGCAAGTCATAATCGCACATGTGGGCAAATGTTCCAGGTGTCAATGATGCACTGCCCGTGGTGGGTGGAGGAGCAGTTTCTGGCAAATCCACATCCCTACAGTCAAGCACAAATACTGTCTCTGACCTTGGAATGCCAACATTTTCTCTTGCCCCCTGAGAAACATCCTCCTGCCCAAAATAATCATCCCACTCATCCTCCTCCTCTTCCTCTTCTTTCTCCACCTCGTCCAGGACAGTTCCCTGACCAAACAATGGCTGACTGTCATCAAGGCTTCCCTCCTCCTCCTCCTCCGCTGCAGATGACGGATCCTTAATGTGCGTCAAAATTTGCATGAGCAGGCGCATAAGTGGGATGCTCATGCTTATGATGGCGTCGTCTGCGCTTACCAGCCGTGTGCATTCCTCAAAACACTGAAGGACTTTACAGAGGTCTTTCAGCTTTGACCACTGCACACCCGACAATTCCATGACTTCCCTCAAACTGCCTGCTCGTGTATCCTCCCACAAATGCATTATAGCCTGCCTCTGTTCGCACAGCCTCTCAGCCTTGTGCAGGGTGGAGTTCCACCTTGTTGCAACGTCTATGATTAGGCGGTGCTTGGGGAAGTGGAGCAATCGCTGCTGCTTCTGCATACTACTGGAGTGTACGGCCGAGCGACGGATGTGCGAGCACAGTCTTCGCACCTTATGGAGCAGGAATGTTAACTCCGGATTATTATTAAGGAAGCACTGCACCAACAGGTTCAAAGTGTGAGCCAGGCAAGGTATGTGTGTGAGTTTTGCACGGGCTTTGGCTGCCACAAAATTCTGGCCGTTATCACTGACTACCTTGCCTGGCTCAAGATGTAGACTGCCCAGCCATGACTCAGTTTGTCACTGCAAGTAGTCGGCCAGTACCTCCGCGATGTGCCTGTTGTCACCCAAAGACATCATCTTTAACACAGCCTGCTGACACTTACCACTAGCTGTTCGATAGTGGGATACCTCGTGTGCAACACTGCCAGCTGCGGATGTAGTGCTCGTACGACTGCACTCTGTGGACGAGCTTTTGCTAATAGACGAGGAGGAGGAGGAGCAAAAGCCTACAGCCAACTGTTTCTTATACCGTGGGCTAGGCAGCACTGTTCCACCGCCGCTGTCCCCAGTGGAGCCTGCATCCACCACATTAACCCAGTGCGCAGTGATGGACACGTAACGCCCTGGCCATGCCTACTGGTCCATGCATCAGTTGTGAGGTGCACCTTTCCACTGACTGTTTTAGTGCATGGACAATGCAGTTGTAGTGAAACCTCCACCAGGGGGAGCTGGTGAGGGAAGAGAGTTTACACAGTAACATTAGCAAAGACTGAGCAATCACACAGGTGTGACAGGTAATGAGAGAGAATGGTCAGGCGAACCGAGTCAGAAACTAGCAGGAGCAGACTACCAGAAGGAGCAGCAATACACGTAGTCAAAATACCAAGCCGAGGGTAAGAAAGCCAAAACATGAGCACAGGGTCCAGAAATGTGAGGCGAAATACGTGGTCCGGGTACAAGCCGGGAAGTCAAACGCCATAGAGGAAACGTAGGAGCAGGGACGAATACCAAGAGACGGGGTCAGAGATCAGTCTGGGTCATACACGTGGATACTTGTCAGAGGCAGGAGGATCACCAAGGTACAAGGGTCAGAGGCTCTAAACTGGAATCTTGAGCTATCACTAACACTGGTCAGCAGGCTGTGAGAGACTGAAATAGCCCAGCTAGCTCCAGAACGAGGCTGAGGAGCTTAACCCCCGTATGACCAGTCCAGAATAAAGACAGCAGAAGATAAACTCCGGACTGGACCATGACAGCGGTCTTTCACATGCCGATGGAGGGCAGGGATGGATTTTCGAGAAAAAAAATGCCGACTGGGTAGATCATAGCATGGGACAGCGTAGGCCATGAGGTCGCGGAAAGCTTCGCTTTCAACCAAACGGTAGGGCATCATCTCTAATGAGATTAGTTTGGCAATTTAGGCGTTCAAACACAGTGTATGCGGATGAGAACTTTCTTGTCCTACTCAGAGTGTCTGGTAGGGTGAGCTGGACTGGAGAGCTGCATATGGGGGAAGTAGCGGTGGACCGGATGGAGTCAGAGGGGGTTGGTCATGTAATTGGTGGTGATGGCCTAGATTCAGTGTTGTGTTGCAAAACCATTGTGATTCCCTGAGTGCTTTGGCCTTGTGACGACACCTCCACATTTAGTGCTGGTGGTGTGCTTAATGGTGGCGGTGGTCTAACAGTGGGGGTAGCGATGGAGCGTTGTTGGCTACTTCAGTCGGAGCAGGTGCACATTTGCTACCTGAGGATTTGTAGTCCATCCAGGCTTGCAAGTGCTTGTTGATTAAATGCCTAAGCATGCTACTGGTATTTAAATTTCTGAGTTCTTTACCGTGGCACTTCTTACAGGTAACCTATGCCTCATCAGTAGGATTTTGGACAAAGAAGTGCCACACTGCACTCTTCCTACTATGGTAAACATTTTCTGGCCTTGCATGCTGTTCTAAGTTGATCGACTGGTCAAGCTGTCCTGCAACTCTTTTAGTTTTTGTTCCACGTTTTAGGACAGCTATGGGCCTGCTAGATAACCGCTGCTGTGATGTCAATGCCTGCTGCGGATCCTTCTCCTTATCTGAACTATTGCCAGCGCCACCCTCCTACCCCAATGGATGCCAATCCGGGTCCAGAACTGGGTCATCCATCACCTCCTCTTCAAAGTCATCTGCACCTTCCTCTTTACCTTCCTCTGTGTCACCGTGTAAGGTGGTATAGTATGCGGGAAGGGGCACCTGAGTTTCATCAGGGTCAGATTCTGGCTCAGTAGACTGCGAGGGCAATGTAGTGCTCTGGGTCAATGTAACAGCAGAATCATCTAGCAGTGGCTGTGCATCAGTGCACTCCATGTCAGATTCATCTTGGACTGGGGAATTCAGCATTTGACTGGATAACCCAGGCATGGTATGTGAAAAGAGCTCCATAGAGTAATCTGAAGTGTGGGCTGCCGCATCTTTAACTTTTGGTGGGGGTGAAGGACACAAGGAAAGGGGTTTTTATTACCAGAACCATGCACTGATGACTTCATGCTTGCAGGTTTCGACCGTTCAGAAGAGGAGGCAATAGAGCTGGTGGCTGTTTCGGCAATGTACTACAAAACCTGTTCCTGATGCTCCGGCTTTAAAAGTGGTTTTCCTACTCCAAGAAAAGGCAAACTTACAGGCCTTCTTGGGCCATAGGATGACGCTGGCTCAACACCTCCTGCCTTAGCTGCTATTGTGCTTTTGCCTGAACCAGCCGATGCACCACCACCATCAGTACCAGCTGCGCCCCCTTGCCCATGTCTGCGGCCTATTCCACCATACTTCCTAATGTTTGGGAAAATGTACCAAAAATACCAGCAGAGAGATGGTACTGTATGAGGAACATCCAGCTGTGTAAGGTGTATTAAACAAATTAAATCAACGTATATATTATGTTAGTCACAGACGCTCTCACAGTATGTATTGGACAGTAATCCAACAAGCAGATATACGGAACTGTATCTGAAGTGTACAGCTGTATACGATTTTTGTGCAACTAACAATCTCCATATATGTATTTACGGAAATGGTGGCAGTTTAGGGGCCTTATTCCTCCTGTACCTCATACTACTGCTTTTTACACAGCCTCCTCCTGCACCTCATGCTCCTACTTTATGCACAGCATTTGTCTGCAGCACAGCTTTTCTCCTTTATAGTTGCCTCACACTCCTCTTCCATATACAATTGGAAACACTTGATCCTGAGAGAAATTGCGCTAATTGCAATAAAATGTAGTGTATACACAGCCTACTTCTTCTGCAACACCACACAGCAACTTCCTGTTATCCGCACAGTGATGTAATCCATGAGGTTCCTTCCTTTCCCGTGATGTCATGCCTCACAGGAGCAACTCCATTCTAGACACGATGGAGCTAGATGTGGCCTGTGCCTGTCGCACACTGATACTCTGAAGGCAGCGGCCCTGATTGTAGCTCGCAGAGGCTGGGATGCTGCAGCCGGTGAGTTTTTCAGGGTGGCTTTCGAGGTGAATGTGTCTCGGCCAGTGTGCGCTAACAACATAGGCCATGTGGACGGGGCTTTGCGTGTGGAGTGAGTGTGGCTATGCAGAGTGGATGGGGCTATGTGGAGTGGGTATGGCTTGATACATACACACACATACATAAACTCAGCTTTATATATATAGATTGGGATTTTGATTGTTTCCTTTTATCTCTCTGTGATCTGCTGTTTCCTGCTTGTCAGCATCTGTGGTTCCATGTGTTAGGGGTCGGGTTTCTTCCCCTGCACAGGAAGAATCCCGAGCCTTGCCTTCTGCGGTCTCCCATTCAGTCTCAACCGCAGAGGAGGTTTCTCAGCAGAGACATCAATCCTGTCGTTTTGCTCAGGCTAGTGCTGTCAGTTTGATTGCTGCTTTCACCTCTGGTCCAGCTATAGCAATCTGCACTAGCCAGCAGCAAGCAGCATCTGAGACTAATTCCTTTTGCAGCCTACTGAGCATGCCCATTGGACAACCTCTCGTTGGAGGTCGGGAGTCACATGCTCAGGTCTTATTGCTGCTCCAATTGGACCACTAGGAAGGTCCCGGAAGGCTGCAACTATACAGTAAAAGGTTTGCATGGCCGCTAGGCCATGCGCTAGTGTAGATCATGAGGTGTGTGTCTTGTATGCTTGTATGATTATCTCTGGTGAATGACTCCTTATGAAACCCCTACCCTTGGTATGCATGTGTTGTTCAGCCCTGCCAGATAGCGCTGAGTCAGTTCTAGCGACAGCGTCAAGTAGTGACATTGCCTATGCGCCACTGTGCTCTCTGTCTGCACAAGACACTACAGTACTGCTTCTACAGCAGCGTCCCTCAGAGCGGCGCCATGCGCAATAGTGCGCTTTCCTTGCCCTAGCTTAGGGTGGTTAGTGGTGTCGGCCAGAGCGGCACTGCACGCACATAGTGTGGTGAATCTTCTATTAGTTTTTCTCTGGCACCGCAGATGCAGCGCTGAATTCTAGTGGGTCTAGAGGGACTCCAACCCCATGTCCTTGGGGCAGGGTCCTGTGACCAAAACACTAGTGTTCACTCTGCGGTATTGGGGCCCTGTGACGCAACAGGGTCCACCTCCTACATACTGAAGTTAACCCCGTGTGTTTGTTATACCGCCATTTGTGTCCGTCATTACCGAGCAGCAGTTAACATCCCTGCACGGTGGACTCCGGGCTGCGAACGCACCTTTATACCTCCTTATTACTTGGTGCTATCCGCTAGTCCTAACACCATGTTTGTTCACACCTGCTGTTCAGTGCCTGTCCACACTTGCAGTTCCATGCCTGCCATCACCAGTGGCTAAATTCACTGACTGTGGTGGACAAACCAATATATTAAAATATAACCTTTTTTACTAATAGGATAAAATTCAGTGACCACCATAGAAATGTACAGTCTATCCACTGTGTATATGGATATCAATTTATCAGACACTAGTACAAAACCAAACTAGATGGCATTTAACTTCCTATTGGGTAAAAATAACCATCTACAGTATACTAGTCCTCAATTTAAAAAAAAGGGTTAATGTCGATGAGTTGTTAGCAATCTAATCCCACTGTGTTAATAACAACCACCCTAAATTAGATTTATTGCACATTATCCCAAAAGAGAAGTCAGAAACCTAGATTCATTGCTAACCTTAATATTGGGCAAGCAATCTAAAGTGCTGTATAGCTATAAAGTGCTGACTAGTAACTAGTGTCACAAAACCAAACACATGAAAAAAGGCTCTGCATACTCAAATAAATAAGGAATTAAACTGTGTAAAGACTGATCTCATTCATTTATGTCAGCCATTCCATTGCCGCTGTGCAACTACTATCCCTCAAAGGGGAAATGTATGCACAGCTAGCAACACTGTGTCCACTGATAGTACTTGGACATGTTTGCATAGAGATCATGGCAGGCTCTACTGTGTGACCTAAACACTACTATAGCATCGCCTCAACGTGTTTCATCCAGCATTCATTTACTGGACACATCAGGAGGCTATTGTTCATATATTATACATAACAGAACATATTATAACTGGCTATGATGCGAACTACGTGTGGAGGCACACACGCCCGACATAAGTAGATAATCCTCTGCCCCCATCCTGACGCGCACATACATAGGCCAATCCCTAGCTTTCTAACAAAAAGCCAATAGAGGAATGCCACGTATCATGACAGTACCATTACATCAGGAGAGGGATGGCCATCACCTGGTAACTATAAACACAGATAGAATCGCTTAAGAAGTCCAAGGTATGAACGGATAACTACACACCAAATCACCAAGTCGCAATATTTACACAATTCCTATGAACAAAAAAGGGAATTTATTGTGCAATTTGTCCTGAGTATGCTGATACCTGATATGTGGGGGGAACCACTGTTTCGGCGCATGGCAGAGCTCAGAAGGAAGGGAGCGCGGTTTGAGTTTTTCAATGCAAAATTGTCTGGAATTCAGATCGGATACCATGTCATGTTTGGAGAGCCCCTGATGTTATGAATGGGAGAGCAGGCACAGGCTAAGCCACAGAAAACCAGAGAGGTTGGTAACTAAGCGAATTGCAAACCCCTGATCTTATCCACACAACTAGCAGTAGCCGTGGAGCATACCTACGATGATCCTAGATGCCTTGGCACAGCCGGAGAGATAACTAAGCTTAAAGCAAGAAAGGGGAAATCTAAACTGCCCCAGAGCAGACCCCAAAGGAATAGATAGCCCCCAAAGCATATATTGTCGGTGAGACAAGATGAAAACACAAATGCAGGTAGGAAAATAGACTGAGCAAATGATGGGGCCCACAGTGACTAGACAGGACAGGAATGGAAAGAAACTGTCTGCAATCACGCAACAAACCCTGCAAAAGTCCAACACGTCTGATGCACAAAAACACTCAAGTCGCACAACTTCACCCCCACTATATCAGCACTCTGGTATATTCTGAAAGCAGAGCAAAAAGAGTCCAATCTAACAGGGGACAAAACAAACTGGCACAAGCAGTAACATATGGGAGTGGACTCAGCACTGCCCCAGCCGGAGCAGGCTGACCCACACAAAGCAGAGATAGACAAAACCAGATCAAATGCAAACAGAATAGCAATTGAACCACTTAGCTGAACATGCAGGGACAGAGCTGGAAACATCAGACCTCAGGAGGCACAGGAAGAAATTCACCAGCAGGGATAGAAGGAGTCAGCTGTCTTAAATCTCAATCTGAAACCCCAGATCTCTAATCGTCATCCTCATCACCAGGTGACAAGCCTCTGATAATCAGATCAGCTCCATTACCTCCAGTAACCACCAGAGGGAGCCCAGAAAGAGAACTCGCAACCCCTCTGTCAATCTGACCAGCTCCACTACCTTCAGTAATAACCAGAGGGAGGTCAGAAAGCGAATTCACAACAGTACCCCCCCTTGAGGAGGGGTCACCGAACCTTCATCCACGCCACCAGACCGATCAGGATGGGCCCGGTGAAAAGCACTAACCAATCTTTTGGCATGAATGTCAGAAGCAGAGACCCAAGAATTATCCTCCTGGCCATAACCCTTCCATTTTCCCAAGTACTGGAGTCTCCGTCTAGCCAAACGAGAATCCAATATTTTCTCTACCTCATACTCCAAATTGCCTTTAACACTAGAAGTCCAAGAAATTTCGAGCTCCCCTTAAGTCCCGAAAGAGGGTCAAATGACCCTTAGTCCGAACTGACGACTCTGATGGCTCCAATTAGCATCCTTTCATTTGTAAATGTGTCCACTGTCTGAGGAATCTGCAAGGGGGAATAGAGCTGAATTCATCCTCAAAACACTGTGTGAAACACAGGTCAAGAGACTTTGCATTTTGAGGGAACGGACAATTTGTATAAACCACACATTTTGTTTCGAAACACACATGAAGTGTTTTGGGAGAGATGTGACCTTTTGCTGCTGATCCGTGATGTTGTGCTGGCCATTTTGCCAAATGTACATATAGTTTGCAAAACATACAATCTGTTTAAATTTTTCAAGTTTTTCTAAAAGAATTTAGTTATGTTTTTCTTTTAAAAAAAGATGTGAAAGAAGTGGGTTAAAAATGACAGACAAAAAACATAACAAATTAATTGTGTTGATCCACCTCAACAAAGGTCTTGTAAAAGAGCAAAAGAATGTAAGCTGCTACTGAGTGTGTCTGCCCACCCCCCAGCTGCATTGTTGTGCGGGGGATATGCATAAGGTTGCTAACACCTTAGCAAATTTGCATGCAGACTTTTGTGCTGTGGGGAATAAATAGGTGACAGCTTCACCTATTATGTGCACAAGAAACAAAATGCAGAGAAGGCTCACTACTCAACTGGCATTGGAACTGATCCTGAGCAACACCAACCCTTGTGACTCAGATGGAGAAGACATAGTCCTTCAACCGGATTCAGACTCTGAGCTGTCTTCAGGTTAGATTTTTCAAATTACCTATTTTTATTTCCTGACTATCTTTTTTATTTAGAACCAAAACAAAATGTTAATTTGAAATTATTTATCTTGCAGATGAGGAGACTCGTCCTCTACCAAAAAAGAGAGCTTGATTGGCGAGTGAGCCGACAGAGACCGCAAAAGATGGCACAGCGTGGCGTGAAGTACAAGTGGGGAAACTTCTCCATTTCACCCCAATAGAACCGTACCCTACAGATGGAGAGCCAAGGGCTAAGGCCAGACGAAGTGCCCGGAGTCACCTTCAGAGCTTCCTCTGTTTTATCACTCTTGACATGCTTCGTAGCATTCAAGAATGGACTACTCAACATGCACGTCACACGCAGCAGGTGGATTGGTTCATGGGTCTCCTGGAACTAATGGCATTTATTTCAGTCATTATCTTGCGTGGGGTGACCAAGGTTCCATCACTACGTGACAGCTGGTCAGCAAACCTGGCAAACCCAAGGATCATTGCAACTATGGCCCGAAACCGCTTCCAAGACATCATGCAAAACCTACGCTTTGATGACATGTTCACACGCAGTGAGCGAGCGGAGACCGATAAGTTTGCTGCAATCTCCGATGTGTGGAGATTGTCACCAACTGCATCTCATCCTACATCCCTGGTCGACACATCACTATTGATGAACAGCTTTTCCCGTCAAAGACTCGCTGCTGTTTTCTGCAATACATTGCAACAAAACCAGACAAGTTTGGCATCAAGTTTTGAGTGGCTTGCGACTTGAAATCAAAGTACATCTGTTATGTCCTCCCATATCTTGGCAAGGACCCCAGTCGTCCCAGCGGGGAGAGATTGTCCGAAACTGTAGTGATGAGGCAGATGGAACCATTCATGGACAAGGGCAGAACTGTAACCATGGACAATTTCTTTACATCATTGTCACTTCCACAACGACTGCTTAGCTGGAAAACCACTATCCTCGGCACAGTCAACAAGAGTCGCCGTGAAATTCCTCAATCTGCTAGACAGATGGACCGCACTGAATTCACCACTCAGGTGTTTTCAACCACTGGTGCCACACTGACAGTGTATGCACCCAAACGAAAGAAGGCCGTCTACATTCTCAGCAGCATGCACAGCATGGTTGAGACTGAGGATACCAACAAAAGGAAGCCAAACACGGTCACACAATACAACCACACAAAGTGCGGTGTGGATGTAATGGACCAAATGGTGCGGGAGTACAGCGTGCATGCAGGAACACGGAGATGGCCAGTCGCTGTGTTCTACAACATGATTGACATGGCAGCACTGAAAGCGCATGTTCTTTATCAGGCATGCACTGAAGTGCAGGAGAGACGGGTGGACTTCCTGGTTGAGCTTGCAAAAGAGTTAGGTGGCTCTCATGTGAGTGAAAAGAAGGCACGCAAGGAGAAACTCCTTCGGCAATAACCTTCCACACCCTGCCCTGACAAAAGGGCGAAGTGTCAGGTCAACCATCGATGCACGAACAATTGTGCAACTGAGAAATGTGTTGACTGCTACAAATACACATGTGGCAAATGTACCAGGGACATACCCAGGCAGCGCCAGGTATGTTCCGACAGTGCAGACAGACTTCTCGGTGAGTGCTGAAATGCTAGTCACACAAGAAGGACATGCCACTCACACACACATGCAGCCCCGCCACTGTAGCCTATTGTAAATATGTGTGGAATTGTTTTATTCCTTGTATTTTTTTAATTATTTTTATATAAAAAATAAAAAGCATGGAGACAAATAACAGTTGTTCTTTTGTATATTTTTCACACTGACATTTCAGTCCTCTTGACTTAGACACAAATGCTTCTGGTCATTACTCACAGCTGTACCTTGCTCTAAAATTTCTAATTCTCTATTTAAAATATATAAAAAATGATTCATTGTTTCAGTGCTTTTTTGCTCATATAAAACTAAACTAAAAACAATATGTATAGTCTTTATATTATCAAATACAATAAACTGAATAGAACTAACTAGAAACTAAAAGGCTAAACTCAATGGAAAACAACAACCTCCTGTGGTGCGACAGTAGTGGCCTTAATTACAGAACAAAAGACGGTGATTATAGGATGTTAGATAAAATCCTTCAGGTCATTCGACCCGTCTCTGGGTTCCAAAGGTAGAAATGTTAAATGACCCCTCTCTGGGACTTCTAGTGTTAACCAATACAGGGTCAGGAGGAGCCGCCATAGGAACTACTGGTTCCACAAACCTCTTCAACAAGGATTTATGAAACACATTATGGATCTTAAACGTAACTGGAAGAGTCAATCGGAAAGAAACGGGATTAAGGATTTCCAAAATCTTATAAGGTCCAATGAATCTTGGCTTGAATTTTGGAGATGCAACTTTCATAGGAATATTCTTTGAAGACAACCAAACCATATCACCCACTTTAAATCGGGGACCAATGGTCCTTTGCTGGTTGGAAAACAGTTGGGCTTTTTCCTGAGAGTGGGACAACTTATCCACCACTTGGTCCCAAATCTGCTGCATTCTCTCTACCACAGAGTCCACACTTGGACAGGCCAAAGATTCCACCTGCCCTGAAGAAAATTGAGGATGAAACCCAAAGTTACAGAAAAAGGGCAGCATCAAAGTGGCAGAACTAGCTCTATTGTTTAGCGCAAATTCGGCCAAGGGCAAAAATGAGACCCAGTCATCCTGATCAGCATATATGAAACATCTCAAATAGGGCACCAAAGTCTGGTTTGTTCTCTTAGTCTGACCATTGGTCTGAGGATGAAATGCAGAGGAGAAAGAAAACTGAATTCCCAGTTTGGAACAAAAAGCTCTCCAAAATCTGGAAACAAACTGGACTCCTCTGTCCTCTGTCAGAAGAAGATGACAACTTTTGGAGTCGTACAAGATGGACCATCTTAGAAAATCTAACACAAATCACCCAGATAACAGTCATTCTCTGAGAGACAGGAAGATCGGAAATAAAATCCATTGAGATATGAGTCCAAGGCCTCCTGGGCACCAGCAGGGGCATCAACAACCCACTAGAACGAGAACAGGGCTTGGACTGAGAACAAGTCCCACAGGACTGCACAAAATTCCTGACATCACGAGATAAGGCAGGCCACTAAAAAGACCGACTCAACAAATCTCTGGTACCTAAAATACCTGGATGACCAGCCAACGCGGAGCAATGAATTTCAGACATTACTCTTTTCCTCCACTGGTCAGGGACATACAATTTTCCCATAGGGCAGCGTTCAGGATTGTCCTCCTGAAATTCCTCCAGGGCACGTCTCAAATCGGGTGAGATGGCGGAAAGAACTACACCCTCATTTAGAATGGTAGTAGGCTCGATCAGATCAAGAGAATCCACAAAGAATCTCCTAGAAAGGGCGTTAGCCTTAATATTCTTAGTGCCCGGAAGAAAAGAGACCACAAAATTAAAACATGTGAAAAACAAGGCCCACCTAGCGTGTTTAGGATTCAAGCGCTTGGCTGATTCAAGATAAATCAAATTCTTGTGGTCGGTGAGGACCACAACTTGATGTCTAGCTCCCTCCAACCAATGTCTCCACTCTTCAAATGCCCATTTCATGGCAAAAAATTCCCGATTCCCCACGTCATAGTTACGTTCAGATGGGGAGAAATTTCGAGAAAAGAAGGCACAGGGATTCATCTTAGAAGTCCCCGGATCTTTTTGGGACAAAACGACTCCTGCACCAATCTCAGAAGCATCTACCTCCACCTGAAATGGGAGTAAGACATCAGGTTGCCGTAGAACCGGAGCAGAAGTGAATCTCCGCTCAAGCTCCTGAAATGCTGAGACTGCCTCTGGAGACCAGTTCACCACATCAGCGCCCTTCTTGGTCAAATCAGTCAGTGGTTTAACAATACCAGAAAAATTACTTATAAATTTACGGTAGAAATTAGCAAAACCAAAAAACTTCTGGAGAGCCTTCAAAGAAGTGGGCTGAACCCAATCATAAATGGCCTGTATCTTGGCCGGGTCCATTTCTATAGCAGACAAGGACAAAATGAATCCCAAAAATGAAATCCTCTGTACACCAAAGAGGCATTTCGATCCCTTAACATACAGAGAATTTTCCCTCAAAATCCGGAACACAGTCCGGACATGTTCCACATGAGAATCCCAATCACTGGAAAAGATCAAAATATCATCCAGATAAATTATCAAAATATTATCCACAAAGTCCAGGAAAATATCGTTCATAAAAGATTGGAAGACAGAAGGGGCATTAGTGAGCCCAAAAGGCATCACCAGGTACTCAAAATGTCCCTCCGGAGTATTAAATGCCGTCTTCCATTCATCCCCGTGCTTGATGTAAATAAGATTATACGCCCCCTTAGGTCAAACTCGGTAAACCAACAGGCACTTTTAACTCTGGAAAATAAATCAGAAATCAGGGGTAATGGGTACTGATATTTAACAGTGATTTTGTTAAGGGGAACGGTAGTCAATACATGACCTTAATGAACCATCTTTCTTGGCCACAAAAAAACCCAGCACCTAAAGGTGAAGAGGATGGTCTAATATGACCCTTCTCCAATGACTCCTTGATATAAGATCGCATAGCATCATGTTCAGGTACCGATAAGTTGAAAAGCCGACCCTTGGGAAATTTACACCCGGGCATTAACTCAATTGTTATAACTCCTATGAAGAGGCAAAGACGCAGACTTACTCTCACTAAATACATCAGAAAAATCAGCCAAATAGTCAGGAATATCATGAGACTGGGGAGAGGTGGAGAAAACAGGAGTGTCACTAAGAACACATTGACAACCCCAACTCACCACAGACACAGATTTCCAATCCAAAACAGGATTATGAGTTTGCAGCCAAGGAAAACACAGAACAATTGTATCATGCAAATTGTGCAACACCAAAAATTTACAATTTTCTTGGTGGTCTGGGGCACCCGCATTATCACCTGGGTCCAAAACTGGGGTTTATTCTCTGCCAAAGGAGTAGCATCAATACCCCTCAAAGGGATAGGAGTCTGCAGGGGTATCATGGGAAAACCACAACGTTTAGCAAAGTCCAAATCCATCAGATTCAAAGCTGCTCCTGAATCTACAAAAGCCTTAGCGGAAAATGTAGACAAGGAGCAGATCAGGGTAATTGCCAAAAGGAACTTAGGCTGTACACTGCCCACCGCAAATGTGTGAGCAAAACACTTTTCTCATTAGGGCAGACAGAAATAGTATGAGAGGCGTCCCCACAGAAAAAACACAGCTTATTACACCTTCTAAACTCCTGATGTTGCGCCCTAGACAAAACCCTATCACATTACATGGGTTCAGACGTTCGTTCGAAATGCAGCAACGCCTCTCGTGTAGTTTTACATTCACGTAAACGCCGATCAATTTGAATGGCCAATGACATAGAGTCGTCTAGACCAGAGGGAACAGAAATCCCACCATAACAACTTTTACAGTTTCTGCCAAACCCTTTCAAAAGAGAGCTGCTAGGGCATCATCATTCCATTTAGTAAGGACCGCCCACTTTTGGAATGTTTGACAATACAACTCCGCAGAATCCTGACCTGGTTCAATGCCAATAAGGTTTTCTCTGCTTGATCAATAGCATTAGGTTCATCATACAACAACCCCAAGGCTTGTCCACAAAAAAAAAAAAAACGTGTCCACATTAGCCAGAATAAGATCTCCAGGTGTCAAAGAAAAAGCCCAATCCTGGGAATCACCGCGCAGCAGGGAAATGACAATTTTAACCTGCTGCACAGAGCTCCCCGATGAGTTAGGTTTCAAAGCAAAAAATAGTTTACAAGTTTTCTTAAAATTCAAAAATTTAGACTGATCCCCAGAAAACACATCAGGAGTAGGGATTTTTGGTTCAGCAGCAGATGATTGAGCGAGATAGGCAGAAATTTCCCGCACTTCAGCAGCGAGCTGCTCAGCACGATCAGACAATTGCTTAGTCTAAATTTAGAGAAGGAAAAAAAAAATCTCCTCCTGCAGCCCCAGATAAAAAAGAGGAAAAAATATATAAAAAAATTCTGACACACTTTTTTTTTTTAAATTCTTTCTTCTTTAGATTAGAGTTTCCAGTTTGGCTGGTGATTCTGTTAAGAATGGGTCACCGAGGAGGAGAGCTGGCCTAGGCTAAGCCACAGAAAACCAGAGATGTTGGTAACTAAGCGGATTGCAGACCCCTGATCCTATCCACACAACTAGCAGTACCCGTGGAGCATACCTACGATGATCCTAGACACCTCGGCACAGCTTAAGCTTAAAGCAAGAAGTGGGAAATCTAAACTGCCCCAGAGCAGACCCCAAAGGAATAGATAGCCCCCAAACGTATATTGTCAGTGAGACAAGATGAAAACACAAACACGGGCAGGAAAATAGACTGAGCAAATGATGGGGCCCACAGTGACTAGACAGGACAGAAAAGGAAAGACACTGTCTGCAATCACGCAAAAAACCCTGCAAAAAGTCCAGCACGTCTGATGCACAAAAACACTCAAGTTGCACAACTTCACCCCCACTATATCAGCACTCTGGTATATTCTGAAAGCAGAGCAAAAAGAGACCAATCTAACAGGGGATAAAGCAAACTGGCATAAGCAGGGCGGTGATTCAGCACAGCCCCAGCCGAAGCTGGCTGATCCGCACAAAGCAGAGATAGACAAAACCAGATCAAATGCAGAACAGCAATTGAACCACTTAGCGGAACATGCAGGGACAGAGCGGGAAACATCAGATCTCAGGAGGCACAGGAAGAAAATCACCAGCAGGGATAGAGGGAGTCGGCTGTCTAAAACCCCAATCTGAAACCCCAGATCTCCAATCGTCATCCTCATCACCAGGTGACAAGCCTCTGTTAATCAGATCAGCTCCTTTACCTCCAGTAACCACCAGAGGGAGCCCAGAAAGAGAACTTGCAATCCCTCTGTCAATCTGACCAGCTCCACTACCTTCAGTAATAACCAGAGGGAGGCCAGAAAGCGAATTCACAACACCCTGATGTGCCTAAACAGTGGAAACCCCCACAAGTGACCCCATTTTGGAAACTAGACCCCCCAAGGAACTTATCTAGATATGTGGTGAGAACTTTGAACCCCCAAGGGCTTCACAGAAGTTTATAACGTACAGCCATACAATTACAAAATCATATTTTTTCCACAAAAATAAATTTTCACCCCAATTTTTATTTTCCCAAGTGTATCAGGACCCCAAAAGTTATTTTGAAATTTGTCCTGAGTACGCTGATACCCCATATGTGGGGGTAAACGACTATTTGGGTGCATGGCAGAGCTCAGAAGGGAAGCAGCGCCATTTGACTTTTTTGGCTGGAATTGAGATTGGACGTCATGCCGCGTTTGGAAAGCCCCTGATGTGCCAAAACAATGGAAACCCCCCACAAATGACACGATTTTGAAAACTAGATCTGCCCCAAGGAGCTTATCTAGATGTGTAGTGAGAACTTTGAACCCCCAAGGGCTTCACTGAAGTTTACAACGTACAGCCGTACAATTAAAAAAATCATATTTTTTCCACAAAAATGATCTTTTCACCCCCAATTTTAATTTTCCCAATGGTAGCAGGAACCCAAAAGTTATTTTGCAATTTGTCCTGAGTACGCTGATACCCACATGTGGGGGTACACCACTATTTGGGCCCATGGCATAGCTCGGAAGGGAAGCAGCGCC
Source organism: Dendrobates tinctorius (assembly GCF_039654945.1). Lineage (NCBI taxonomy): Eukaryota > Metazoa > Chordata > Amphibia > Anura > Dendrobatidae > Dendrobates > Dendrobates tinctorius. Next base: position 12,274,189 of record NW_027361699.1, read on the forward strand.
ATTTGACTTTTTTAGCTGGAATTGAGATCGGACACCATGGCGCATTTGGAAAGCTCCTGATGTGCCTAAACAGTGGAAAGCCCCCCACAAATTCCACCATTTTGGAACCTAGGCCCCCCAAGGAACTTATCTAGATGTGCTGTGAGCACTTTGAACCCCCAAGAGCTTCAAAGAAGTTTATAATGTCCGGGCATGAAAATAAAAAAGTCATATTTTTTCCACAAACATTTTTTAGTCCCCAATTTTTTTATTTTCCCAAGGGTAAGAGGAGAAATTGGACCCCAAAAGTTGTTGGCCAATTTGTCCTGAGTACGCTGATATCCCATATGTGGAGAAAACTACTGTATGGGCACACGTAGGGGCTCGGAAAGGAAGTAGTGACGTTTTGGAATGCAGACTTTGATGGAATGGTCTGTGGGTGTCATGTTGCCTTTGGAGAGCCCCTGATGTGCCTAAACTGTGGAAACCCCCCACAAATGACCCCATTTTGGAAACGAGACCCCCAAGGAACTTATCTAGATGTGTGGCGAGCACTTTGAACTCCCATGTGCTTCACAGAAGTTTATAACGTAGAGCCATAAAAATAAAAAAATGATATTTTTTTTTACAAAAATGATATTTTTGCCCCCAATTTTTTATTTTCCAAAGGGAAACAGGAGAAATTGGACCCCCAAAATTGTGAAATTTGTCCTGAGTAGGCTGATACCTCATATATGGGGGTAAACCACTGTTTGGGTGCATGGCAAAGCTTGGAAGGGAAGAAGCGCCGCTTGACTTTTTCAATGCAGAATTGGCTGGAATTGAGATCAGATGCCATGTTGCATTTGGAGAGCACCTAATGTGCCTAAACAGTGGAAACACCCCTAACCCTAATCTCAGCCCTAACCCTAGCCCTAACCCTAACACTAGCCCTAACCCTAGCCCTAATGGGAAAATGGAAATAAATACATTTTTTTTTTATTTTATTATTTTTCCCTAACTAAGGGGGTGATAAAGAGGGGTTTGATTTACTATTTATGGTGGGTTTTTATGTTTGACAGCTGTCATATGCTAAAAGATGCTTTTTATTGTATAAATAGTTTTTGCATCACCACATTCTGAGAGCCATAATTTTTCCATATTTTGACCCACCGAGTCATGTGAGGACTGTTTTTTTGAGGGACGAGTTGACGTTTTTATTGGTACCATTAACGGGGACGTGAATTTTTTGATCGCTTTTTATTCTGATTTTTGGGGCGCAGAATGAACAAAAACCAGCATTTCATGAATTGCTTTTGGGGGTGCGTTTACATCGTTCTGCGTGTGGTAAAATTGATAAAGCGGTTTTATTCTTTGGGTCAGTATGACTACAGTGATACCTCATTTATGTCTTTTTTTATGTTTTGGTACTTTTATGCAATGAAAACAATTTTATATAAAAAATAATTATTTTTGCATTGCTTTATTCTGCAAGCTATAACTTTTTTATTTTTTCGCTGATGATGCTGTGTCATGGCTCATTTTTTGCGGGACAAGATGACGATTTCAGCTGTACCATGGTTATTTATATCTGTCTTTTTGATCGCGCTTTATTGCACTTTTTGTTCGGCGGTAAGATGATAAAGCATTCTTTTTTGCTTCGTTTTTTATTTTTATTTTTTAAGGGGTTCACTAAAGGGGTTAACTAGTGGCACATTTTTATAGGTTGGGTCGTTACGGACGTGGCGATACTAAATATGTGTACTTTTATTGTTTTTTGCTTTTATTTCCAAAAAATGAATTTATTAGGGAATTTTTTTTATTTATTTAGGGATTTTTTATAAATTATTTTTACACTTTTTTAAACTTTATTTTATTGTCCCAGAGGGAGACATTACTGTATTGTGTCAGATTGCTGATCTGAGAGTTTGGACAGCACTCTGTCAGATCAGCGATCTGACAGGTGCTGCACAGGCTTCCTCTGTGCCTGCTCTCTGTAGACACTGAGGAAGCTGCCTCCCTGCAGGCCCCCGAGGGGTCTCAGGGAAGCACGGAGGGAGCCCCCGCCCTGCACGATGCTTCCCTAATCCCCTGGTACACTGCGATCATGTTTGATCACAGTGTGTCAGGGGTTAAAGTGCTGGGGCGGTCCGTGACTGCCCCTGACACATAGTGTCAGGTGTCAGCTGTGATAATCAGCTGACACCCAGCCGCGATTAGCGGTGTTCCCCCGGGAGTGCCGCTGATCACTTAGATGTACCATCCCATCCCCAGTCATATGGGCCTGTGGATGGGATAGTACATCTCATGTCAGAAAAGGGTTAATAATATAAAGCCATGAAAATAAAAAAATCACATTTTTTCCACAAAAATGATATTTTTGCCTTCAGTTTTTTATTTTACAGTGCTAGCAGAAATTTGACCACAAAAGTTGTTGTGAAATTTGTCCTGAGCATGCTGAGACCCCATAAGTGGGGGTAAACTACTGTTTGGACGCATGGCAGGGCTCGGGATGGAAGGAGCACTGTTTGACTTTTTCAACACAAAACTGGCTGGAATTGAGATTGGAAGCCATGTCGCATTTGGAGAGTCCCTGATGTGCCTAAACAGTGGAAAACCCCCATAAGTGACCCCATTTTGGAAACTAAACCCCCCAAGGAACTTATCTAGATGTGTGGTGAGCATTTTGAACCCCCAAGTGCTTCACAGAAGTTTATAATAGAGCTGTAAAAATAAAAAAATAATATTTTATCTACAAAAATGATTTTTTTTGCCCCCAATTTTTAATTTTCCAAAGGGTAACAGGTGAAATTGGACCCCAAAAGTTGTGCAATTTATTCTGAGTATGCTGATACCCCATATGTGGGGGTAAACCACTGTTTGGGTGCATGGCAGAGCTCGGAAACGAAGGGGTGCCGTTTGATTTTTTCAACGCAAAATTGTCTGGAATTTAGATTGGACGCCATGGCACATTTGGAGAGTCCCTGATGTACCTAAACAGTGGAAGCCCCACACAATTGACCCCATTTTAGAAACTAGACCCCTCAAGGAATGTATTAGATGCATGACCCCCAGGTGCTTCACAGAAGTTTATAACGTAGAGCCATGAACATTTAAAATCACATTTTTCCTCAAAAATCAAATTTTAGCACCAATTGTTTAGTTTGCTGATACCCAATGTGTGAAGAAAGACCACTGTTTGTATACACGGCAGGACCCAGAAGGGAAGGAGAAAGGTTTGACTTTTTGAACACAAAATTGGCTGGAATCGAGAGCTGATGCCATGTCACATTTGGAGGGCCCCTAATGTGTCTAAACAGTGTAGACCCCAACAATTGATACCATTTGGGAAATTAGCATCTTAAATCACCAGGTGCTTTGCAGAAGTTTTTAACAGAGCAAAGAAACTTAAAAAAAACACATTTTTCTTGAAAAAATTTTTCTTTTAGCCCCAAATTTTTTTATTTTCCCAAGGGTAACTGGAGAAAATGGACCCCAGAATTTGTTGTGCAATTTCTCTTGAGAGTGCCAATACCCTATGTGTGGGCGAAAACTACTTTTGAGGCACAGTGCAATGCTCAAAAGGGAAGGAGCGCCATATTACAGTGCAAATTTTACTATTATGGTTTGCGGGTGCCATGACCCACTGGGAAAGCCCCTGAAGTGCCAGAACAGAAGAACGCACAATAAGTGACCCCATTTTACAAATTACACCTCTCAATCAATTAATCTAGGGGTGTAATGATCATATTGATACCAAGGGTGTGTCACAGAATTTTACACCATTGGGCAGTGAAGAAAAAATAATTACATTTTTACCACAAACATTTTGTTTTCGCCACTGATTTAACATTTCCACACAAGAAGTGGATAAAATTGGCACCAGAATGTATCCCACAATTTCTGCTGAATATAGAAATACACCATATGTGGCTATACAGTACTGCTTAACCATACGGAGAGTCTCAGTAGGGATGGAGCGCTATTTGCCTCCTGGAGCGCAGATTTTCCTAAGTGCTAGAGAGCAGCATTCCCCTTCCCCCCAAGCGACCCTATTTTGGAAAATATACCTCTGCAAAATATGAATGCTAACATTGGTTTATGCACACTGTGCTCAGAAGCAAGGGGGGCATTTGGATTTGGAAGTGCAGAATTTGCTGAATTTCTTTTGGCTTTTCCAGAGCCTTTGTGCTTTCAGTAACGTGGAAGCCCCCATATTTCTGTTAAAGGGAATCTGTCACCCCTTTTTTTCAAATATGAGCTGCCGGCACCGACATCAGGGGCTTATCTGCAGCATTCTGTAATGCTGTAGATAAGCCCCCGATGTAACCTGAAAGATAAGAAAAAAGAGTTAGATTATACTCACCGGGGGGCGGTCCAGTCCGATGGGTGTCGCTTTCCGGTCTGGTGCCTCCGATCTTCTAGCGGTGACGTCCTCTTCTTTGCTGCCTGTCGTGGCTCCGGTGCAGGTGCACCGGAAGAGGTCTGGCTCCTGCGCACTGCAGTATTCTGCTCTGCCCTCAACAGGGCAGAGCAGTGCGCCTGCACCGGAGCCACCACAGGCAGCAAAGAAGAGGACGTCACCGTTATAAGATGGGAGGCACCAAACCGGACCACGACACCCATCGGACTGGACCGCCCCCGGTGAGTATAATCTAACTCATTTTTCTTATCTTTCAGGTTAAATCTGGGGCTTATCTACAGCATTACAAAGCACTGGGTGCTTTGACTGTGTGCAAGGCATCATGAAATCTGAACATTACCAAAGGATTTGAGTCGCAGTGTAGTGCCCAGTGTCAGAAAGCTGGGTTTATTTACTAGGTCATGGGTCTTCCATCAGGACAATGACCCTATACATACTTCATGAAGCACCTAAATATGGATGAAAACAAAGCTATGGAGAGTTCTGAACTGGTCAGCAATTAGTCCGGATCTAAATCCCATTGAACATCTGTGGAGAAATTTTAAAATTGTTGTTGGGAGAAGGCATTCTTCAAATATGAAAAACCTGGGGCAGTTTGCAAAATAAAAGTGGTCCAAAGGTCCAGTTGAGAGGTGTAAAAAGCTTGATGGTTGTTCTGTCCTCACTAATTGAAGCAGACTTCATGTAGCTTATACAGGCAGCTAAACCGCTATACCAGGGTCCAATAAGGAGACTGTAGGTTGAATCTGTGTTTTATTGAACGTGGTGGTATATTGGCGTGGCGAAACTGCAAACAAAAAGCAGGGTACATCAGGGATACATATCATACATAATACATTAAGAATCAATATCTGCACTACTAGCTGAGGAGAGGAAACTAACTGAGCAGGCTGATCTGAGACAAAAATTAGATACAGGAAGTGTGATTACATACCAGCGATGCTGTCACAAAGGGAGAAGAGAAATGAGATGCTCCCAGGATGCAGGCTGAGAGAAAATAGAGAACTGCAGGGAAAGTGGGGGCTGGACTAACCATAATCCTTTGCAAAACTTACCAGGGTGCCTTGCAACCTTCCCAGAATACACTGTGAACGGGGGGAAAAAGATTCAGGAAGTAAACACACAATAACACTGCGGTTATGACTCTGGTCACTAGATGGAGCCAGAAGCAATGAAAACATTAAAATCTATGGACGAAACTGAACATTCTGGATATTCACTAATAATATTATAAGATAGACAGTCAAAGATTATGAATTGAGTGTCGGAGACAGAAAAATGGTTATAGGAAGCAACTGATTGATGTTATTTATTCCAAATATTGCACAATCAATTTTAAATTGTGAGTGCAACCATTTTGTCCCACCGATTTGGGGGTTTTATGTGAAATTATGTCCAATTTGCCTTTTTTTCTGTTTTTTGTTGTTCCAATACACACAAAGGAAATAAACATGAGTATAACATAATATGTGAAATTACAATAATTTTCTGGGAGAAATACTTCATTTTCTGGAACAATTTCAAAGAGGCCAACACTTTTGGCCTTGATCTAACATGGCCATACCCACCATGTATGCTACCCTTATTAGGAAGTCACTGTTATGACTGCCAAAGCATGTTATCACAGGTAACTTACAAACAAGGGCAACAAATACCTGAACCTGGCAGGTCCCATTTCAGACTAGAAAAATGCCCTTCTCTGACCCTGTTCTTTAATTGCCACGGAGGTTAGCACCGTAAGATAGATGGAATGAAACTGAATGGGAGGAGTCACAGATTAGATATTAGAAAAAACTGAATGGGATGAGACACAGGTTAGATATTAGAAAAAACTTTTTGACAGTTAGAGTGATCAATGAGTGGAACAGGCTGCCATGAGAAGTGGTGAGTTCTCCTCCAATGGAAGTCTTCAAACAGAGGCTGGACAGACATCTGACTGGGATGATTTAGCGAATCCTGCTTTGAGCAGGGGGTTGGACCAGATGGCCCAGGAGGTCCCTTCCAACTCTACGATTCTATGATTCTATGATTCAATGGTCCCCCCACTCGATGGCGGCTTACCCTAAAAGTTCTTAGCCATTCCTAGGATCACTGGAGTAGCAGTTTCCTATGGAAAACAGGAATCACAAACAAAACAGTTGTAACCAACACTAACTATAGCAAAGCAAATGATTCCCACAAAGTCTATCAACAGCAGGAAATGCCAGTAGGGGAAGTAGTTAAAGCTGCACCTAAAAGGTGAGAGGACATGGAAACAATGAAACAATGAGAGAAAGAATATCAAAAATAAAATCCAGAAAATCACATTGTATAAATTATAAAAATGTATTTCCATTTGCAGTGACTGCTGTGCTTGCCAACAATGGTTTTGCCACCAAGTATTAAGTCTTGTTTGCCAGAGGGATTAAATACTTATTTCTCACTGCAGAATTCAGGTAAATTTATATTATTTATACATTATGATTTTCTGGATTTTGTTTTTGATATCCTATCTCTCAATGTTAAAATTAACCTACCCTTAAAATTATAGACTCTTCATTACTTTGTCAGGGGCTAAACTTACAAAATCAGCAAGAGATCAAATAATTATCTCCTGCACTGTATAATGTGCTTTTCCACTACTATTATTGTAATTACTATTGGTGTCTATGCATGTACTAATTGTCAGGACTCTAATGTCAGGACCCTGTCAGCGTCGGCAAACTACCACGCACAGCAGGGTGACATACCCACACTATGGGAGAACGCGGGGTCCAACACTGTAGTGATGGTTCAAGCAGACAGGACTTGCAGCACTGAATATAGTAAGGAGTCCCAGGACCTATGATCATGTGACTGCAGGGGGCAGGGCTTAGCGTCCTATAGCTGCAGATGATGTAATGTACCTACTGCAGGGAAACTGTAGTAGAGGAAAACGCAGGTCAGACAAGCGAGGGTTCATACATGGAGAGGGTTGTGCGGTACCAGGGGGACGAGCAGAGAATAGTCAAGTCACCGGCAGAGGGTCATACACAGAGAGGTAGCGCAGTACAAGAGGGACAGGCAGAACTCGCAACAGGGACAGAACCAGATCAAAACCAAACAAGCAACAAGTTATCAGGCACAAGTCACACGTACGCACGAGGTCAACTAACTCAGCTGAGGAAAGGAGTATAACTGACACCGGACCTAGGTGAAGTGAGCACTAAATAGCCACCCTCTGCCAGAGAGAGGCAGAAACAATTAACCCCTGTCTGACCAGGATGGGCCAAAGACAAACCCCATCCTGGATCATGACAGTACCCTCCTCTCAACTGGGGGCCACTGGACCCCCGGGTCTCTCAGGACACTTGGTGTGAAAGGCCCGGACCAACCGATCCGCATGAACCAATCGAGCAGGAACCCACGACCAGTCTTCAGGACCGTAGCCTTTCCAATGTACAAGATATTGAAGGACACGACGGACCAACCTAGAGTCAACAATTCGTTCCATCTCGTACTCAGAATGCCCGTCTACCAAAACCGGTGGCTGGGAAGATGATGATCCCTCCCCACAGGACCCTACAGGTTTCAAAAGGGCCCTATGGAAAACATTGGGGATCCACAGAGATGGCAGTAGATGCAACTGAAAAGCCACCGGGTTAACCGCTTCAGTAATTTCACAGGGACCAATAAATTTAGGACCAAGCTTCGCAGAGGGGACCTTGAGCCTTATATTCTTGGTAGATAACCATACCTTATCCCCAACCTGGCACACCGGCCCCATGGACCGTTTTTTGTCTGCAAAAACTTATATTTATCCTGGGCCTTCATAATGTTACTCTGGACCTCCCGCCATACCTCCCCCAACAGCTGGATAGTCTCATCCGCCCCAGGACACCCAGAGTCCAAACGGGAAAACTCTCCAAAATGTGGATGAAACCCATAGTTGCAGAAAAAGGGAGATGTACCCGTAGACTGGTTAATGCGGTTGTTAATCGCAAACTCGGCCAAAGGTAATGCAGTACACCAATCATCCTGTCGGGCTGAGGTCAAGCAACGCAGAATTTGCTCCAGAGACTGATTGGTTCGCTCAGTCTGCCCATTAGTCTCTGGATGGTAAGCGGATGAAAAGGACAGACCAATACCCAACCTCTTACAAAATGCCCTCCTAAATCTTGAAACAAATTGTACTCCCCTATCAGACACCACATTCAAGGGTACCCCTTGCAACCGCACCACATGCTCAACAAACAATCTGGACAACGTTTCCGCATTAGGTAGAGCCACTAAGGGTACAAAATGTGCCTGCTTGCTAAACCTGTCCACCACAACCCAAACGACAGTATTACCCTTGGAGGGGGGAAGTCCATTGTCTCTCAGGAATTGGCAGTGGTACCAATTCCCCGGCCGGCCGGTTATGGGGGGTTTTCGCACGGGCATAAACATCACAAGCAGACACATATTCCCCAACATCAGAGGCTAAAGAAGACCACCAGAATATTCTAGCGATGGCCTTCCGGGTAGCCGAGATCCCTGGATGTCCACCCAGAGCTGAGTCGTGGAACTCCCGGAGGACCTTGAGACGAAATTAAGCTGGTACGAAAAGTTTATCCACCGGCTTAGCCGGAGGTGCAAGAGACTGGGCTTCCCGATTCTCCCGTTCCAACATATTAGAAATACCTGCCACCACCACCCCGGGCTGAAGAATGGAGGATGGAGGTTCGGGGGGGACACTGGATCTAGACTGCGTGACAAGGAATCAGCTCTGACATTTTTGGATCCTGGCAGAAAAGTGATAGAGAAGTGGAATCCGCAAAAAAAAGTGACCATCTAGCCTGTCTAGGAGTCAACCTTTTAGCTGATTCAATGTAAGCTAGGTTCTTGTGGTCTGTAATTACGGTTATAGGATGGACAGCCCCCTCCAAAAAATGCCTCCATTCTTCAAAGGCCAACTTCACGGCCAGAAGTTCTCGATTCCCAACATCATAGTTTCTCTCCGCAGGGGAGAATTTCTTCGCGAAAAAGGCACAGGGTCTCAAATTAGCCAAAGTGGCGGGTCCCTGGGACAATAATGCCCCCACCCCCACCTCTGAGGCGTCCACCTCAACAATAAATGGTTCAGACGGGTCCGGTTGAATAAGAACCAGAGCAGACATGAAACATTTTTTTAAAAACTGAAACGCCGCTATCGCTGCGGCTGACCAATTCTTGATATCGGCCCCCTTTTGAGTCATGTCTGTGAGGGGTTTAACCAGCTGTGAGAACCCCCTTATAAATTTGCGATAATAACTGGCAAATCCTAGGAAACGCTGCAGAGCCTTCAAATCACAAGGTTGAACCCAATTGACAATGGCCTGCACCTTATTAGGATCCATGCAATACCCCTCAGCAGACACAATGAATCCCAGAAAAGACAGCTCCTGAGTAAAAAATAAACATTTCTCTAGTTTAGCAAAGAGACAGTTCTCCCGAAGCCTTTGGAGAACTGCCCGAATATGACCAATGTGAGACTGTTGATCAGGTGAGTAGATCAGTATGTCATCCAAATACACAACCATAAAACATCCAATAAAATCAGAGAACACATGATTGATGAAATTTTGGAAGACTGCTGGAGCATTGATCAGATCGAAAGGCATGACCAAATTTTCAAACAACCCTTCAGTAGTGAGAAAAGCAGTTTTCCACTCATCTCCTTCCCGGACTCGGATAAGGTTATACGCTCCCCTTAGATCTAATTTCGAAAACCAATTAGCTCCGGACAACTGGTTGTACAAATCATGAATAAGTGGGAGGGGATACGTATTTCTCAAAGTTATCTTATTTAATTCTTGAAAATCGAGGCATGGGTGCAAACCACCATCTTTTTTCTTTACGAAAAAGAACCCCGCCACCACGGGAGAGACAGAAGGACGAATGTGTCCCTTACGGAGACTCTCGGAAATGTATTCCTTCATAGCAGCCTGCTCGGGACCCGAAAGGTTATACAAGCGGGCCTTGGGCAATTTAGCACCTGGAACCAGGTCAATGGCACAATCAAATGGGCGGTGTGGTGGTAAAGCTTCAGCCTCTTTTTCAGAGAAAACGTCCGTATAGTCTTTTGGGTACTCTGGAATACCTTCCAGACCAACAGACGACACAGACACAGTAGCAAGACATTTTTCAGAACAATAGGGACCCCATTTAACAATGTCCTGAGATTCCCAATTAATCACAGGATTATGTAATTGTAACCAGGGGAACCCCAACACCAGTCCCACAAGCAGGTTGTCCATAACAAAACAAGAAATACGTTCCTGGTGCAAGGAACTCACTTTAAGGAGAAACTCCTCTGTAAGAAATATGACATCATTCTTAGCCAGTGGTGTTTTGTCAATGACAACAACATGGATAGGAGTCTCCAGCCTAACTGTCCCTAACTTACACCTGGACACCAAGTCAGAGTCAATAAAGTTCAATGACGATCCGCAATCCACGAAGGCAGAAGTTCCACTTGCAACAACATTTTTGAAAATGGAGAAAAAGGTACCTGAGAGCCTGGGTGACCTCCACGACAATCACCCAGGCTCAGTCGCTTGTTGGTCAGTGGACAGGAGGGGCAATCCTTTTTCCATTATCCAGAATCGCCACAGTGAAAACAGCATTTTCCCAAGCGCCGTTGTCTCCTTTCTTTCTCCTTGAGGTCGATGGTTCCCATCTCCATGGTTTCCAATGTAGGACTGGCTCCCCTTCCTTGGGAGAATAGGGAGGTCTCAATCTGCATCACTCCCCTCGCCCGTAGCCTGCGATCCATTCGGACGGCCTGTGTCACAGCCTCCTCCAGGGAATCTGGCAGAGGGTGGAGAGCCAAGGCATCTTTCAGATGTTCAGACAGGCCTCTACGGAACAAACCCCGGAGGGTGGCATCATTCCAGCAGACCTCAGCAGCCCAGCGTCTGAACTCTGAGCAAAACCACTCAGCTGAGTGCTTCCCCTGGCACACACTCATCACCATGTCCTCAGCCATACGCATCCGATCAGGCTCATCATAAATATGCCCCAGGGCCTCAAAAAATGCATCCACAGTCATACGCTCAGGGGCAGTGGTCGGAAGGGAGAAAGCCCAAGCCTGGCGGGCTCCCCTTAACAGAGACATAATGACCCCCACTCTCTGACTTTCATCCCCAGAAGAGTGTGGTCTCAATGAAAAAAAAAGCTTACAGCCCTCCTTGAAAACTCTGAATTCCTTTTTATCTCCAGAAAAGGTATCCGGTAACTTAACCGGAGACTCAGGGGAAACTAATGTAACATCCCGAGCCCCTGATGATAAAACGCTTTGCACAGTGTCAGCGATCAGCTGCTGAGACTGAGCCAGGACTCGTTGTTCCCGCAGGAGTTTCTGAGACATCTGAGTCAGGTGCTTTACCTGTGTGCATAGGATCCATCACACACACAGGAGAAGGGGAGCAGAGAAAAAAAAAATGGTAACGGTCAGTTATAATGTCAGGACTCTAATGTCAAGCAAACTGCCACGCAGAGTAGGGTGACTTACCCACACTATGGGAGAACGAGGGGTCCAGCAATATAGTGATGGTTCAAGCAGACAGGACCTGTGGCACTGAAAATAGTAAGGAGTCCCAGGACCAACGATCATGCGACTGCAGGGGGCGGGGCTTAGCGTCCTATAGCTGCAGATGATGTAATGTACCTACTGCAGGGAAACTGTAGTAGAGGAAAACGCAGGTCAGACAAGCAGAGGTCATACACGAGAGGGAGGTGTGGTACAAAAGGGATGAGCAGAGAATAGTCAAGTCACAAGCAGAGAGTCATACACAAGAGGGCGGTGCGGTACAAGAGGGATAGGCAGAACTCGTAACAGGGACAGAACCGGATCAAAACCAAACAAGCAACAAGTTATCAGGCACAAGTCACACGTACGCACGAGGTCAACTAACTCAGCCGAGGGAAGGAGTATAACTGACACCGGAACTAGGTGAAGTGAGCACTAAATAGCCACCCTCTGCCAGAGAGAGGCAGAAACAATTAACCCCTCTCTGACCAGGACGGGCCAAAGACAAGCCCCATCCTGGATCATGTCACTAATATTGTATTAACAAAATGCCTCCCCACTACAACCAAGGTGCTGTTTCATTTGTACTCTACTTTGACCATGCAGGTTTTTTCTGTCTTTTTGGGTTTATGCAACCTTTTCGTTGTATAAATTATTTGAAGATACTACTATTATTATTCTTTAATTGATTACTTGACTCATAAACCTTTCTGTTAGGTGCTCCATCACCTGGTTCAGCTGTTTTTCTATGTTTTTATTAATTATCTCTAATAAAATCTTGTATTTTATATCTATATTTTTTGTTATGGTCTATTCTTGCACCATTTTTTATATGATCCTACCTACATTTTGTGTATGACCTAAGGTTTTACATTACTTATTATACCTCACAAGTATGTTCTACCTGTGCTATCTTTTCGAGAAATCAGACCGAGCAAAAATGAGACCCCACTTGGCCTGTCTAGTATTTGGACACTTAGGCTACTTTCACACTTGCGTTTCTTTGCTGCGCGTTTTTTGCGCACACAAACGCATGGAAAAAACACATCATGCATTTGTGTGCGTTTTTTGTGGGTTTTAGTGCGTTTTTTGCGCACCCATAGACTATAATGCGTGTTTTGCTGTAAAAAAAAACATTGTGTGAGCATGCGTTTTTTGGGGGCAAGTCGGATGCACAAAAAATGCAACAGGATGCATTTTGTGCGCCCGAGCGCACACTACTAAAAAAACGCATGCGCATACAAATGCGTACAAACGCATGTGTATGCGCACCTATGCGCACCCATGTTAAAAAAGGGGAAAAAAATTAATGCGTTTCTTTGCGCTAAACACAGCGCAAAAAAACGCAAGTGTGAAACCAGCCTTAGTGGTGTCAAAATGCAGTACATTTTTGTGATCAGTAAAGACCTTTATTCTATGTTTAGCTCCCACCAACCAATGTCTCAATTGCTCCGAAAGCTCTCTTAAAGGCTATGTAACATAACTGCTATAACATCCACTCACTTTGACAAACCCAGTCACGCACTTCCTCCTCCTTCCTCTCCGGCTGCTGTGCAGGGTCCGCTTATTTCATGCAGATCCCTGGGCACTGCACTTAGGGTGTGTACACTTCTTCCTTATTAATGGGGCTGCGAGTACTGTCCTAAAGTGTCCCCAGCCAATAGCTGGGAGACACTTTTTTAAATAAATAAATGAAGGTATCGCACTCCAAATCGCATAGGAAAGCTCAGTAATAATGAAAGTGAAAGTGGATGACCTGTACTTCACACATATACCCGATACTCGGAGCGTGAAGGAGACACAAATCCACCAAACCAGCAATAATTCACTACTGAATGGTAATGGACAAACGCCACAACTTAAGCAGACTTACCCTGACTCTAGCTGAATGAAGGTGCTGTACCGATCACAGTGAATAGTCCACCATGGTGCTGGATAGGTATGTGACAAGCTGAGAGGATGAGGTGGATGAGCTTGGATGACTGGGATGCAAGTGGTCAAATGATCCGGGCAGAGCCAGAACCGCTCCAGCCGGTAGCGTCCTGGATGCTCGGCTGGAGGATGGCCGACACTGTACTGCACTGACAGCATGTGACGTCATAGGCTAAGGCTACGGTGCCTAGGTGGGGCCAAAAACCTACGCGTTTCGAAGGCACATGCTTCTTTGTCAGGGTTGACAATATTGTTTAAGGCACTTCCACCTGCATGGAGGTACCTGTACATCGTTGGTAGTTTGTTCCCAACACGCTTGCTAGTTTTCAGGTCCTTGTCCGTTAGTTCCCGCTAGCTCTGCTATTGTTTGTCCGTCCCTAACCTCACTGCCAGTACCTGCCTTTGTCAGTCTGGGCAGTCTGTATTTCAACTGGACCCGCATGCAACTGCCTTGTCAATCTGTATATCAACCAGACCCTCCTGCACCTTCCCATGCAAGTCTATATATCAGCCAGACACACCTGCACCTGCTGTGTCAGTCTGTATATCAGTCAGATCTGCCTGAGCCTACCATGTCAGTCTGTATTTCAACCAGACCCGCCTGACTTTTTCTGACGCAAACTGTATTTCAGCCTGACCTGCCTGCACCTACCAATGCTTACCTGTATATCAGCCATACCCATCTGTATCTGTTGTTCCTGTGTTCCTGCCATACCTGCTTGTATCAGCTGTACTGTCACTTGGAGGTCAGCTGCTGTGCATCCGATGTCTGTCCTGAATTAGCACCTGGTGACCATCGGAAGCCAGGACTAATTGCACCATCAAAGGCTCTAGTGAAGAGTCGGGTTTTCACCTCATCATGCCCCTCCTGGCTCTCCTTTGAACATGGCACAGTGGTTCCACCACTCCTACTGCCAAGAATTCCAGATCGCCTATGTCATAGCTGGACTCTTGTGAGACTGCTTGAGAGAATTTCCAAGAGAAAAAAGCACAAGATGAAAGTAACTGTTCTCCTTCTGTGAACGAACAGCACTACAGAACCATCCCTACAGAAGAGGAGTCTACCTCAATCACAAAAGGTAAATCAACTTTGGGTTAACTGTGGACCAAAGCTTTTGAAAAGGCTATCTTGAGAGAAGTAGAAGCATCAACATCATCAGAAATTCAAGAGGTAAAGTCAACACCTTTCTTAGTCATATCAGTAAGAGGTTTGACTATGACTGAGAAGTTTTTAATGAACTTACAACAATAATTAGGAAAACCTAAGAACCTGTCATGCTTTAAGATTAGTAGGTTGCATTCAGTAAAGTACATCCTGTACCCATAAGAAAACCTTCATCAGAAACAAAATGACCCAAAATATCAATCTGCTGCACCTCATAAGTATGTAGTCATTTTCGTAGGAAGAAGTTCTTGACACTTTGAAAAGCGTTGAATAAAAACCATGTGTTTTAATAAATTGCTGAGATTTGACGTTGAGACATCCACAAATTATTCCTATCTTCAAGCTTTTCTGTTTTATGACCCTTGTATCCCTAGCACCTATACAAACAATTTAGAAATGTTTTTTAAATAACAAATCATGCTAGAACAATCTGATTAAGAACTTTAATTGTAGGCTGGATAAGACCCTATTTGTGCTTCTTGCGCTACTTTCTCCCTAGTATTTTATCTTATCCCTTAGACATCTGACCAGGTGCACTGCCAGAGACATAGCCTTATCCTGGGACAATGAAGAGGGACTAAAAACCATCATATCACATATTTTAATAGAGAGACCCAGGCAGAATTGACTGCAGAGAGCTGGATCATTCAATGAGGTCTTCAGTGTCCAGCGTCTGAATTGAGAGCAGTCGTCCTGCGCTTTACAATTTCTCTGAACCAACCTAAGAATCACTGATTCAGCCACCACAATTTTATCTGGGTCATCATAAAAGAGCCTCAGAGCAGAAAAAAAGTGTCAATGGAGGAAAACTTTGGAGAATTCTCAGTCAAAGAAAATGGACAATCGTTAGGATCTCCACAAAGCAACGACAAAAAAATACCAACGCGTTAACACTCTAATCTGTACGAGGTAGGGTGAGGATGAAAATACAATTTACATGAAGCAAAAAAGATGGAAAACTTATTTAGGTCCATATTGAAACATTCTGGTAATTTTATCCTAGGTTCAGATGACTGAATAGGGTGGTGTAGGACCTGCGGAGTGGTGGAAAATGCAAGCTGTTATTGCAGCTTGATGTCCGCAATTGCGCAGTCAGGGCACCCATGATGGCTTCTCAGCTCACAACAAATGGGGATATTGGAGGGGATATTGTTATGACTGTCAAAGCATATTCACAAGGGTACCATTCAAACCAGGGGGACAGATATTTGAACCTGACAGGTCCCTGTTAAGACTAGGAAAGACATCACTGAGCCAGCTCTAAATCTGTGCATGCGTCGCCAGCAGCACCATTGTCTTTAAGACTGTCAGGAGATCAATGTTCACAAGGTACTTGCAACCAACAGGATGATAAAGACAACAGAAGCAGCATAGGGGCCAAGGCAGAGCAGAAGTTAATAACCACATTCCAACCCTGATGCACAAAGCTATGATAATAAGAAAACTTCAAACCATGATTGCACAAAATACACCAAACAGATTTCTTCTCCTCAAGTATCGTTTTAATCTATATCAGCACCACAATATGGCCATGTGTGTACTTTACTAAGCAAAATCCTGCTTACATGTTCCCTTTAAGACTGACTATGCATGCGATGCTAAAACAATTTATGGTCACAATTTTGAAACAGTGGCACACAAATGAGCCCTATCTTGGTCAATTCATTAAATGTAAAACGTACTAAGTTTAATTTATGTAACAGTAATCAGTGGTAAGTATGCAAATTAAACAAACTGCCCCCTGCAAAAAAAAAAAATTACACAAGGATTCTAAGTGTGAAGTAAATTAATAACTAATAATGTTCTTTCACGATGTAGACTTACAAAGCTGTAAGTCTACAATTCACATTAGTAATAAGCAATGCATGTATGTTTCTATAATGGGCAGCATGGCGGTTTTACAATTAACTCTGCGACCCAGGGTTCAAATTCTACCATGGAAAACATCTGCAGAGTTTGAATATTTTCCACATGTTTTCCATGGGATTCTTCCAAAGACATTACTAATTTTAGATTGGTAGCCCAATGGTGAGAGTGATGATAAGTAGTTTGAGGCAACAAGTAGGTTTCCTCCAAGTTCTGTGGTTCCAAAAAATGTTTTTATCAATGTTTAATATTACCTTATTTTTAAAAACAGCAGTACCCTAACATAAAGTAAAAATATATAAAAAAAAAAGTGCTATGAACATAGATATATTTATTTTAAAAAAATGGCACTTTTGAATTCTTCAATGTATAACTTTTTTTACAATGAAATACAGTATGTTCTGTGTACATTTATTAACAAATAAAATCTCAAGTCAATCAAAGTCTTAAAGGATATATATTTTCCCCATCTAGCTTTTACTTTACAATACATCCCTTGTGCAAAACCTCATATTATGTAACAACGTGAAAAGGAATTATCCTTTCAGCTTTTTGAAACATTAAAGACACACTTCCATTTTTCATCCCACTTATTTTCTATTAAGCTACACAGCTAAACATTTGGAATGATTGACAGTTCTGACATGTGAAATTAAAAAGGAAAGGATTTAGTATGAGCTGTAGTAAAAATCTTAACATTGGTATTTCTAGCACTCAAAATCCACTATTACATTCAAAGCTCAAAAAAGTCTATGTGAATGCTTTATTTTAATTTACAAAACCGAGTTACTAAAAAAATAATTTGTTAGGTAATATATTTTAACTAGAGAAAGAAACTTAACTGAAAAAGACAATATTGCAGCTTCTGAAATTACAGAATTGTTTATTAATATATTAATCGCTTTGTATAATAATTACAACTACCCAAGAAGAAGCTATGGGTTCAGCCAAGATATGAAGAGACAGGTGGAAAAACATCTCTGAGTAATGGTTCTTTACCATTGCAGAGGTGTAGTTTAATCATAGCAGCATTAAACACCCCATAGGGCACATAAGTGAATAGCTATGCATTTCTGAATGATCAGCAAAATATGCCACATCATCAATACATTAATGTTATGGATTCTAATTCTTCTGGCTTTCATCACCTCCCGGGAATGTGATTATAGGGTATGGATGGGTTATTATGGCAACTGTCAGTTTGCCGAAGTCTCAAATTGCTGCCAAGTTAGAGTTTCCGAGAAGCTGGGCTCCATAAGAGAACCGACATTTTACAATATACTGCAATACTTCGTACAAAAGCCTTTGTTGATGATGATAGCTTTAAGATACTTCCTCTATAGAGAAATTAGTCTTATGCATTGCTCAGGAGTGATTTTGCCTCATTTTTCCCACAAATACTTTTCAGTCCTGAAGATTCTGTTGGGTCCTTATATAAACTCTAAGCTTTAGTTCTTTCCATAAATTTTCTATTGGATTCAGGTCAGGTGATTGGCTGGGCTATCCTAGTAGCTTTATTTTCCTTTTCTGAAATATTCAGAGTTTTCTTGGTTGTGTGTTTGACATCACTGTCTTGCTGAAATGTTCACCCTCATTTCATCTTCATCATCCTGGTAGATGGCAGAAGATTTTTATTAAGAATGTGTAGGTACATTTGTCCATTCTTCCTTCATTCAATTAAATGAAGTTTGCCACAGCCATATGCTGAAAAAGCCCCACACCTGTCACAATTGTGTCACATCAACCAGAGAGATTTTAGAGTAGAAGATCTCTGCATATTGCGAATTGCAGATCTTCCATTTAGCCTGTGTTTGGTTCCCATATTAAATTAATTTGGTTTTGTTTGGTGCTGAAGAGGTTAAAAACCCTTTCTATGTTGGTCAGAAATGTGCATCTTCATTTTCAGCTGCTTCTGATCAAGTCATTAACTTTTCCTATAAAATCTGGCCAGACCCTCTCTGTCTAGCTAGTGAAAGCTTTGCTTCCTTGCACTTTGGAGACATTGTGCTGACTGGTAGTTTGCTGTTGCTATTGGAAATTTATCATCCTGTGCTGTGTACTTAAGCTAGGTGTTTGGAGAGAGGTTGTTGTTTAGGTGTTCCGTAGTATGTGTGTGTTTATCTCCTGGTCCCTTTTCTCATTTACTTTACTCCTCCCTATCCCTATGCACCTCCCTTTTGTTGGCTGCTGCTTTTGTATGATAGAGGGTTTCTGTTGTCCCTGTTTTGTTTTTTGTGTCTTGTTCACATTACATTTATGCCCCAGGCTCCGAGGGGTGGGGTAGGGAACACACAAGGGATTTACAGGTGCATACTAAGGTCAGATACTCAGGCTTCTCTACCATCAAGAGTACCCCAGGACACGAATAGATAGAGTCCCAGTTCCATGGATAGTTTGAGGCCCCCTTTCCCTTCCTAAGACTGTCACAGATGACAACACCATGATTTTCCCACCTCCATACTTCGCTGTTGGTATGATGTTTTTGCATCAATATGCAGTGCCTTTTGGCTTCCAAAAATGGTGTGTATTATTGCATCCAAAGAGTTCAATTTTGGTCTCATGTAACCAGACCATATTCTGCCAGTATTGCACAGGCTTGTCTACATGTTGAGCAAAGGATAAATGTGCTTTAACAGGCTTTTTGTTCAGCAATGGAGTCTTGCATAATAAGGGTGCATACAGGCAGTGGAGGTAGAGTGCATTACTTATTGTTTTCTTTAAAACTATTGTACTTGCTGATTCCAGGTCTTTCTGTAGCAATTCACATGTGGTCCTTGGCTCTTGAACATCTCTTCTAATAATTCTGTTCACTCCTCTGTATGAAATCTTGTGGGCAGCCCCTAATGGTGGCTGTTTTATTGTCAAATGATGTTCTTTCCAACTTCCATGGCCCCATTGGTGCTCACTAGAATCGGAAAGTGGTTTAGAAATTCTTCTGTAGCCAATGCCATCAGTATATCTTTCAACAATAAGGTTGCAAAGACATGAGACAGCTCACTGGTTTTACCAAACATGAGATGTTTCTTACGTGGCACCTTGCTAATGGTTTGGAACAACTTTTTATAGGCCACCAGTTGAACCTGCTGATATTTTTTCACTAAGTGGTAGGATTGCTTTCTAATTACTAATATACAGTGGGGCAAAAAAGTATTTAGTCAGTCAGCAATAGTGCAAGTTCCACCACTTAAAAAGATGAGAGTCGTCTGTAATTTACATCATAGGTAGACCTCAACTATGGGAGACAAACTGAGAAAAAAAAATCCAGAAAATCACATTGTCTGTTTTTTTTTCATTTTATTTGCATATTATGGTGGAAAATAAGTATTTGGTCAGAAACAAGCAATCAAGATTTCTGGCTCTCACAGACCTGTAACGTCTTCTTTAAGAGTCTCCTCTTTCCTCCACTCATTACCTGTAGTAATGGCACCTGTTTAAACTTGTTATCAGTATAAAAAGACACCTGTGCACACCCTCAAACAGTCTGACTCCAAACTCCACTATGGTGAAGACCAAAGAGCTGTCAAAGGACACCAGAAACAAAATTGTAGCCCTGCACCAGGCTGGGAAGACTGAATCTGCAATAGCCAACCAGCTTGGAGTGAAGAAATCAACTGTGGGAGCAATAATTAGAAAATGGAAGACATACAAGACCACTGATAATCTCCCTCGATCTGGTGCTCCACGCAATATCCCACCCCGTGGGGTCAGAATGATCACAAGAACGGTGAGCAAAAATCCCAGAACCACGCGGGGGGACCTAGTGAATGAACTGTAGAGAGCTGGGACCAATGTAACAAGGCCTACCATAAGTAACACACTACGCCACCATGGACTCAGATCCTGCAGTGCCAGACATGTCCCACTGCTTAAGCCTGTACATGTCCGGGCCCGTCTGAAGTTTGCTAGAGAGCATTTGGATGATCCAGAGGAGTTTTGGGAGAATGTCCTATGGTCTGATGAAACCAAACTGGAACTGTTTGGTAGAAACACAACTTGTCGTGTTTGGAGGAAAAAGAATACTGAGTTGCATCCATCAAACACCATACCTACTGTAAAGCATGGTGGTGAAAACATCATGCTTTGGGGCTGTTTCTCTGCAAAGGGGCCAGGACGACTGATCCGGGTACATGAAAGAATGAATGGGGCCATGTATCGTGAGATTTTGAGTGCAAACCTCCTTCCATCAGCAAGGGCATTGAATATGAAACGTGGCTGGGTCTTTCAACATGACAATGATCCAAAGCACACCGCAAGGGCAACGAAGGAGTGGCTTCGTAAGAAGCATTTCAAGGTCCTGGAGTGGCCTAGCCTGTCTCCAGATCTCAACCCTATAGAAAACCTTTGGAGGGAGTTGAAAGTCCGTGTTGCCAAGCGAAAAGCCAAAAACATCACTGCTCTAGAGGAGATCTGCATGGAGGAATGGGCCAACATACCAACTACAGTGTGTGGCAACCTTGTGAAGACTTACAGAAAACGTTTGACCTCTGTCATTGCCAACAAAGGATATATCACAAAGTATTGAGATGAAATTTTGTTTCTGACCAAATACTTATTTTCCACCATAATATGCAAATAAAATGAAAAAAAACAGACAATGTGATTTTCTGGATTTTTTTTTCTGTTTGTCTCCCATAGTTGAGGTCTACCTATGATGTAAATTACAGACGCCTCTCATCTTTTTAAGTGGTGGAACTTGCACTATTGCTGACTGACTAAATACTTTTTTGCCCCACTGTATTTCAGTGTTCAATGCTTTGTCCTTTTGTCATTTCATATTATTACACAGAATTTCATGTATGAATATCTATAGTTTGATTTCTTAACCTTGTGTGGATTGGTCTGGTTGTTATTGACATCTGGTGAGAATTTCATGTCAAAAGCACATCTATAATAATAAATGCCCTAACCAGCTTCCGGTTGTAACAACTTCCGTCCAGTTGTAACCGGTGACGTCACCACACACACGCACATGTTAACCCTCAACACACCACACCGCCTCAACACACACTCCTCTCACCTTTCACCTCCACTCATGTCCACTCACTCTTTCACTCCACATACGTTCCTTTCTCTCACTCCGTTTCTTATACTCACACCGTCATCGTCGCTGCCCCGACATCTTCCTCCGCCGCCGCGAAATCCAAGATGGCGTCCCGCAAGAACATGTCGCTGGCGTGGGCGACATCGGGATCCAAAATGGCGTCGGCGTAATCTCGCGAGATTTAGCCGACGCCATCTTTTTGGATCCCGATGTCGTCCATGCCAGCGACATGTTGTTGCGGCGACGCCATCTTGAATATCGCGGGATTTCACGAAATCCAAGATGGCGTCCCGCAAGAACATGTCGGCGGCCTGGAGAAAGTCTGGATCCTGGATCGCGGCGGCGGAGGAAGATGTCGGGGCAGCGACGATGACGGTGTGAGTATGAGAAACGGAGTGAGAGAAAAGAACGTATGTGGAGTGAAAGAGTGAGTGGACATGAGTGGAGGTGAAAGGTGAGAGGAGTGTGTGTTGAGGCGGTGTGGTGTGTTGAGGGTTAACATGGCAAGAGGTGTTAACGACGTTGGCGAAATCTCGCGAGATTTCGCCGACGCCATCTTGCATTCGTGAAATTGCGTCATTTACCTCACGCCGACTTGCTGTGCGGACGCTTGGCATTGCCTGTACCACCATAACTACTGATGCCTTGGTCCTATGCCTGTTTACTGCCGGTGTCTAATTACTGGACCAATTTGCCTGTACTGCCATAACTATTGCTACCTTGCTACTCTGCCGGTGTCTAATTACAGGGCTAATTTGCCTCTACCGCCATAACTACTGCTGCCTTGCTCCTCTGCCGGTGTCTAATTACAGGACCAATTTGCCTCTACCGCCATAACTACTGCTGCCTTGCTCCTCTGCCGGTGTCTAATTACAGGGCCAATTTGCCTATACCGCCATAACTACTGCCTTTGTCCTCTGCCGGTGTCTAATTACAGGGTCAATTTGCCTATACTGCCATAACTACTGCTGCCTTTGTCCTCTGCCAGTGTCTAATTACAGGGCCAATTTGCCTCTATCGCCATAACTACTGCTGCTTTGGTCATCTGCCTGTTTACTGCCGGTGTCTAATTACAAGGCCAATTTGCCTCTACTGCCATAACTACTGCTGCCTTGCTCCTCTGCCGGTGTCTAATTACAGGGCTAATTTGCCTCTACCGCCATAACTACTGCTGCCTTGCTCCTCTGCCGGTGTCTAATTACAGGGCTAATTTGCCTCTACCGCCATAACTACTGCTGCATTGCTCCTCTGCCGGTGTCTAATTACAGGGCCAATTTGCCTATACCGCCATAACTACTGCTGCCTTGCTCCTCTGCCGGTGTCTAATTACAGGGCTAATTTGCCTCTACCGCCATAACTACTGCTGCCTTGCTCCTCTGCCGGTGTCTAATTACAGGGCCAATTTGCCTCTACCGCCATAACTACTGCTGCCTTGCTCCTCTGCCGGTGTCTAATTTACAGGGCCAATTTGCCTCTACCGCCATAACTACTGCTGCCTTGCTCCTCTGCTGGTGTCTAATTACAGGGCCAATTTGCCAATACCGCCATAACTACTGCTGCCTTGCTCCTCTGCCGGTGTCTAATTACAGGGCCAATTTGCCTCTACCGCCATAAGTACTGCTGCCTTGCTCCTCTGACTGTTCACTGCCTGTGTCTAATTACAGGGCCAATTTGCCTCTACCGCCATAACTACTGCTGCCTTGCTCCTCTGCCGGTGTCTAATTACAGGATCAATTTGCCTCTACCGCCATAACTACTGCTACATTGCTCCTCTGCTGGTGTCTAATTACAGGGCCAATTTGCCAATACCGCCATAACTACTGCTACCTTGCTCCTCTGCCGGTGTCTAATTACAGGGCCAATTTGCCTCTACCGCCATAAGTACTGCTGCCTTGCTCCTCTGACTGTTCACTGCCTGTGTCTAATTACAGGGCCAATTTGCCTCTACCGCCATAACTACTGCTGCCTTGCTCCTCTGCCGGTGTCTAATTACAGGGCCAATTTGCCTCTACCACCATAACTAATGCTGCCTTGCTCCTCTGCCGGTGTCTAACTACAGGGCCAATTTGCCACTACCACTTCATAACTACTGCTGGGCAATTACAGGGTCAATTAGTATCTGTTTACTCTACAATACTCCAGGACGCCTTCTTCACTGCCAGATAACTGCCAAATAGACTCCTTTACCTGTGCCAACATGAGTCATAGCAAAAAGTATGCCAATGCCAGTGAAAGGAAAGCAGCTTTAGCACTACGACAAAAACAACGCCGTGCTAATGAGACTCCTGAGGAAAAACACCATCGCCTTGAGAAGATTAAGGCTTATAAACGCCGTCGCCTCACACACGAATCCCCTAACTCTAAATCCATAAGATTGGCTGAAGAAGCCTCTGCACGCCGTCACCGCCGACAACAGACGGCCTCTTCCTCATCATTATTATTAGACTCACAACAGGATGCTTCCACATCAGCATGTGGAACAATTTACTGCTACACTTCATCCCATATGCCGTTCACTGACATAACTAATCAGCAATCTGTTTCTGCCCCATCAATACCACCATTCAATACCGATGCACAGTATGCCAATGCCAGTGAAAGGAAAGCAGCTTTAGCACTACGACAAAAACAACGCCGTGCTAATGAGACTCCTGAGGAAAAACAGCATCGACTTGACAAGATTAAGGCTTATAAACGCCGTCGTCTCACACACGAATCCCCTAACTCTAAATCTATTACATTGGCTGAAGAAGCCTCTACACGCCATCACCGTCAACAACAGACGGCTTCTTCCTCATCATTATTAGACTCACAACAGGATGCTTCCACATCAGCATGTGGAACAAGTTACTACCACACTTCATGCCGTTCACTGACATAACTAATCAGCAATCTGTTTCTGCCCTATCAATACCACCATTAGTCAATACCAACGCACAGTTTCTTCACATACAAGCTGCAGTTAGCCCGCAGAAAGTGCAACCAAGACAAATATACGTTGGTCTCAAAACTAGGCGCACCCCATCGGTTGGACATGCACTTCTACTACAACCTCACATTTTCACTAATGATGAAAATAGTATTACCGAACACAGCTGTGGTGACATGATCCATGTATGTGAGCATTGCGAAGCTTTGCATTTTGTAGCAGAGATACCTTCTGATAACAACTTTACGCTCTGCTGTCAGAAGGGTAAAGTCCATGTACCCATACTACAATATCCTGATGTCTTTACACGTTTGTTGAAAGGGCAAAGTGAATTTAGCAAAAATTTCATGGATAATATTCGAAGTATTAACAGTTCCTTTGCTTTTGCCTCCATGGGTGCAAATATTTCACCACCTCCTGGATATGGCCCATACTGTTTCCGCATACATGGCCAGATCTATCATAGAACTGGAACACTACATCCCTCAGATGACCAGCAACGCGCATTTGCCCAACTTTACATTCTCGATACCACTACCGCAAACGAACAACGCTTACGATGTAAAGAAAATCAAAAATGTCATCCTACATTGATGAACATTATTGCCCTTCAAATCCAAACTATTAATCCTTTTGTGGAAGCTTATCAAATGTTACGTGATGTGGAAGAACAAGAAAAAATTAAATCTCTACAAAACAGAACTGTCATGCCAAACATCACTATGGCTATTAAACAAGATCGTACTCAAGACCCTCGACGCTACAATAATCCCACTGTCAGTGAAGTAGCAGTCGTGTTTCAAAATGACAATGGTGAGCCACCTTTCAATAGAGACATATTAATTCATTTAAAACCTGATCCCCATAACCCTTTAGCTCCAAAAACACAACAAATTAGTATTCTCCATAGCAATTTGGATGCCCTCCTCTATCCAATATTTTTCCCTTATGGAGACCAAGGATGGCATGATGGACTCAAACACCAAGGCAAAAGTTCGAGGAGGATCACTCAACTCCAATACTATTGCTATATGTTATCTGTCAGAAATTACTTTAATCCACTCCTCAATGGTGGTAAGCTAACACAGCAATATTTAGTAGATGCTTATGTCAAAATCGAAGCTAATCGCCTACATTACATCCGCAAACACCAAAAAGATTTAAAAGTGTAGGATTACTGCCTCCTTCAAGAACATCTACTCAAAAAATCGGTTCAAAAGGGCATCCCTATTGGGAAAACCGTCATTTTACCATCTTCTTTTGAAGGCAGTCCAAGAAACATGCAGCAGCGCTACCAGGATGCTATGGCTATTGTTACAAAGTATGGTCGACCAGATCTATTTATCACCATGACATGTAATCCTAAGTGGAATGAGATTACTACACATTTAGAACCGTGGCAGCGTGTTGAACACAGACCAGACTTGGTTGCACGTGTCTTTAAAATTAAACTGGAATCCCTCTTAAAAGACATTAGCAGTGGATTATTTGGAAACGTCACTGCAATGGTCCATGTCATTGAATTTCAGAAGCGTGGTCTCCCACACGCTCATATTTTAATTATTCTTGACAGCCTGTCTAAATTACGGACTGAAGCGGACATAGACAATATAGTCTGGGCTGAAATACCTGATGAAACAATCTACCCTCAGCTCCATAACATTGTTCTTCAACACATGATTCATGGTCCCTGTGGAGAACACAATCCTAATTCTCCCTGTATGGATTTTGGAAAGTGTAGCAAAGGTTTCCCAAAACAAAACCAACCATATACCATCAAAGAAAAGGATGGCTATCCCACTTACCGCAGACCCATTGGCAAAACATATGAACACCATTCTAAGACGATTGACAATTCATGGGTAGTTCCATATAACCCATTTTTACTCACCAAATACAAGTGCCATATTAATGTAGAAATATGTGCTTCCATTCAAAGTGTAAAATATTTATTTAAATACGTTTACAAAGGACATGACAAAGCCAACCTTGAAATTTCCCAAAATAACATCCAACATGATGAAACACACCAATTTACGGATACCAGATATGTTAGTGCACCTGAGGCTGCATGGCGGATATTTGCTTTTCCTATGCATAAACAATCTCATGCCATCATTCGCCTAGCCGTACATCTGCCTAATTCTCAACCACTCTATTTTCATGAGAATGACTCTGCAGACAACATCCATCAAAAGCTCAATTCCAATTCTACACTTATGGCGTATTTCAACCTTAATAAGATCGACCACAATGCACATAACTATTTCTACCGCGAAATTCCAGAACACTACGTTTGGAAACAAGGCACATGGGAACAAAGAAAACGAGGGGGTCTCACAGTTATTGGAAGAATGTACACTGTTAGTGTGAAAGACCAAGAACGCTATTATTTACGTTTGTTGTTACTGCATGTAAAAGCTGCTACCAGTTTTGACAGCATTAAAACCGTCAATGGAGTTATGCATGAAACCTTTAAGGATGCTGCGTTAGCACTTGGATTATTATTCGATGATAGCATCTGGAGACATACTTTAACAGATGCTTGCATTCTTAACATGCCTTCCCAACTTAGAGACATGTTTGCTTATATCTGTATTTTTGGCCCCCCCAGTAATCCACTTGAATTGTGGAATGAATTTAAGGACCATTTTTTACAAGACTATTGTCATACATACCACAGCAACACTGAAGAGTGTATCGATTGTGAAGGATATGCTATGAAAGATGTCCAAGATGTCCTCATAGTCCATGGAAAAACTTTTGCTGATTATAATTTACCACGCCCAGCAAAAAATATTAAACAACTCCTTAAACAATATGATAAGGATTATGAGTTAAAAAAAGCTGCAGAGATAAAAGAAACTCTTAATCAGGAGCAACTTTTTGCCTATGATGTCATTACTGAAGCTTTACAAAATAGCAGTTTAATACCAAAGTGCTTTTTTCTCGATGGACCTGGTGGCAGTGGAAAGACCTACCTATACCATCTACTTACACATCATTTAAGAGGACAAGGAGAAATTGTGTCACCTGCAGCAACTACAGGAATAGCATCTAACTTGATACAAGGAGGCCGAACAATCCACTCTCTATATGGCATACCTATTCCGATCAACGAAACATCTGTTTCCAGGATTAAAAACGATACAAATGCAGGAAAACATTTACAGAGTACAAAACTTTTTATTATTGATGAGTGCACTATGGTCCAAAAACATGCATTGAATGTGATAGATAGACTTCTACGTGACATCATGACAACAAATGTTGCTGAAAAAAATAAAACACCATTTGGAGGTAAAGTTATTGTTCTTGGAGGAGACTTCAGACAATGTCTTCCCGTCATCGCTCATGGAACAAGAATAGACATTGTAGATTCCTGCATTAAATATTCAGAACATTGGCAACATTTTACCAGACTACCGCTAATCAACAACATGCGCTCCACTGATCCTGAATACAGCACTTGGTTGCTTAAACTTGGAAATGGTGAGCTGTCTAATGAACATAACCTTGGAGAGGATGTCATTGAAATTCCTCCAGACATGCTTTGCACTGGCTCTATAGTAACCGAGATCTTTGGAGACCATATTTGCATTGATGTTAATGACCAACAAAGCCTCAACACTGCTGCATCACATGCTATACTATGTCCGAAAAATGATGACGTCGATTTTCTGAACTGTAAAGTAATGGATCGCATTAGTGGTGATTATACTGTATATACAAGTGATGATTCTGTCGATGCTGATGAGGCAGAGGAATGTGAAAACTACCCAGTTGAATTTTTAAACTCTCTGACACCATCAGGAATGCCATCACATCTCTTAAAACTTAAAATTGGCACCATTGTGATGCTATTAAGAAACCTAAACACCAAGAAAGGTCTCTGCAATGGCACTCGCCTCATTGTCATTGCCTTACTCCGCAACATCATACAGGCTAAAGTGATTACTGGCTCAGCTGAAGGAGACATTGTGTTTATTCCACGCATCGATTTGTGTCCTTCAGAAACTGGGTTACCTTTTAAATTAAAACGTCGACAGTTTCCTCTAAAACCTGCTTTTGCTATGACCATTAACAAATCCCAAGGACAGACCCTCAATCGAGTTGGAATTTTTTTGCCCGAACCTGTATTTGCCCATGGACAATTGTATGTTGCATTCTCCCGAGTAAAGGAACGCAGCAACGTTAGGGTCAAAGTGGTGGATACACCACTTCAAGGACAATTGCTACCTAATAGCCCAAAAATCTTCACTAGAAATGTCGTTTACAAAAATGTCTTACTTTAAACTATTTAAGTTGGTCCTAGAATTGATAGATATATAGATATATAAATAATAGTTACATTCTAAATAGATATAGATAATAGACTTCTAAGACTTCTATACATAGCTTGATATATCTTAAAAAGGAGAAAACGGAGTAACGGATACAAAATATATGCAAAAGTATAAATTTTATTAATACTCACATCAAGTGCTGACAAGTATACAAGTTGACTAAAATAGGGGGGATAAGCCCCAATGATACAACAATCAGGACAGACAAGGACAGGGTAAATAAAATGATACCAGTGCTCGAAATCTACATGGCACAACGTTCAGTCAGCCCATGGGCATTGCACATAACAGACATGTGTCTAATGGTAAAAGATAGTCAAATATGGCATACTCAATTAAATGTGTATTGTACATAGTTGTACATGTCTAGAGCGCCAAAAAAAAAAAAAAAAAAAAAAACCATCCAGAGGGGTCAATGTGCAAGTCCAATGGACACTGAACATAAATGAATAAATGACATGTGGAAGGATTCTTACATAGTAAATAACATATGTATCAGCATATCAAAACTGCGCAATTGTGCCAGAGAGAACCCGGGAGACGACCCGCCCAGCGGTCCAAATGACCGAAGTGTGGAAACAAGTAAAGGCAGGCTGCTTACCGGGGAGCAGGATGAGGCGGATCTGCTCCACCGAGGATGGTTTTGAAAGGCAAGCTAGGGACCTACAGACTCGTTTTCGCAACCGGGGATATAGTAACAGGAGCATACGAAAGGGTTACAGTAGAGCCAGGGCTACTGCCCGTAGGGACTTGCTTTATCCGAGGCGTGATAATACTGGGAGATCTGCTAAGTCAGGTGGATCTGCCCCAATACGTTTCATCTCTACCTTCAATCATGAATGGGAACACATGAGGAGCATTTTGGCCAAACACTGGGCAATTCTTGGCTCGGAGCCATCTCTGGGCCAGGTTATCGGTGATCGTCCTCTGATGACTTCAAGAAGATGTAGAAACTTGAGGGATTTTTTGGTCAAGAGCCATTACATCGCGACGACAACGAACCCCTTTGGATCTACTGGTCCAACTCGGGGGTGTTTTCCTTGCGGCCACTGTGTTGCCTGCCCGAATGTCCTTCGCTGCTCCTCCTTTCAGTCCTCCGATGGTGAAAAAGATTTTCACACATTTCCTGCAGTAGTACTAATGTCATATACTACGCGACATGTGGGTGCCCACTGATATATGTGGGCCTCACATCAAGAGAATTACGTGTGAGAGTTCGTGAGCATGTTAGGGACATTCGGGCGGCCAAGACAGTGGTCGATCCTACTACCCTTAAGACCATCCCACGTCACTTCAGATCCTCCCATGATTGTGACCCGGGGTCCTTCATGGTAAGAGGTATTGAATGTGTACACTTGGGAATCCGAGCTGGAAATTACAAAAAGGCGTTGGCCCAGAGAGAGGCTAAGTGGATCGTCGCCCTGGATACTATGACCCCCAAAGGACTTAACGAATCTCTGAGTTTCTCCTCATTTTTATAGCTTCTGCTGTCTCCGCTGCACTGACCATTGTTTCATTTTTTTAGGCCCTATCAACATTCGGTTTGTATGATTTTAACTTTTTGTCTTTTTATATATTTTTTTAGTTTCCCTGTGTTTTCTGTGTTGGCTACATGTGGACTCACTGGTACCATTGTGTGGTGTGGACCCCTCTATTCTGGATGTCCGTACCCACGCCTGCGTTTATTATCTGTTGGATCTGGAAAGAATATCTACCTTCATTATCGTTTCACGGCATATTGATATTATGGAGAATGCGGACACTCCATCGTGTTCGGGTCACTCGTCTATTACTATATAAGAAGAAGAGAAAGGAAGAGGGGGGAAAAAAAAAAAAAAAAAAAAAAAAAAAGTTTTTCTGGACTGTTGCATCAATCTTATTGTGTGCCTTTACAATCCTTACTGGTGCTCTGGATTTTTGGTAGCATACACTATCATATAATGTGTTTATATTGTTTGCCCCAATTATGATTGATGTCACTATCTTTACTGTATTTCCTCCATGGTCTGTCTTGGTTTATTATTTATTTTTTATTTTTTACTTGTTTTTTTTTTTTTTTTTTTTTTTTTAATTTTCTTCTCCTGATTCTTTATGCTGTGACCTTAGTGCGCATACCTGCGCTCACCCGTTGCTCCGATATGGGTTTGGGCGTCTGCCCGCCTCAGGTTATACACGGGGTTAAATTCCCTCTGTTTTCCCTGACGCGTGACGCCTGCCCCATCTCCTGGAGGACTGAGGTGTTGCACTGAGTATGCGCCGCTATTATGGTCTGATTACATCTTTATCATTCATTGAGCTCTGACACTTTTTGTCAACGCAATACACTGCTCAGGCGTCTAGGGTAACGATGCTATCTAGTTTTTATATGAGTGCGGTTTTGTCCCGCCATATTTTTTTTTTTTTTTTGTGACCATACTATTGATCACTTCCTGGTTTGAGTGAGCTGCACTGCGCATGCTCTGTCCGCTGCCTTTGGTTGGTAGACCTGCCCCATGTGACCGCTTTCAAGTGGGAGGTCTTTCTGCATAAAAACATGGTGGTTCACCTCAGTCAACACTCCCTTGATAAAGCGCCTGTTGCGGGCGCGAAACGTACGTCGGGTGTCGTTGCATGGGCCTTCACCTCCTCTGCTCCCCGGTAAGCAGCCTGCCTTTACTTGTTTCCACACTTCGGTCATTTGGACCGCTGGGCGGGTCGTCTCCCGGGTTCTCTCTGGCACAATTGCGCAGTTTTGATATGCTGATACATATGTTATTTACTATGTAAGAATCCTTCCACATGTCATTGATTCATTTATGTTCAGTGTCCATTGGACTTGCACATTGACCCCTCTGGATGGTTTTTTTTTTTTTTTTTTTTTTTTGGCGCTCTAGACATGTACAACTATGTACAATACACATTTAATTGAGTATGCCATATTTGACTATCTTTTACCATTAGACACATGTCTGTTATGTGCAATGCCCATGGGCTGACTGAATGTTGTGCCATGTAGATTTCGAGCACTGGTATCATTTTATTTACCCTGTCCTTGTCTGTCCTGATTGTTGTATCATTGGGGCTTATCCCCCCTATTTTAGTCAACTTGTATACTTGTCAGCACTTGATGTGAGTATTAATAAAATTTATACTTTTGCATATATTTTGTATCCGTTACTCCGTTTTCTCCTTTTTAAGATTAGCATATGGAGTGGTAATCCATGCACAAGGCGTTTTTGGACCATGGTCACCGCCTTGTCTCGTTCTCTGATACTGGGCATTATCATATATGTATAGCTTGATATATGTTATATATATAAATATTTTAAGCAGATAGATATATCTTACACTAATTATCTCTTTCACATATATGTCATAGACATATTTAAATCCATAAAAATATACATAGGTATAGGTATATATAGATTAAAAAAAAAAGGCAAAAACAAAAAAAATTTAGGCAAACATACGTAGATTTCAACTACATAGCTAACACATACTTACACAACTTAGGTAATAATAATTAATTTTTTATTTATTAATAGAGTACTATTATTTCAATAGCACTTTACATACATCAGTAATACTGTCCTTCTTGAGGCTCACTATGTAAATATCTTATCCACATAAAAACATAGGTGTGATACATCTATCTACTATAATAAATGCGCTAAGCAGCTTCCGGGTTGTAACAACTTCCGTCCAGTTGTAACTGGTGATGTCACAGCACACCTCTTGCCATGTTAACCCTCAACACACCACTCCTCCTCAACACACACTCCTGTCACCTTTCACTATCTCCACTAATGTCCAGTCGCAGGATTTTAGAATACTCAATATGGCATGGCCGCAAGAACATGTCGCCGGCGTGGACAACGTCGGGATTTAGGATGGCGCCGGTGGAAGAAGATGTCTGGGATCGTGGAGCAGCGACGATGACGGTGTGAGTATGAGAGACGGAGTGAGAGAAAGGGTCGTATGTGGAGTGAAAGAGTGAGTGGACGTGAGTGGAGATGGTGAAAGGTGAGAGGAGTGTGTGTTGAGGCGGTGTGGTGTGTTCAGGAGGAGTGTGTGTTGAGGGTTCACATGGCAAGAGATGTGTCACTATCCTCCCGATGCGATAGCATCGGGCCTTAATCTACTATAATAAATGCGCTAAGCAGCTTCCAGGTTGTAACAACTTCCGTCCAGTTGTAACTGGTGATGTCACAGCACACCTCTTGCCATGTTAACCCTCAACACACCACTCCTCAACACACTCCTCTCACCTTTCACTATCTCCACTAATGTCCACTCGCAGGATTTCAGAATACTCAAGATGGCGTGGCCGCAAGAACATGTCGCCGGCGTGGACAACGTCGGGATCAAGGATGGCGCCGGTGGAAGAAGATGTCGGGGAACGTGGAGCAGCGATGATGACGGTGTGAGTATGAGAGACGGAGTGAGAGAAAGGGTCGTATGTGGAGTGAAAGAGTGAGTGGACGTGAGTGGAGATGGTGAAAGGTGAGAGGAGTGTGTGTTGAGGCGGTGTGGTGTGTTGAGGAGGTGTGTGTGTATTGAGGGTTAACATGGCAAGAGGTGTGTCACTATCCTCTCGATGCAATAGCATCGGGCCTTAATCTACTATAATAAATGCGCTAAGCAGCTTCCGGGTTGTAACAACTTCCGTCCAGTTGTAACTGGTGACGTCACAGCACACCTCTTGCCATGTTAACCCTCAACACACCACTCCTCAACACAAACTCCTCTCACCTTTCACTATCTCCACTAATGTCCACTCGCAGGATTTCAGAATACTCAAGATGTCATGGCCGCAAGAACATGTCGCCGGCGTGGACAATGTCGGGATCCAGGATGGCGCCGGCGGAAGAAGATGTCGGGGATTGTGGAGCAGCGACGATGACGGTGTGAGTATGAGAGACGGAGTGAGAGAAAGGGTCGTATGTGGAGTGAAAGAGTGAGTGGACGTGAGTGGAGATGGTGAAAGGTGAGAGGAGTGTGTGTTGAGGCGGTGTGGTGTGTTGAGGAGATGTGTGTGTATTGAGGGTTAACATGGCAAGAGGTGTGTCACTATCCTCTCGATGCGATAGCATCGGGCCTTAATCTACTATAATAAATGCGCTAAGCAGCTTCCGGCTTGTAACAACTTCCGTCCAGTTGTAACTGGTGACGTCACAGCACACCTCTTGCCATGTTAACCCTCAACACACCACTCCTCAACACACACTCCTCTCACCTTTCACTATCTCCACTAATGTCCACTCGCAGGATTTCAGAATGCTCAAGATGGCATGGCCGCAAGAACATGTCACCGGCGTGGACAACGTCGGGATCCAGGATGGCGCTGGCGGAAGAAGATGTCGGGGATCGTGGAACAGCGACGATGACGGTGTGAGTATGAGAGACGGAGTGAGAGAAAGGGTCGTATGTGGAGTGAAAGAGTGAGTGGACGTGAGTGGAGATGGTGAAAGGTGAGAGGAGTGTGTGTTGAGGCGGTGTGGTGTGTTGAGGAGGACTGTGTGTTGAGGGTTCACATGGCAAGAGGTGTGTCACTATCCTCCTGATGCGATAGCATCGGGCCTTAATCTACTATAATAAATGCGCTAAGCAGCTTCCGGGTTGTAACAACTTCCGTCCAGTTGTAACCGGTGACGTCACAGCACACCTCTTGCCATGTTAACCCTCAACACACCACTCCTCAACACACACTCCTCTCACCTTTCACTATCTCCACTAATGTCCACTCGCAGGATTTCAGAATACTCAAGATGGCATGGCCGCAAGAACATGTCGCCGGCGTGGACAACGTCGGGATTCAGGATGGCGCCGGCGGAAGAAGATTTCGGGGATCATGGAGCAGCGACGATGACAGTGTGAGTATGAGAGACGGAGTGAGAGAAAGGGTCGTATGTGGAGTGAAAGAGTGAGTGGATGTGAGTGGAGATGGTGAAAGGTGAGAGGAGTGTGTGTTGAGGAGGTGTGTGTGTATTGAGGGTTAACATGGCAAGAGGTGTGTCACTATCCTCTCAATGCGATAGCATCGGGCCTTAATCTAGTTTAAAATATATTTACTTAGAAAATTGGTGACGCATTCAATATTTGTTTCATACCCTATACCGAAAATAAAACAAAATGCAGCAACGGCTAACCGGCTAAGCAGTGTGTGGGTGGATAGCTTCCCACGCAAAGCCCAATCCTATAAATGTACTGTATATAAAAAGGCAATAGCAGCACTCCAATTCCAAAAAATATTTTTTTTTCACTCAATATGGCAACATTTTGGTTCATGTCCGATCCCTTATCAAGCCATAATCTATATACTGTATATATATATATATATATATATATATATATATATGTAAAGCTCTGGCAAAAATAGAGACCACTTTCAAATGTTCAGTTTGTTTGATTTTTCTCTTTATAGGTATATTTTTGAGTAAAATGTAAATTGTTATTTTAGTCTACAAACTTCTGACAACATGTCTCCAAATTTTCAAGCAATAAATTTTGGGGGGTTTTGTCTGAAAAGGCAAAATGGTCAAAATTAAAAAAACAGTGCTTTCAGACCTCAAATAATGCAAAAGAAAACAAGTTCATAATCATTTAGAAACAACAATACTGTTAATGTGCCTGCTTGGCGAGGCAAAACTCCAGGAGTGGACCCTCTGGGCCGTGGCAGCGAGGGGTCCCCGGGTAAGCAGCCAGGTGAGACCGACCTGTTATGAGCTCATTTTCTCCTTCACCTTTGATGTCCGATGAACTCCCTCTGCTGGTGAAAGGAGGTAGTGAAATTGATTTGGATGGGAAAAACCTGTCATCTGAACAGGTGGAGTGTGATTGGACATCTGGAATCTCTGAGTGGATATAAGGCCGCCAACGCCCTGATGGGTTGCTGGTGATCCTCTCTGCTCTGAGCTCTGGCCTCCAGTTTAGTCCTGTCTACTAAAGCTAAGTTTTTGCTCTGCTATTGTTCCATGAGATTTTGTCTGGTTTACTTAGTGTTTGTGTTCAGCCAGCCCTGGTTGGGACTGGCTGAACTCCATTTTTGTCTCTGATCAGTTGATCTCTTTGCTCTGTTTTCAGAATATACCTGAGTGCTGATATAGTGATTTTGAAGTCTAGTGACTTCAGGGCTTTTTCTATCAGACGTGTAGGACATTATTTTTTGGCAGGGTTTTTCCGTGATTGCAGACAGTTGCTTTTCTTTCCTGTCCTATCTAGTTAGTGAGGGCCCCATCGTTTGCTCAGCCTGTCTTTCTGTCTGTGTTTGTGTTTT
Source organism: Dendrobates tinctorius (assembly GCF_039654945.1). Classification (NCBI taxonomy): domain Eukaryota; kingdom Metazoa; phylum Chordata; class Amphibia; order Anura; family Dendrobatidae; genus Dendrobates; species Dendrobates tinctorius. Next base: position 12,310,614 of record NW_027361699.1, read on the forward strand.
CATCTGTTTTCACCGTCAATACATGTTGGGCGCTGTCTATTGCTTTGGGGTCTGCTCTGGGGCAGTTTAGATTTCCCCTTTCTTTCTTTAGGTATATTTAGTTCTCCGGCTGTGAACGAGGTGTCTAGGACCACCGTAGGAACACCCCACGGCTACTGTTAGTTGTTGTGAATAGGATCAGGGGTCTGCAATCCGCAAGCTACCAACCTCTCCGGTTTTCTGGACCTAGCTTGCATTTTTGTTTTTTCCTCCTCTGGTGACTCATTCATAACAGAATCACAAGCCATAACGCAGATTCTAGGGTACACAATAGCAGGAAAGAATTGTAAAAAAAGTGTCAGAATTTTTTTATGTATATTTTTTCCTCTTTTTCTCTGGGGCCGTAGGAGGAATTTTCTTAATGGAGATTAAGCAATTGTCTGATCGTGTGGAGCAGCTGGCTGCTGAAGTGCGGGGAATTTCCGCCTATCTTGCTCATTCACATGCTGCTGAACCAAAGATTCCTACTCCTGATGTGTTTTTTGGGGATCGGTCTAAATTTTTGAATTTTAAGAATAATTGTAAATTATTTCTTGCCTTGAAGCCTAACTCTTCGGGGAGCTCTGCGCAGCAGGTTAAAATTGTCATCTCTTTGCTGCGCGGCGATCCCCAGGATTGGGCGTTTTCTTTGACACTTGATGATCCTATTCTAACTAATGTGGACACATTTTTTCAAGCCTTGGGGTTGTTGTATGATGAACCTAATGCTATTGATCAAGCTGAGAAAGCCCTGTTGGCATTGAGCCAGGGTCAGGATTCTGCAGAGTTATACTGTCAAAAATTCCGAAAGTGGGCGGTCCTTACTACCTGGAATGATGGTGCCTTGGCAGCTCTCTTTCGGAAGGGTTTGTCAGAAACCGTAAAAGATACTATGGTGGGATTTCCTGTTCCCTCTGGTCTTGACGATTCTATGTCATTAGCCATTCAGGTTGATCGGCGTTTACATGAACGTAAAAGTACACGAGAAATGTTGCCACCTGTTGAACAAATGTCTGAACCTATGCAATGTGATAGAGCTTTGTCTAGGGCGCAACGTCAGGAGTTCAGAAGGCATAATTGTGACGAAGTGTCAGCTTACGCTGAGTCGTTCTTCTTAGAAAGAGTGGACCCTCTGGGCCGTGGCACCCACCCACCTAGGGCGAGCTGACCTAGTGAGAGCCACCCCCTATACAGGGAGTGTCAGGGGCAAGACCAAGGCGGTGAGCCACCACGGCAGCTGGACCAGACGGCCGGCTCAGGGAAACAAGACAAGGCAAGACGAGTCATTAATTCAAAGAAACTTCATTAAGGAAGACTTCAGGTACAACAGGTGCAAAACGTGAACACACAGAACATAAGACAAGGTGCGTGCAAGGGCACGCCGAGGTCCAAGACTTGTGGAACTCTTCAGGGTGCAACAGCAAGCGTGAACACACAGTTCATGTAACAGGGTGCGTGCAATGGCACGCTGAGGTCCAGGCATGGAACGTGCAGATGGTACACGGACATCGGACTCCGGACAACAGTCCACGATCAACCAGGACATCAGGGTATGTAGCTCAGAGGGTGATCGGCAGGATCCGGACATCAGAAGTTAGCCAGGGTTCCATGCAAGGAAACAAGAGAGTTAGTTACATGGTGTGTATCAACGGACACGCCAGGATCAAGTTCACAGGACAGAGACCTGCGCATGCCGAGGGGCATGCCAGGTTCACAGGACGGTGGCCTGCGCACGCCAAGGGGCATGCCAGGGAGAGGCACAAGGTACGGTGGCATCGGAATCCAAATGCTGGCATCGACCGACAGGGTCCAGGTATCTGGCTACGAACATCAGCTCCGGACATCAGGCCGCAGTCATCTGGGTCTGAACCTCTGGCAGTGGTTGGCAGGTTATGGAATCCGGCAGGCAAACTAGAGAACAGAGAAGAGCAAAAGGAGACAAAGGCTTTGTGCAAGAGTAGCACGAAAAGGCACAGTGCGAGAACCAGCGTAAGTGCAAGGGAGCACAGAGAACACGGCTGGGGAGCACCGGCAGGTGGTACTGACGATGGCAGTTGCAAGCGGGCACGACTAGAGGCGGCACCGCTGCGGGGCCACGCAGCCAGACCACTATAGCACTGGACGGGGCACGGCTGGGGCACACAGGCGAGCACGACTAGAGGCGGCACAGCTGAGGCACACCAGGGAGGCACAGGCGACCAGGCACGTGCACGGAGACACGGAGCCACAAGGCAGGGCTAGGCAAAGACACAGGACAGAGACGCGTAAAGCCAGTACGGCAAAGCCTAGTGCGAAAAGTGCAAGGGCGCACGAAACATCAGGTACAATACAAAGAACCAGGCAGAGACCTGCGCATGCAAAGTGCATGCCAGGGACAGGGACAGTCTAGCAGCGGAACGTAGTCAGAAGCCCAGAGCCGGGCCAAGGAAGGACCTTGGGACTAGACAGAGCACAGAGCGAGGCCTGCACGTGTAGAGGCACGCCAGGGACAGGGACAGTCTAGCAACGGAGCGTAGGCAGAAGCCCAGAGCCGGGCCAAGGAAGGACCTTGGGTCTAGACAGAACACAGAGCGAGGCCTGCACGTGTAGAGACACGCCAGGGAGAGGTTCAGAATGGAGGCCTGCACGTGTAGAGACACGCCAGGGAGAGGTTCAGAGCGGAGGCCTGCACGTGTAGAGACACGACAGGGACAGAGACAGAGGCAGGGTACCTGAAGCCACAAAGCAGAGCAAGGCATCACACGAGGACAGAAATACGGAACAGAAGCAGAGCAAACAAGGACTACAAGGCAAAGCAAGGCAAAGCAGAGCAGGGACAAAACATGGCACGAAGGAAAAACACAAGACATGGCACAAGACAAGGGACGGAATACGAGCACGGAGCGTGTGCAGAGACGCACGACAGAGCAGAGTGCAAGGGCACAGAATAGAGGGAGCGCCCCACAGACCAAGCAGCCATGCAGGGACACCACACAATACTCAGGCCCAGAGTATAGGAAGGGGCGGCCTGATATAGGGCATAGCCCCTCCTCTTCCAGATCAGGATCAGGGAAGCACTTCCGGGTTCAGATCCACAGGATAACAGAGCGTAGTCACATGATCAGAGTTCCAGGCATGACGAGACAACTGCAGATCCAGTGCTGAAACCTAGACAGGTCACATGATCAGAGTTCTAGACATGACAAGATGATTGCCGAACCAGACAGTGCAGGATCCTAGGAAAGGTCACATGATCAGCATTTCAGACATGACGAGATGATTGCAGAACCAAACAGTGCAGGATCCTAGGAAAGGTCACATGATCAGCTTTTCAGACATGACGAGATGATTGCAGAACCAGACAGTGCAGGATCCAGGCAGGGACACATGATCAGGGACTCTAGACATGACAAGAAGATCACAGAAGACAGAGAAGAAACGCAGGAATCCTGCAGCTCAGACATGAGGTGAGTGTGCAACACTGCTCTAGGGAACATGAAAGATAGCAAGCAAGATATGCGCATGCACATCGCTCCAGGAGTTCTTGAGACAAAACAGACATGGCAGACATAGCGGGCATGACAGTACCCCCCTCCTTAAGCCCCCTCTTACCGGGGCTGGAAAGAAGAAAAAAAAATTCTTCAGCAGAAACCAGAGTTTAGTACAAACCACTCCAATGACGTTGATCCGACATCTGAAACGGACACCTGCACCGGTCAAGACAAAGGAGCCACGGACGAGACACGGGAATCCAGTGGGGAGGGCTGCGGGTAGACAAGCTAGTCTTCTTACTCTGGCTGACATCATTTCCAAATGAGTTCAGAGGACAAGGGCCGGGTCTGATTTACATCAGAAGAGTGGCCGGGGTACCGCCATTTTCAGGAGTCCAGGAAACAGAGCAGAACAGATTCTTCATCAGACGGGTAGCCGAGGTACCAGCGGAGTCCATGGGCCTGAGTATTCTGTGACGAAGTGTCAGCTTACGCCGAGTCGTTCTTCTTAGAAAGAGTGGACCCTCTGGGCCGTGGCACCCACCCACCTAGGGCTAGCTGACCTAGTGAGAGCCACCCCCTATACAGGGAGTGTCAGGGGCAAGACCAAGGGGGTGAGCCACCACGGCAGCTGGACCAGACGGCCGGCTCAGGGAAACAAGACAAGGCAAGACGAGTCATTAATTCAAAGAAACTTCATTAAGGAAGACTTCAGGTACAACAGGTGCAAAAAGTGAACACACAGAACATAAGACAAGGTGCGTGCAAGGGCACGCCGAGGTCCAAGACTTGTGGAACTCCTCAGGGTGCAACAGCAAGCGTGAACACACAGTTCATGAAACAGGGTGCGTGCAATGGCATGCCGAGGTCCAGGCATGGAACGTGCAGATGGTACACGGACATCGGACTCTGGACAACAGTCCACGATCAACCAGGACATCAGGGTATGTAGCTCAGAGGGTGATCGGCAGGATCCGGACATCAGAAGTTAGCCAGGGTTCCATGCAAGGAAACAAGAGAGTTAGTGACATGGTGCGTGTCAACGGACACGCCAGGATCAAGTTCACAGGACAGAGACCTGCGCATGCCAAGGGGCATGCCAGGTTCACAGGATGGTGGCCTGCGCACGCCAAGGGGCATGCCAGGGAGAGGCACAAGGTACGGTGGCATCGGAATCCAAATGCTGGCATCGATCGACAGGGTCCAGGTATCTGGTTACGGACATCAGCTACGGACATCAGGCCGCAGTCATCTAGGTCCGGACCTCTGGCAGCGGTCGGCAGGTTATGGAATCCGGCAGGCAAACTAGAGAACAGAGAAGAGCAAAAGGACACAAAGGCTTTGTGCAAGAGTAGCATGAAAAGGCACAGTGAGAGAGCCAGCATGAGTGCAAGGGAGCACAGAGAACACGGCTGGGGAGCACCGGCAGGTGGTACTGTCGATGGCAGTTGCAAGCGGGCATGACTAGAGGCGGCACCGCTGTGGGGCCACGCAGCCAGACCACTATAGCACTGGACGGGGCACGGCTGGGGCACACAGGCGAGCACTGCTAGAGGCGGCATGGCTGAGGCACACCAGGGAGGCACAGGCGACCAGGCACGTGCACGGAGGCACAGAGCCACAAGGCAGGGCTAGGCAAAGACACAGGACAGAGACACGTACAGCCAGTACGGCAAAGCCTAGTGCGAAAAGTGCAAGGGCGCACGAAACATCAGGGACAATACAAAGAACTAGGCAGAGACCTGCGCATGCAAAGAGCATGCCAGGGACAGGGACAGTCTAGCAGCGGAGTGTAGGCAGAAGCCCAGAGCCGTGCCAAGGAAGGACCTTGGGACTAGACAGAGCACAGAGCGAGGCCTGCATGTGTAGAGACACGCCAGGGAGAGGTTCAGAGCGGAGGCCTGCACGTGTAGAGACAAGCCAGGGAGAGGTTCAGAGCGGAGGCCTGCACGTGTAGAGACACGACAGGGACAGGTTCAGAGCGGAGGCCTGCACGTGTAAAGACACGACAGGGACAGGTTCAGAGCGGAGGCCTGCACGTGTAAAGACACGCCAGGGAGAGGTTCAGAGCGGAGGCCTGCACGTGTAAAGACACGCCAGGGAGAGGTTCAGAGCGGAGGCCTGCACGTGTAGAGACACGCCAGGGACAGGTTCAGAGCGGAGGCCTGCATGTGTAGAGACACGCCAGGGACAGGTTCAGAGCGGAGGCCTGCACGTGTAAGGACACGCCAGGAACAGAGACAGAGGCAGGGTACCTGAAGCCACAAAGCAGAGCAAGGCATCACACGAGGACAGAAACACGGAACAGAAGCAGAGCAAACAAGGACTACAAGGCAAAGCAAGGAAAAGCAGAGCAGGGACAAAATATGGCACGAAGGACAAACACAAGACATGGCACAAGACAAGGGACGGAATACGAGCACGGAGCGTGAGCAGAGACACACGACAGAGCAGAGTGCAAGGGCACAGAATAGAGGGAGCGCCCCACAGACCAAGCAGCCATGCAGGGACACCACACAATACTCAGGCCCAGAGCATAGGAAGGGGCGGCCTGATATAGGGCATAGCACCTCCTCTTCCAGGTCAGGATCAGGGAAGCACTTCCGGGTTCAGATCCACAGGATAACAGAGCGTAGTCACATGATCAGAGTTCCAGGCATGACGAGACAACTGCAGATCCAGTGCTGAAACCTAGACAGGTCACATGATCAGAGTTCTAGACATGACAAGATGATTGCCGAACCAGACAGTGCAGGATCCTAGGAAAGGTCACATGATCAGCATTTCAGACATGACAAGATGATTGCAGAACTAGACAGTGCAGGATCCAGGCAGGGACACATGATCAGGGACTCTAGACATGACGAGAAGATCACAGAAGACAGAGCAGAAACGCAGGCATCCTGCAGCTCAGACATGAGGTGAGTGTGCAACACTAGGGAACATGAAAGATAGCAGACAAGATATGCGCATGCACATCGCTCCAGGAGTTCTTGAGACAAAGCAGACATGGCAGACATAGCGGGCATGACAGTAATAAGCTGTGTTTTTTCTGTAGAGATGCCTCTCATATGAGTTCTGTCTGCCCTAAACGAGAGAAACATTTTGCACACACATTTGCTGTGGGTGGTGTTCAACCTAAGTTTCTTCTGGCAATTATTCTGATCAGCTCCCTGTCCACATTTTCCGCTAAGGCTTTTGTGGATTCAGGAGCGGCTCTGAACCTGATGGACTTGGATTTTGCTAAACGTTGTGGGTTTCCTATGACACTTCTGCCGATGCCTATCCCTTTGAGGGGTATTGATGCTACTCCTTTGGCGAAGAATAAACCTCAGTTTTGGACCCAGGTGGTAATGCGGGTCGCCCCAGACCATCAAGAAAATTGCAGATTTTTGGTGTTGCATAATTTGCATGATGCCATTGTTCTGGGATTTCCCTGGTTGCAAATCCACAATCCAGTTTTGGATTGGAAATCTGTGTCTGTGGTGAGTTGGGGTTGTCGGTGTACTCTTGGTGAAGCTCCTGTTTTCTCCACCTCTCCCCAGTCGCATGATGTTCCTGACTATTTGGCTGATTTTTATGATGTATTTAGTGAGAATAAGTCTGCGTCTTTGCCTCCTCATAGGAGTTATGACTGTGCAATTGAGTTGAGCCCTGGGTGTAAATTTCCCAAGGGTCGAATTTTCAATTTATCTGTACCCGAGCACGAGGCTATGCGATCTTATTTTAAGGAGTCATTGGAGAATGGTCATATTAGACCATCCACTTCACCCTTTCGTGTTGGTTTTTTTTTCGTGGCCAAGAAAGATGGTTCATTAAGGCCTTGTATTGACTATCATTCCCTCAACAAAATTACTGTTAAATATCAGTATCCGTTTCCCCTGATTTCTGATCTATTCTCCAGAGTTAAAGGTGCTTGCTGGTTTACCAAGCTTGACCTCAGGGGGGCGTATAATCTTATTCGCATTAAACATGGGGATGTATGGAAGATGGCATTTAATACTCCGGAGGGACATTTTGAGTACCTGGTGATGCCTTTTGGGCTCACTAATGCCCCTTTTGTCTTCCAGTGCTTCATGAATGATATTTTCCGGAACTTTGTGGTTAAATTTTTGATCATCTATTCGGATGATATTTTGATCTTTTCCAGGGATTGGGACTCTCATGTGGAACATGTTCGGACTGTGTTCCGGATTTTGAGGGAGAATTCCCCGTATGTTAAGGGATCGAAATGCCTTTTTGGTGTACAGAGGATTTTATTTTTGGGATTTATTTTGTCTCCGTCAACTATTGAAATGGACCCGGTCAAGGTACAGGCCATTTATGATTGGGTTCAGCCCACTTCTTTGAAGGCCCTCCAGAAGTTTTTGGGTTTTGCTAATTTTTATCGTAAATTTATAGGTAATTTTTCTGGTATCGCCAAACCATTAACTGATTTGACTAAGAAGGGTGCTGATGTGCTGAATTGGTCTCCAGAGGCTGTTTCTTCCTTTCAGGAGCTGAAGCGGAGGTTCACTTCTGATCCGGTTTTGCGGCAACCTGATGTCTCACTCCCGTTTCAGGTAGAGGTGGACGCTTCTGAGATTGGTGCAGGAGCTGTTTTGTCCCAAAAAGATCCAGTAACATCTAAAATGAATCCCTGAGCTTTCTTTTCCCGAAAGTTCTCCCCATCCGAACACAACTATGATGTGGGGAATCGGGAACTGTTAGCCATGAAATGGGCATTTGAGGAGTGGAGACATTGATTGGAGGAAGCTAAACATCAAGTCATGGTCCTTACTGACCACAAGAATTTGATTTACCTTGAGTCGGCCAAACGCTTGAATCCTAGACAGGCTAGGTGGGCCTTGTTTTTCACACGTTTTGATTTTGTGGTCTCTTTTCTTCCGTGCACTAAGAATGTCAAGGCAGACGCCCTCTCTAGGAGTTTCTTTGCTGATTCTCCTATTGTGACCAAGCCTGCTACCATCTTAGGTGAGGGGGTAGTTCTTTCTGCCATCTCGCTCGATTTGAGACGTGCTCTGGAAGAGTTTCAGGAGGACAAACATGAGCATTGTCCCATTGGAAAATTGTATGTTCCTGACCAGTGGAGGAAGAGAGAAATGTCTGAAGTTCATTGCTCCGCATTGGCTGGTCATCCAGGTATTTTTGGTACTAGAGATTTGGTGAGTTGGTCTTTTTGGTGGCCCGCCTTGTCTCGTGATGTCAGGAATTTTGTGCAGTCCTGTGGGACTTGCTCCCGGTCTAAACCTTGTTCTCGCTCTAGTGGGTTGTAGATGCCTTTGCCGGTGCCCAGGAGGCCATGGACCCATATTTCAATGGATTTTATTTCTGATATGCCTGTCTCTCAGAGAATGACTGTTATTTGGGTGATTTGTGATAGATTCTCTAAGATGGTCCATCTTGTACCACTACCTAAGTTGCCATCTTCCTCAGAGTTGGTGCCCTTGCTTTTGCAACAGGTGGTTCGCTTGCATGGAATTCCTGAGAACATTGTGTCTGACAGAGGAGTTCAGTTTGTTTCTAGATTTTGGAGGACTTTTTATTCCAAGCTGGGAATTAAGTTGTCCTTCTCCTCTGCGTTTCACCCTCAGACCAATGGGCAGACGGAGAGAACAAACCAGACTTTGGAGTCTTATTTGAGATGTTTTATTTCTGCTGATCAGGATGATTGGGTTTCATTTTTGCCCTTGGCTGAATTTGCTTTAAATAATAGAGCTAGTTCTGCCACTTTGATGTCACCTTTTTTTTGTAACTTTGGGTTTCATCCTCGATTCTCTTCAGGGCAGGTGGAGTCTTCTGCCTGCCCAGGTGTTGACACTGTGGTGGAGAGAATGCACCAGATCTGGGACCAAGATGTGGATAAGTTGTCTCTCTCCCAGGAAAAGGCCCTGAAGTTTTCCAACCGGCATAGGACCATTGGTCCCCGGTTTAAGGTGGGTGATATGGTTTGGTTGTCATCAAAGAATATCTCTATGAAGGTGGCTTCTCCAAAGTTTACACCTAGATTTATTGGACCTTACAAGATTTTGGAGATTCTTAATCCGGTCTCTTTTCGATTGGCTCTTCCTGTTACATTCAAGATCCATAACATGTTTCATAAGTCTCTGTTAAAGATGTTTGTTGAGCCAGTAGTTCCTGTGGTGGCACCTCCTGACCCTGTATTGGTTGAAGGTAATGTGGAATATGAGGTTGAGAAGATACAGTACTGGATTCTCGTCTGGCTAGACGGAGACTCCAGTATTTGGTTAAATGGAAGGGTTATGGCCAGGAGGATAATTCTTGGGTCCCTGCATCCTATATTCATGCCGAAAGATTGGTTCGTGCCTTTCATCGGGCCCATCCTGATCGCCCTGGTGGTGTGGATGAGGGTTCGGTGACCCCTCCTCAAGGGGGAGGTACTATTATGAGCTCATTTTCTCCTTCACCTTTGATGTCCGATGAACTCCCTCTGCTGGTGAAAGGAGGTAGTGAAATTGATTTGGATGGGATAAACCTGTCATCTGAACAGGTGGAGTGTGATTGGACATCTGGAATCTCTGAGTGGATATAAGGCTGCCGACGCCCTGCTGGGTTGCTGGTGATCCTCTCTGCTCTGAGCTCTGGCCTCCAGTTTAGTCCTGTCTACTAAAGCTAAGTTTTTGCTCTGCTATTGTTCCATGAGATTTTGTCTGGTTTACTTAGTGTTTGTGTTCAGCCAGCCCTGGTTGGGACTGGCTGAACTCCATTTTTGTCTCTGATCAGTTGATCTCTTTGCTCTGTTTTCAGAATATACCTGAGTGCTGATATAGTGATTTTGAAGTCTAGTGACTTCAGGGCTTTTTCTATCAGACGTGTTGGACATTATTTTTTGGCAGGGTTTTTGCGTGACTGCAGACAGTTGCTTTTCTTTCCTGTCCTATCTAGTTAGTGAGGGCCCCATCGTTTGCTCAGCCTGTCTTTCTGTCTGTGTTTGTGTTTTCATCTGTTTTCACCGTCAATACATGTTGGGCGCTGTCTATTGCTTTGGAGTCTGCTCTGGGGCAGTGTAGATTTCCCCTTTCTTTCTTTAGGTTTATTTAGTTCTCCGGCTGTGAACGAGGTGTCAAGGACCAACGTAGGAACACCCCACGTATAGAGTTGAGCGACTTTTGGTTTTTTAGGGTCGCGTTTCGTTTCGTGAAACCCGACTTTTCCAAAAGTCGGGTCGAGCAAGATCGTCCGATTATAGGGAAAAGTCGGGGTCGTCCCGAAACACGAAACCCAATGTAAGTCAATGGGGAATAAAAGTCGGCAGTGAGAGGAGGACAGGAAACACACCTACAGTGCCCATTTGAATGCCAAAAGCATCAATTATTCTTACTTAAGCTTGTCAACCTTAATTAACTTCATAATACAAGTTACGCACTGAAAAATGGGGGTTATTTGGCTAAAGTTTTGGGGGGGGGGAGGGCTGGCTGCAGGTTTTCATGTGCCCTGGGCGAAAGAGCGCCCCTTTAACACATACCACAACTCATCATGCTCCGATACGGCAGAGAAATAGCGGTATAGTACAATGAAAAATACCTCACTTTTTACATCTCATGACGAGGCCCATCTATTTCTCCATACAGAATCATTGGTCCCATATAATGTTTGAAACAGTATATGATGAGCTCCACATAATGCTACAGTATATGTTGGTCCCCATGGATGAAGCTCCACTGTCTTATGGGCCCAAATAATGCTCCAAACATAATGGGCCCCATTTCTAATGCTCTAGTGTATAATGGGCCCTGTAAATGCTGCTCCAGTGTCTGATGTCCACCTTTGGAATGTTCCAGTGTATGGTGGGCCCCATCTATCATTCTCCAGAGTATAGTGCTCCCCAAAAATTGCTGTCCCAACATTGAAAACAATCAAATAAGTCTCCTCGCTAGGGAATCCCTGTACTTGTCTGGACTCCTCGTCGTCCCCATCTTCCATCTCACTGCACAGTATTTCAACTTTGCAAGTGCTGTGATCCTGAGCAAGCAGGGGGGGCCCACTCGTTGGCGACGGCACTGGCACAGGGCCCCTGATAGTACGGTGGTGTGTCTGATGGCGGGTGGGCCGAACCTGCACTTTCATCTGCAGCTTCCTCTTTGTCACCGTGTAAGATGGAACTGTATATGGGAAGGGTAACCTGAGTTTCATCAGGGTCAGATTCAGGTCGTGTAGCGTGCAAGGGGAATGTAGTGGTCTGGGTCAATGTACCAGCAGATTCATCGAGCAGTGGCTGGGCATCAGTGCACTTGTGTCGCCCCCAGGAGTACGGTCACCACAGTGGCATTACCTTCTTCCTAGGGAGTGTGATGTCATGCTTGGGAGCAACGAAGGATCTGATTGGGCGGCGTTATTCCCACGAGTCATGACCCTCCAAACAGCGTTCATGAAGGCAAAGTGTTTGTTTTACGTGGGCAGTATGGTTGCAAAGCTGAACCTTAAAGGAATGTCCAGAAGGGCACCACCAGGAGTGGAGCCTACGGTTAAATTCGACTCCACCTGGGAAACCTCAACCATGCCAGCTACAGAACAGATGCACACATTGCAAGCTTAATTCCGTTAACGAACGAGACTCCTTCATGCCCCGCGGTCCGAGTCCGGCTTACTAGAGGGACACGTGAGGCTCTGGCACATGAGATTGGCCAACAACTGGTGTGTCATGCCCTTACATGTCCGTGGCTGCATGTGCGCTACACTGAAAAGGCCAGCGTTTGTCGCTTACAGGTGCAGATAACCCGCTGAACAAAGTTAGTGATGGGGATCACTGATTACAATTATTACCCGCGAACAATGATTTCCCAGTAAGTGCAGGTCAACCGCAGTTCCGGAATTAGGCCTAACCGTCATTCCTGAAAAAATGAAAAACTTACGTGTGCAAACCACAGGTGCTGTAGCTTGCTTAACAGCTCGCCAGCCGTTCTCACGCCCAGTATGGATTACACGTGATTGCACAAAGGTTAGAAAGGGTACCGTTTCCCCAGATAACATGTATGGATAGCGTACACATTCAAAATATATGTCTATACATCAGGAGGCAGGCTCAGACGGTGTTAGGCCCAGTATGGATTGCACGTGATTGCACAAAGGTTAGAAAGGGTACCGTATCCCCAGATAACATGTATGGATAGCGTACACATTCAAAATATATGTCTATACATCAGGAGGCAGGCTTAGACGGTGTTAGGCCCAGTATGGATTGCACGTGATTGCACAAAGGTTAGAAAGAGTACCGTTTCCCCGGATAACATGTATGGATAGCGTACACATTCAAAATATATGTCTATACATCAGGAGGCAGGCTCAGACGGTGTTAGGCCCAGTATGGATTGCACGTGATTGCACAAAGGTTAGAAAGGGTACCGTATCCCCAAATAACATGTATGGATAGCGTACACATTCAAAATATATGTCTATACATCAGGAGGCAGGCTCAGACGGTGTTAGGCCCAGTATGGATTGCACGTGATTGCACAAAGGTTAGAAAGGGTACCGTATCCCCAGATAACATGTATGGATAGCGTACACATTCAAAATATTTGTCTATACATCAGGAGGCAGGCTCAGACGGTGTTAGGCCCAGTATGGATTGCACGTGATTGCACAAAGGTTAGAAAGGGTACCGTTTCCCCGGATAACATGTATGGATAGCGTACACATTCAAAATATATGTCTATACATCAGGAGGCAGGCTCAGACGGTGTTAGGCCCAGTATGGATTGCACGTGATTGCACAAAGGTTAGAAAGGGTACCGTTTCCCCGGATAACATGTATGGATAGCGTACACATTCAAAATATATGTCTATATATCAGGAGGCAGGCTCAGACTGTGTTAGGCCCAGTATGGATTGCACGTGATTGCACAAAGGTTAGAAAGGGTACCGTATCCCCAGATAACATGTATGGATAGCGTACACATTCAAAATATATGTCTATACATCAGGAGGCAGGCTCAGACGGTGTTAGGCCCAGTATGGATTGCACGTGATTGCACAAAGGTTAGAAAGGGTACCGTTTCCCCGGATAACATGTATGGATAGCGAACACATTCAAAATATATGTCTATACATCAGGAGGCAGGCTCAGACGGTGTTAGGCCCAGTATGGATTGCACGTGATTGCACAAAGGTTAGAAAGGGTACCGTATCCCCAGATAACATGTATGGATAGCGTACACATTCAAAATATATGTCTATACATCAGGAGGCAGGCTCAGACGGTGTCAGGCACAGTATGGATTTGACGGCCCAGACTACACAGTGGAGGAGCAGGGAGAGGTAAAGATTGCAAATGCTGGGGCCCTGCCCAAGCAAGGGGGGCCCACTCGTGGGCGTCGGTACTGGCACTGGGCTCCTCATAGTACGGCGGTGTGTCTGACGGCGGGTGTGCACCACCACCGTCAGAGACACTTGATTGCACTATGAAGGACCCTGTGCCAGTGCCCGCGCCCAAGAGTCGGCCTACCCACCTGTCCAGGGCAACGGCACTCGCACGGTGTCGTGCGCTAGGTGGTGACCCCGGCCATGGGGGGGGAGGCAGCACAGTTAGGGAGTTTTAGAAAGTGGCATACGTTGATGTTGGACATTCAGCTGATGCAATAGGTGAAATAGGTCAAGTCCCAGGAAGAGGTGGACCAAAGCAAGCCATTTTTCTGTCACCCTATGTGTCATCAGGGGAAGGTGGGACAAAATCCTTGGAAACCCATGCGTGGTTCATTTTAATGAAGGTTAGATCATCCACATTTTGGGTTGACAGAAGGGTCCTTTTTTCTGTCAGGATTGATCCAGCTGCACTGAAGACTCTTTCCGATAGCACACTTGCAGCTGGGCAAGCGAGCTCCTGTAAGGCATATTGTGCCAATTCAGGCCAGGTGTCCAGTTTAGCGGCCCAATAGCCAAAGGGGAATGACCTGTGTGGGAGAACATCGATATGGGAGGAAAAGTAGTTTGTAACCATAGTTGACAACTGCTGTCTCCTGTCACTTTCCATCGATGCAGTATTACCAGTTGTGTGAGCGGTACTTGAAAAATCAGTCCACAACATTGTCATGAAACCCCTGTCTCCAACGCCACTTCTGCTGTGTGCACCACGAACACCTCTGCCAAGCTGCCCCCGGCCCGTACGGCTCGTGTGAGAACCATCACCGCTGCTGTGTGCTGGGAATGCCTCAAGCAACCGATTTACCAGAGTTGCTTGTTTATTAGCCAATATTAGGTCAAGGTTCTCCTGTGGCATGATGTTTTGTAATTTGCCTTTATAGCGTGGATCCAGGATGCTGGCCAACCAGTAGTCGTCATCGTTCATCATTTTGGCAATGCGGGGGTCCCTTTTTAGGATCTGCAAGGCATAATCTGACATGTGGGCCAATGTTCCCGGTGTCAATGAGGCACTGCGAGTGCTGGTTGGAGGAGCACTTTCTGGCAAATCCACATCCCTCCAGTCACGCACAAACCCTGTACCAGACCTTGCCACGCCAACATTTTCACTTGCCCCACGAGATGCATCCTCCTCCCCTAAGTAATCATCCCCATCATCCTCCTCCTCCTCCTCTTCTTCCTCCACCTCGTCCAGTAGAGGTCCCTGAGCAGACAATGGCTGAATGTCATCAAGGATTCCCTCCTCCTCTTCCTCCTCATCAACATTGGCTGCAGACGCCTGCTCCTTAAGGTGCGTCAAAGTTTGCATGAGCAGACGCATAAGTGGGATGCTCATGCTTAGGATGGCGTCGTCTGCGCTTACCAGCCGTGTGCATTCCTCAAAACACTGAAGGACTTTACAGAGGTCTTTCAGCTTCGACCACTGCACACCTGTCAACTCCATGTCTGCTCTCAAAGTGCCTGGCCTTGTATCCTCCCACAAATGCATTATGGCCTGCCTCTGCTCGCACAGCCGCTCCACCATGTGCAGGGTGGAGTTCCACCTTGATGCAATGTCGATAATGAGGCGGTGGTTGGGAAGGTGGAGCAATCGCTGCAGCTTCTGCATACGAACGGAGTGTACAGGCGACCGGCGGATGTGCGCGCACAGTCTTCGCACCTTCTGGAGCAGGGCTGTTAACTCCGGATAATTTTTGAGGAAGCACTGCACCACCAGGTTCAAGGTGTGAGCCAAGCAAGGTATATGGCTGAGTTTTGAAAGAGCTATGGCTGCCACAAAATTACGGCCGTTATCACTAACTACCTTGCCTGCCTCAAGATGTACACTGCCCAGCCATGACTCAGTTTGTAGCTTCAAGTACTCGGCCAGCACCTCGGCGGTGTGTCTGTTGCCCAAACACATCATCTGCAACACAGCCTGCTGACGCTTTCCACTAGCTGCTCGATAGGGGGACACATCGTGTGCAACAGTGGCAGCTGCAGATGGAGTGCTCGTACCACTGCGCTCTGTGGACGAGCTTTCGCTTCTGGAGGAGGAGGAGGGTCGAACGCCTACAGCCAACTGTTTCCTATATCGTGGGCTAGGCAGCACTGTCCCACCACCGCTGTCCCCTGTGGACCCTGCATCCACCACATTAACCCAGTGCGCAGTGATGGACACGTAACGGCCCTGGCCATGCCGACTGGACCATGCATCAGTTGTGAGGTGCACCTTTCCGCTCACTGACTGCTTGAGTGCATGGACAATGCGGTCTTTCACATGATGGTGGAGGGCTGGGATGGCTTTGCGAGAGAAGAAGTGGCGACTGGGTAGGTCATAGCGTGGTACTGCATAGGCCATGAGTTCACGGAAAGCTGTGCTTTCCACCAACCGAAAGGGCATCATCTCAAACGAGATTAGTTTGGCAATGTGGGCGTTCAAACCCAGTGTATAACAAAAAGACACGTCACTCCGATAATTAGATGAGGGGTGCTCAGAACAGGATACCAGTCCCAATAAATCATATAAGAAAAAAATCAGGCACTCCCGAATGCAAAAAATAGAAGTTCCTTTTTATTTTTCACAGCTTAATAATCCACATGATGTACATTCAATAACGTTTCGGTCTCTATAATGGACCTTCTTCAGACATGTGGAGCTGTGAGGATCGCCACGTGCAGAAAAACATGCTGCCATAATAACCCAGTGTACGCGGATGAGAGACTGAATACTTTCTTGACCTACTCATAGTGTCTGGGAGGGTGAGCTGGACTTGAGAGCTGCATATGGTGGAAGTAGCGGTGGACAGGGCGGACTGAGAGAGGGTTGATGATGGTGATGGAGTTGGTGTTCTTTCTGATGGCCTAGAATCAGTCTTTCGTTGATATAACAGTGGGATTCCCTGACTGCTGTGGCCTTGCAACAACACCTCAACATTTGCTGCTGTGCTAACCGGTGGGCTTACAGTGGGGGAAACAATGTAGCGTTGCTGACTACCTTCGTTGTGATCAGTTGCACATGTGGCACTTGAGGTTTAGTGTTGTGTCCACGCTTGCAAGTGCATGCTGGTTAAATGTCTAAGCATGCAACTGTTATTCAAATTTTTCAGATTTTTCCCTCGGCTAAAGGTCTTTGCGCACTTCTTACAGATAACCTTGGCCTGATCATGAGGATTTTGGTCAAAAAAGTGCCACACTGCACTCTTCCTACTTTGGCAGACATTTTGCGGCCTAGCACGCTGTGATCTTTTGACCCTCTGGACAAGCTGTCCAGCAACTCTTTTGATGTTTGGAACCTGTCTTTGGAGTGCTCCGGGCCTGCCAGATAACAGCTGTTGCGATGTCGATGTCTGCTGTGGATGCTCCTCATCTGAGCTATTGGAAGCAGCACTCTCTTCCCCCAATGGATGCCAATCTGGGTCAACAACTGGGTCATCCATCACCTCCTCTTCTATGTCATGTGCACCTTCCTCTGTGTCACCGTGTATGGTGGTATAGTGTGCGGGAAGGGGCACCTGAGTCTCATCAGGGTCAGAATCTGGCTCTGTACACTGCGAGGACAATGTAGTGCTCTGAGTGAATGTACCAGCAGAATCATCCATCAGCGGCTGTGCATCAGTGCACTCCATGTCATATTCATCTTGGCCTGGGTAATTCACCATTACACTTGATAATCCAGGCATGGTATGTGAAAACAGCTCCATGGCGTAATCAGTAGTATGGCCTGCGTCATCCTTCAATCTTGGTTGGGGTGAAGGACACAAGGAAAGGTGTGGTTCATGAACATGAGCCTCCAATGACGACTCAGTGCTTTTACTTTTTACAACTGAAGAAGAGGAGGCGATAGAGCTGGAGGCTGAGTCAGCAATGTAAGACAAAACTTTTTCCTGATGCTCTGGCTTTAAAAGCGGTTTGCCAACTCCTAGAAAACTAAGCGTTCGAGGCCTTATGTAGCCAGACGATGACGCAGGCTCAACACCTCCTGCATTTGGTCCTATTTTGCTCTTGCCACTACCATCAGATCCACCACCAACACCATCATTACCAGCTGCCAACCCCCGCCCAATTCCACGGCCTTTTCCACCAGCCTTCCTCATTTTTGGTAGAAATGTAGACAAAATCCAACAAACTATATAGTAATGTAAAACAAGGTACAAGGTGTCTATAGGACAGGGGAGATTTTGAATTTCTGCAGACACTTGTGGACACTGGACACTTTTGGATTGTGTGAGGCCCACTGATATCTGAGCGCTATGTCACAGGCTCGATGGCACAGCTGTGACAAAAGTGACGAGAGGATAAGGGAGATTTTGAATTTCTGCAGACACTTGTGGACACTGGACACTTTTGGATTGTGTGAGGGCCACTGATATCTGAGCGCTATGTCACAGGCTCGATGGCACAGCTGTGACAAAAGTGACGAGAGGATAAGGGAGATTTTGAATTTCTGCGCACACTTGTGGACACTGGACACTTTTGGATTGTGTGAGACCCAATGAATATCTGAGCGCTATGTGACAGGCTCGATGGCACAGCTGTGACCAAAGTGACTAGAGGATAAGGGAGATTTTGAATTTCTGCACACACTTGTGGACACTGGACACTTTTGGATTGTGTGAGGCCCAATGAATATCTGAGCGCTATGTGACAGGCTCGATGGCACAGCTGTGACCAAAGTGACTGGAGGATAAGGGAGATTTTGAATTTCTGCACACACTTGTGGACACTGGACACTTTTGGATTGTGTGAGGCCCAATGAATATCTGAGCGCTATGTGACAGGCTCGATGGCACAGCTGTGACCAAAGTGACTAGAGGATAAGGGAGATTTTGAATTTCTGCAGACACTTGTGGACACTGGACACTTTTGGCTTGTGTGAGGCCCACTGATATCTGAGCGCTATGTCACAGGCTCGATGGCACAGCTGTGACAAAAGTGACGAGAGGATAAGGGAGATTTTGAATTTCTGCACACACTTGTGGACACTGGACACTTTTGGATTGTGTGAGGGCCACTAATATCTGAGCGCTATGTCACAGGCTCGATGGCACAGCTGTGACAAAAGTGACGAGAGGATAAGGGAGATTTTGAATTTCTGCGCACACTTGTGGACACTGGACACTTTTGGATTGTGTGAGACCCAATGAATATCTGAGCGCTATGTGACAGGCTCGATGGCACAGCTGTGACCAAAGTGACCAGAGGATAAGGGAGATTTTGAATTTCTGCAGACACTTGTGGACACTGGACACTTTTGGATTGTGTGAGGCCCAATGAATATCTGAGCGCTATGTGACAGGCTCGATGGCACAGCTGTGACCAAAGTGACTAGAGGATAAGGGAGATTTTGAATTTCTGCACACACTTGTGGACACTGGACACTTTTGGATTGTGTGAGGCCCAATGAATATCTGAGCGCTATGTGACAGGCTCGATGGCACAGCTGTGACCAAAGTGACTGGAGGATAAGGGAGATTTTGAATTTCTGCACACACTTGTGGACACTGGACACTTTTGGATTGTGTGAGGCCCAATGAATATCTGAGCGCTATGTGACAGGCTCGATGGCACAGCTGTGACCAAAGTGACTAGAGGATAAGGGAGATTTTGAATTTCTGCACACACTTGTGGACACTGGACACTTTTGGATTGTGTGAGGCCCAATGAATATCTGAGCGCTATGTGACAGGCTCGATGGCACAGCTGTGACCAAAGTGACGAGAGGATAAGGGAGATTTTGAATTTCTGCAGACACTTGTGGACACTGGACACTTTTGGATTGTGTGAGGGCCACTGATATCTGAGCGCTATGTCACAGGCTCGATGGCACAGCTGTGACAAAAGTGACGAGAGGATAAGGGAGATTTTGAATTTCTGCACACACTTGTGGACACTGGACACTTTTGGATTGTGTGAGACCCAATGAATATCTGAGCGCTATGTGACAGGCTCGATGGCACAGCTGTGACCAAAGTGACTAGAGGATAAGGGAGATTTTGAATTTCTGCACACACTTGTGGACACTGGACACTTTTGGATTGTGTGAGGCCCAATGAATATCTGAGCGCTATGTGACAGGCTCGATGGCACAGCTGTGACCAAAGTGACTAGAGGATAAGGGAGATTTTGAATTTCTGCACACACTTGTGGACACTGGACACTTTTGGATTGTGTGAGGCCCAATGAATAACTGAGCGCTATGTGACAGGCTCGATGGCACAGCTGTGACCAAAGTGACTAGAGGATAAGGGAGATTTTGAATTTCTGCAGACACTTGTGGACATTGGACACTTTTGGATTGTGTGAGGGCCACTGATATCTGAGCGCTATGTCACAGGCTCGATGGCACAGCTGTGACAAAAGTGACTAGAGGATAAGGGAGATTGGATTGCTTTTAAGAAAGCAGTTTGCAGAGCAGTGGGTAAACAGCAATGCCAGCCTGTCAGGAAGCCTTAAAAGGCAGCCCAACAACCAACACCACTGATACACCACAATATAGCCTCCCCTTGCACTGCACACACAGTGACTGGTGTGTTGTGCAGGCCAAATCGCTAGCAGCAGAAGCAGTTTTTTTTTCTTCTCAGCAGGACAAAAAAAAAAAATTGGGATTGCTTTTAAAAAAGCAGTTTGCGGAGCAGTGGGTAAACAGCAATGCAGGAATGTCAGGAAGCCTTAGAAGGCAGCCCAACAACCAACACCACTGATACACCACTATATAGCCTCCCCTTGCACTGCACACACAGTGACTGGTGTGTTGTACAGGCCAAATCGCTAGTAGCAGAAGCAGTTTTTTTTTCTTCTCAGCAGGACAAAAAAAAAAAATTGGGATTGCTTTTAAAAAAGCAGTTTGCGGAGCAGTGGGTAAACAGCAATGCAGGAATGTCAGGAAGCCTTAGAAGGCAGCCCAACAACCAACACCACTGATACACCACTATATAGCCTCCCCTTGCACTGCACACACAGTGACTGGTGTGTTGTGCAGGCCAAATCGCTAGCAGCAGAAACAGTTTTTTTGTCTTCTTCCCTGCCTAACGCTCTCCCTACAGAATCAGCAGCAACCTCTCCATATACTGAGATCGGCAGAAGTAAGATGGCGGTCGGCGTGCACGCCCTTTTATACCCCCTGTGACGCCCACCAAAGCAAGCCAATCACTTGCATGCCCTTCTGAAAGATGGTGGTGACCCGTGCCTATGTCATCACATTGCCCACAGTGTCCGTGGATCCTGATTGGCTGAAAAAGAGCGCAAAACAAACTTTTGAAACGCGACTTTGGCGCGTAAGTCGCCGACCTCGTGGCCGACCTCATCCTAGGGTCGGGTTTCGTTTCATGAAACCCGACTTTGCCAAAAGTCGGCGACTTTTGACATTTTTTGACCCGTTTCGCTCAACTCTACCCACGGATACTGTTAGTTGTGAATAGGATCAAGGGTTTGCAATCCGCTAGCTACCAACCTCTCCGGTTTTCTGGACTTAGCTTGTATTTTTGTTTTTTCCTCCTCCGGTTACTCATTCATAACACCGACCCCTATAAAGGGACCGTTAGGAACAGGCCCAGGGTTTCGGGTGCCACGGCGGCCGGTACCAAGAGGGGCGGCTCGGAGAGACTGGAGTAGCACAGGTACGAGACTAAGAGCACAAGACAGAGTAAGACACAGGACCGAACTAGGATGACTGGAAACCAGTATGGACAGCAGGACGGAGCAAGGACACAGGACCAGAGTAGGACAACTGGAAGCAGGTACGGAAAGCAGGACGGAGCAAGGACACAGGACCGAAGTAGGACAACTGAAAGCAGGTATGGACAGCAGGATGGAGCAAGGACACAGGACCGGAGTAGGACAACAGGAAGCAGGTACAGACAGCAGGAAGGAGCAAGGACACAGGACCGGAGTAGGACAACTGGAAGCAGGTACAGACAGCAGGATGGAGCAAGGACACAGGACCGGAGTAGGACAACTGGAAGCAGGTACGGAAAGCAGGATGGAGCAGTGCTGCAGAGAGAGAGAGAGTGACAGGATAAGGCAGGTGACGGGAGTGGACTGACAGGGAGCCTAGCGTGCAGGGATTAACACAACAATCAGGCACCTCCATTTTGGGTAGGCGGCCTGAAATACCATGGGCAGGCCCCCATTAGTCCAGCGGTGCTACCGGGTCAGGGCACCGCCGGAGTATAAGAAGAGACAGGGAGAGCCGTCCGCGGCCTATGGCACATGCGCAAGGCCTGTAGTGACATCACAGTCCGTGGGCCAGTCAGAGGAGGATGCCACCGCCGATGGAGGGAGGAGAGAGGCTGCGGCACTGGAGCGGGTCGGTGAGTATGAGGGGCCGCGATGGGGGCTGTGACAGGGGCCGTGACAAATACTAATGTTTTAACTCAGGAAGAGTTCAGAAATCAATATTTTGTGGAATAACCATGATTTTTAAAAACAGCTTTCATATATCTTGGCATGCCTGCCACCAGTCTTTCACACTGATTCTGCCACAAAAATGTAAACAGTTCTTTGTTTGATGGCTTGTGACTATCCATCATCCTCTTGATTACATTCCAGAGGTTTTCAGGTCTGGAGAATGGGTTGCCCATGACAGGGTTTTGATGTGGTGGTCTCTTAATTTTTGCCAGAGCTGTTTATTATTTTTTAAAATTGCTGTAAACTCCTTTTTTTAAATGGGATCATTCTGTTTTTTAAGAACTTTTCTTACTGTGTGACATTTTTCAATATAGATTCTTCATCAATTGTTCCAGTGTTTGCACTATATGATGCATTTTTATAATTGGGTGTAATACTTTTGACTACTCATTTTTAACATAACATAATTAATATATTAAATAAAAACATAAATCCAATATTTCAACATTAATTCAATAGGAAGAAGCAGAATGTTGGCACTTGGCAGCTATAAAACTCTGACTGCACCACAAGGAAAGAAACTGGTTACCATTAATAAGACTCATAACAGAGCTGTCAAGCAAAATTCTATTTCAGTAGTTTGAAATGCCCAGCCAATGTCAAGCAATCTGGCAGTTAGTAGATTAATTTCAGCAGATAGAAATACTGTACTGTTGTGCTTTGTGCAAAACTTAATATTTGTGAGCACATTTAAATATCACATATGATTAAAAGAAATTTGAAATGCTTTAGGAAAAAAATACTACATTAGATTTTCGTTAAGTTCGCACTTTTTAATGTTTCACTTAATTAAATACACTACTCAAAAAATAAAAGGAACAGTACAATACCACAACATAAAAATGATCAATGTAAATCAAAGTTAATATCTCATGCAGGTCTGAATTTGGAATAATAATCAAAATCAAAGTGGAAAATCAAATTTCAGTGGAAATGCCTCAAGACAAAGAAATGATGCTCAAAAGTGTGTGTGGCTTCCACATGCCTGTATGAGCGCCCTACAAGGCCTGGTCATGCTCCTGAGAGATCTACTCCCAGGCCTGGATTAAATCATCAGTCAACTTCTGGACAGTCTGTGGTGCAATGTGGCGTTGGTGGATGGAAAAAGAAATAATGTCCGAGATTTGCTTGATTGGTTTCAGGCCTGAGGAACTCGAAAACCATCAATGCCTTCATCATGAAGGAACTGCTGATAAACTTCAGTCACATGAGGCCTTGCATTGTCATGCATCAGAATGAACCCCGGACCCACTGTACCTGCATATGGTCTCACAATGGATCTGAAGAGCTCATTCCGGTACTTAATGGCAGTCAGGGTATCTATGGCTAACACCTGGAGAGCTGTGTGGCCCTCTTATCAAATGTCTCCCCACACCATTACTGAGCCGCTTCCAAACCGGTCATGCTGAAGGATGTTGCAGCCAGCAGAATGTTCTCCGTGGAGTCAACAGACTCTATTAGGTCGGTCACATGTGCTCTGTGTGAACCTGCTCTCTTCCATGAAGAGCACAGGGCACCAATATCAAATCTGCCAATCTTGGTGTTTTCTGGCAAATGCCAATCGCCCTGCCTGCTGTTGGGCTGTAAGCCCAACACTATTTTTTTCAGCACTGTATACAAATCAAATTTACCTGAACTTTAGCCTGTGACTGTGGATGAAAAGTAATCCAGTCCTTGAATAGATAAAATCTATTAAGACACCTTGCTAGATAATTATGCAACATAGGGTACACTATCTGCAACAGCTTGTTTTATTTTAGCACATAGTAAGATTCACTCATAGCATCTTGTTTACTGGTGTGAAAATATAACATTGTTATCAAAACCATTTTATGAATAGAATACACTCTTGACTTTTATTAAAATGGAGCAATCGATTTGAATTTAAATCATTTTGCATTTCACAAAAATTTGGATTTGGTCAGAACTTGAACTTTTGAGAATTTTATTCTCTCAAATCAAGAAAATGGTGGATGGCCACTGTAAGACAGCGCTTACTGCTTGTGTTGGGGGACACATATTTGGCATCGGAATTAAGGCACACAGGTACATTTTTCCACTTAACCCCATTACCCCCAAGGGTGGTTTGCATGTTAATGACAGGGCCAATTTTTACAATTCTGACCTCTGTCCCTTTTTGAGGTAATAACTCTGGATCGCTTCCATGGATCCAGGTGATTCTGACCTTGTTTTCTTATGACATATTGTACTTCATGATAGTGGTAAATTTTCTTTGATATGACTTGCATTTATTTGTGTAAAAACAGAAATTTGGTGGAAATTTTGAAAATTTTTGCAATTTTCCAACTTTAATTTTCCATGCCCTTAAATCACAGAGATATGTCACACAAAATACTTAATATATAAAATTTCCCAAATGTCTATTATACATCAGCACAATTTTGTAACCAAAATTTTTTGTAGGAATTTATAAAGGTTAAAAGAAGACCAGCGATTTCTCATTTTTACAATACCATATTTTTTTAGGGACCACATCACATTTCAAGTCACTTTGACGGGTCTATAGAAAATACCCAAAAGTGACACTATTCTAAAAACTGAACCCCTCAAGGTGCTCAAAACCACTTTCAGGAAGTTTATTAACCCTTCTGGTGCCTCACAGGAATTTTTTGGAATATTTAAAAAAAATGAACATTTAACTTTTATTCACAAAAAATTTACTTCAAATCCAATTTGTTTTATTTTTTCCAAGGGTAACAGCAGAAATTGGACCCCAAAAGTTGTACAATTTGTCCTGAGTATGCTAATAACCCATATATACAGGTAAACCACTGTTTGGGGGCATGTCAGAGCTCGGAAGGGAAGGAGCGCATTTGACTTTTCAGTGCAAAATTGGCTGGAATTGAGATTGGACGACATGTCACATTTGGAGAGCCCCTGATGTGCCTAAACAGTGGAAACCCCCCACAAGTGACACCATTTTGGAAAGTAGACCCCCCTAAAGAACTTTTCTAGATGTGTGGTGAGCACTTTGAGCTCCCAAGTGCTTCACAGAATTTTATAATGTAGAGCCGTAAAAATTAAAAATCATATTTTTTTCACAAAAATGATTTTTTTGCCCCCAATTTTTTATTTTCCAAGGGTAACAGGAGAAATTGGACCCCAGAGGTTGTTGTGCAATTTGTCCTGAGTATGCTGATACCCCATATTTGGGGGTAAACCACTGTTTGGGCATATGGCAGAGCTCAGTAGGGAAGGAGTGCTGTTTGATTTTTCAATGCAAAATTGGCTGGAATTGAGATCAGATGCCATGTTGCGTTTGGAGAGCCCCTGATGTGCCTAAACAGTGGAAAACCCCCAATTCTAACTCAAACCCTAACCCCAACACACCTCTAACTCTAATCCCAGCCCTAACCATAACCCTAACTACAAACCTAACCCTAACATACACAAAATCAGCTAGGGTGTAAGATTCTTACTGCCATACAAAAAAACCTTCAGGGGTTATCATCATTAGCTTGGAGGATTCCCTACTTAACAAAACATAACCTTTATTCAGTCATTAAAACCTGAGACAACGCAATACACACAATAGCATACAAAATAGTGCTCATGCAGATCAGTGCTCATTAAAAAATGGTTTTGTGTCACCAATGATAACGGACATAGAAGTCCCAGCCTGTTTTCAGATGTATCCTGCTGGGTACTGGATCCAAGTGAGAGGAATGGAGAGCATAGCGGGAGAGGGATATGAGTGTGAAATATTTCCCTACGCTCCGTGTCATGCCAAGGTTTTGCTCCTGTCTTCACAAGGACAGGCCCCAAGTGGACCCTATACTGATACCCCCAACATTAACCGTAATCCTATCTTTAGCCCCAACACTAACCCTAACTTTAGCCCCAACTCTAACCCTATCTTTAGCCCCAACCCTAACCCTAGCTTTAGCCCCAACTGTAACCCTAACTATAGCCCCAACCCTAACCCTGACTTTAGCCTCAACTCTAACTTTAGCCCCAACCCTAACACTAACTTTAGCGCTAAGCCTAACCCTAAAGGGAAAATAGAAATTAATCCACTTTTTTATTCTATTATTTTTCCCAAATTAAGGGGGTGATAAAGGGGGTTTTGATTTATTATTTATAGTGGGTTCTTATAGCTGGTTTTTATGTTTGGCAGCTGTCACACACTAAAAGACTCTTTTTATTGCAAAAAACAGTTTTTGCATCACCACATTTTAAGAGCTATAATTTTTTCATATTTTGGCCCACAGAGTCATATCGGGTCTTGTTTTTTGCGGGACAAGTTGATGTTTTTATTGGTACCATTTTCGGGCACATGATTTTTTTGATCACTTTTATTTCCAATTTTTGGGAGGCATAGTGAACAAAAACCAGTAATTCATTAATTTCTTTTGGGGGGGCATTTATACGGTTCCACATGTGGTAAAATTGATAAAGCAGTTTTATTCTTCGGGTTAGTACGATAACAGCGATACCTCATTTATATCTTTTTTATGTTTGGCGCTTTTATACATTAAAAACTATTTTATATCAAAAATTATTTTTGCATGGCTTTATTCTGAGAGCTATAACTTTTTTATTTTTCCAGTGATGGAGCTATATGGTGGCTTGTTTTTTGTGGGACAAGATGACATTTTCAGCGGTACCACGTTTATTTATATCCGTCTTTTTGATCGCATGTTATTCCACTTTTTGTTCGGCGGTATGAAGGTAAATCATTGTTTTTTGCCTTTTTTATGGTATTTACTAAAGGGGTTGATTAGTGGGACAGTTTAATAGGTCGAGTTGTTACGGACACAGCAATACTAAATATGTGTACTTTTATTGCTTAGATTTTTTAATTCAAATGTTTATTTATTGATTAAATAAATATTGATTTTTTTATTATTATTTGTTGTTATTTTTTAAAATATTTTTACAATTATTTAAAAAAAAAATTAATTTAATTTTTACTTTTACAATTTGTCGCACTATGGGACACTCATTTGGTGCATGCGGATCGCTTCTATAGCATGCAGATCTGCATGCTATAGAAGCTGTCAGTGCTGCAGTTTCTATTACATTGACCTGCGAGACTGCGAGACTTCCTGGTCATCACTGTGCATGACAGGAAGTCTCTCAGGTCTGGAGACCTGGATGTCGTCATAACGACATCGGATCTCCATTGCAGCGACCGCAACCTCGCGTCATGCCGTGATGTCTCTGATCCAAAGGCAGAGGGGCTGTTAGCCCCTGTGCCGGCTCTGGAATGCTGCAATCAGGTTTGATTGCTGTGTTCCAGGGGTTAAAGTACTGGGAGAGGTCCGTGACCGCTCCTGGCACTCAGTGCAGGTGTCAGCTGTGAGAATCAGCTGACACCCAGCCATGATCAGCCTTGCTCCCCCCGAGAGCGTGGCTGATCGCCCATAATAATAATAATAATAAATTTTATTTCTATAGCGCCGACATAGTCCGCAGCACTTTACATTTCGGAGGGGATTTGTACAGACAATAGACATTACAGCATAACAATAATCACATAGATTATAACAAATACCAAGAGGAATGAGGGCCATGGTGTACTATCCCGTTCATGGGCAGTAAGTCCCACGGCACATGGTCAGGATAGTACGTCCAATGGCAAAAAGGGGTTAAACCGTCTAATTTGCTTTATTCAGGCCTCATAAACTGCTGTAGGCCATGTTACACGTCACAGACCTCAGTCCATAGCACTTCATAACATACAGCTCTAATTCGCAGTCCCTAAACACGTCGGACTTCTTTGCCCAGATACCTTGGGTGACCGCACGCCGAACAGTTCATTAACCCCTTTACTGTCAAGGGTGGTTTGCATGTTATTGACCAGGTCAATTTTTACAATTCTGATCACTGTCCCTTTATGAGGTACTGTAATAACTCTGGAATGCTTCAATGGATCTTGGCGATTCTGAGATTGCTTTTTCGTGATATATTGTACTTCACGCTAGTGGTAAAATTTCTTCGATATGACTTGCGTTTATTTATGAAAAAAGGAAATATTGTGAAAATTTTGAAAATTTTGCAATTTTCAAATTCTGAATTTTTATGCTCTTAAAACAGAGAAATATGTCACACAAAATAGTTAATATATAACATTTCACACATGTCTATTTTACATCAGCACAATTTTGGAAACAATTTTTTTTGCTAGGAAGTTATAAGGGTTAAAAGTTGACCAGCGATTTCTCATTTTTACAACAAAATTTACAAAACCATTTTTTTTAGGGACTACTTCACATTTGAAGTCACTTTGAGGGGTCTATATAGCAGAAAATACCCAAAAGTGACACAATTTTAAAAACTGCACCACTCAAGTTGATCAACACTACATTCAAGAAGTTTATAAACCCTTCTCAGGTGTTTCATAGGAGCAGAAGCAACTTGGAAGGAAAAAATGAACACTTAACTTTTTAGTCACCAAAATGACCTTTTAGCAACAATTTTTTTATTTTCACAAGGGTAAACGGAGAAAATGAACATAAAAAGTTGTGCAATTTCTCCTGAGTATGCCGATACCCCATATGTGGGGGAAAACCACTGCTTGGGTGCACATCAGGGCTTGGAAGAGAAAGAGTGCCGTTTGACTTTTTCAAACCAAAATTGGCTGGAATGGAGATCAGATGCCATGTCACATTTGGTGAGCCCCTGATGTGCCTAAACAGAGGAAACCCCTCACAAAAGACCCTATTTTGGAAACTAGACCCCCTAAGGAACTTATCTAGATGTGTGGTGAGCACGTTGAACCCCCATGTGCTTCACAGAAGTTTATAACGTAGAGCCGTAAAAATAAAACGTCATATTTTTCCACAAAAATGATTTTTCGCCCCCAATTTTTTATATTCCTTAGAGTAACAGAAGAAATTGGACCCCAAAAGTTATTGTGCAAATTGTCTTTAGTACGCTGATACTCCAACCCCATGTGGGGGTAAACCACTGTTTAGGCATATGGCAGAGCTCAGAAGGGAAGGAGAGACAGATTTACCGTTATGGTTTGCAGGTGCCATGACCCACTGGGAGAGCCCATGAGCCCACCTCTCAATGAATTCATCTAGCAGTGCAGTGATCATATTGACACCGTGGGTGTGTCATAGAATTTTAGACCATTGGGCAGTGAGGATAAAATAACTACATTTTTACAACCAAAATTTTGTTTTAGCCAAAGATTTTACATTTTAACACAAAAAGTGGGTAAAAATGGCAGTAATATTTGTCCCACAATTTCTACTTAATGTGGCAATACCCCATTTGTGGCTGTACAGTGCTACTTAGCCATGCGGAGAGACTCGGGAGGAATGGAGCGCTATTTGCCTATTCAAATCAATGAGTCTGTGCATGTCAGTGTGTTTCCACGGACTGTGTGTCTGTGGGCAAAGCACTCTGACATATCCGTTTTTTAGTGTCAGCACGGGCTATAAAACGTGCAGCACACCTATATACACATAACACACATTGATGTCATCCATGTGACATGCATCGGCACTGAAGATTCAGAATAGGAAAAATGTGGTCAGACAATCCGAGCTGCAAATCACTAAAAACTCGGATTATTAATACAGTGGTCTTTATTCTACGCATTTAAGAGTCTCACAGAACTCCTTCCTCAGGTAAAAAATGCCTGAGGAAGGAGTTCTGTGAGACTCTGAAACGCGTAGAATAAAGACCAATGTATTAATAATCCGAGTTTTTAGTGATTTGCAGCGTGGATTGTCTGACCACATTTTTCCTATTCTAAATCTTCTATGTTGGTCCTTTGTGGATCTGTGGTTCTGCAGCAGAAAATCCTCCATTGCCCGTTACAAAACTCCATTTGGTGAGTGTATTACTTGCAATTGTTATCTGCACACCGGATAATGCACTATTGCGCTATTTCTCTTTTACAGAAATCTTAATGCATCGGCACTGGGGATGAAGCATTACAGTCAGTGCTATTCCCTGGCCCTGGGTGCTGAATACGGCTCTCATCATTCTTCCCTGCTCTGCCGGAGATCTGCATGAGCAGGGGAAAATTATGAGAGTTACATTTGCGTAATAAAAGAGACAGCAGGCAGCGGCAGATGGGACTACTACTCCCATCAGCCTACTCCTGCTGCTGCTACTAACAGTGACATCAGGAGCAGCGGGTGGGAGTATTCATCTGCTGCTCCTGCGCTGTAAATAAATACAGTAATTAAAAAACAAATTGTTGTCGGTTCCCCCCTATTTTTGATAACCAGCCAGGAAAAACTCACAGCTGGGGGCTGCAACCCTCAGCTGTCAGCTTCAGCAAGGCTGGTTATCAAGAACAGAGGGGTCCCCACAGTTTTTTTTAATTTATTTAAATAAATAATTAAAAAAAACAACACAGGGTCCCCCCTATTACAAAAAGGGCCACTCCATAAAGGACAGGATGGACCGCAGCCATTTTATCCCGAACAGTGTGAACAGTTCCACATGGTTGGGCACCCAACCTAAAGGGTGCTTCAGGTGTGGTAGCTGTAAATACTGTTCATCAATTGCAAAAGGGAAAGAATTTTGCAGCAATGTCACAGGAAAAGTGTACTCCATTCATCACTTTATCAACTGTAGATCAGTAGGAATTGTGTACAAGTTTACGTGTATGTGTGGCCTGGAATATGTCAGTAAGACAAAGAGAGAGCTTAGAGTTAGGATAGGAGAACATCACAGAGATACCATCAACAAGTGTGATACCCCAGTAGCTAACCACATCAACCAGGTCCATAATGGAGATGTTAAGGCTGTCAGTTTCATGGGTATTGAGAGGGTCCCAAAAAATCAAAGGGGAGGTGATTGGGATAAGCACATCCTCCAAAGAGAAACTTTCTGGATCTTCTGCCTACAAACAGTGCACCCCAAGGGACTCAACAAAATTCTTACCTATTCTTCCTTCTTGTAGGGAGAAAATAATAGGGGCTTTTAATCTAGGGAGAGACGCCGTTGAGTGGGGGAGCCACTTGCGCAGGTTCTTAGGGTGCCAACCTCCGCGTTAGGCAGGGAACAGATAGTGAGGGGTTAATAGGGATAGATTTAGTGTGCACCCTTTTCTATCCTTCCATTAACTTTAAGAAGATCCGTGGTGTCCCTTCATAAACATGCAATAACATCCCATCTGATGTTCAGGTTTGACATTTATGAATATTTTTTTATGTGTGGAAGCTACCATAGGTACGTCTAATTTGACATTTTTCCATTTTTGATATGATGTACAATGACTTGGGTATGGAAGTGGCTGCAAAATGTCCATTTTAGGGTTAACTCAGCATTGCCGATTAGCTCGGATTATTTTTTCTATCTTTGACCCCCGCAAATTTGTTTAACAGTGACATGGAGACTTATTGGGAGTCATGTTTTCTGATTACTGAGGCCTAATATATACAGATTTATGCAAAACTGCTGGATGTATTGGCCCGGTATAATATAGCATCAGGTTGTCATGGACACCCTCAGATCACGTGAGCGGTGTTATGATGATGCTCTATCCCGGTGACCGGATGTGACGCCACTGGCTGTAGACCAAGCCCAGGAAGGGGGGCATGCGGCTAGATGAGGAAGCATTACATGGGAGAAACCGGAAGTGTCGCACCCGGTGTCTGCAAACGGCATGTTGCCGCAATGTGTCTGTACACATATAAGGCGAGTAAAGGAGGAATCTGCGCGCGATGTCTCACAAATGAATGTCACCACTTCCCTGATGAGTCCTAATAAGATGAAACGTATTGGGAGATGCAGTGTGGGGTAAAGGCCATCTAGATAAACATGAGCAGGAGGATATGCTTAGGCTGGGGGCCCCCTTTACATAAGTGCATACGCAGGCATCGATGTATAGGACCACCATTCCTGAGATAAGTACAATTATATATTTATGGCTCACCATGAGAGTATTATAAATACAGTATGAAGGGGGAATGTGATATATCCCGATTTACTGTGCTCCATAGGTGTTATATATGTTACATTGACTTATAATAATGAGACACTAACCATAATGATCCTATACTGAGCATCAGGAACATATTTAAATCGCCTTATTTTTTGAAGAGCCACATTGTGTTGATTGTAATGATCTATGGTGGAAGCTGGATTTATCCAACAGGCATACCTGTTATGAATGGGTCACAGAGGAGAAAAAAAACAAAACAAGCTAAGCCACAGAAAACCAGAGAAGTTGGTAACTATGCAGATTGCAGATCCCTGATCTTACCACACAACTAGCAGTAGCCGTGGAGCGTGCCTACGATGTTCCTAGATGCCTCATCACGGCCGGAGGACTACATAAGCCTAAAGCAAGAAAAGGGAAAACTAACTGCCCCAGAGCAGACCCCAAAGGAATAGATAGCCCCCACACATGTATTGATGGTGAAACAAGAGGAAGGCACAAACACAGGCAGGAAAATAGGCTGAGCAAATGATGGGGCCCAAACTAACTAGATAGGAAAGGAAAGGCAAGTCACTGTCTGCAACCTGCAAAAAACCCTACAAAAATAATGTCCAACACTTCTGATAGCAAAATTAACCCTGAAGTCACTAGACTTCTCCCACTATATCAGCACTCTGGAATATTCTGAGACAGAGCAAAAAGAGACCGAACTAGTAAGGGACAAAAAGCCAATTGGCAAAATACTGATAAATAAGAGTGGAAATTCAGCTCAGCCCCCAGCCGGGGCTGGCAGACCACACAAAAAACTGAATAGTCCAACAAAATCAAGTGTGAACATTAGCAGAAAAACTTAGCTTTAGATGACTGGAACAGAGCTGAAAACCAAGAGCTTACAAGCCAGAAGGAATCACCAGCAACTGAATAGGGTGTCGGCTGTCTTAAATCCAATCTGAGAATCCTGAGATCCAATCATCATCCTCATTCTCAGGTGGCAGATCTCCACCGATCAAACCAGCCGCAACACCTCGCTTCACCACCAGAGGGAGTCCAGAAGGGGAACTTAACAACTGGTGAGAATGAGCTCACAACACATACCATTGAGTTTTCAAAATGAATTTGTTTGACCTAACAAAGCTGTGATAATGTGTATATGCGATACCTGAATTGATTGACAGGACACACTAGGACACAGCTGGTTCTATGAGTTATTTTCTGGTCCTTCATTAAGAAAAATTATAAGGCTGTGTAGCACAGGTTGCTATTTTATTTGCACAACTGCACGGGCACTTTTTGGTACTTTTTTGGCACTTTACAGTTTTTTAATATGTGAATAAAAGTTAAGTTTTAATAATATTCATACCAATTTGCTACAGACTCCCCCATTTTTGACAACCAGCATTGCTAAAGCTCACAGCTGGGGACTAATATTCTCATGCTGGTAAGGGGCCATGGATATTGACCCCGCCAGCCTAAAAATAGCAGCCTGCAGCTGCCCAAAAAAGGCACATCTATTGTATGCGTCAATTCTGGTGCTTTGCCCAGCTCTTCCTACTTGTCCTGTAGCGGTGGCAAGTGTGGTTCATGTTTGTGGGGTTGATGTCGCCTTTATATTTTCAGGTGACATCTGTTGTGAGCTCATTTTCAGGTTTGCCTCTGGCTTCTGGTGAGGGTTATGGAGCTGGCTGTGCTGACAGAGGAGTAGTGAGTTCTCTATCTGGACTCCCTCTGTTGGTGAAGGGAGGAAATGAAGCTGATCTAAATGGCAGAGACCGGCCACCTGAGGAAGAGGATTGTGATTGGACATCAGGAATTTCTGATTGGATTTAAGGCAGCCGACTCCCTAGTTTCTTGCTGGTGATTTCTCCTGACTGTGGCTTCTGGTTTCTAGTTTGGTTCCTGCCTTCTTAAAGCTAAGTTTTCTCTGCTATTGTTCATATGAGTTTTCATCTGGTTTACATAGTTTTTGTGTTCCGCCAGCCCTGGCTGGGACTGGGCTGAATCCCCATTTTGTCTCTGATCAGTTGATCTCTTTTGATCTGTCTTCAGAATATACCTGAGTGCTGATATAGGGAATTGAAGTCTAGCGACTTCAGGGCCTTCTTCTATCAGACGTGTTGGACATTTTTTGGCAGGGTTTTTTTAGCGTGATTGCAGACAGCAGCTTTTCTTTCCTGTCCTTGCTAGTTAGTGAGGGCCCCATCGTTTGCTCAGCCTATCTTTCTATCTATGTTTGTGTTTTCATCTTGTTTCACCGACAATACATGTTGGGGGCTGTCTATTGCTTTGGGGTCTGCTCTGGGGCAGTTTACATTTTCCCTTTCTTTCTTTAGGCTTATTTAGTTCTCCGGCCGTGACAAAGCGTCTAGGACCACCGTAGGCATGCTCCACGGCTACTGCTAGTTGTGTGGATAGGATCAGGGGTCTGCAATCCGCTAGTTACCAACCTCTGGTTTTCTGGGCTTAGCTTGCTTTTTGTTTTTTCCTCCTCGGTGAGTCATTCATAACAGAATCACCAGCCATACCGCAGATTTAGGGTACTCAAAAGCAGGAGAGAATTGTAAAAAAAAAAGTGTCAGAATTTTTTTTTTATATGTATATTTTCTCCTCTTTTTCTCTGGGGCCATAGGAGGATTCTTTTTTTTCTTTCTCCTTGATGGAGATTAAGCAATTGTCTGATCGTGTGGAGCAGCTTGCTGCTGAAATGCGGGGAATTTCCGCCTATCTCACTCATTCACATGCTGTTGAACCAAAGATCCCTACTCCTGATGTGTGTTTTGGGGATCGGTCTAAATTTTTGAATTTTAAGAATAATTGTAAATTATTTCTTGCCTTGAAGCCTAACTCATCGGGGAGCTCTGCGCAACAGGTTAAAATTGTCATCTCCTTGATGCGCGGCTATCCCCAGGATTGGGCGTTTTCTTTGACACCTGAGGAACCTGTTTTGACTAATGTGGATGCATTTTTTCAAGCCTTGGGGTTGTTATATGATGAACCTAATGCTATTGATCAAGCTGAGAGAGCCCTATTGGCATTGAACCAGGGTCAGGATCCTGCAGAGTTATACTGTCAGAAATTCCGAAAGTGGGTGGTCCTTACTACATTGGCAGCTCTCTTTCGGAAGGGTTTGTTTGAAACTTTAAAAGATACTATGGTGGGATTTCCTGTTCCCTCTGGTCTTGACGATTCTATGTCATTAGCCATTCAAGTTGATCGGCGTTTACGTGAACGCAAGACTATACGGGAGGCGCTGTCGCCTTTTGAACAAATGTCTGAACCTATGCAATTTGATAGAGTTTTGTCTAGGGCGCAACGTCAGGAGTTTAGAAGGCGTAATAAGCTGTGTTTTTTCTGTGGAGATGCCTCTCATGTTATTTCTGTCTGCCCTAAACTAGAGAAACGTTTTGCACACACATTTGCTGTGGGTGGTGTACAACCTAAGTTTCTTTTGGCAATTACTCTGATCTGATCCTTATCCACATTTTCCGCGAAGGCTTTTGTGGATTCAGGAGCGGCCTTGAATCTGATGGACTTGGATTTTGCTAAACGTTGTGGTTTTCCTATGACACCTCTGCGGACGCCTATTCCTTTGAGGGGTATTGATGCTACTCCTATGGCGAGGAATAAACCTCAGTTTTGAACCCAGGTGATAATGCAGGTCGCCCCAGACCACCAAGAAAATTGCAGATTTTTGGTGCTGCATAATTTACATGATACCATTGTTCTGAGTTTTCCCGGGTTGCAAATCCATAATCCGGTTTTGGATTGGAAATCTGTGTCTGTGGTGAGTTGGGGTTGTCGGTGTGCTCTTGGCGACACTCCTGTTTTCTCCAGCTCTCCCCAGTCGCATGATGTTCCTGACTATTTGGCTGATTTTTATGATGTATGTAGTGAGAGCAAGTCTGCGTCTTTGCCTCCTCATAGGAGTTATGACTGTGCAATTGAGTTGAGACCTGGGTGTAAATTTCCCAAGGGTCGACTTTTCAATTTATCTGTACCCGAACACGAGGCTATGTGATCTTATATTAAGGAGTCGTTGGAGAAGGGTCATATTAGACCATCCTCTTCGCCCTTAGGTGCTGGGGGGTTTTTCGTGGCCAAGAAAGATGGTTCATTAAGGCCTTGTATTGACTATCGTTCCCTCAACAAAATTACGGTTAAATATCAGTATCCGTTACCCCTGATTTCTGTTTTATTCTCCAGAGTTAAAGGTGCTTGCTGGTTTACTAACCTTGACCTCAGGGGGGCGTATAATCTTATTTGCATCAAGCATGGGGATGAATGGAAGATGGCGTTTAATACTCCAGAGGGACATTTTGAGTACCTGGTGATGCCTTTTGGGCTCACTAATACCCCTTCTGTCTTCCAATCCTTCATGAATTATATTTTCCGGGACTTTGTGGATAAGTTTTTGATCATCTATCTGGATGATATTTTGATCTTTTCCAGGGATTGGGATTCTCATGTGGAACATGCTCGGACTGTGTTCCGGATTTTGAGAGTGAATTCCTTGTATGTTAAGGGATCGAAGTGTCTTTTTGGCGTACAGAGGATTTCATTTTTGGGATTTATTTTGTCTCCGTCAACTATTGAAATGGACCCGGCCAAGGTACAGGCCATTTATGATTGGGTTCAACACACTTCTTTGAAGGCTCTCCAGAAGTTTTTGGGTTTTGTTAATTTTTATCGTAAATTTATAGCTAATTTTTCTGGTATTGCTAAACCACTGACTGATTTAACTTACAAGGGTGCTGATGTGCTGAATTGGTCTTCAGAGGCTGTTTCGGCCTTTCAGGAGATGAAGCGGAGGTTCACTTCTGCTCCGGTTTTGCGGCAACCTGATGTCTCACTTCCTTTTCAGGTGGAGGTAGACGCTTCAGAGATTGGTTCAGGAGCTGTTTTGTCCCCAAAAGATCCGGTGATGTCTAAAATGAATCCCTGTGCCTTCTTTTCCCGAAAGTTCTCCCCATCTGAACGCAACTATGATGTGGGGAATCGGGAATTGTTAGCCATGAAATGGGCATTTGAGAAGTGGAGACTTTGGTTGTAGGGAGCTAGACATCAAGTTGTGGTCCTCACTGACCACAAGAATTTGATTTACCTTGAGTCGGCCAAACGCTTGAATCCTAGACAGGCTAGGTGGGCCTTGTTTTTTACACGTTTTGATTTTGTGATCTCCTTTCTTCCAGGCACTAAGAATGTTAAGGCAGATGCCCTTTCTAGGAGTTTATTTGCTGATTCTCCTATTGTGACCAAGCCTACTACCATGCTAGGTGAGGGGGTAGTTCTTTCTGCCATTTCGCCCGATTTGAGATGTGCCCTGGAAGAATTCCAGGAGGACAAACCTGAGCGTTGTCCTATGGGAAAATTGTATGTTCCTGACCAGTGGAGGAAGAGAGTGATGTCTGAAGTTCATTGCTCCGCATTGGCTGGTCATCCAGGTATTTTTGGTACCAGAGATTGGGTGAGTCGGTCTTTTTGGTGGCCTGCCTTATCTCGTGATGTCAGGAATTTTGTGCAGTCCTGTGGGACTTGTTCCCGGTCTAAACCCTGTTCTCGCTATTGTGGGTTGTTGATGCCCTTGCCGGTGCCTAAGAGGCCATGGACCCATATTTCAATGGATTTTATTTATCTTCCTGTCTCTCAGAGAATGACTGTTATCTGGGTGATTTGTGATAGATTCTCTAAGATGGTCCATCTTGTACCACTCCCAAAGTTGCCATCTTCCTCAGAGTTGGTACCCTTGTTTTCACAACAGGTGGTTCGGTTGCATGGGATTCCTGAGAACATTGTATCGGACAGAGGAGTTCAGTTTGTTTCGAGATTCAGGAAAGCCTTTTGTTCCAAGCTGGGAATTCAGTTGTCCTTCTCCTCTGCGTTTCACCCTCAGACCAATGGGCAGACAGAGAGAACAAACCAGACTTTGGAGTCCTATTTGAGATGTTTTATGTCTGCTGATCAGGATGATTGGGTTTCATTTTTGCCCTTGGCCGAATTCGCTTTAAATAATAGAGCTAGTTCTGCCACCTTGATGCCCCCCTTTTTCTGTAACTTTGGGTTTCATCCTCGATTTTCTTCAGGGGAAGTGGAATCTTCAGCCTGCCCAGGTGTTGACACTGTGGTAGTGAGAATGCAGCAGATTTGGGACCAAGTAGTGGATAAGTTGTGTCTCTCCCAGGAAAAGGCCCAGTGGTTTTCTAACCGGCATAGGACCATTGGTCTCCAGTTTAAAGTGGGTGATATGGTTTGGTTGTCATCAAAGAATATCTCTATGAAGGTGGCTTCTCCAAAGTTCAAGCCAAGATTTATTGGACCTTACAAGATTTTGGAGATTCTCAATCCAGTTTCTTTTCGATTGGCTCTTCCTGTTACGTTTAAGATCCATAACGTGTTTCATAGGTCGCTGTTGAAGAGATATGATGAGCCAGTAGTTCCTATGGTGGCACCTCCTGACCCTGTATTGGTTAAAGGTAATGTGGAATATGAGGTAGAGAGAATACTGGATTCTCGTCTGGCTATACGGAGACTCCAGTATTTGGTCAAGTGGAAGGGTTATGGCCAGGAGGACAATTCTTGGGTCTCTGCCTCTGATATTCATGCCGATAGATTGGTTCGTGCTTTTCATCGGGCCCATCCTGATCAGCCCGGTGGCGTGGATGAGGGTTCGGTGACCCCTCTTCAAGGGGGGGTACTGTTGTGAGCTCATTTTCGGGTTTGCCTCTGGCTTCTGGTGAGGGTTATGGAGCTGGCTGTGCTGACAGAGGAGTAGTGAGTTCTCTATCTGGACTCCCTCTGTTGGCGAAGGGAGGTAATGAAGCTGATCTAAATGGCAGAGACCGATCACCTGAGGAAGAGGACTGTGATTGAACATCAGGAATTTCTGATTGGATTTAAGGCAGCCGACTCCCTAGTTTTTTGCTGATGATTTCTCCTGACTGTGGCTTCTGGTTTCCAGTTTGGTTCCTGCCTTCTTAAAGCTAAGTTTTCTCTGCTATTGTTCATATGAGTTTTCGTCTGGTTTACATAGTTTTTGTGTTCCGCCAGCCCTAGCGGGGACTGGGCTGAATCCCCATTTTGTCTCTGATCAGTTGATCTCTTTTGCTCTGTCTTCATAATATGCCTGAGTGCTGATATAGGGAATTGAAGTCTAGCGACTTCAGGGCCTTCTTCTATCAGACGTGTTGGACATTTTTTGGCAGGGTTTTTTTGCGTGATTGCAGACAGCAGCTTTTCTTTC
Organism: Dendrobates tinctorius; assembly: GCF_039654945.1. NCBI lineage: Eukaryota > Metazoa > Chordata > Amphibia > Anura > Dendrobatidae > Dendrobates > Dendrobates tinctorius. The sequence goes on from NW_027361699.1 coordinate 12,349,975, forward strand.
CTGTCCTTTCTAGTTAGTGAGGGCCCCATCGTTTGCTCAGCCTATCTTTCTATCTTTGTTTGTGTTTTCATCTTGTTTCACCAGCAATACATGTTGGGGGCTGTCTATTGCTTTGGGGTCTGCTCTGGGGCAGTTTACATTTTCCCTTTCTTTCTTTAGGCTTATTTAGTTCTCCGGCCGTGACAAAGCGTCTAGGACCACCGTAGGCACGCTCCACGGCAGGTCTGAAGGGCCAAACAATTATGACGAAGCTATGCCTACTAGCATAGAGGTTGTAAGGTGACATTAAGCCCAGTTAATAATGGAGAGGCGACAATAAGGGCCAAACAATTATGACGAAGCTATGCCTACTAGCATAGAGGTTGTAAGGTGACATTAAGCCCAGTTAATAATGGAGAGGCGACAATAAGACGCCTATCCATTATTAATCTTATGGTTTGAATGGGTTAAAAAACCACATACATAAGAATAAAGTATTTTAATGAAATAAAATATCACACAGTTTTTCATATTTTTATAGCACGCCTAATCCATGTGACGCCCTCATTCTCCTGTAAAAAAAAAGTTAAATAATAAACCAACTGTATACTCCCTGTCCGACGCAGTCCAATTAATAACGATTGTCCATGACAATCTCCCCTATAGAACAGTGACATCAGGTGATGTTGCTGCTTTATAGGGCCTCTCAGTGATGGACTGACATGAGATAATTCCTTTCTCTCACTTTACGGCAATGCTGCATGGGAATTTTCTCAAACAGCATTGCCGGTGAGAGAATGAACTTAAGTGACCTCTCTCTCCCGGCAGCGCCAGAGGGATATACATCACTGAGGATTACCTCCTCTGTCAGTTCATCGTGGAGGCCATGCAGAGCATTGACATCACCCGATGTCAGTTTTCTACACGGAAGATCGTTGTGGGACACTCATTAATAATTGGACTACGGCGGAAAGGTAAGTATAGGTTGGTTTATTATTTTATTTTTAGTAAAGGAGACAAGGGCGTCGGGGAATTAGGTGTATATGGTGTGTATGTACTGTATGTTATGTGTTGTATGTTATGTGTATGTTCTGTATGTTATATGTACTGTATGTTCTGCATGTTTTTTGGTTTTTTTTACTACTGATCACTGCCATTGTCTGATGGGCCTACTTTGCCATCAGCGGCAATGCTGTCACTGTGAGCATTCATTGCCAGATGGGAGCAGTAGTCCCATCAGACAATGGATGCCTACACAGACATGCACACACACAGATCCACACACACACACACAAACACACAGTGCCCCGCACACACCATACATGCACATAGTCACTGCCAACACACTATACACGCACACAGTCACCGCCTACACACTTCCCTCCTCCCAATCTGCAACGTTTCATCTGCAGCAAAACCGCTGATCTTTTTTAGATCTGCGGTTTTGCTGTGGAAATGCCTGACTTAATGCAAGTCAATGCGTGCAGAAGCGCTGCAGATCCACACAAAGAATTGACATGCTGCAGAAAATAAAATGCTCTGAGTCCGCACATTTTTTTCCGCAGTATGTGCACAGCAAATTTTTTTTCCATAGGTTAACATTGTTTTGATACACACTTGCAGATTTATAGCGAATCCGCAGTGGAAAATCTGCTAAGGATCCGGAATAAATCTGCAATGTGTGCACATACCCTTAGACACCACTGTCAATCCTCCATGCTGTTTTTTTAATTATTTAAATAAATAATTGTTAAAAAACGACTTGAGATCTTCCAGATTTCTAACAACCAACCTTGCCAAAGCAGACAGCTGGGGGCTGGTATTCTCAGGTTGGTAAGGGGCCACTAATACCAACTCCCCAGCCTAAAAACAGCATGTCACAGCCGCCCAGAAAAGGTGAATCTATTAGATGCAACAATTCTGGCACTTTAACCGGCTCTTCCCACTTGCCCTGTAATGGTGGCAAGTGGGGTTCATATTTGTGGGGTTGATGTCACCTTTGTGTTATCCGGTGACGTCAAGCCCAGGGACTAGTAATGGAGGGGAGTCTAAAAGGCACCTATCCATTACTAATACTATTATTATATGGTAAATAAAGCCACAGCAAGAATATAATCCATTAATTGAAAGAATGGCAGACTCCTTTAATGAATCTAAATTAAACCATACTCAGTCATCACCCATTCCACTGAAGCCATCATCTCCTGCAATAAAGCAAAAATAAAAAACAATATCCTTCACCTCTCCTCCGTTCTGTCCCATGCCATAATCCATGTCTGGATATAAACAGTTTTCAACCTGGACGATGCCAAGATGCGATCGTCCAGGCTGAGAAACACTGGTGGCAGCATCAGTGACTAGCGGTGACATCATGGAGATTACAACCGGTCACTGAGGCTACGTTCTTGGTGAGGTCACAGCTAGGACAGTGAGAAAGTCTTACAGTGCAGCACTGAGCTTAGAGTGGTGAGCGCAATGAGATCAATAGAAGCAGCAGCAGCAGGTGATGAGAAAGATCTCACTTCACATCACTTGTTGTTGAGCAGTGCAAATGGCCGCAGGCACCGGGATAGAATAACACACTCAAAGCTCGGTGCACTTGATCAAAATACAGGGCAGAGCAGGCAAATGAAGGAGGCAGGTGTTGTGGTGCTGGCCAGGGGGCTGGCCCACTAGAGGATTTTCCAGTTTCTAGGTGGGCCAGTCTGACCCTGCCTAAGACATATGGCTCCCACCAAAACTACCCCACAAACCAGGCTTCCAAAGCCAAATTGCGTCCCTCTAGTTTGAGCCTGCAGTGTGACAAAATTTGAGTTGTAACATTACATTACATTGTTGTAACAGGGAAAACTTAATAATTTCAGGGTGTATGTCTCCAGAAAAACTAGCTGGACACAAGATATTGAGCATTAAAATGACATATTTGCAATTTTCACTCTACAATGTCCACTGACTTGAAAACACCTATTGGGTAAAAATGCAATAGACATAGGTGAATTCCCATAGACGTATAGTTTCCAAAATGCTTTCTTTACTACTAAATTAATTTCTTGATAGGCTCTGTTTATCACTTATGGGGGTCTGATGTTCTTGAACTTCAAAAGCTTTGTAAATTGCATCTGCAAATTTATGAGTGGCATGATGTATGTCAGGATCCTGTCAGCGCCGGCGTGCAGCCTCCGCTGAGCAGGGACTCACCCGCACTGTAGGGGTACCGGGGTCAGGTACAGCCAGAAAGAACCGATGCACAGGACCTGTGGATGCTGAAGTTTAGCAAGCAGACACGGAACCTACGGTCATGTGACTGCAAGGGGGCGGGGCTTAGCGTCCTGCTTAGTGAGATGGAAAGACACTATACAGAATTACTTAGAGTCAGGCAAAACGGGGTTCATACACAGAAATAGCAGTAACGTACCAGGGATGAGACAGAACGGATAGTCAGGGCCAAGCAGAAGTCAAAACCAAACGGACATAGAAGGTACCAAGCAGAATCCAAAACAATATCCAGAGCACAGACCGAGTCATACACAGATAATCAAGCAACCAGAACACAGCACAAACACACTCAGGGGTCACCACACTATGCCAGGGGCAAAAGTATAACTGACAGGGATGGGAGCGTCCTGAGGCTATAAGAAGCCTCTCCCAGAACCAGGGAGAGACCACAATCATAGCCCCAGGTGTGCAGGTAAGCCTGCACCGGGATCACAACCTTTAACCCCAGAAATGCCAGTCATCAGCACTGGTTCCAGCGAGTCAAACCTGCACTGAGATCATGACAATGTGTAATCTCTTTTACGGAAATAAAAAAAGTCAAAGTTTGAAAACTACAAGGTTTTCTAACTTTTCATTAAATTTGAGATATTTTAATGAATAAATCCAAACTATATCAACCTAAAATCACAATTAACTTCAAGAAAATGTGTCACAAAAATATCACATTCATTGGGATCATTGGGAAGTCATTATTACATAAAGTGATATGTCAGGTTTGAAGAATCTGGATTCAGCACAAAGGTTGAAAACAGACAGTGGCGGGAAGAGTTTAATATTATATATAATATTCTTAATTACATTGAGCTACACTGCATAACATACAATAAAGTTTTATAAAAAAAAATAATCTTTTGCTCTTTATGTACTTGCGGTTTCATAGCATGAACAATTTCCCACAAGGTAGTTAACTGTTATCATTAATTAGAGACTAGAAATGCTGTAATTGATAAGGATTTCCATTACTAATCCTTTCTAAATTGCATGTAGTCTTTTAATATCCTGCTACAATTAAATATATGTACTGCAGTTCTTTTGTGCATGTTTAATCTAAAATCAATATATACCCTTGAATTTGAATGAACACATGTTAAACAGAGACAGTTGTATAATTGTACTCAGAAAGAAAAATCGCTATATGCGTGTAACTAGAAAGAGTTAGCCTGCTTAAAATAATTTTTAAAGCTGTAGACAAATTTCTGCAGTCACTCTGTGTGACTGAAGGGTCCCTTGTATGCCAAGCATAAGTGGATGGCCACCTGTCTGCAATATATTGCTGACTAATTTCTCCTCCAATGTCAATGTTTTGCAGTCACTTTATGGGAAGATTGCTAAAATGTGACAGTGAGCAATGTGCACACTTTCACTATTCCTCTATATTCCCAGTGTAAGTGGGCAGCCACATGACCACTAATATGTTAAGTGCCTAGCTGCGATCACATGACATCTAGATTCTTCTGTCAATGGTGTATTCTAAATGGCAATCAGTAGTCACATAGACAGCTGAAATTTGTCTAGAGCCTGGAAAATCTCTTTAACGCACTTGTATTATTGTCTTTGTATTAATTAGGCCTCAGGGCTATATTTCACACGAAAGTTTGTTACATTAGTTTGTAATGTCCTTGCACTGATTATTTGGGATTGTTTAGTTTAGTTTAGTTTCAGGCTCATTAGAATGTATCCCTGCCCTTATTTTAGCTGGCTTCAGAAAGAATGAGTGAGAGTAGCGCTTTCATTTTTTTATCCAGATATTCCATATGGGAGTAAATCATCTGTCTAATTTTCAAGCTCTTGTAGCTCACTTTTTGTTTTTAGATCTGTTGCTTGATTTGTATGAACAACAGAAAGGACATTATACATAAGGGAATTTTTAATGTGCCGGAGAATTGTCTAGAATGGTGTTACGCTACTTTCATATCAATTAGGAATCATGTTTCAATTGATTGTAGCCAACTGCATCATTGCATATAATAGAAAAAAAAGGACACCAATGTATCAGAATAAATAAGTTGAGGCAGCGATATATAGCCCATAGAAAAAAGAAATGTGACAGCTTTGAAATCCATTAAATGAGCAAATACTCAAGATGGTGCAAATTACAGAGTCTCATCCTTCTGCTGACTCACTGGGATTAGAGCTGCTTCTATGGCCGACTATTCCCACCAGTGGCCCCCCGCTTTTGGCTGGCCTCCTCAGAGAGGAGGTAATGACAAGCTTAAGAAGCTAACCAAGAGCAGTGAGGTATGTGGCCAGGTGACCTGATTGTCCCAACCTGGATTCTTCAAGACGTGTCTGTGAGTTCAGTGTTAGTCAATGAAGTAGATCTGTGTTCTTCCAACTGGAGCCATGGTCGCCTAAGGTGACATCCTGTAGAGTCTCTTGGAACAGAGAAAAAAATCTCCTTATATAGTTTACAACTGTCCTTCAAACCAACATCCAGAGGTCAAGAGAAAGATGTGGTAAGTTTAACTCAAATTGTTTTATTATTTATAGTTTATCCTTCATTGTTTGCCAATCAACAAACTGCTGATATGTTGATTACATAATGTAGCAGGCCATGCAAACATCATCGTTCTGCCTTCTTCAACATATGACGCTGTGTGGATTCCAGCATATGGCTAAACCTTTCATCCACTCCCAGAAACAAGACTGTATGGGTGCTTAAGTCTATTATTTATTGGGTTGATATGGACAACAATAGGAGATGATATCAGAGATTGTTGAACACAGTTATGGATGATTCAGCTAAAAACTGTAAGAAACAGATAGTGCAGCATGTCAGTACTGGTAGACAATATGCAATACATCAGTACTGGCAGGTAATCACAGCAATACAGGGTGCTATCACAACAGTAGCAATGTTACAGGATGCTGTTATATCAGTAGCATGCATTATATAGGAGCTGAGCAATATAACATTCACAGCAGTAAAAGAGAAAGAAATATCTAACACAACTCATGGTTGCCCACTTTGCATTCACTGACCAGAGGATGCATATCACTAACATGCAGTGAAATAGCATTACAGAAGCTGAACATGCATTGCAAACATCATGGGGGCTGCATTATGGCTGCTAACACAGATGCATAACACATAATTGCATTAACCATACTGGAATCTGCTTGTTATAACCAGTGGTTTTGCAGAGAGCTGAGCTCATGTGAGCTACTCAGATGACTGGCTGAAAATGGTTACATGTTTTTGACCAGGGAAGGAAGAAGGGCGGTTCTGAACAGTTAACCATTTAGGGAAACAGAAGATTCCAAACACATGAATAAGAAAGAGAAGGGCAACTTATGACACCTACTGGTAATAGCTGGAACAGCACTTAAAAATATCTTGCTGCACAGAATAGGCAGAACAATCATTGTTCAGTGACCCTGTATCTCAATAGCACAATAAACTATAGGAGCTGATATAGAAGTTAAATAACAACTTTTCATCCATTTACATATATTAATTCAACCTACAGGAAGAGTCAATGCTTCCGACAACAGTTTACAATTCTGGTACTACTTAATTTACATCTGGCATAATTAGGAAAAAATGCTGTGTCATCACATTCCTCCCCCTTCTTAATTAGCCCTGAAGACTGCTGGATCCTGTAGTGGATTGCTGTTGATGGAGCTTCCAGATGTGATAGGCTTCCGGTCATCCTTCTGTACTTGTCAGGACAGTACATAGACATTTCCATAATCTTTGCCCATTTTATAGCAGACAGAAAAATTATAGGACAGTAAGACCAGACTTCATCTGTGTAAACATCCAATGTCCCCCACTTGACTGAGTACAGCGTCCAATCCAGTATCCGATGCGTTTCTTTGGACAATGAACCAGCGATGGAAGTCAAGGGCAGTCATGACTGGGCTTTGGGCTAGCTGGGTTTTCAAGTGAAGGAATGCGGAATCATTTTTTAGGGTTCAGATGAGATTGAGGGCATATTGATTGGTAATAAGGTCAGTGAGGGGCTTTGCTACTGTACTGTATTAGGGATAAACTTTTGATAATAGTTTGCGGTCCATAGGAATGAGTGGACCTGTTTATAGCTGGCTGAGCGAGGCCACTGGTTAATGGCTTCTACTTTTGCAGGTTCATGACGAATGCACCCACTTCCCTTCTGATGTCCCAACTATAGTACCTTGGCCATCCCTATCTAACACTTATCGCGTTGGATGGTAAGCTGTGCTTTTGCTACCTTCTGCAGCACCTAGCACATGTGCTGAGGATGCTCTTTCCAGGTTTCACTGAAGAAAGTGATGTCATCCAGGTTGGTCTGGGCATACCTCTGACATCCCTCTGGTAACTGGTCCACCATCCCTTGGAAAGTAGCCTGGGCTTTCTTCATCCCAAATCCCAAATGACATGCTGGTAAATTCACACAGGCCAAAAGGGTTGATGAATGCAGACTTCTCTTGAGCTTCTTTTGAGAGTGGGATCTGCCAGTATCCCTTGCTCAAGTTGATGATAGAGAAGAACTGAGATCAGCCTAATCTTTCTAGTAGTTCATCCAGCCAAAACATGGGGTAGGCGTCTGTAATGGTGACCTCATTGAGTCATCTATAGTCCACACAGGAGCCAGTACTCTTGTCTTTCTTGGGCACCAACACAACACTGGCTGCCTATGGGCTATGGGAAGGAACAATGACCTTCATATTCAACCTTTCATCCACCTTAGCCTTCATCATGCCAACAATGGAGGTATCACCCAGTAGGCGGATTGTCTGAGCGGAGTGGCTACCCCTTTGTTGACATGATGCTGGACCAAGGGGGTTCAACCAGACCGACTCGTGAACAGGGAGCCATATGTTCCAAGCAGTTTTATTAACTGCTGCTTCTGTGATGGACCAAGCCAATGGGACATCCGTTATCCCTATTACTCTTTTGACTTACGGGATTTGGTTCATATCTGGGTCATCTAAATGGGGCAACAAATTGCTAAGTTGGCAACTTCCCTTTCCTTATAAGATTTTAGCCTGTTTACATGATAAGTTCACAAACACCTGCTCAAACCAAGGCCACAATGTAGTCAATCTCCCTGCATTTCTTGGTGTTGGTGTATGGACCCACCCACAAGGCTTGCAGCTTGTTTTTGTGGAGCGCCTGCCAGGGCAGTGGGGATACTCGGAACAGGGTCGCTTCTTAAAGGGGCAGTATCACAGTGACAGGGACCCGGTCCATGGCCCTGGGCATCCAATAAAAGGGGTGTATTTACAAAGGAATGAAAAATAAAGAGTTTTTGTATTTAGTTCATGATGCCTCCCGTGGTATCTGATCAACAGTGACCAGCGCTGCAGTGCAGATCTGCTGGGACTGATGGTGATGCAGCAGAGTTGGTAGAGCTCCCCACAGGTAGAGCTTTGTCCCAGGGCAGGTGAAAGAGGTTGAGGAATAGATGGTGATGTAGTGTGGACCAAGGGATGTAGCAGTGCTGAGAAGGTGACGCAGGAAAAATTCAAAGGACCCAAGAGAGTGAAGTTTCCTTTACCTTTTATGGTGCTTTGTAGGTACAGTCCAGGGCTCAAGTTGCAATTTGTACAGGAGTCGGTCAGCTTGGAAGCAATTTGGGAATCTATCTATACAGGTGGGTTGTGAGGTCTCCTTTCTAGCTCTATTCTGAAGTACTTGCGGTTGTGAACTCCACTCAAGTTCCTCTTTCTGTCTGTTACTTAGAACTCCTAATAGCATCTCTGGCTCACACGTTGCTGCTGTGTAGTCAAGTCTATGTTAGGAACAGAGGATCTGCAGCCTCTTATCCTCCGGATTCTGTTGTGGGACCTTTAGCATCCACACAGCCTCGGACTCCGGCGTCCGGTTTCTGGCACTTGAACTTGGAGATGAGCTCTGCTTTAGCTCCAATCTCCAGCTCCTTTCCCCACATCCCCTCTCTTTCCTGTCCACACTCTAACTCCCTCCTCCTGAGCAGAGAGAGCAGCTCCTCTCAAGTTGGGTTTAGAACTCACTCTGTTGGCCTGGAGCAGGAAATATGTTGTATGTTGGAACTACCTGATAAAGAGACCCTTTGTAACGCCAGTGTGTTTGTACTTTGCTTCCCTGGCGTTACTCTGCATGTCTCTGCATTAACCCTTTGCTCCTCTACTCCTAACTAGCAGGGATACTGTTGTCTGTTACTGTTATGGATGCTGCTCAGTTCCCTGCCTCGCTGCATATCCGTACATGCGTGTGTGGCTCCGCTGCTCTGCATGACCACCTGCCGCTGTGGAAAACTATCTGTGGATTAAAAGGTCCTATGCACTGTGTGAGGCTTACCATGTGTGTTCAGGATTGCAGCACACCAGGTGTCTTTTGCAAAGCTGATTTGTGTTTGGCTTTGCTTAGGGTATGCGTGGCCACACCGCCTCTGCTTTTATGAGGAATGGGTGTGTGCTACAATTGCTGCTCCAGCCTATCACAGTGGGGCAGCTGCTTTATAAAAGTTCCCTGCCTGATGGGGCGTTGCCAGAGCTTCGCATTGAGTTCCTGAACCTAGCCATGTGAGTTTGTGTGTTCAGCTCCTGCTCTGATTCTGATCAGTTCTGGGGGAGCTGTTGCTCTTTGTCCCTGTGTGAACTGTGTCTTGTTTCTCCACCTGCTCTGGGGGCAGAAATACCCAGATCATCCTTCCTGGAGGCTGCATATCCAGGCCCATCCATGTTGTGTCTTATTTCCTGAATCTGCTCCTTTACCTGACCCTGTCTGAACTGTGTCTTGTATCTCAGCCTGCTCTGGGGGCAAAATACCCAGATCATCCTTCCTGGAGGCTGTATATCCAGGCCCATCCATGTTGTGTCTTGTATCCTGAATCCTGGATCTGCTCCTTTACCTGACCCTGTCTGAACTGTGTCCTCTGTGTGATGTTCCTGAGGTCCCTTCATGTCTTGAACCCTGTGCCCAGTGACAGTGACTCTTTTCTATCTGACTTGCTGTGATTTAACCTGGGTTCATCTTGGAAGTAGGAGTCCGGGGTATCCACTGAGTTTCTGCTACTCTGTGCTCAGCTGGTTATTCGGTGCAATTCCCTGCCGGTTCCAGTCCAACCCGGCGGGGTTTGCACCAGACCACTTTGGTTCCTTTCTAGGTCGCTGCCAGATGTCCAGAGCCTGATGACCGTGGCCTCTCATCTGGAGCCTGATAACCACGGCCTGATGTCTGGTGTCTGACGACGTCTTCCAGATGTGCTGTGGCTGATGTCCTCCGAAAGATGTCCGGATCCTATGCTTCCCTGCCTGATGTCTGGAGCCTGCCGATCACTGCTAGTGGTCCGGAGCCTGATGACTGTGGCCTGATGTCCGGAGCTGATGTCTGCAGCCTGATGTCCGGAGCTTGTCAATCGCTGCCAGATGTCCAGAGTCCGATGCCAGTGTGCTGATGCTCTATCTGGGATCCGAGTCCTGATGTCCTTATGTCCTGCCTGGTGTCCTGATGATCTGCCAGGTGTCCTGATGTCATGCCTGATGTCCTGATGTCCAGTCCATGTTCCTGATGTCCAGTCCATATTCCTGATGTCCAGTTCGTATTCCTGATGTCCAGTCCGTGCTCCTGATGTCCAGTCCGTGTTCCTGATGTCCAGTCCGTGTTCCTCATGCCCTGCCTGTGTCCCGATGTTCCGTCCAATGCCCTGAGGTCCACCCAGTGATGCCGTCCTTCTGGGATCGGTGTCTGATATTCTCCTGCTGAGCCTGTGCTACGCCTGAGGCCTGAGAGAGAAGCATCCTAGTATGCCCATGCCAGAGGATCCTGACTGCATCAACCCATGATGACTCCTGCCATCGTCTGACGCCTGTCCTGGGTGTGTGTCTGATGTACTCCTGCTGAGCCAGTGCTATGCCTGAGGCATGAGAGATAGGCCGTCCTGATATGCCCATGCCAGATGACTCTGGACTGCATCAACCCGTGATGACCCCTGCTATCGTCTGAAGTCTGTCTGAGGTCGGTGTCTAATGTTCTCCTGCTCAGCCTGTGCTACGCCTGAGGCCTGAGAGAGACGCTGCCCTAGAATGCCCGTGCCAGACAACCCTGGACTGCATCAACCTGTGATGTCCTCCTGCCTTTGTCTGTTATCTTGAGACGTGTACCCTTCCCTGATGTGCGGAACCGGGAGCCTTGCATAACTGTTTCATTTATGTACCATATTTCAATTGAAGTAAACTTTATGTCTATACCTGAAGTTGTGCAGTGTCATGTCGCTACCCTTCCCTATTCCGGGTAGGCCCGGGTCCCCCCTGTGGTCAAGTGGGTCTACATTCTGTCCCCACCTGGGACACTCGCCCCACGTCGGCGTGGTCTATCGATGTGGAAGTGCCAGCTGGGTGGCGTCTGCAGTCATAGTCGCGACACCCTTTCACTGCTTCCAGGCATCACTCTCCCTTAGAGAGAGGTAAAGTCACTGTGGCAACCATACTCCTGGGGGCACCACATTGGCGTACTGATGCTAATAATAGAGCCTTCTGTCCACATTTAAATTCTCGGATTCTGGCAGCATGGTTGTAACACCGTTGTTGCCTTTCCTGAGCTACTTCTAAATTCCCATGGGTTAAGGCCATAAGGTATCTCACCTTCTCCTTAAACGTTTGGACATACTCCAGAATGGGAACCTCTTCTCTTTTACTAGCTCCAACGGCCCTCGTACTTACATCATACAGCACTGCCAAACAGCAATTCAAAAGGAGAGAACGGGTAGAATCTTATGGTGAACAGGAGCTGCTGCATGTTTTTCTCCCAGTCTCCCCCCTCAGACTCCACATACTGGCTAATGAGCTGCTTGAGCATTCTTTGAAATGCTCACACAACCTGTTAATTTTTTGGTGTTAGGGGGTGGTACACATAGGGATGACCCCACGTTACTCGCAGAGGGTCTGAATCAGCTCACTTTGGAATTGGGTCCCCTGGTCAGTCAATACCTCCTGTGGAAACCCTACTAGACAAAAATGTCCATTAGAGCTTGAGCCACGTGCTCCGCTTCTATGCATGACACGGCAATGGCCTCTGGGTAGCGGGAGGCAAAGTCAACCAGGATGAGGATGAACGTTAGGGAGCGTTAAGGGGCCCACTAAATTGATGGCAACCCTCTGGAATGGTTTACCTATTAAAGGCATGGACTGGAGCTGGGCATGACAGGGTGCTCTCCCCATCCATTGATACAGGAAAAGAGGCTCGGTATTTCCACACCTCTTGAGTGACCCTTGGCCAAAAGAAAATACACAGCAGATGGGCCTGGGCCTTTCTGACCCTCATGTTCCCAGCCGCATGGATGTCAAGGGCCAAGTGCAGGAGTTGGAGTCGATATAGCTGGGGCACCATAAGCTGATGGACATGGGTCCAGGGTTTCTCTAGGCAGGATGCGGGCTTTTTCCTGATATAACAGGCCATTCTCCCACCTATACACATCCCCCTGATTTCTTTCCCCAGGTAGAGTGGCCGTACTGCGGCTAAACTCTAGAGTGGGGTCCATTAGTTGGGCTTCCCTAAACTCCTTGAAATCTGTCTCCCTCCAGTCAATTACCACAGTCTGGTCAGATGTACTAATCACCGTTGGCTCAAAGGATGATGATAGAGACTTGGAGTGTGGTTTATTCTCGAGATGGGTGGCATTCACACCAGGGTGTTGCTTGGCTTGGTTGTGGGCAATGACTGTTTCAAATTGGCTGGACAGTCCTTGTCTTAGGTCATTTTGCAAAGTAACTGGTGTGGGGAGGCAGTCAATGAGTCTTACTTTGAACTCTCCCTGGAGGGTACCACAGTCCTGCTGCACATGTGCTAGAGGGATGTCCAAGCACTGACCTCCAGCCAGGAAGATGGTTATTTGGCAGCCTGGAAAATAGTGTCCTGGTGGGACAATATCTGGGTTGAACAGGGAGATGAAGAACCCAGTGTCCCGAAGTTTCTGGGCCTGAATATCAATGACCTTGACCGGCTGGATATGGCGATGGAGGTTAGATAGTGTAGAGTGGCCAAGCTGCCAAAGAGTATGGATGGGATACATCACTTCCTCCACTGCTGGTGTATCCCAGGGATAGCATCTCTCAGACCCTGCTGGTTCATTTTGGCATATGTTAACCGGCTGGGCCGGCAGACAGGCCTCGGCCCTGGGGACAATCTTTGGCAATATGTCCAAGGTGCCTGCATGCATAACAGTGCCGTGGATTGGGCAAATCATGGGTACTGTTGGTAACCCTTTGTCCTGAAGGGTTTTCTGCTGAGTAGTGACTGTTTGCCTCAAATTTTTGGTTAATAGGTCTTCAGGGATTTGTGGGCATATCCAGTCTTCAGGGTGTCAGCTGGCTGTATACTCGGCAGCCCTACCATTGTACCCACATTTGCAGTGTTGCCAGAGCTGACTGTCAAAGTCAACCTGGCGAGACAATGACTGGAGCTTTGTGCGATATCTCTCAGGGGTGATGGTAAAAAGGGCCAGCACGATGTCCTTAATGGTTCCAAAGCCCAGGAAGTCATGAGGCCAACGTGACCCAGTAGCATCCTGTGCCTGACCAGTCAAAGTAGTCTACAGGTATTTAGCCCAATCAGCTCTGGGCACTTGGTGCATCCACATCAGAGTCTAAAATTCTTGCAGATGTTCATTGACTTTGGTGTTGGACTCATTAAACACTGGCACATCTCTGTAGTGGAGATGAGTTTCTTGGTGGGGAACTATCAGTATATGGGGGTAGGATCTGGCATTGGCCGTAGGGGTACTGAAACTCCCGAAACTGATTCCATAACGCAAACCCTTTCCCCACTTGAGGCTCTAGGTCCCAATGCAACTAACAACTCTTGGATTTTGGCTGCTGGGGACTGGGTTGATTCCAGACCCACACTGGGGGTTGAACATGATGACATTCGAAACCTGATGTGTATGCCTCACCTATGGACTGCTGGATCTGTCTATATGACTCCCTGGTTGTGGAGTCCTTGGATGGTGTCTACGAACTCCAGTCCCCTACAGTTCCCTTGGATCTGTCAGGCTGAATAGTATCCTACCGCTGCCACCATATGTGGAGAGATCGGGTCAGTGGGTGCTATTGTCTGCTGGTCCCACCTTCTTTAGAAAGACTGCATGGACCAGGGCTCATACAGTAGTAGTATTTCTTCTCTTGTGTGATGCTGACCTATAATAAGCAGTAATCAATAGAGATGGGCGAACCTGAACAGTAAAGTTCGGCTTCCGTACCGAACACCTACTGTTCAGGCACGGACACCAAACACCGTCTTCACCAGGAAGTTCGTGTTACTGTTCGGGTTCAGTTTCTGTTTCGGCTTCTGATCAGCGGTGAAATCATCCTCCCTGTCGGTCAGAGAGCCGTGGTTCCCATGCTGTCAAAAGACAGTGAGAGTGCTTAGCTGTGATCGAAGGTAAAAACTTTACCTCCGGTCACTGGTGTCAGCGGATGCGACTACTGATCCCATTATCCGACATCAGTTACCACTAATTACAGTGAGAGCAGGATCGGCAGGTGGGAGTATTCAATAGCTGCTCATGAACTGTATTTTTGCTAATCAACCAGAAAAAACTCACAGCTGAGAGCTGAAACCCTCAGCTGTCAGCTTCAGCAAGGATAGTTATCAAGAATAGAGGGGTCTCCATGCTGTTTTTTTAAATTATTTAAGCAACTAATTAAAAAAACAGCATGGGGTCCCCCCATTTTTGACATCCAACCTTGCTAAAGCAGACAGCTGGGAGCTGATATGCTCAGGCTGGTAAGGGGCTATGGATATTGGCACCCCAGCCTAAAAATAGCAGACCACTGCTCCCCAGAAAAGACACATCTGTTAGATGCACCAATTCTGGCGCATTGCCCGGCTCTTCCCACTTGCCATGTAGCGATGGCAAGTGGAGTTCATATTTGTGGGGTTGATGTCACCTTTGTATTATCAAGTGACAACAAGCCCGTAGCTTAGTAATGGAGGTTCATCTATAAGACACCCATTAATTACTATCCTATAGTTGTATGGCAAATAAAGACACAGCAAGAATGAAGAATGAAATAAGACTAAACAAAGTTTTCCATTTTTATTTAAACACCTAATTTCATCAAAGCCCTCATTCTCCTGTAATACAAGTAAAATAAAAAAACAGCAACATACCATACTTGTCCCTTGTTCTGTCCCACGCCGTAATCCATGTCTGGGGGACAAAGAGATTTCAACCTGGATGGTATCAAGATTCAACCATCCAGGCTGAAAATCACTGTTGAATGTGTTGGCTGCGGGTTGGCATTTTTAGGCTGGGAAGGGCCCAATAACTAGGGACCTTCCCAGCCTGATAATATCACATCACAGCTGTCTGCTTTACCTATGCTGGTTACCAAAAAATTGGGGGATCCCACATTATTTTTTTATTTATTTATTCTGTTAAAAGATATACAGTAAGCAACACAAGAAAGGCACAAATTATATATCTCAAAGATATCTATTTATGTATCTATCTATCAACTTATTATATTTGCACATCTTTAACACATAAAAATCAATAATTTCAGTTTTTGCAATCTATGTTTATAGATTTCACATGGATGGCACACATGTCACACGGATGTCACCGTGTGCCCTACGTATCTGCAGGGGCCCATTGACTTGTATTGGCCCTTGTCTGTGTGGCCAGAAAAAAACAGACATGTGCAAAGCTCCATAGGTTATAATGGGTACATGTAGATACTAGTGATGAGCGATCATACTCGGTAATGCTCGGTCCTCAACCGAGCATCCCTTTACTTGCGGAACATGGTGAGTGCTGAGCATTTCCGGGATTATTCGGTGGGAGCTTGGGCCCCTGCCCTGCATGTTTGGTGCCTTTTAGAGTCCCAATCAAAATGCAGGGATTGTTTGCCACGCACTGTAATGCCGCAGCCATGTTGCTTGTGGCAGTACAGTAATTGGCTAGCCGCACAGCATCATCAGATCTATATCAGACCTGGCTCCGCCCTGCTCATTCCAGTCAGCTCCTGAATAGATGGGGTTTACAGGTACTGTGGGTATACCATAATTGAATACAGAAATCCAGCTAAATCAACAGTAATTCTAAGGACTAATTACGGGGTATATAGATTGCAGTGCTAGGTAGGCAGGGAGTGTATGTGGGTATATACATATCAGTGCAAGGCATGCAGGCACTGTATGTGGCTATATAAATATCAGTGCTAGTCAGGCAGGCATTGTATGTGGCATCCTTCATTGCACACAGCATGAGGGGCCATTCCAGCATCCATAGGAGGAGTTTGGTTGGACGCGTGGTTTGCGGTGTACTGCTGGTATGTGTGCCGTTTAGAGGAACTGCTGCTAGGGGCAGGGGATTTTCCACCTGGACTTTTGTCTGCCCCTTCCCAGCCAAAGAGAGGTTTTGTGGGACTGGATCCCAGGGCTTAGCTCCCGGATCCCACCTCCTGGTCCAAACCAGCAGGGGTGGGAGGCCTAAAGAGTCAGTAGGAGGTGCGCTGAGATCTGGCCGGTCCCGGGATGGTGCAAGCCAGAAGGCAAAGTCCTTGGGGGGGCCACAAGACCACTGAAGCTATGGCCACGGCAGCTCCTTCTCCAGGAAGTAAAAGACATCCAGCAGAGGTGTGGCAGTGGAGCCCCTTGATTGGGTTACCAAGGGAGCGGGGAAGTCAGTAACCACCTATGGCTCCCACATACACGCACACCTCAGCAAGTACGAGGATGCCATGAAAGCGCTGCGAATACTCCGGGAGGAGTTGAGGTTGGTACGTACACAGGCCACGAACAGGGTGTCCAGCTCAAAAAGAGCAGAACTGTCCACCACAGTGAAGAGACTGAAGGGGTCCATCCGCAAGTTGGAGGAAAAAAGAGGTACCATTTTTGCTGGGAGCAGCCCCTTTGTGGAGAAGCTGCAGAGCGATGACCGGTTTGAAGCCCTGACAGATGGGGCTCCTGTGGGGTCACGGAGCCCTGTCCAGATGGAGGAGGAGGCGGAGGAGGAAGACGGTGACACCATTGTGCCATACCCATCTGGAAGCCTGGTAAGTGAACCCCAGACAACGCATAGTGGGATAGCCCTTGAGCAAGTTGCTCTCTCACATGATTCTAGCATGTCAGAGGATAGTGGGAGAGAGGGGGAGGATAGAGGAAGTGGGAGCAGTAGTGAGAGGGCTGCCTCATCCTGCAGCAAATCCAGCAGATCGAGTCCCTGATACATTTTGGCCAGCTAAAATTTGGCGATGAGGTCTGTAAGGATGAGGCAACTGGGAAGGGAAAAAATGGAAGAAGAGGAGCACCAAGAAGGTGAAAACGGTGATAGACAATTTTCTCTATGTCCCCCTTCCTGGGGCCTCCTTGTCCTGTTGTGTGGAACCCGCTGCCCACCCCGGCTCGGGCTCTGTTGTGGGCCTGCAGCAAGGGAGCGGGTAGAGCAATATCTGTCTGACTTTGGGCGCCATCTTTGTTGGTAGCGGCTTGGCTTCAGACAGTAATATGGAGTGTGGCACAGAGAGCGGCCCGGCGGGGGTGGTAATAATGGTGGGGGTGCTCGGGCTAAGTCTTCTGTGGCAGGGGGGACTGGCCCGGCAACTGGTGCACCCGCTGGCATGCAGGGAACGGCATGTGTGGTAAGCAACATGGCCGCCACCTCTGGTTCTGCTGGTGGGGTGTTGACAGCCAGAGCTTCGCCTCCAGTGGTGTGTGCTGGGGTGTCTGGGTCCACCACATATGGATTCGCACTAGCTGGATCATTTTCAGGGGCCCAGGCATCAAAAAACCAAAGGGGGTGGAACCTGCTGCTATATTGGCAGCAAGGAAATGTAGTGTGGTGGTTGCTCCCCTGGCGGTGTCTGCGGCCGGGTGGGGGACCCCTCTGCACAGATCTAGTGATAGGTCTGTGTTGGGGGCCCCACCACCACTGGATGCCAAGGGGAAGAGGCCAGAACTGAGGAGGTCGGCCATGGTGGTAGCCGGAGTGGGGGCTGCGTCTATAGGATCCTGTGCTGTGGTTTCAGTGGCCCCTATGCGCAGATCCAGCACTGGGTCTGTCTCAGGGCCCCGGAGTAGCTGGCTCCAGGGGGGCATGACCTCCCTGATGGTAGCCCTGCCTATTTCAGCCACAGCCCAAGAAGGGTTGTGGTGGGGGGTGCCGGGTTGCCAGGGTCCCCTCCTCCCTGTGCCTTACCTGGGTTAGGTGCAGGGGTGGTCCCGGTGGTTCTGAAGAAGTCTGCTCTGTAGGAAGTGCAGGGGGTAGGTGCTCTGTCCATCCCTGCTCCAGGAAAAGGAAAACAAATAGCTCTGCTCTGGGCTCAGTGAGTGCTGTATCTCCTGAACTTGGGCAGAGCACATGTACTGAAGTTTGCTCGGTAGCCCTAAAAGAGGCAGCGGCACTCCTGGGCAGGTGTGCCAGCACTGGTCAAAGCAACACCAAAAGTATAGACTCTGTCAAGCAAGGGCCCCCAGCAGAGGAAAAAAGAGTGAGAATCTAGGGAAAAATAACAATGGTGGTGGGAATGTGGTGGCTGGTGTGAATGGTGGTGAGAGAGACAGGGGTATTGATGTGTATGCGAGTGAGGGTATGACTGGTCGAGTGAATGGGGTGAGTGCTGGTGGTGGGGTGGTAGGTGAGGGGGGCTGGCCCATCCACCCCCCAGCTGTGGGTCCCCGTACTTTTGAGGGGGTCGCGGCTGGGGCTCGGAGGTTTCTCAGGGGATCGCCTCACCTCTGGGCTCCGGGGACGGCGTTTGGCACCACCATTTCCTGGAGGCCCTTAAAAAGGGAGAGTGATCAATCATTGTAGAGGACAGAGAGGTGGATTTGTCTTTCTGGCTGGAAGGACATGGCTTGACTGCCTTCCAAGACAGAAGAGGGGAGGAAACCTTATGGTCCCTCCCGACAGCCGGGCCAGGGGCAGCAAGGAGGAATGTGTTCCATCTTCGGTGGTGGGGCACTGAAGCTTGCCATCCCAGGAGTAGGGTGCTGAAGCTGCTCATGAAGATGGACTTCAGGGTGGTGGACATCTTCACCCTGATCCATCCTTTTGGTACCCTGTTCTTTGACGTCAGCTTTGTTCGATCGGAGGGGCAGGAACTCTTCTGGTCGAATTATGAGCTGGCGAAGGGACAGCCTGGCTGGAGAAACTTTGCTGTACAGGTGGTGTCTCACCAAAATGGGATTAAGAAGGTGATTGTTTTGACCAGTAATGAGTCACTTTCTGGCGTAGACATCCTCACGTGGCTTTCCCATTATGAGGAAGTCACAGAAGTCTCAAAGAAGAAGCGGGATGAGTTTCGCATCTGTTCAGAGGGCTGGATGAAATTGAAGGTCTCAGGAGGTACTGTCACCCATATCCCTTCCTTGACATTCTTGGGAATGGCGCAACGAGAAAAAAAGTCAAAAAGCCAAAATTACATTTTTGGTCGCCACAACAGATAATCAAAAGATCATATCTGCAGCCAAATAGTATCATTAAAAGCGATAGCTTGGCATGCAAAAAATGAGCCCTCACCCAGCCCCAGTTCACGAAAAATAGAGACGAAATGAGTATCGGAAAATAGCTCTTTTTTTTTCTAAACAAACTTTGAATATTTTTTTCACCACTTAAATAAAAAATAATCTAGACATGTTTGGTGTCTATGAGCTTGTAATGACCTGGAAAATCATAATGACAGGTCAGCTTTATCAATTAGTGAACAAGGTAAAAAAAAAAAAAAATAACTGTGGAATTGTGCTTTTTTTTGTAATTTCACCACACTTGGAATTTATTTCCTGTTTTCCAGCACTTGTTATGTTAAAACCAATAGTGTTGTTCAGAAGTACAGTGGGGCAAAAAAGTATTTAGTCAGTCAGCAATAGTGCAAGTTCCACCACTTAAAAAGATGAGAGGCGTCTGTAATTTACATCATAGGTAGACCTCAACTATGGGAGACAAACTGAGAAAAAAAAATCCAGAAAATCACATTGTCTGTTTTTTTTTCATTTTATTTGCATATTATGGTGGAAAATAAGTATTTGGTCAGAAACAAGCAATCAAGATTTCTGGCTCTCACAGACCTGTAACTTCTTCTTTAAGAGTCTCCTCTTTCCTCCACTCATTACCTGTAGTAATGGCACCTGTTTAAACTTGTTATCAGTATAAAAAGACACCTGTGCACACCCTCAAACAGTCTGACTCCAAACTCCACTATGGTGAAGACCAAAGAGCTGTCAAAGGACACCAGAAACAAAATTGTAGCCCTGCACCAGGCTGGGAAGACTGAATCTGCAATAGCCAACCAGCTTGGAGTGAAGAAATCAACTGTGGGAGCAATAATTAGAAAATGGAAGACATACAAGACCACTGATAATCTCCCTCGATCTGGTGCTCCACGCAAAATCCCACCCCGTGGGGTCAGAATGATCACAAGAACGGTGAGCAAAAATCCCAGAACCACACGGGGGGGACCTAGTGAATGAACTGCAGAGAGCTGGGACCAATGTAACAAGGCCTACCATAAGTAACACACTACACCACCATGGACTCAGATCCTGCAGTGCCAGACGTGTCCCACTGCTTAAGCCTGTACATGTCCGGGCCCATCTGAAGTTTGCTAGAGAGCATTTGGATGATCCAGAGGAGTTTTCGGAGAATGTCCTATGGTCTGATGAAACCAAACTGGAACTGTTTGGTAGAAACACAACTTGTCGTGTTTGGAGGAAAAAGAATACTGAGTTGCATCCATCAAACACCATACCTACTGTAAAGCATGGTGGTGGAAACATCATGCTTTGGGGCTGTTTCTCTGCAAAGGGGCCAGGACGACTGATCCGGGTACATGAAAGAATGAATGGGGCCATGTATCGTGAGATTTTGAGTGCAAACCTCCTTCCATCAGCAAGGGCATTGATGATGAAACGTGGCTGGGTCTTTCAACATGACAATGATCCAAAGCACACCGCCAGGGCAACGAAGGAGTGGCTTCGTAAGAAGCATTTCAAGGTCCTGGAGTGGCCTAGCCAGTCTCCAGATCTCAACCCTATAGAAAACCTTTGGAGGGAGTTGAAAGTCCGTGTTGCCAAGCGAAAAGCCAAAAACATCACTGCTCTAGAGGAGATCTGCATGGAGGAATGGGCCAACATACCAACAACAGTGTGTGGCAACCTTGTGAAGACTTACAGAAAACGTTTGACCTCTGTCATTGCCAACAAAGGATATATCACAAAGTATTGAGATGAAATTTTGTTTCTGACCAAATACTTATTTTCCACCATAATATGCAAATAAAATGAAAAAAAAACAGACAATGTGATTTTCTGGATTTTTTTTTCTCAGTTTGTCTCCCATAGTTGAGGTCTACCTATGATGTAAATTACAGACTCCTCTCATCTTTTTAAGTGGTGGAACTTGCACTATTGCTGACTGACTAAATACTTTTTTGCCCCACTGTACATCTTGTGTCACAAAAAACAAGCCCTCACATGGCTATATTTACCAAAAAATAAAAAAGTTATGGTTCTGGGAAAAAGGGGAGTAAAAAACAAAAGTGCAAAAACTGAAATACCCCTGGTCGTTAAGAGGTTAAAAATTGGCAATTGTGATATGTGAGCTAATTGAATGCCCACTTCTAGGAAAAGTAGCAGCTATCCTGAATTTCTTTTTGCAATAAATTTGTTCAACTGTGATTTAATTCTATAACACTGGTCAACGGAATTTTTCTGGCAAAAGGTTTTAAAACATATTTTAAGTCAATTTTGGCTGCTGATTACGAATATGAACTCCGTTTTTGGCTATCACATCAGGATTTCGAGATATTTTCAATTTTTGATGAAAATTACTCCTATCGAATGTTTTATGATAAAAACACATGGTTTTTGGTACTACATTTTGTATATTTTTAATCAAGGAATAACAAAGATTACAAAGTCTATGTACAGCAAATCAAATATACTTACAGAATTAAACTACAAAATATAAAAACACATATATATGGCACACAGATGAATGGCAAATGGCAGTTGTTTGAACTTTCTTTTCTTGGCTGATCTGTGATGTACAGCTTCTGTGTTGTCTCTCATCAAGCTCCAGCAATAGTCAGCCATCATATGTGAGTCCCACCGGCCTTGATACCGTTCTTCCATTGTTTTAATGTCCTGATGAAAACGCTCCCCTTCTTCCTCGCCCACATCCCCAAGGTTCTCTGGAAAAAAGTCCAAATGGCTGAGTAAATAGTGAATCTTGATACTCATTCTACATCCAAGATTTCGCAGACTCATTAGTAGCTCTTCCACAATCTCTTCATAGTTGTCTGCTTTCTTATTCCCTAGAAAATTCTGCACCACATTACAAAATGCATTCCAAGCTCTTTCTTCTGTCTCATTCATTGATGTGATAAAATTTGGGTCTCTCATAAGTGTTCTTATTTGAGGTCCATCAAATATTCCAGCCTTTTCTTCTCTTCACTAAGACCAGGAAAAGTTGAACATATATAGTTAAAGCATTCTCCACTGTGATTGAGAGCTTTGACGAACTGCTACATCAATCCAAGTTTTATGTGCAAGGGAGGAAAGACAATGTTCTTCCTATCCACTAGAGGATCATGGATGACATTCTTATCGCCAGATGCCAAACTCTGTCGTTGAGGCCATTCAGTTTTCACCCAATGATCTGCTGTAGCTATACTGTCCCAGTAGCACAGAAAACAAGGGTGTTTTGTGTACCCTCCTTGCAGACCCAAAAGAAAGTTAACCATTTTCAAATCAACACAAATTAACCACCCATGAACATTATATTGTAACCTCTCTAGAACAATCTTGATGTTTTTATATTCTTCTTTAAGTTTTACAGAATGACCTATTGGTACAGAGCCATACTTATTTCCATTGTGTAACAGAACACATTTTAAACTTCTTTTGGAACTATCAATAAAAAGCCTCCAATCCCTTGAATCATATGCTGGAAGTCCCATAAAGAGAAGTAGTCCTTCAACATCAGTACAATAGACAAGCTGGCCATCTGAATCGAAGTACTTACGCAGTTCTGCTTCCCTGTTAAGATAAAATGAGACACTTGTACCGGGTTTCAACATTCGATTCTCTTGTAGTCTTGAAGCCAATAGTTCAGCAGACTCTTTTGGTAGATAAAGATCTCTAACCAGATCATTCAAAGCAGACTGAGTCAACAGAATTAGTTTGTCACAATCTTCCTCACATGACTGAAAAATATCTGGACTGTCTTCTTCATCAGTATAACAATGTGAGGAGAGATCTGTGTCAACGTTTTCTGGAAGCTCAGTAAATTTTGGAACAGGTATGTCTTCACTATGAGCAAGTGGTGAAATAGCTGAAGGGATACTCGGGTATTGCAAATATTGCTTGTTTTTCTTATTGAAACCTTTTACCTCGACAATGCAGAAATAACAGTCTTCTAAATGATTGCTTGGTTCTCTCCAAACCATAGGAACTCCAAACTGAAGTTTAGCATTCTTTCCTTGAGACCATGAGCTCAAGCTCTCAATACAGGTTTTGCAAACTTTGTGAGGAGCCCAATACTTGTCTTGGTCTCCAAGTTTTACTTTGAAGTAAGCAAAATACACCCTCTTAACAAAGTCAGTAATGTTGCACCTCTGAGTCTTCACAGTAAAGTTTCCACAGATGTAACAAAAAATATTTGGATCATTTGAGCACTGTCTTCTGCGAGATGTAGAGGCCATTGTTAGATCAGCAAAACATCCTGCAGAGAAATACAAGATAAAAGTTGTTAGCTACCTGAGTTGTTCATAGAATTTCTGTCCCCCCCCCACACCTTAGGTATTGATTCACAAACAAAAAACAGAAAAACAGCAGCATAAAAACAATAAATATCAAAATTTATTGAAAATTTCAATAAATAAAACAGTACCTGCACACGACTGTTGTGTACGTTGAAAACTGTTTGTTTACTTTCTTATCATAACAGATAGGAATTATGCGTGTTCAAAGAAAACAAAGATATTCTCACAATTATTGGGAGACTAAATGAAAACTAAATTTACCTTAGTGAACCATATAAACTGCCACTTTTCATACACTACTTATATTTTTCATGGAATTCTTGAAAATGGGCTATATACCTATAGCACAAAAACATGATGTGATAGAGAAATTCTAAGATCAGTTTTGAATTCAGCACCCTCAAATTAGTCTAAAACTGTTCATAAAGTCCATGCCAGAATTTTTTTTTTTTTTTGTAAACCATTGTAATATATCCAACTCCTTAGTAGTTGTCCTTTTTTTTTATAATGACCCCACAGGTGCACTGTAAAAATACAACTTACTTCACCTTTCAGTAATGTGATAGCTGATCCATATATTTACAAGGCTATAATCATGTAAATTAAGAAGTTATTACTATTACAGTAATATGAACTGAAGTTTGCAATAATGCTATTCATTGTGAATGGTGCTTGGCATATTAAAATTAAAAGAATATTGTAAAGGGAAACAAATTAACCAAGCTATTACAATATTATTTGGCGTACTTGAATTGACAGAACAGTGTTTTCCCCCACTTTGTGCTGAGAGTAGCTTCTTTTATAACTGCTGGGACTTGGCTATCTCAGAGCTGTCAAAGTATTGAGGCAAGTTGAGATAAATCACTTAACAATGCATTCAGGTATTTCCATTTTAACAGATTAAGTACAACAAATCCACTTTAATCCCACATTTTAGTTTGAAATTGGTTAAATGTATTTTCTAATGTTTATTTGAATGGAAATTACACATGGAAATTACAGTGGTTACCAGAGTTCTGTATTAAATTCACTACAGAGCTGTAATTTACAAAAAAGAAGCATAAATTAAGTATCAAGAATGGAGGAGTTCGTCTTGCACATATATGAAGCTGAAATCTGTCCAACCAATTTCTCCTATTATAGATAAGGATTTTCTTAGGATTCAAAGTTTGGTCTTCTAATTGCTGTACCTTCTCTACCTTGCTCTGTTTACTGTTATCTGACCTGCACAGGAGTTTAGTGATTAATTACTGCTAAACAAAGGCTCAAGTCCTTGAAGCACCATCAAATGAATGTACACAAACTTTTAGATATTTGTTTATTTGTGGGTGTTTGTTTGCTGCAGTCTGCAAATCAGTAAGCGATGTCTACAATTCCCCAAATAGGTAAAGGCGGTTGTCTGAAAGTGTAAAATAAGCTGAATGGACCTACCATGCATTATTATTGAATATTACAGATGGCATTTTCTTATTAACAGGATATTTTTGACATTATAAAAAAAGAGTTGCTTTCTTTCTTTTTGTAAAAAAAAAATAACAGAGATAAAATGTCCATGTATTGCATCTGGTACTGCTGCTAAATTGACCATGGTGGACTCAGGACGCACACTGTTTGAGCTCTCTAGATCCAAACACTGTATGTTGACTTTTTATACCTACAATGACTCTAGCGATGCCAAGAAAATACCAATATAGTAGCACAGGACACAAGCTGTGAACCTATAGCAAACAAGATCTTTGGAACAAGATACATATTACATAACGGCCCTAGGTCATCATACCCAAACCACCGCATGCATACAACTTTATCTTCCAAAAGGTAGGGGAGAAAACAAGGGGAACTGCTACCTTGGATCTAATCCTTATAAACAGGGAGGAAATGGTTGAGGAGGTAAAAGTGGCTGGGACCCTAGGAGGTAGCGACTATGCTATTTTAGAATTTTGGATAACTAGAGGCGGAAGACCTGTGAAGACTCAGACGTCAAGGTTAGATTTCAGAAAGGCAGATTTTAAGGGATTCAGAAAGAGAATTGGGGGGATCCAATGGCTGGATATCCTTAAAGACAAAAATGTCCAGGAAGGATGGGAAATCTTGAAAAATGAAATTCTCAAAGCACAGTTGTTAACAATTCCGAAAAGAAGGAAGAATAGGAAGCATTTAAGGAAGCCAGGATGGATGAACAGGGAACTTAAGCACATGCTAAAAAGGAAGAAAAAAATGTTTATAAAATGGAAAGAGGGAGGCATATCTAAAGAAGAATATAATGCTGTCTGCAGAACCTGCAGGGCACAAATCAGATTATCTAAAGCTGAAAATGAATTGAGGCTTGCAAGCAATGTCAAAAGCAATAATAAAGGATTTTGGGGATATGTCAAAAGTAAAAGAAAAGTCAAAGATGCTATAGGATTTTTACAGGATGAAAATGATGAAATGGTAAGACAGGATGTTGAGAAGGCTGAACTTTTAAATTCCTATTTTGCATCTGTTTTCTCTCAGAAAGGAAATGTAACATCAACTGTTATTCACTGTCCTATTAAGGGAATAGAAGAATACAGGATATCTATAAACAGAAAGATAGTGAGGAAACACTTAGCTAACCTAAATGAATTCAAGTCTCCAGGACCAGATGAATTACACCCCAGAGTACTGAAGGAGATAGCAGAAGAAATTTTTGAACCCCTCTCCATAATCTTTGAAAATTCTAGGAGAACAGGAGAAGTGCCAGAAGACTGGAGAAGAGCAAATGTTGTTCCTATCTTCAAAAAGGGGAAGAAGGTGGACCCAGGCAACTATAGGCCAGTGAGTCTGACTTCTATACCAGGAAAGATCTTTGAACAAATTATAAAACAACATGTATGTCAATACCTGGATAAGAATGAAGTGATTAAACAGAGTCAGCATGGGTTTGTAACTAATAAGTCATGTCAGACTAACTTAATTTCCTTCTATGATGGTATCACTGATTGGGTGGATCAAGGAAATGCTGTAGATATAGTATATCTTGACTTCAGCAAAGCATTTGACAAAGTCTCTCATAAAATCCTTATTGAAAAAATGACTAAGTATGGAATGGACAAGGCAACTGTTAGGTGGATTCATAACTGGCTTAGTGATCGGACCCAAAGAGTGGTCGTAAATGGCTGCACATCCAGTTGGAAGAATGTCTCAAGTGGGGTACCACAGGGCTCTGTCCTGGGCCCTGTATTGTTCAACATCTTTATCAACGATTTAGATGAAGGAATTGAGGGTAAACTGATTAAATTTGCTGATGACACAAAGCTAGGTGGGATAGCTAATACTAGAGAAGAGAGAGAGAGGATTCAAAAAGATTTAAATAAACTGGAGAAGTGGGCAGCAACTAACAGAATGGTTTTTAACAGGGAGAAATGCAAAGTACTACATCTGGGCAATAAAAATGAAAAAAGCATATACAGAATGGGAGGAATAGGGCTAAGTGACAGCACATGTGAAAAAGACTTGGGTATCCTAATAGATCACAGACTGAATATGAGTCGACAGTGTGATCCAGCAGCAAAAAAGGCAAATGCAATTCTAGGGTGCATTAACAGAAGCATACAGTCTAGATCACGTGAAGTCATTATTTCCCTCTACTCCTCTTTGGTCAGACCTCATCTGGAATATTGTGTCCAGTTTTGGGCACCACATTTTAAAAAAGACATCAACAAACTGGAGCAAGTTCAAAAAAGAGTGACCAGAATGGTGACCGGTCTGCAAACCCTGTCTTATGAGGAAAGGTAGCAGGATTTGGGAATGTTTAGTTTGCAAAAAAGAAGACTGAGAGGAGACTTAATAGCTGTCTACAAATATCTAAAGGGCTGTCACATTGTAGAAGGATCAACTTTATTCTCATTTGCACAAGGAAAGACTAGAAGCAATGGGATGAAACTGAATGGGAGGAGACACAGATTAGATATTAGAAAAAACTTTTTGACAGTTAGAGTTATCAATGAGTGGAACAGGTTGCCACGAGAAGTGGTGAGTTCTCCTTCAATGGAAGTCTTCAAACAGAGGCTGGACAGACATCTGACTGGGATGATTTAGCGAATCCTGCTTTGAGTAGGGGGTTGGACCAGATGGCCCAGGAGGTCCCTTCCAACTCTACGATTCTATGATTCTATGATTCTATGATTCTAGGCCCCGTCACACATAGTGATCTCGACCAGCTCCCCTGCCGGTATCACTGATCGCTGCAGGAAAGGCCAGGACTTTTTTTTGGTCGCTGGTCTCCCGCTGGCCAGCACGCATCGCTGCGTGTGACAGGCCGGAGACCAGCGATCAGCTGGTAACTAACGTATACATCGGGTATCTAGGGACGCACGTCCCTTAGATACCCGATGTGTACGTTAGTTACCAGCTCCCTGCATCAGCGCGTTGGTTACTAACATGTACAGCGATGCCGGGCGCTTGATGTCGCTGTGCTGATCGCTGGTGAAGCTGTCTGTTTGACAGCTCACCAGCGATCACATAGCGATTCACCAGTGATCCTGACACATTGATATCATTGTCAGGATCGCTGGTGAGTCGCTATGTGTGACTCCAGCCTTAGCCATGGAATAACTCCCCATAGTATTGAAAACAAAAAAGAACTGGAGTACAAAATCCACCAAAATTATTGTAAAATCAGAGAAAGCTTTATTTATCTGATGAAGCCTATGCAAAATGCGCATAAGGGTGAGCTGTGTGGAGTGCGGAGCATCCATGGGTAAGGTACTTTGAATACTGTGATCATCTGTGCTGTTAATATGGGTCACTATGGCTGCTATGCTAAGATGAATAATGTTTCGTGGGGCCTCATAGTTTGACTGCACTGGTGTCCAGTTCTTTATGATATGTAGGTTGCACTATACAAAATTACTGGTAGCACTGTCACTGTATTATAAATTGAAATTTGATTAAGAATTATCCCATTGGTTTGCTGTGCGCTGCTGCACCGTTTTTGCTGCACCTTAAATCCCTGAACAAATCACTCTATAATGATATGATATTGTCTTAATGTTGTCTTGTCATCTCTTATATATGAGATAAATAAAGCTTTTTCTGATTTTACAATTCTTTTGGTGGATTTTGTACTCCAATTCTTCTGTGAACCTATAGCTCAGAAAGTAACCAGAATAATATTATACAGCAACTTCTCTCTCCTGTTCCTTTCAATAAGGCCTGCTCGGATGGCGCCCATGCCTAATCCCTCTCTTGGTACATGAGGAGTTTCCTAGCGACCTTGTGAAATCTCCCACTAAATAGTAGGGGAAGCTGTTATCCTCATGCCTGGGTGTCCCAGCTTAGGATTGCAATGTTTAAAACCCAAAAGAACAAAATGAGCAAATACCCTGTAGTAAATTAATAGCAAAAGTGCATGAAAATAATATTAGGTACTTTAACATATTTTTAATTAAAAAAAAAAAACTAAAAGCCTTACCATCACATCATGATGACCCTATTCGGAACGGTTCTAACCTCTAGTATTAAAACCTAACCATGTGTCTAATACTATTTGTGTGAATAAGGGCTGAGAATGACTGAGGCGCCGACTAATGGATACACACAGCAGTGGGGAGCTTTTTAAATGTAATGTCCACTGGGGACCAAGTACCAACAGACACTGCCATGAGTTTACAGAAAGCCTCAATTTCCACAAGCTTTAAAAGCAATATTTCCAGAACAAGAAGCCTGGAAATGTACCTGTCTAGTGTTTGGGCCTGTGGATGGCTAGGTATTTCTGTTTGCATTCCAAGGCCTGAAGTAAGGACAGCTAAATGCTGCGCTAGGACAAAGAATTGGACAAGGTTGTTCATGGTGTTTGAGAATGTGCAATAACAGGTACCAGGAGGGAGGCATTTGCATCCTGGACAGGTGATTGGCAAGCATGTAGCACAGTGGAAGAGGCAGTGGTGTCACCCACAGACACTGATTGTGGATCCATGCATTTGGCCCAACTAGAGGGGTGCTTTGATGACATGAGCCTGAGCATGCTAGTGGTGGTCAGGCTGGTAGTGTTCAATCCCCTGCTGATTTTTGTATGGAACAGTTTGCAAATGACCATTCTTTAAAAGTCCAAACTTTAAAAAAGTATCAGACTGGGCAACACCTAAATCTTCCCCTCGAAACTTGACGAATGTGAGTGCTCTGGAGAACAGTTGCCCACACTGCCTCTTCCAGTGCTGCAGATCACACACCCTCTGCCCTGCTGTCTTAGTTCTTCATGGCACCTTCCCAGGTTGGGTCAGTGGCTTACAAAACCTACAAGAAACAAAACAAATATAAACCCTGCTGTAAGTAAATAAGTAAAAAGCAAAAGTGCATTTAAATAACACAAGGTTCTTAGTAATTCAATTTTTGATCAGAAATAGTCTAAAAGCCATCCCACTGTCAATGAGGTGACCCTGATTGGGATGGTCCTACACTGTCTATTAAAAACCTTACCATGTGTCAAAGTTGACCTCAATGTGTGAATAAGGGCTGACTAAAGGACCGACCTATGGACACCAGCCTAGAAGAAGCTTTTAAATGTAACTTCCAGCTCAAGGGAGGGAGGCCACACCCTGGTTTGCACAGAATGCAAAAATACAAAGGAAAAAAAAAAAAGTTGAACTTAGTTTAATTTGGTATGCATGCAGCACATAAACGCATGTTCACTTTGGCCATAAAACATACAAAACCTGCAAGAAACAAAATAAACATAAACCCTGCTGTAATTAAATAAGTAAAAAGCAAAAGTGCATTTAAATAACCCAGGGTTCTCAGTAATACAGTTTTTGATCAAAAATAGCTTAAAAGCCATCCCACCATCGACAAGGATCAGTAACTTAATTGTCCACCACTTCGTTCCACTTTCGCACTCTGGTCCTCCTGACCTGTTGACGTAACAATATCAATTGTTGGCAACTGTGTCTCATCATCATCTACCTCTTGAGAGACTAATTGCCATTCCCCACTGTTGTGTTCTCCATCATGGCGCATCACTACACATGATCTCCTCATGTCCTTCTTGACACATGCAGGACCATAGGCCAGAATCAATAATTGGAAATGTAAAGAGCTCCTAGTGTGTGGAATCTCATGTCTCCTGGGACTCGCCATGGTGGGAGAAGGGGTAAGCAGGTTGAGGATTCTGTGGTTCAGCTTCTTGGCTAGTGAGACTGGTCCACGTGGAAGACAAGGTGATGCTGGTAAACAAACTGAAGACATTATCTACCATTCAACTGACCACCTGTGCGCACTGTTTTTGTTTTTAGAATTATGTCCAAAGCTCCCATGCAAAATAGGATAGGAAGCTATGCCTTGTGGATGGGTATGTTTGTTGTGCTCCCACAGCAGAAACAATTTCACATGGGACATGGCCTCTGCCTTTGCATGTATCATCAGCATTTCCACTGCCTTGTCCCTTACTGCACATCTTGTGCAATTTAATTTAGATATATAATTAAGTGAAGAGAGAGTACCATAATATTGGCAATCACTATACTCGTAACGAGTACTTTTTAAAAAACGCTTATTCATTCCAAATGGCTATTACAATGCAAGTCAATGGGAAATGCTAGTAATTTTCTGCTGGCCTCTACAAAGGGGTCTGGGGGCCTGAGGAAAAGGCTGAAATGGATGGAAAAGTGATGAAAAAGAAAGGAAAGAGCCTTGATAAAATGCTTGCATGCATTTCTGACTCACATATGGTTTCTGGGAATGAGTTTGTCGCAGTATTACGCCACATTTACAGATACACACGAACAACTACCAAACCTAGACTTCTGTTGAATATGTATCCCCCATCTCAGTGACAAAGTGGGACAACCTGTCACAAGGGCCTCTAATGACAAATATTAGTTTGGTAGCACCACTCTGCATTCAAGATTTGTGCACTGCACAATGTGCATACAGTAGAGTTTGTAAAAATTAGCCCTATGGGCTGAGTCATGGTTGACGCTGGAAGCCACCATCCCAAGGGCCTCCAATCACAAATAGTAGTTAGGCTGGAGTAGGAATACTGTCTTGGTTTGTCCACTGCACAATGTGCATAGGGTTTGTAAAAATTAGCCCTATGGGCTGAGTCATGGTTGACAAAGGAAGTAAACAAGTTTTTATGGGAATGGGTTGATGTTAACAGCAGTAGCATGAATCAGCATTTTGATGAATTTAGGTTGGCTTGCTGTCATCTGGAGGGATTGCAAACTGTGGAGATAGCTAGTCTTTGCTGAATTTAGTCAGAGTAAGGCTAGGTTCAGACTGCATTAATGCAGTCCGTTCAATGCATAGCGTTGACAGACTGTGTTAACGCTACTGTCCTAATGCGATCACGTTAGGCTATTCCGCTAGTGCAGATGCTTCATCTGCGCTAGCAGTGACGGACCCTCGGACACTGCAGAACGCGTCCGAGGGTCCATCACAGAATGACGGCACATCGCTAACACATGCCAATTAGGACATGCGTTAGTGATGCACCACGTTATGGCAGTCTATGGCAGCGTTAACAGCTGCTTTACATTGCGTTAATGCTGTGGTGTAATGCAGTCCATCTAACGGACTGCCATAACGCAATCTGAACCCAACCTTAGTCTATCTGCATTTTCCGTGGAGAGGTGTGTGCACCTATCAGTGATGATAGACTCAGCGGAACTGACATCACACTAGCATCTGGGCAGGCCAGCACTTCCAAAGCGTATAAGGAAAGGTCAGGTCAAGTGTTCAGCTTGGACACCAAATAATTAAAGGGAACTGAAGTGTCAGAAAGGACGCACATATGGTCACTTAAGTACCCCTTGACCATGTTCTGTGACTTCTCCCTCCTTGGCATTGTTGCAGGCACAGATAGCCCTTGCTGTTGTGCTGGTTTATTGAAAATTCCCAATTTGTGCACATTTTAACCCCACCTCTGTTGGACCTGTTGTTCGTGTCTCTCCCCATTATCCCTTGGTGTTGAAAATAAACAGTACCTCAGCCACCAGCATTGTCTGAGGGTGATGTTTTCAGAAACTGATCTACAACAACCCGCTAGAACGATTCCATTGTAAAACTCTTAGGTGACTCCAAAAAGAGAGAAGGAAATTTCACCTTGCACCGAGGATCAAGAAAGGTGGTCAACCAGTATTGGTTGTTGGATAAAATGTATAGCACGCCAGGGTCTTGCCACAGACACTTACACATGAACTGTGCCAACAGTAGGAGCAGTACCCATCCTCTCCTCGTGCTGACTCACCTCCGCCTCCACCTCCTTCTCTCCAGCCCATCCAGGCTGCACAGACATGAAACTTGGGTTGTATGTCCCCTCTGTAGCAAAGAAAAACAAGTCCTCTCCCTCCTCATCCTCCTCATCTTTCTCCTCATCACCCAATGTTGCCTCAGAATATTGGCTGAGCTGGGTAGCATCACCCTTTGTGAAATCTGTCTCCATACCAACATAAGATAAGATAATCCTTTAATCGTCCCACCATGGAGAAATTCAACATGCTGGGCACTTAAAACTTCCTCTTTGATATTATGCAGTGATTGTTTAAAGAGACATAGCAGCAGGATAGCTACGCTGATAATAACCTGGATCACCACTCACGAGTTTGGTGCAGTACTCAAAGTTCTCAAGAACCTCACAAATGTCAGCGATCCACACGCACTCGACAGTTGTTATGTGTGGTGGCTGACTTTCAGTCTGATGGGCATGTTGAAGCTGGTATTCAGCTACTGCCCTCTGCTGCTCACTAATCCTCACCAACATATGATAGGTTGAGTTCCATTGCATGGGCAGGTCACAATTGAGTCGGTGAATTGGCAAATTCAAGCACTTTTGCAGCACTGTAAGACCAGCAAAAGCAGTAGAGGATTAGCGGAAATGGGCACTAATACGGCACACCTTCTCAAGTAGGTACAGCAATGCAGGGTAACTTTTCAGAAAATTTTAAACAACTAGGTTCGGCACGTGAGCCATGCATGGCACATGTACCAGCTTGCCATCCTTTAAAGCCGCCACCAGGTTACGCCCATTATCGCAGATAACCAGACAGTGTTGGAGGTGCAGCGGGGAGAGCCATTGCTCTGTCTGTTGTTTTAAAGCTTGCCACAGCTTTGATAATGTTTGGACTACTGCTTTGTGTAGGGCACTAAACTTTTTTTAAGTGGACTAATGTGGACAGCAGAACGCAGGCTGAGACCACAAAAACAACAGGAAAATGGCCTGGTGCATGCTTGGTAGCAGGCAGTAGGAAAAGTTTGGACTGCTGCTTTGCGCAAGGCACTAAATACCTTTTTAAGTGGACTAATGTGGACAGCAGAAGGAAGGCTGTGACCAAAAAACAGCAGGGAAAATGGCCTGGTGCAAACTTGGTATCAGGCAGTAAGAAATGTTTGGACAACTTCTTTGCATAGGACACTAAATGCCTTTTTAAGTGGACTAATGTAGACAGCAGAAGGCAGGCTGCGACCACAAAAACAGCGGGGAAAATGGCCTGGTGCGTGCTTGGTAGCAGGCAGTAGGAAATGTTTGGACTACTGCTTTGCATAGCGCACTAAATGCCTTTTTAAGTGGACTAATGTGGACAGCAGAAGGCAAGCTGTGACCACAAATACTGCAGGGAAAATGGCCTGGTGCATACTTGGTAGCAGTCAGCAACAAATGTTTGGACTACTGATTTGCATAAGGCACTAAATGCCTTTTTAAGTGGACTAATGTGGACAGCAGAAGGCAGGCTGTAACCACAAAACAGTGGGGAAAATGGCCTGGTGCCTGCTTGGTAGCAGGCAGTAGCAAATGTTTGGACTATTGCTTTGTGTAGGGCACTAAACACCTTTTTAAGTGGACAAATGCAGACAGCTGAAGGCAGGCTGTGAGCACAAAAAGAGGGGGACAATGGCCTGGTGCGTGCTTGGTAGCAGGCAGTAGGAAATGTTTGGACTATTGCTTTGCGTAGGGTACTAACCCAAAAACAGCGGGAAAATAGACCGGTACTTTAAAAAAAGGCAGCACAAAATGCTAGTACTCTGTGCTGGAAAAATATTGCTTGCCTCAACAAGAGCTATTTTAAGATGGTCACTGGAAGAACACTTTAACCTCTCTCTACCTAATACACAATCTCTCTCCCTGTACTCTGACTTTGTTGTGTGTTTTCAGCTCTGAAAAGAGCTATTTTTTTTGGTATTATGAAGCTAATGACCTCGTTTAAACTGTCCCTGCTCAAGTATCTTTCTCTTCCTACTCTACAGTGACCTAGTATACACGGCAGGTAGCCCTGAAAAAGGCTTTTGTGTTATCAAGAGGCCTAAAGACTCTCCCTAGCAGCTGAACGATCTCTCCCAATGCTTGTAGATGCAATGTGCACAAAATGGTGGCAGCAGGGCTTAAATAGACCCTATGATGCTGCAGCCAATCACAGTAATGCCACAACCAAGATGTCTGC
The DNA here is from genome assembly GCF_039654945.1 of Dendrobates tinctorius. NCBI lineage: Eukaryota > Metazoa > Chordata > Amphibia > Anura > Dendrobatidae > Dendrobates > Dendrobates tinctorius. The sequence continues at coordinate 12,385,296 of NW_027361699.1, forward strand.
AGCATTACTCTTTTTAGTTAAGAAGCCCAGCATGTTTAGTGGCTGCAAAGGAGGTGCAAAAACTGCAGGACAGGGCATCCGAATATTGCGAGGCGAGTACACAAATGCTCGCAATATAACGAGTAACCCGAATACCGTACTATCTGTGCAAATAGTGAATAGTAACAAATATACTTGCTCATCACTATATATAATATATACCTACAAACTTTCTGGTATTAATATGGAAAAGAAAATATGTAGCCCTAAAATGGCAATGGCAATAATAAACCCTACCTTTATGCCTCTAATTCAAAACTCCTCCTACACCAACTATCCCGACACTGAATGCAGGTAACAACAGTTTTATTAGAGAAAGAACAGTATGTAGCACTGAAAATGACTTTTCTTTAAATGGTGCATCAGTGTTATATAAGTACTGCAATAGCAATATTAAACTCTGCCTATATGCCTGCTCTAAAATGAGCTCTTCCTTTTGTAATAATTCTCACTGAACTGCTTCCAGAGGAGATTGTGCCAGACAACATGTCACTGGTAATGATGAGCGAACGTGCTCGCCACTACTCAGTACTCCCTTGAGTATCACTATACTCAGTGTACTCGGCGAGCACAGAGCATTTCCGGGATTACTTAGCGGGAACTTGTGTCCACACCCAGCATTTTTGGCAGGGTTTAAAGACCCAATCATGCTGCAGGGATTGTCTGCCAGGCTATGAAACGCCGCACCCATCTTAGTTGTGGTCATGCAATGATTGGCTGGCCGCATAGCATCATCAGAGGTATAAGAGACCGGACGCCGCTCTACTCGGCGCATACAGCTCCGGATTGAGAGAATGTAGGGAGAGCGGCTACCTTGATAGGGTCAAAATTGGGGATTTCTTAGTTATTGTGGGGCCTACCATCCTAAATACTCACATCCAGCTAAACCCACAGTCCTTCTAAGGACTAATTCCGGAGTATATAGGTTCCAGGGTTAGGCAGTCAGGGGAGTGTACGTCACTCTATACACATCAGTGCAAGGTCTGCAGGCACTGTATGAGTGTGTATATAGAGCATTGCATACATCAAGAGGGTCCATTCCCTTCCTGTGTTCTGTTGCTGCTGCTGCTACCTGTGGGATATATTAGCCATATATAGCTATCCCCAGGTGTAAATGCAATACAGGCCACACATTTTTTGGTGTGGTATCTAATTGCAGCTCATATCTGTGCATGCTTAAAGTTTGGCCAGTTTACCGCTTTTTTTCCCTTTTTTGCCTGACTGTCAGTTCTGGAGAAATACAGCAGTATTTAGGCAAAAAAAAACAACAGGCCACACATTTTTAGGTGTGGTATCTCTGTGCCAGCTCATATCTGTGCGTGCTCAGAGTTTGGCCAGTTTACGGCTTTTTTCTCTTTTTTTGCCTGGCTGTCAGTTCTGGTGAAATACTGCAGTATTTAGGCAAAAACAAAAAAAATAGGCCACACATTTTTTGGTGTGGTATCTCCGTGCCAAATCATATCTGTGCGTGTGTGCGTGCTCAAAGTTTGTCCAGTTTTCAGCTTTTTTTCTCTTTTTGCCTGGCTGTCAGTTCTGGTTAAATACAGGAGTATTTAGGCAAAAAAATAAAGACCACACATTTTTTGGTGTGGTATCTCCGTGCCAGCTCGTATCTGTGCATGCTCAAAGTTTGACCAGTGTACAGCTGTTTTCTTTTTTTTGCCTGGCTGTCACTTTTGGGTAAATACAGCACTAGTTAGCCTAAAAATAAAAAAGGGCACATTTTACAGTGGGGTCTATCTCTGACACACCTCATACATCCATGTGCCAAAAATTGAGACAATTAGGCCAAAATTCCCTTTTTTGGGCAGTCTGTCACTGTCATGACATCCAGCACTGTTTTGCATTCACCAAAAACAAAGAAACATATTTTAAAGTGTGGTATATCTGTGACACGCCTCATATGTCCGTGTGATAAAAATTTGTGAATTTTAAGCCGGTACTCCATTGATTGCCAGTCTGGTATTCGTTATATACAGCAATATGTTGCATTTTTATAAAAAAACAGGCCATATTTTACAGTGGGGTCTATCTCTGACATGCTCATACATCCGTGTGCCAAAAATTGAGGCATTTAGGCCAAAATTCCCTTTCTTGGGCAGTCTGTCACTCTTGTTATATCCAGCAGTCTTTTGCATCCACCAAAAAACAAAGAAACATATTTTACAGTGTGGTATATCTGTGACATGCCTCATATGTCCATGTGATAAAAATTTGTGGATTTTAGGCTGGTACTCCATTGTTTGCCTGTCTGGTACTCAAGTTATATACAGCACTATGTTGCATTTTTACAAAAAACAGGCCACATTTTACAGTAGGGTCTATCTCTGACATGCTCATTCATCCGTGTGTCTAAAATTGAGGCATTTTAGGTCTAAATTACCTTTTTTGGGAAGGCTGTCACTCTCATTACATACACGCAGTGCCTGGGCTGACAAACATTTCCCCATGATGGTACATTTTTTAAAAATATACTATGGGCATCACAGACACCCTTGCCAAAAATTGAGTAACTTTTGCATTACGGAATATGTTCACCCTGGTATTCTACTGGTTGTGGATGATGAGGATGAGGATAAGGAGGAGGATAACACCAAACAGACCAAATCAGGAAGCGGATACCCATGTGTGGTTGTGAAGAGGTGCATGAGAATACACCTCCACAAAAAAGACAATGTATTTAAGGTTATGCTTCGATGTTTTTATTTGGTGGTGTACATAAGTCTTGCCCAATCCAGCCCTTGTTTATTTTTATGAGTCAGCCTGTCAGCATTGTCAGTTGACAGGCGGATGCACTTATCTGTTACAATTCCTCCAGCGGCAGTAAAAACCTGCTCTGACAGAGCTCTAGCAGCAGGGCAGGCCAGTAGCTCCAAGGCATAGAGAGCCAGTTCATGCCATGTGTCCAGCTTGGATATCCAATAATTAAAAGGCACAGAGGAATCCCGGAGAACGTTTGTACGATTTGCAAGGTACTCCCTCACCATCTTCCCAAACATTGCAATTCTTGTGCCAGCACCCCTTGCCTCTGTGCCGACACGATGGGAGGGTCTGAGAAAACTGCCCCAGAACTTTCCCACTGTTCCCCTGCCTGAGCTGGATTGTACTTCTGTCTCTCTCGCTTGGACTCCTTGGTTGTACAACAAACTCTGACATCTGCTGCCAGTGTTCTCACATGTAATTCCACTCCAAGGGCCAGTTGTACAGAAACATTTTTGTACACCTCTCTGCCTCAGTAAGAAGAGATTGAAATTTCTCCTTTTAGCGGGGGTCTAGAAGGGTCAACAACCAGTAATGAGTGTCACTGAAAATTTTGATAAGGTGAGGGTCACGGGAAATGCAGTGCAACATAAAGTCAGCCCACTGCATCCCAGACTGCTAACAGGCAACACTTCTGTGCCATCACCAAGGGGATGACTGACCATGCTGCCCTCCTCCTCCTTGTCCTCAGGCCTACAACACTTACAACGAACCTCAGTAAGATCATAGTACAAACATCATTGTAAAAAACTTCTTGTAAATACACCCCTGTATTTTTAAGCTCCCTCACCTCATTTTAGATTGTAAGATGTCACGAGCAGGATTGTTTTGTTAAATTATTGTTATTGTTGTTACTTAGTGTAGATTGTAAGTTATCATGACCAGGGTAGTTTTATTTGGGTTTAATTATTGGACAACCTTGTTGATGCTGGTAAACTAGTCACCAACTGTCCTCTTCTGCTCTGAAATCCTTTCCTACATCTGCAGTGTAGAGTTCCAAGGCCTGTAGTCATCACACACCAGTCGGTGAACCAGAAGCAGCAAGCGCTGCTGAATCACTGCAAGGGCGGATGAAGCTGTAACTGACTTTCTAAAATTGAAATTTAGATCATTGTATTTTTACCAGCAGATCTGCCAGCTCTGTGTCGCTTTTCAAAAAATATTGACCAATTTGGTTAAGCGCGTGAGCCAGGCATGGCACGTGTGTGAGCTCGCCTCGTCAAAGAGCTGCCACTAGGTTCCACCCATTGTCACACACAAACATGCCTGGCTGTGGGTTCAGCGGTCTCATCCACTGATATGCCTCCTGTTTCATAGCTGTCCACAACTCTTCAGCATTGTGGCGTTTTTCACAGAACCATATTAGCTTCAGCACTGCCTGTTCCCGCTTTGATAAGGCAGTGCTGCAGTGCTTCCAGCTTATGACTGATGGGCTACCTTTTTGAGCTGGAGGCTGAAGAGGAGGCAAAGTGGGGCAGTGCACTATGCACTCGAAGTGCCCATGCTGCGGCAAAATGGAGCAGACAGACCCCGTGAACTACAGGCATGGGACCAGCTTAAGAGAAATCGGGCAATACATCAAAGATTTTTGGCATGGACAAGCAGTGCATAGGAGGCTGAGTAGCGTTCTCCGCCCTTAGAGCAGTGGAGCTGCAAGGGACAGTTCCCATTGTCTCCCGCCACTAAAAGTGATATTGACATTTACCAAGGCACCGTTTGTCCAGTAACCACCAGAGAGCGAGGCGCCATGCACTCCTTGACCATGAGTACAGCGCACGTGTGCAGTAGAGAGAGACAGTTCATGTCACGTGTTCAGCTTGGATAACCAATAATTAGAATGCATAGAGGAATGACAGAGGATGTTGGTACGGTCAGCAAGGTACTCCCTCAGCATTTTCAAAAACTTGCACTCCATCTGAGAGTCCCCTGCATCTCAGAGACAGGGCAATGCACTGCTTTTGCTGTCTTGGAGTTGTGTCTCTCTCACCTGTTCTCCTTGCTTGGCCAACAAACTTTGACAACTGCTGCCAATGTTTTCAGATGTGAGTTTTTTTAATCATTCTGCAACAAGGGCCCTCTGTTCCTGCAACATTTTAGTACACCTGTTTGCCTCTGGAATAAAAGATGTAAAGTTCTTCTTGTAGCGTGTGTCTAGAAATGTCACCAGTCAGTATTGGCCATCACCCAAAATTTTGATAACACGAGGGTGACAGGAAAGGCAGCGTAACATAAACTCAACAATGCGTGCAAAACTGCTTAGAGTCAATACTTCCTTGTCGTCACCAAGGAGACGACTGACTATGCTGTCCTTCTCCTTCTCCTCAGGCCTACAACACTTACAACAAACCTTAAGATCATAGTACAAACATCATTGTAAATACCTTCTTGTAAATAGACCCCATGTATTCTTAAGCTTCCCAACCTCATTTTACATTGTAAGTTGTAACGAGCAAGATTGCTTTGTTTTGGTTATATTTTTGTTATCGTTGTTACTTAGTGTAGATTGTAAGCTGTCACGAGCAGGGTAGTTTTATTTGGGTTTAATTATTGGATTATTGTTATGGTTGTTATTTAGGACTGTTGTGTTTTAAACTGTTAAACTGTAAATATGTTTTTGTTCTGTAATAACTTTCAATATTCAAATTAGAACACAGATAAGCAGGATGGAGATGTTAATTATGGTTTAATTGATGCTCACCCCTGGAGTCCTTAAATTTTTGTAGGATGGTACACATGTCATACATTCATGTCCACTCCTGAGATCTTATGTGTGAAGTCAGAATTGAATATCGACAACCTTGTTGATGCTGGTAGATTAGTCACCAACTGCCAACTTCTGCTCCCTAATTCTTTACAAGATCTGAAGTGTAGAGTTCCAAGGGCTGGGGACATCACACACCAGTCGGTGAGCCAGAAGCTGCAAGTGATACAGAATCACGACAAGGGTGGATGAAGCTGTAGATGACTTTCTAAAATGTGTACGCAGAGCATTGTACCTTTCCTAGCAGATCAGGCAGCTCTGTGTCACTTTTCATAAAACCTTGACCAAAGAGGTTAAGTGCATAAGCCAGGCATGGCATGTGTGTGAGCTTGCCTCGCCACAGAGCAGCCACCAGGTTCCAGCTATTTTCACACACAACCATGCCTGGCTGTGGGTTCTGCGGTGTCAGCCACAGATCTGCCTGCTCTTTCAGAGCTGTCCACAACTTTTCAGCATTGTGGCTTCTTCCACAGAAGAATATTAGCTTCAGCACAGCCTGTTGCCACTTTGATGAGGAAGTGCTGCAGTGCTTCCAGCTTGTGACTGATGTGCTACTTTTAGAGATGGAGGCTGAAGAGGAGGCGAATGAGGAGGAGGAGGTGCATCTTATCACCATCTTTATTATTTGGTGCGTTCCGCCAGCCCTAACATTAGCATAGAGATGAGCGACTTTGCCTTTTTTCGGGTCGAGTCAGGTTTCACGAAACCCAACTTTCGCCAAAGTCGGGTCGAATGAAATCGGCCGATTATCGTGAAAAGTCGAAGGCCGACTGAAACACGAAATCCAATGCAAGTCAATGGGGAAGCAAAGTCGGCAGGGAGTGGAGGGCAGGAAACACACCTACAGTGCCCTTTTGAATGCCAAAAACATCAATTCTGATTACTGAAGCTTTTCAACCTTAATTTACTTCATAATACTAGTTGCGCACTGAAAAATGGGAGTTATTTGGCTAAATTTGTGGGGGGGTAGGGCTGGCTCCAGGTTTTCATGTGCCCTGGGCCAAAGAGCACCCCTTAACACATACCACCACTCATGATGCTCCGACACCGCAGAGAAATAGCGGCATAGTACAATGAAAAATACTTCACTTTTTACATCTCATGACTGATATCCATTTTTAAAAGCTCCAAAAACGGACAGTATATTACTCCATACAGTATTATGGCCACCGCATAGTGCGTTATACAGAGTAATGAGGCCCATATATTTCTCCATACAGAATCATTGGTCTCATATAATGTTTGAAACAGTATATGATGAGCTCCACATAATGCTACAGTATATGTTGGTCCCCATGGATGAAGCTGCACTGTCTCATGGGCCCAAATAATGCTCCATATATAATGGGCCCCATTTCTAATGCTCTAGTGTATAATGAGCCCTGTAAATGCAGCTCCAGTGTCTGATGTCCACCTTTGGAATGCTCCAGTGTATGGTAGGCCCCATATATAATTCTCCAGAGAATAGTGCTCCCCCAAAATTGCTGTCCCAACATTGAAAACAATTAAACAAGTCTCCTCAAATAAGTCTCCTCGCTAGGGAATTCCTGTACTAGTCTGGGCGTACAGACTTGATGTCATTGCGCTTTCTGATCAGAATATCACTGTCAGGAAACGCGGAAGACGTCATGGCAGTGGAGCAGGCAGAGGTAAGAATTTTAACTTTGCAAGTGCTGTGATCCTGAGCAAGCAGGGGGGGCCCACTCGCTGGGGACGGCACTGGCACATGGCCCCTCATAGTACGGCGGTGTGTCTGACGGCGGGTATGCACCCACACCGTCAGAGACACTTGATTGCACTATGAGGGACCCTGTGCCAGTGTCCGCGCCCAAGAGTCGGCCCACCCACCTGTCTAGGGCAACGGCACTCGCACGGTTGCGTGCGCTAAGTGGTGACCCCGGCCATGGGGGGAGGAGGCAGCACAGTTAGGGAGGTTTACAAAATGGCATATGTTGATGTGGGACATTCACCTGCTGCTTATGGCGAAATTGGTCAAGTCCCAGGAAGAGGAGGACCAAAGAAAGCCATTATTCTGGCAACCTATGTGTCATCAGGGTAAGGTGTGACAAAATCCTTGGAAACCCATGCATGGTTCATTTTAATGAAGGTTAGATCATCCACATTTTGGGTCTAGAGACGGGTCCTTTTTTCTGTCAGGATTGATCCAGCAGCACTGAAGACTCTTTCTGATAGCACACTTGCAGCTGGGCAAGCGAGCTCCTGTAAGGCATATTGTGCCAATTCAGGCCAGGTGTCCAGTTTAGCGGCCCAATAGTCAAATGGGAATGACCTGTGAGGGAGAACATCGATATGGGACGAGAAGTAGTTTGTAACCATAGTTGACAAGTGCTGTCTCCTGTCATTTTCAATCGATGCAGTATTACCAGTCGTGTTAGCGGGACTTGAAAAATCAGTCCACAACATGGTCATGAAAACCCTGTCTCCAACGCCACTTCTGATGTGTGCACCACCAACACCTCTTCCAAGCTGCCCCTGGCCCCTATGGCTCGTGTGAGAACCATCACCACTGCTGTGTGCTGGGAATGCCTCAACCAACCGGTTTACCAGAGTTGCTTGTTTGTAAGCCAATATTAGGTCAAGGTTCTCCTGTGGCATGATGTTTTGGAATTTGCCTTAATAGCGTGGATCCAGGATGCTGGCCAAACAGTAGTCATCATTGTTCATCATTTTGGCAATGCGGGGGGTCCCTTTTTAGGATCTGCAAGGCATAATCTGACATATGGGCCAATGTTCCCGGTGTCAATGATGCACTGCGAGTGCTGGGTGGAGGAGCCCTTTCTGGCAAATCCACATCCCTCCAGTCACGCACAAACCCTGTACCAGACCTTGCCACACCAACATTTTCACTTGCCCCACGAGAAGCATCATCCTTCCCTAAATAATCATCCCCATCATCATCCTCCTTCTCCTCTTCCTCTTCTTCCTCCACCTCGTCCAGGAGAGTTCCCAGAGCAGACAATGGCTGACTGTCATCAAGGCTTCCCTCCTCCTCTTCCTCATCATCCTCGGCTGCAGATGCCTGCTCCTTAATGTGCGTCAAAGTTTGCATGAGCAGACGCATAAGTGGGATGCTCACGCTTATGATGGCGTCGTCTGCGCTTACCAGCCGTGTGCATTCCTCAAAACACAGAAGGACTTTACAGAGGTCTTTCAGCTTCGACCACTGCACACCTGTCAACTCCATGTCTGCCCTCAAAGTGCCTGCCCATGTATCCTCCCACAAATGCATTACGGCCTGCCTCTGTTCGCACAGCCGCTCAACCATGTGCAGGGTGGAGTTCCACCTTGTTGCAACGTCGATAATTAGGCGGTGCTTGGGAAGGTGGAGCAATCTCTGCAGCTTCTGCATACGACTGGAGTGTACCAGCGACCGGCGGATGTGCGAGCACAGTCTTTGGACCTTCTGGAGCAGGCCTGTTAACTCCGGATAATTAGTGAGGAAGCACTGCACCACCAGGTTCAAGGTGTGAGCCAAGCAAGGTATGTGTCTGAGTTTTGAAAGGGCTATGGCTGCCACAAAATTCCGGCTGTTATCACTAACTACCTTACCTGCCTTAAGATGTAGACTGCCCAGCCATGATTCAGTTTGTCGCTGAAAGTAGTCAGCCAGTACCTCCGTGGTGTGTCTGTCGCCCAAACACATCATCTTCAACACAGCCTGCTGACGCTTTCCACTAGCTGATCGATAGGGGGACACCTCGTGTGCAACACTGGCAGATGCGGATGGAGTGCTCGTGCGACTGCGCTCTGTGGACGAGCTTTCGCTTCTGGAGGAGGAGGAGGGTCGAACGCCTACAGCCAACTGTTTCCTATACCGTGGGCTAGGCAGCACTGTCCCACCACCGCTGTCCCCTGTGGACCCTGCATCCACCACATTAACCCAGTGCGCAGTGATGGACATGTAATGGCCCTGGCCATGCCTACTGGACCATGCATCAGTTGTGAGGTGCACCTTTCCACTCACTGATTGCTTGAGTGCATGTACAATGCGGTCTTTCACATGAAGGTGGAGGGCTGGGATGGCTTTGCAAGAAAATAAGTGGTGACTGGGTAGGTCATAGAGTGGTACTGCGTAGGCCATGAGTTCGTGGAAAGCTGTGCTTTCAACCAACCGATAGGGCATCATCTCTAACGAGATTAGTTTGGCAATGTGGGCCTTCAAACCCCGTGTATGCAGATGAGAGGATGAGTACTTTCTTGTCCTACTCATAGTCTCTGGTAGGGTGAGCTGGACTTGAGAGCTGCATATGGTGGAACTAGCAGTGGACATGGCGGACTGAGAGAGGGTTGATGATGGTGATGGAGTTGGTGTTCTTTCTGATGGCCTAGATTCAGTCTTTCGTTGCAATAACAGTGTGATTACCTGACTGATTTGCCCTTGCGACGACAACTCAACATTTGCTGCTGGTGGTGTGCTAACCGGTGGGCTTACAGTGGGGGAAACAATGTAGTGTTGCTGACTACTTTCTTTGGGAGCAGTTGCACATGTGGTACGTGAGTTTTGGTAGTCCGTCCACGCTTGCAAGTGCATGGTGGTTAAATGTCTTAACATGCAACTGGTATTCAAATTTCTCAGATTTTTCCCTTGGCTAAAGGTCTTTGCGCACTTCTTACATATAACCTTTGCCTGAATATTAGGATTTTGTTCAAAAAAGTGCCACACTGCACTCTTCCTACTATGGAAGACATTTTGAGGCCTTGCACGCTATGCTATTTTGACCGTCTGACCAAGCTGTCCTGCAACTCTTTTGGTTTTTGTAACCTGTTTTTGGACTGCTCCGGGCCTGCCAGATAGCAGCTGTTGTGATGTTGATGCCCACTGTGGATGCTACTCCTCCTCTTCTGAGCTATTGGCAGCTGCACCCTCTTCCCCAAATGGATGCCAATCTGGGTCAACAACTGGGTCATCCATCACCTCCTCTTCAATGTCATGTGCACCTTCCTCTGTGTCACCGTGTATGGTGGTATAGTATGCGGGAAGGGGCACCTGAGTTTCATCAGGGTCAGATTCTGCCTCAGTACACTGCGAGGACAATGTAGTGCTCTGAGTGAATGTACCAGAAGAATCATCTATCAGTGGCTGTGCATCAGTGCACTCCATGTCAGATTCATCTTGGCCTGGGTAATTCACAATTTGACTTGATAACTCAGGCATGGTATGTGAAAACAGCTCCATGGAGTAATCTGTAGTGTGGCCTGCCGCATCCTTCAATTTTGGTTGGGGTGAAGGACAAGGAAAGGTGTGGTTCATGACCATGAGCCACCAATGACGACTCAGTGCTTTTATTTTTTTAAACTTTAGAAGAGGAGGCAATAGAGCTGGAGGCTGAGTCAGCAATGTAAGCCAAAACTTGTTCTTGAAGCTCCGGCTTTAAAAGCGGTTTACCTACTCCCAGAAAAGGGAGCCTTCGAGGCCTTGTGGAGCCAGACGATGACGCAGGCTCAACACCTCCTGCATTAGGTGCTATTTTGCTTTTGCCACTGCCAGCAGATCCACCACCAACACCATCATTACCAGCTGCCAACCCCCGCCCACTTCCACAGACTCTTCCACCACACTTCCTCATTTGTGGGGAAAATGTACCCAAAAAACCACCAACTATATGGTACTGTAAAACATGGGACAAGGTGTATATAGGAGTGGGGAGAATTTGAATCTCTCTAGACTTCAGGACACAGTTGGATTCTGTCAGGCCCTGTTTATATTACACCGCAATGTGACAGGCAGATTCTGGATGGTGTAAGAAATTTGTGTAGAGGACTGTGGAGAATAGGAATCTCTCTAGACTTCAGGACACAGTTGGATTCTGTCAGGCCCTGTTTATATTACACCGCAATGTGACAGGCAGATTCTGGATGGTGTAAGAAAGGTGTATAGAGGACTGTGGAGAATTGGAATCTCTCTAGACTTCAGGACACAGTTGGATTCTGTCAGGCCCTGTTTATATTACACCGCAATGTGACAGGCAGTTTCTGGATGGTTTAAGAAAGGTGTATAGAGGACTGTGGAGAATTGGAATCTCTCTAGACTTCAGGACACAGTTGGATTCTGTCAGGCCCTGTTTATATTACACCGCAATGTGACAGGCAGATTCTGGATGGTGTAAGAAAGGTGTATAGAGGACTGTGGAGAATTTGAATCTCTCTAGACTTCAGGACACAGTTGTATTCTGTCAGGCCCTGTTTATATTACTCCGCAATGTGACAGACAGATTCTGGATGGTGTAAGAAAGGTGTATAGAAGATTGTGGAGAATTGGAATCTCTCTAGACTTCAGGACACAGTTGGATTCTGTCAGGCCCCGTTTATATTACACCGCAATGTGACCGGCAGAAATTGCCTAGTGTATGACAAACTACAAGGTGTATATAGAATTGGACAAAATTGGAATCTCCCTAGAGTGTAGGTCTGTAAGAATGGACAAACTCCTCGGCTTTTCCTTACAGAGTCACACACTTAGATAGCTTCAATTTGGCCGTGATAACAGCCGTTACACGGTACTGAGAGAGGAGTGTGCACGTACACTGCTGTATGGTGTATGTAAAATTGACAAGCTCCTTGTTTTTGTATACGGACTGACACACGCTGTCTCTCTCTAGTTTTAAATGTAATCAAACAGCAAATATACTAAACTGTTTGAAAAACGGACAAAACTATAAGGTGTAGGTCTGTAAGAGCGGACAAACTCCTAGACTTTTCCTTACAGAGTCACACACGTAGATAGCTTCAATTTGGCCATGATAACAGCCGTTACACGGTACTGTGTGAGGAGCGTACACCACTGTACGGTGTGTGAAAAGTGCTCACCACACATCTAGATAAGTTCCTTAGGGGGTCTAGTTTCCAAAATGGTGTCACTTGTGGGGGGGTTCCATTGTTTAGGTACATCAGGGGCGTTCCAAATGCGACATGGTGTCCGATCTCAATTCCAGCCAAAAACATCAAATGGCGCTGCTTCCCTTCCGAGCTCTGCCATGTGCCCAAATAGTCTCTAAACGTGACATGGCGTCCGATCTGAATTCCAGCCAATTTTGCAGCTCTGCCATGCACCGAAACAGTGGTTCCCCCCACATATCAGGTATCAGCGTACTCAGGACAAATTGCACAATAACTTTTGCAGTCCAATTTCTCCTGTTACCCTTGGTAAAATAAAAAAAATTGGACCTGAAGTATTTTTTTTGTGAAAAAAAGTTAAATGTTCATTTTTTTTAAATATTCAAAAAATTCCTGTGAAGCACCTGAAGGGTTAATAAACTTCTTGAATGTGGTTTTGAGCACCTTAAGGGGTGCAGTTCTTAGAATGGTGTCACTTTTGGGTATTTTCTCTCATATAGACCCTTCAAAGTGGCTTCAAATGTGATGTGGTTCGTAAAAATAAAATGGTGTTGCAAAAATGAGAAATCGCTGGTCAACTTTTAACCCTTATAACTTCCTAACAAAATAAAATTTTGGTTCCAAAATTGTGCTGTTGTAAAGTAAATATGTGGAAAATGTTACTTATTAAGGTTTTTGTGTGCCATATCTCTGTGATTTAAGAGCATAAAAAATCAAATTTGGAAAATTGTGAAATTTTTAAAATTTTTGCCAAATTTCTGTTTTTTTCACAAATAAACACAAGTTATTTGAATGAAATTTTACCACTATCATGAAGTACAATATGTCATGAGAAAACAGTGTCAGAATCATCGAGATCCATGGAAGCGTTTCAGAGTTATTCCCTCATAAAGGGACAGTGGTCAGAATTGTAAAAATTGGCCCGGGAGTTAACGTGCAAACCACCCTTGGTAGTGAAGGGGTTAATAATGAATAAATACCAAAGTGGTTATACTCAAATGTAAAAAAGAAACAGTGACCCTAGTGTTAAACACCGGATGATACACAATATAATAAGTTACATACTGCTGCCAGAGACGATGATATATGTTATAATTCATAAAGAACATACATACATATAGAGAGGTTAAGTTACCTACGGGTCACTCCCGGGGAACCCACCACACCCGACGCGCGTTTCGCACTGAAATGCTTCGTCCAGGGGTAATACATAATATGTATGGGTGAAGGTGAAGAAGCTTGTGCCACGTGTGTGTTTATAGTTACGGACGGTGTACTTCTCTTTCAACTTAGATTTTCACGAGCATCCACCAGTTTGTTTGGTTTTCCTCCAACACTGATATTGATCTGCTTTCTCTAATTCAGCATCTCAAGAACATGTTGCACTTTGCCCTTTGTACAGACACGTGCATCTTTGGCAGCAGGGCATCTTTGGCAGCTGAGTCTCACACGCTCATCTGTTACACCGATCTTCTGACCGGCATGAAACCCATTCTGGTAATTGATGGTGGCTAAACGACGAATCTTTGAAGGCTGTATCCTGGATCTCTTACCTTCCATAGCCACTGCTGTTATTAATCATGTACATTCCCATTCCTGTCATCACCATGCCCCTTTTCCTGATCACTTCATCCAACGATTCGTCCACCATATTTTTAATAAAAACCTGCACCTTCCCAGCAGCAACTGTGTAGGAAGCCACGTTACAGTTTTGCAAGGTGTTTATGATGCCCCTAAAAAATTTTTTACACACTATGTTGATATTTACACCCAGGGAGAAATGTTTGCCAGTCCATTGACTTAGTGTGTGGGCATTCCAAGTTTAGGAGACCTGCTCCTTTAAGTTTGGCATAGTTTTAAGTCAGGCCTCCCTCCACATCTCATCATCCACCCACACTAGATCAACAGGGTTAATGTGTTCCGTGCTGCTACAGCCATTGTCGAATTCCGAACTGTTGCACCTCTCTCACCGCGTACCTCCGCAGCTGGTGCATGCCGCCCAACTTCTTCACTTTCGGTCTCACGTCCGGCAATGAGGACCCGTAGGGTACGCGTGTGTGTCACACGCTATTGACTCTGTGGCTGTGTGCCCGGTACCAGTTCACATCCAGCATGTTTGCCCACAACCCGCAGCTCTGACTGCTCCCGCAGTGACTCTGACATCTCTATGGTCCTGGAGGACCTGACCCAGAAGTCCCGGCACGCATTCCCTATATCAGGTCGTCTCTTCCTGTAGGCGGCGCTTGAATATCACTTTTGCTTCCTTGCAAGGCCTTCTTGGTGCCTACATGGTGGCTCTCTGTACTCAGGTCCACTACCTTGTACTCTGGCATGTTTCCCAGCATGCACGCTGCTCTGTCTTGTACCCAGATGTGCTTCCCAGCACACACTCTGCTCTGTCTTGTACCCAGGGGTGCTTCCCAGTACACATCCTGCACCATCCTTTACCCTGCGTGCCCCTGTGTACACGCTGTACGTACTTCCGTACCCAGCGTGCCCCGAATAAACGCTTAACTTTTTCATGTACCCTGCGTGCCCAATCTTCACCCTGCTAAACACGGTCTCTCGTGCCTCCGTCAAGCCGACCACCTAGTTTCAGCACAAACAAGGGTGGATGGTTTTGCTGGGCGAAAAATACTTGTTATAGAAAAGGTTGAGGTGTACCACACAGAGGAACATGTTTGTCAGCCAGCACACTTAGTGTATGGGCATTACAAGTCTCCTTTTAAATGGGACATTTTTTGTTAAGAGGCCCTCCTCCATGTTTCTTCCAAGTGGGGATTGGGGTTATTGGGGTGCATATGACTTAGTAGCAGGACAGGCCTTGCAGTCAATGCAACATTTTTTATGGAAGCCATCATGGACATCTCCTGAAAAGGAGTATTGGGGTGCATCGTAATTCTTGGCAGCCCATCCACTCACTGCATGGGCTGTAACAGTTTCGGAGACTCACTGTTTAATAATGGCCCTTTTAGAAGATTAATACTGCCTGATACCCCTGTATTTTCTGAAGGTTTTGTGCTCACTTTTGAAAACCCAAAATAATGAGTAGAACAAGGCTAGCAGACAGAACTATCCAACGTATGCCTGCGAAGCAAAGATTTTTCCAACACAGATACACCAGGCCTTAGCCTGAGATAACAGACTGTATTAATTTTTTTTTTTTTTTGGCTAAATAGTGCTATACATAGGTACAGTTTCACCCAGGACAAAAAAAGAAAACCGCCGTATCCTGGCCAAACTTTGAGCACTCACAGATATGAGCTGCATGGAGATACCACACCAAAAAATGTGTGGCCTGTATTATTTTTTTTTTGGCTAAATACTGCTGTATTCAACCAAAAGTGACAGCTAGTGTTGTACATTCCGATACCGCAAATATCGGGTATCGGCCGATATTCGCAGTATCGGAATTCCGATACTTTTTGCATATCGAATACCTGAATCAGAAGTTCCCATAATGCTATGAGCCAGTTTGATTTGACTCAGCCAATGAGGAATCCTCAGAAGTGTGGGCACATCCTGCTCGGCATGTAGGCATGTTAACTAATGGCATGGCTGTGATTGGCTGCTGAAATGATGTCATGATGCACTATAAAAGCTGCCGCCGCCATTTAGGGTTGACTCTGCTGTGAATTCAGTTAGGGACAGGCCGCTGTTCAAGACTCTGAGGGACAGTAAGAGATAGTGATTTTCCAAATAATATTGTGCTTTACCCAGGCTACATTATCAATCAGTGTAGCTTTCTTTTGCCTTGCAGCGCTGTTCACAGCTGTCTGCAAGGTCTGTGTGAGTGCAGCTCACGCTGTGTAGTGTGTCCTGCAGCCACCTCTGGTTGTAGGCCGCTCAGCGTGCATCACTGCCTCATACATATTTTTGTTTTATTGCTGCTAACTTTTCATTAATTCTCCTATTAGTGTGCATCCGTCCGTATCCATATACATTGGTTGCAAACACTATAGGAGTAGACAGCGGAGCCTTTCTGCAGCCTTTCAGTGCTAGTGCCCAGTTCTCTGCACTATTCACGGCTGTCTGTGAGGTCTGTGTGTGAGTGCAGCTCACGTTGTAGTGTGTTCTGCAGCCACCTCTGGTTGTAGTACGCTCAGCATGCGTCACTGCCTCATACATAGTCCTTTTTTTGTTTTAATGCAGCTCATTTTTCCTGATTTTTTTCTCCTATTAGTGTGCTTCCATCCGTATCCATATACATTGGTTGGTTGCAAACAGTATATAGGAGTAGATAGAGGAGCCTTTTTTCTGGCTTGTGCCCTGCAGCCGCAGCCAGATTAGTATTAGCCTATTTTTTGGAGCCTCATCTATTGCATTGTAGGTTACCTTCCTGCATTGTAATAGCACCAAAAAGTTTGTGATACTATCGCTTTCACATCTTTGGTCACATCCTTTTTGATTTTTTGAAAACAAACACGTAAATAAAGTTCACCAAACACTCCACTTGACAGTTGTGTAGGCCACATTAGCTCATATTAAAGTGTAGTCCACACACTTTATAAAATTAGTGTTTCTTATACCTGTTAGCAGCTGTTCGGGAATAAGCACACTAAGCCCCCCCTTTGTACTTTTCTTCCCATCTTTATCAGTCTACCAAGATGAAGAAGGCAGGGAGTAAGGCACGTGGTCGTGGGCGTGGAGTTTCAGCAGGGAGAGGACGTGGGGATTCTGTGCCTGCTGCGGGCACCAGTGACTCAGCATCCTCCAGTTTTACCAGGCAACAGTCCTTTATGCGCTGCTTTGTAGAACTCACTGTACCCCACTGCTGCGGTACGAAGAAATTGAAGCCGTTGTCGGATGGATGGCAGCTAACGCATCGACTTCAATTACTTCCACATCCTCTTAGGGCCAGAGCACTGAAGAGCAACCATCTGTCTCTTCACCACCTGCCAAATTGCCCAGGCAGTCAGAGAGCACTGGACAGGAGCCATCTCTACTTCTGTTCTCTGAACCTCTTGGCTTGGAAACAGGGGGCCAGTCAAGCAGCATTCTAGAATGTGAAGAAGAGGGAGTATGCAGTGATGCACAACTAGTTTGTCGCTCTGAATCTGAAGAGGCGGGTGGGCCAGTGCCTATGGTCAGAACATCTCAGTACGCATCAGATGATGAGATTCAGGTGCCACTTTCTGGTGCGTACTGTGCTGGTGAGACTACCCAGGAGAAGCAGGTGTTTGAAGAGGGGAGTGTAGATGATGAGGTCCTTGACCCATCATGGCGTAAGGAACAAGAAGGTGGTGGGAGCTGCTCTGAGGAAAAGATTCCCCGAACGGCCAAAACAGGAAGGAGAGGGAGGGGGTAGACTTGGTTGCCTGTAGCCTCCACTTCGGCACCCGTTCGGAGCATTCCTCTTCCAAAACCCAAAACGGGCGCTCCCAGGACTTGCAGTGCGTGGTCCTTTTTTGACACAGTTGCAGATGAAATTTGCTTTGTCAAATGCAAGCTGTGTAATCAGAAAGTCAAAAGAGGGAAAAGTGTCAGCAACCTGAATACCACAAATATGTGGAAACTTGTGCGGACCAAGCACGTGGTGGAGTTACAAAGACACACTGAAGACGTAGGACAACCTACAGCACCACCTACCACCTCTTCAGCTCGTGTTGTAGCCTCTTCCTCCAGCTCACACACAGCTGGTTCGGCTTCCTCACAGGATTGCCATGGAAGAACCTCTGGCACTGTTGTCCAGAGACCCAGTGACATTCCACCCACAGAACCACATTCCCTGTCATCCTCACACTCCCAGGCCACTCTACAGCCATCAGTAGCACAGGCATGGGAGAAAAGGTGGCCATACTCGGCAAACCATCCCCGAGCACAGGCTCTGAATGCTGGCATTGCCAAACTACTGGCCCTTGAAATGCTCTCATTCAGGCTGGTGGAGACTGACACCTTCTGGAACTTCATGGCGTTGGCAGTCCCACAATACACCGTGCCCAGCCGCTTTTATTTCAGCAGGCAAGCCGTCCCTGCCCTGTAAAAGCATGTGGAGGGAAAAATTAAACATGCGCTACTAAACGCCGTCAGTAGCAAGGTCCACCTGACCACCGATGCGTGGACCAGTAACCATGGACAGGGACAATACCTTTCCCTCACTGCCCATTGGGTCAAGGTTGTGGAGCCAGGTACAGATCTTGAGAGTGGCACTGTACGTGTTCTGCCAACTCCAAGGATTGCAGGAATTCAGTCTGTACACATTGACTCCTCATACTCCAGTTCCTCAGAATCAGCGCTGCAGGAGCCATCACGGTCTACCTCCACATGGACCCGTGAACGCTTACCCGATATGAGCACAGCCATGGCCAAACGTCAACAGGCCATACTGAAATAATTTCTTTGGGGAATCGAAGCCACACAGTGCAGGAGCTCTGGAATGCCATCAAGCAGGAGAGCAACGTGTGGTTTGTGCCAGCGAATCTCCAGCCAGGCTTGGTAGTGTGTGACAATGGCCGAAATCTGGTGGCAGCTCTGGGCCTAGGCAACCTCACTCACATCCCATGTCTGGCACATGTGCTCAACTTGGTTGTGCAGAGCTTTCTGAGGGACTATCCGGATCTTGATGCACTGCTGCACAAGGTCCGCATATGGTGCGCTCACTTGCGGCATTCCAGCATGGCAAGATCGCGCATTGCAGCTCTGCAGCGCCAATTCCGCCTTCCGGAACATCGCATCATATGTGACCTACCCACCAGGTGGAATTCAACGCTGCATATGTTGGAGCGGTTGTGTGAGCAGCAGGCAGCAGTAATGGAGTACCAGCTGCATCAGGTGCAAACAAGTCACACTGTGCGCCAGTCACACTTCAGCACCACTGAGTGGGCCTCTATGCAGGACATCTGCCACGTTTTGCGTGCCTTCGATGATTCCACGCGGATGGCGAGTGCAGATGATGCAGTAGTCAGCATGACTGTCCCCCTTATCTTCCTGCTTCAAAAAACACTGCAAGCACTAAGGGAGGAGGTTTTGGAAGAGGTGGAGGATGAGGAGTCACAAATGCCATCTGCTTCTAGACTGTCTACGCAACGTGGTTCCTCACAAAGGCCTAGGCAGGGGACACTTTGTGAGGAGGATGAGGAGGAGTCAATGGAGAAGGAAGACATCTCTCCAGAGGAGGGAGGTACACAATGTTCTAGTAGTCAGTATGTAGAGTGAGGGTGGGGTAATGCAGAGCAGGCAGAGATGACGCCTCAAGCAGGGGACAGCGCTTCTTGGGAAATTGGGAGTCTGCAGCATATGGTTGATTTCATGCTGCAGTGCCTGAGAAACGACTGCCGCATCGCCCACATTCTCAACACGGCTGATTATTGGGTGTACACCCTCCTAGATCCTCGCTACCAGGACAACTTACAGAGCCTCATAACACCGTTGAACTAGGAGCGTAAAATGCGGGAGTACCAAGACACACTGGTGCATTCCATCATGTTCTCCATTCCACCTGAGAGCAGTGCTGCTAGTGCTTTACAAAGCAGCTCTGTGCGTTGAGGCAGTGGAGGAAGCTCTGCACAAAGAGGGAGCAGAGGCAGCGCCTCAGCACAAGGCAAGACCAGTATGGCCCAAATGTGGCAAAGTTTTTTGTGTCCGCCACAAATGTCTACACCATCACAGATGGCTCCAGTCAGCAGGAGGCAATGTTTCCGTCAGATGGTGACAGACTACATGTCTTGCCTTCTCAGTGTACTCCAAGATGGCTCTTCCCCCTTCAGGTTTTGGGTCTCTAAGCTGGATACATGGCCAGAGCTTAGCCAGTATGCATTGGAGGTGCTGGCTTGCCCTGCTGCTAGTGTATTATCGGAACGCGTCTTTCGTGCCGCATGTGGTGTACTAACAGACCGTCGCATGCGACTATCCTCCGATAACATTAACCGGCTTACTTTTCTGAAAATGAAGAAGGCCTGGATCTCGCCAGAATTTGCCTGTCTTCTTCCAGAATAAATAATTGGTTGGCAACAGTATCCAGGTCTCCAGTTGTGTTAAGGTTTCTACCCCCTGAACTGTAATCGCTGGGGTCCAACACCGCCAGTTGTTGCTCAGAAGTGCCGTCTGCACAGAGAAAAACACATGCTCCAGTGTTAGTGGGGTTCAGTAACGGCAGCTGCTCCCCTGCTGTGTGTCCGGCAATATCTCCTGCTCCCTCTACATTCATCCCAACATCAGATATTAAACTTGCTCCTATTAGGCCTTAGCCTACTCCATGAATGACCCTGGGCTACAACACCGCCAGTTGTTGCTCAGAAGTGCCGTTTGCACAGATAAAAACACTAGCTCCTGTGTCAATGGGGTTCAGTAACGCCAGCTGCACCCCTGCTGTGTGTTCAGCAAAGTCTCCTGCTGCCTCCACATTCAAACTACATCAGATGTAAAACTTGCTCCAATTAGGCCTCAGCCTAAACCCTGATTGAACCTGTGCTCCAACACCGCCAGTTGCTGCTCAGACGTGCCGTCTGCACAGAGAAAAACACTAGCTCCTGTGTTAGTGGGGTTCAGTAACGCCAGCTGCTCCTCTGCTGTGTGTCCGGCAAAGTCTCCTGCTGCCTCCACATTCATCCCAACATCAGACATTAAACTTGCTCCAATTCGGCCTTAGCCTACTCCATGAATGACCCTGGGCTCCAACACCGCCAGATGTTGGTCAGAAGTGCCGTCTGCACAGAGAAAAACACTAGCTCCTGTGTTAGTGGGGTTCAGTAACGCCAGCTGCTCCCCTGCAGTCTCCTGCTGCCTCCACATTCAAACTACATCAGATATAAAACTTGCTCCAGTTAGGCCTCAGCCTAAACCCTGATTGAACCTGGGCTCCAACACCGCCAGTTGTTGCTCAGAAGTGCCATCTGCACAGAGAAAAACATATGCTCCAGTGTTAGTGGGTTTCACTAACGCCAGCTGCTCTCCTGCTGTGTGTCCGGCAAAGTCTCCTGCTGCCTCCACATTCAAACTACATCAGATATAAAACTTGCTCCAATTAGGCCTCAGCCTAAACCCTGATTGAACCTGGGCTCCAACACCACCAGTTGCAGCTCAGACGTGCCGTCTGCACAGAGAAAAACACATGCTCCAGTGTTAGTGGGGTTCAGTAACGCCAGCTGCTCCCCTGCTGTGTGTCCGGCAAAGTCTCCTGCTGCCTCCACATTCAAACTACATCAGATATAAGACTTGCTCCAATTAGGCCTCAGCCTAAACCCTGATTGAACCTGGGCTCCAACATCGCCAGTTGTTGCTCAGAAGTGCCGTCTGCACAGAGAAAAACACATACTCCAGTGTTAGTGGGGTTCAGTAACGCCAGCTGCTCCCCTGCTGTGTGTCCGGCAAAGTCTCCTGCTGCCTCCACATTCAAACTACATCACATATAAAACTTGCTACAATTAAGCCTCAGCCTAAACCCTGATTGACCCTGGGCTCCAACACCGCCAGTTGCAGCTCAGATGTGCCATCTGCACAGAGAAAAACACATGCTCCAGTGTTAGTGGAGTTCAGTAACGCCAGCTGCTCACCTGCTGTGTGTCCGGCAATGTCTACTGCTGCCTCCACATTCACACTACTACTGATTTCAAACTTGCTCCAATTAGGCCTCTGGCTCCACTCTGTCTCTAGTCTTTACCCTGGCCTCCAACACTGCCAGGTGCTGCTCAGAAGTGCCGTCTCCACAATCAACACTTGCTCCTGTGTTACTGGGGTTCCGTAACGTCAGCTGATCCCCTGATGTGTGTCCGGCAATGTCTCCAGGACAGAGCAGGAGACATTGCCGGACACACATCAGGGGATCAACTGACGTTACTGAACCCGAGTAAGGCCTCTTTCACACATCAGGTTTTCGCCGTCAGGCGCGATCCGGCGCTTTTGACAGAAACCGGATCCGGCGAAATGCAATGCCGGATCCGGTTTCCCCCCCGTTGACTTGCATTTGCGCCGGATCGCGCCGGATGGCCATGCGTTTCATCCGGTTTCCCCCGGATCCCGCAATGTGTCGCGATCCGGCGTCTGGAAAAAACGGCTACTGTAACATTTTTTGTCTCCGGCGTAAAAGCCGGACACGCCGGATCCGGCGCGTCCGGCTTTTTCACACAATGAAAGCCTATGAGCGCCGCAATGCGCCGGATCCGGTGGCCGGATCCGGTTTTTTTGGTCTGAGCATGCTCAGTAGCTCTGCCCACAAGACATATATAAAAGCAAGACAGTGGGACCCACAGCCACACCCAACATGCCACCCAAGAAAGCAACCAAGCGCAGCAGGAGAAGGCAGGAGACCACTGCAGCACCATCAGCACCACCACCACCCCAAATGGAGCAGCAAATGGAACATGCTGAGGAGGGGAGGCCAGCAGCAGATGAGAGACGGTAATTATCAAATCCCCCATTCCTCCAAACTAGGGCTATTGAATATCAAGATATTCATTGGCCCTTTGTTTCTCTTTATTCAACAGCCGCCCAATAGATGCAGCAGCAGCAGCAGCAATGGCAGCAGGTGGAACACCACCCACAGGCATGGAGTGTGGCCACCAGGAAGACAGCACATCATCTTCTGGGAGCCCTCCCTCGCATCGTCAGCGTTTGACGGTAAGTTTTTATTTCCAAAATCCATCATCTCTGTAATATATGTCTATTCATTGCCTTTTATTTCAAAACAGGATTCACAAGATGAAGAGGAGCTCCCAGAAGAAGAAGGAAGGGGTGGACAGACGCTTGGAGTGGGCTTACAATTGGTAAGTTTTTTGCATCAAACGCAGAAACACAACATCACACTACACACAACACATAGAAAACAATGTTCTGCAGACCACACACAGCAAACAAATGCCTACATCCAAAGACATAACATTTTTTGTTTTCTTCTCTAGTCTTCCGAATCTGGTGCTCGGCCAAGAGGTCCTCGCAGTGCCTCCCAGGGTCGTCGGCGACAGCAACGCGGCGGTCACCAGCGTGTAAGTATAAATATTTTTGCTTTGTTTTTTTGCACTTTTTATTTCATTTCTTTTGTGGAGGCTAATTATGTTATTTTTGTCTTTTTCTTTAACAGCCTTCACAGCGTGCTCCCGACTCTGATGGTGAGGATGGAGGACTCGATGTGGACCACCTCATCGATCTCGTCAGAGAAAGGGAGCCGCTCTGGAATATGGCTGACCGCCGCCACGCTGACCTTATCGTTACCCGACGACTCTGGGAGGAAATCTGTTCGCTCCTTGTGGGCCGCTGGGAGGACCTCGATGTTCGGGCCCAGATTAAAGAGCGTAAGTATATACAGTACCGGTTGCTTGATGTAAACCAGTGTTTCCCGAACTCCAGTCCTCGTGGTCCCCACGGATCATGTGTTCAGGATTTCTATTTACTATGGAAATCCTGAAAACATGACCCCTGGGGACCATGAGGACTGGAGTTTGTGAAACACTGATGTTGTATACTAACCACTCCTTTCTCGTTTCAGGGAACAGAATTGTGAATCGGTGGCGGTCTGTGAGGGATCGTTTCAAGAAGGAGTTCAATAAAGAGATGCGGGCCCCGAGTGGATCTGGAGGACGCAGGAGCAAGTACAAGTACGCACAAGCCCTGTCGTTCCTCCGGGAAACAATGGTCACTAGAAGGTAAATATTACACACCACATGTGAAAAAAAATGTTAGATTTAACTTTTTTTTTTCAGCCAGGGCCATACCATGTCAGTATTTTAATTGTTTTTTTTTCTCTTTATTCCACAGCACGGTGAGCAGCACTCGGGAGCCTGCACGATTGGACCCTTCTGAGGCGATCCCTGAGGAGATCGGCACCGAGGGACACTTCGACCGCCCCGGTACATCTGCACCTTCCCAGCCTTCCCACACATTCGACCCATCTGTCCCATCCACCAGCACAGGAGCATCGTGGCCGCCTACATTACATGAAGCTGCTGGTGAGGAGATCGCTTTCCCTTTACCCCACCCTTCTGCCCCTGCCACCTCTAGTACACCTGCGGGTACTGGGCGGCAGCGGCAGAGGGGTCAGGAAAAGAGTTATGCGCCAGAGTTCTTGCATCTGAATGCATCTTTCCAGAACTGTCTAAAAGTCTTGTCAGAGCAAATCTCCGCAGGCTTTCAGCAGATCAACTCCAGCATTCTGGAGGTGAAGACACTTCTGCAAACCATGCATTCAGAAGCAAGATCTTCGCCAAACCACACCTTTTTCAGGTCTGTTGTGGAGCGCATGGCAACACTATCTCCTACCCAGCAGATGCATGTAATGCATTCGTGCCACGGTGCTCTACAGCAGGTTACCTCCCAACCTCCACCTCCCACCACTGTAGTTCCTCCACCTGCACCCCCTCCAGCCACTTTCCATCCTCCCCCTCCTATTACATCTGCACCCCCTCCAGCCACTTTCCATCCTCCCCCTCCTATTACATCTGCACCCCCTCCAGCCACTTTCCATCCTCCCCCTCCTATTACATCTGCACCCCCTCCAGCCACTTTCCATCCTCCCCCTTCTATTACATACCAGCAACCTCACCAGTACCAGCAACCTTCCCAGTACCAGCAACCTCCCCAGTACCAGACATCTCCCCACTTCCAGCAACCTGCCCCGTACCAAACTCCTTCCCCGTACCAAACTCCTTCCCCGTACCAAACTCCTTCCCCATACAACTTTCCATCAACATCATCTGCTCCTACAGTCCCTGCCCAAACCTCCACTCCACCGCCCACCACCTCTTCTGCCTCCCACATGTCCACCCATTCTGTATCTTTTTCCACACCATCACCTCTAACTGTTCCTTCCCCACCACGATCCCAGTCCTCTCTCCACACTCCCATTGTCGAAGTGTCCCGCAGCCCCTCCAGCAGTATTTCCACCCCACACTACACCGAGTTATATTTTTTTTTTTGTAATAAAAATGCCCATTTGGTTGGTTTCAAACCTTTATTAAAAAAGTTTTTTTAACTTTAAAAACAGTTTACACAAAAAAAATTTTTTTAAATAAAAGTTAAATTATTGTTTACACTGGTTGTCTGTCATTTCTTTCTGCGGCGAAATATGTTTAAAAAAAAGGTTAAATACAGGGTATTTAAAAGGTAAAAAGGTATTCAAAACCAGGTATATAACTGTGGGTAAATTTTAGCTTTTTGCCACAGTTGTGTTCCTGGTTGTGTTTGAAGCAAAGTATTTCACCTGAAAAGTTGTGTTTATTGTTGGTGATTTCCTAACAATGTACACAACTTTTGTTAATAGGTGAAATACTTTGCATAAAACACAACCAGGTACACACCTGTGGCCTAAAGCTAAAAATAGTAAGACCATGACAAGATAGCCAACTTTGGTTGGCAAAGGTATATACTGTTGGTCCAGAAGGTACACAAGTTTGGTAAGGCACAAATCTTTCACACTCTGTCATCCTGCCAGTGTACTCTGCCTTGAGGTGACATAAAGTATAGTGCAAAATTGTCCCTCATTACTGAAACCGTCACAGAACTTCTAGTGGTAATATTTCCAATCACAACATCCATCTTCGCCAGTAACTTGCTCTTCTCTCCAACCTGCACTTTCTCCTCTACAACCTGTCAAAGAAGGGCTGTAGGAACATGCTATATATAGTTTTCCAGTAGCCAATCCCGTTCGGAAGGCCACAAGGGTCAATTTTAAAAACCAGATCCGGCGTAATCCGTCGAAAAACAGATAGAAAAACGGATGAACCGGATGAGACGGATCCGGTTTTGTCTGTCAAGAACAAGATGGATCCGGCAGAAAACCGGATCCGGCACATCAGGTTTTACAAAACATTTGCCGGATCTGGCATTCCGGCACGACGCCGGATTGCGCCTGACGCCGAAAACCTGATGTGTGAAAGTAGCCTAACACATTAACAAGTGTTGATTGTGCAGACAGCACTTCTGAGCAGCAACTGGCAGTGTTGGAGGCCAGGGTAAATACTAGAGACAGAGTGGAGCCAGAGGCCTAATTGAAGCATGTTTAAAATCAGTAGTAGTCTACAACAGATATTAAACTTGATGAAATTAGGCCTCAGCCTACACCCTGATTGACCCTGGGATCCAACATCGCCAGTTTCTGCTCTGAAGTGCCATCTGCACAGTCAACATATGCTCCAATGTTATTGGGGTTCAGAAATGTCATCTGATCCCCAGCTGTGTGTCCGGCAATTTCTCCTTCTCTGTCCACACTCTCACAACTACAGATTTTAAACTTGCTCCAATTAGGCCTCTGTCTCCACTCTGTTCGTAGTATTTTCCCTGAGTTCCAGCACCGCCAGCTGTTTCCCGGCATTGTCTTTGGCACAGGTACTCCCCCCTGCCCAGCCTGGTTCCAGCACGCCTGCTGTTTCCAGGTAGTGTCATTGTCACTTTGCCACCAATACTTTGTCCAGTCGCGTTGCGGTCGGGTTAGCCGAGTCTATGGTGCCTGCAGTTTATCGGCTTACTATGTGGGCTGCGGGATCTGGCAGCAAAGGCTGGTTCCATAGTGCCAATAGGACAAGCACCCCCTGTAGGACTGTGGGTTTCGGTAACTGCGGCCGGCTCGCGGCCTTGCAACTTTGTTTTTCATGGGTACTTCTGCTACCCATCCAGGTTCCAGTACCATCAGCTGGTTCTCGGCAGTGCCTTTGGCTTAGGTGCCTCCTTCTCGGTATCCGAGTTCCAGCAACGTCTGCTGGTCCTTGGTAGTGCTTTCTAGCACAGGTACCTCCTGCTTAGTAACCAGGTTCCAGCACCATCAGCAGGTCCTCGGTAGTGCCATTGGCTCTTGTTCCTTCCATCCGCCACCACTAGATCGCCAGTGTTAACATGTCCCACACTGCTACAGCCAGTGTCTAATTCCAAACTAGGGTGAGTGTTTTTGCTGGGCGTAAAATACTTGTTATGGAAAAGGTTGAGGTGTACTCCACAGCAGAAAAAGGTTTGTCAGCCCAACACACTTAGTGTATGGGCATTTTAAGTCTAGGAGACCTGCTCCTTTTAAATGGGATTTTTTTATTAATAGGCCCTCCTCCATGTTTCTTCCAAAGGGGGATTGGGTTTATTGGGGTGCATATGACTTGAAGTCATGGCAGGCCTTGCAGTCAATTCATGAGAAAACAGAATGGGAGTACAAAATGAATAATGTGAAGTGGATTGTCCTGGGCCCATCCAGTACCGTGGTTCAAAGGCTTATTGGGGTGCATATGACTTGGTAGCAGGGCAGGCCTTGCAGTCAATGCATAAGAAAGCAGAATAGAAGTACAAAATGAATAATGTGAAGTGGATTTTCCAGTGCCCATCCAGTATGTGGGTTCAAAGGCTTATTGGGGTGCTTATGACTTGGTAGCATGGCTGGCCTTGCTGTCAATGCATAAGAAAACAGAATGGGAGTACAAAATAAATAATATAAAGTGCATTTTCCTGTTCCCATCCAGTACCTGGGTTCAAAGGCATATTGGGGTGCAGATGACTTGGCGGCAGGGCAGACCTAGCTGTCAATGCATAAGAAAAGAGTATGGGAGTACACAATGAATAATGTGAAGTGGATTTTCCTGTGCCCATTCAGTATGTGAATTCAAAGGCTTATTGGGGTGCATATGACTTGGTAGCAGGGCAGGCCTTGCAGTCAATGCTTAAGAAAACGAAAACAGAATGGGAGTACGAAATGAATAATGTGAAGTTGATTTTCCTTATGCCCATGCAGTATGTGGGTTCAACGGCTTATTTGGGTGCATATGACTTGGAAGCAGGGCAGGCTTTGCAGTCAATGCATAAAAAAACAGAATGGGAGTACGAAAAGAATAATGTGAAGTGGATTTTCCTGTGCCCATCCAGTACCTGGGTTCAAAGGCATATTGGGGTGCATGTAACTTTTGGGGCGAGCCAGGCTTTGCATTCATGCAACATTTTTTCTGGAAGCCCTCCTATGCCTCTCGTGAAAGGGGTATTGAGGTAAGTCATAATTCTTGGCACCCTATCCACTCACTGTATAGGCAATAACAGTTTAGGAGACTCACTGTGATTTTTTCCTGCCTCCTGAGGTCTTAGTTTCAAGCTCAGTTCCGGTCTTCTCAAGCTAAGTTGTCTTTGCTAATGTTCACATTTGATTTGGTTTGGTCTATTCAGTTTTTTGTGTGGTCAGCCAGCCCCAGCTGGGTCTGTGCTGAATTTCCACGCTTATGTCACTGTATGGGCCAGTTTGCTTTTTGTCCCTTATTAGATTGGCCTCTATTTGCTCTGTTCTCAGAATATGCCAGGGAGCTGATATAGTGGGAGAAGTTTAGTGACTTCAGGGTATTTTTTGCTATCAGAAGTGTTGGACACTTTTGCAGGGTTTTTTGGCGTGATTGCAGACAGTATCTTTCATTTCCTGTCCTTTCTAGCTAGTGTGGGCCCCATCGTTTGCTCAGCCTATTTTCCTACCTGTGTTCGTGTTTTCATCTTGTCTCACCGTCAATACATGTGTGGGGGCTGTCTATTTCTTTGGGGTCTGCTCTAGGGCAGTTTTAGATTTCACCGTTTCTTGCTTTAGGCTTATTTAGTCCTCCAGCTGTGACGAGGCGTCTAGAATCATCGTAGGTACGCTCCACGGCTGCTGTTAGTTGTGTGGTTAGGATCAGGGGTCTGTAATCCACGTAGTTACCAACCTCTCTGGTTTTCTGTGACTTGGCTTGGTCTTGTTTTCCTCCTCGGTGACCCATTCATAACAGGCTCCATAGTGTTGTAGAGTCCTTAGTGCTTAGAAAAACTATTCTAGCATTGTACTGTACAGTGCTTCAGAAAATAAAATTTAATTTGCATGCAAATGAGGAGTCTTGGTGCATGACCAAGAGATTGTTGCAATGTTACACCTCTACGTTTGTATATTGGGACCATTTTTCTGCTTCTGATTGACATTGCTTGTTTCCCAGAGTGAGTGATAAATACTGCCAGTGGCAAGGTCTGTTCTCCCTCCCTGTGTAGAGAGTGTAGGCTTTCTAGACATCTTCTACGTGAAGCTGTTTGCTACATTTCCAGGTGGATCAGTGATCGAAATTGGCATAATCAGCAAGAAAACAGGTAGGAGAATCTGCCCAGTATATGTGCGGAGGCGACTGGGGACAGGTAATGTAAATATATGACATGCATCCACATGCTGACACTGGGAAGTGATCACTGTTAATCAGAAACAAGGTAAGTCCCTCAATATGCAAATGATGATGTATTTGCATATAAATTAAGTTATTTTTCAGACACTGTGCCAGTTATAGGTACTGTGCTAGTACAGTTTGTTTAGAAGTTAAATCCTCAACAACAGTGTATAGCCCATCTAAAATACATTTTGGAGGTTAATGGACTACCTTTAATGCTTCAATTTTGCTCAGTTGATTTCATACCAAGCATTCTCTTTTGTAACTGTGTTCTATAGGTAGAAGCCTAGCACCTAGTAATAGGGCTGCTATCGGCAGGATTTCCAGAAGCCACTCAGTTTAGCAGATTTCAGCGGAATCCTGGTTTTAAATCCTTTGAAATCCAGATAGGGATCTTGTCTTATGCAGATCCCCAAGGTTATGTCCATAGAGAGTCTGCGGATAGGTGGATCAAGCTGGTAGAGAGAAGGTACTTCATTTCAGATCTTATTCAGGAGAACAAAGCCACAGGCGAAATCAGAAGTCAGGGACATATTCAGGATGAAGTCAAGATAATTTATATGAATCAAGCATTCTTATTCAGAGTAGGGTTAAACAAGAGGTTAAACCAGGGTAAGAACTTGTAACTGGCAGCTAGAGATAGACCACTAGGGGGTAAAATAAAGAAGAGCCTCCAAGCAGATAATCAATTACAAATGATAAATAGCTATTTGCAGTCAAATAGAAGGTGATTTGGAGGCATGACAGCAAGTTTTTTCTAGAAAAAGACCCTAAAAGGAAGTTATTCACCTGCATGAGGTCATGTTTTCTTCTTTCATGGGTGCCTTCCTTTGCTGTGACTCATGCAATATTTTTCAAATAACTCAGTAAAACCTTTGATATACTTAGTCAACTCATTTACAGGTCAACTCAGGCAGGTATGTGTTGTCTAAGGATTCAGTAGCTTTGCTTTTAGTTACCACATCTACATCGGTCCAGGTTGCTCACCCAAACCTATGTCTTAGATTATTCAACATACATACATCTACTTCCCCAGGTAAACAAAAACAAAGTTTTTGTTTTTAGATTCATTTTAACTTTATTAGTTATTTTAAGCCATGTCACAATGCATAATGTGTGATATGCAGCCAGAAAGCTTCACATTATAAAATTTTGTGTAACTTACAGTAAGAAACAATGCCAGTTGGTATTGACACTTTTGCTTAGTATACCTAAAATGTATAGCAGGCACTACAATATACATAAATGAACGTTGGCTTTATATTATAAACCAATTTAATGTGTAAAAATAAAAAAGTTAAAGTTAAAGCGCAAGTGCGATTTTTTTTCCCAGTGAATCAAAAATACTAAACTTGTATGTGTCACTTTTAGTTAATGTTTCTCCAAGAATTATTTAATTTTGTTAAAGATTTATACCATGTAAGGGCTCAGTAATCTCTTCAATGTTGTAGCAGATGTAGGGTGAGACCCATCTGAAAAGCAGCAGGTTGGATATGAACAAGCGCATTAGCAGTGGGGGATTGTCACTACGTTAGAAACATACATCCTCAGCTTTTTACTTCATATTCTTGCCAACAAGAACAGATGGAATATTCACATTATCAAAGCATGAAAAAGGTAGAAAAATCATCTTTAGAAAGCAGTTGCATCATTAATAATTTAAAGGTCAAATTAGCACCTCTTCATAGTTGACTGATTTTCAATATTTCTTTAGTATTTATTGAGCAACTAAAGCAATAATGTAGTGAATATCCTGAATAGAATGAAAATCAAGTTTTCAAAATCAATTAGAGTTAAGACAATTATTAATTCCACTACAATTTGCATTAACTTTGTAACATAATTTATTTATATGACAAATTGATTAAAGGAGTTTGCTGGAATTGTTTTAAAAATTAACCAGACTGCTGGACTGAGAACACAGAGATTACATTTACAGTATACTTACCACTACACTTACAAATGTGGCTGATTCTGCCAACCAATTGCATTCTTCACAGATAAATACTGGGGATGAGTGAACACACTCTGTGATGCTCGGATATCACTTAATTATCTGTGTTCTGCCCATTCTGTGCAGCTAGATATTTTTAAGTGCTGTTACAGCTATCGCCAGTAGGTGTCATAAGTTGCCCTTCTCCTTTTATTCATGTGTTTGGAATTTTCTGATCTCCAAATGGTTAATTGTTCAGAACCGCCCCTTCTTTCTGCCTGGTCAACAGCATGTAACCATTTTTCCAGCCGTCTCCGGAGTAGCTCACATCTGCTCAGCTCAGCTCTTTGCAATCCATGGCTTATAACAAGCGGATTCCAGTAAGGATAATGAAATTATTAGTTATGCATCTCTCTTAGCAGCCATAATGCAGTCTCCAAGGATGTTTGCATTGCATGCTCAGCCCCTGTGATGTTATTTCACTGCATGTTTATTATAAGCATCCTCTAGTTATGCATCCTCCGTTCAGTGAGTGTAAAGCTGGCAGCCATTAGTGTGTTAATTATGTTTCTCCTTTGCTGCTGTCTATGTTATATTGCCAAGCTCTTATATAATGCATATAATTAGGGATGAGCGAGCATATTCGTGGGTATTCGGTACTCGGTGAGTAATGCTGTACTCGGTACTTCGCGAGTATTTCACTACTCGCCTCGCACTATTCGGTTCTTCCGCCCAGCAGTTGCCAATCACAGTAATGCCGCACCCTTCTTGGTTGTGGGCGGCATTACTATGATTGGCTGGTGGACCAGCGTCCTATGAGTCATCATAGCCTGGTACTAAGCCCTGCCGCTGCCATTTTCTGCACATTGCATGCAGAACACAGCTAGTGTAGGGAGAGTGTGAGCAGCTGCTAGGGAGAGTTGTGTTTTTTGGTGCAAATCATCCAGAAATCCTCTGTGAAACCCAAAATCTCTTTTCAGAGCTGAAACTATAAGGTCAGGGACTGAGTAGTGACCATTTTCCCAGCTTTTTTTGGGGTCACATTTACCCCTGCAGGGCAGTTTTTTTGTGCTGCTGTGGTGCTGTGTTCATAGAATCACAGCGAATAGTACGCACGCAGGTACTGCACAACTGACACGCAGCCAGCACCACTGTCTTGTGTGGAGACTGGGGTGTGTATTCTTGCCTTAAACCTCAGGGCAGTTTTTTTGTGCTGTTGCGGTGCTGTGTTCACAGCGAATAGTATGCACACACGGTACTGCACTACTGACATGCAGCCAGCACCGCTGTCTTGTGTGGTGTCTGGGCTGCGTATTCTTGCCTTAAACCTCAGGGCAGTTTTTTTGTGCTGTTGCGGTGCTGTGTTCATAGCGAATAGTACGCACACACGGTACTGCACTGCTGACACGCAGCCAGCACTGCTGTCTTGTGTGGTGTCTGGGCTGCGTATTCTTGCCTTAAATCACAGGGCAAATTTTTAGTGGCAGCACCGCTGTCTTGTGTGGTTACTGAGGTGCGCAATTTCACCTTAAACCTCAGTGCAATTTTTTTCTGCTGCTGCGGTGCGGTTTGTAAAACACAAAGCAGTACTAGGCTGTAGTGTTACCTTCCATAAAGCACTAACTGCTCCTTGTTCCCCAATAACTGCATCTGAACATCTGCTACTATGGCAGAAAAATCCAAAATTCCTAAAAAGGCTGTTGTGAAGGGACAGGGATGTGGACGTGGGGTGGTTGGTGCCCAACTGGGAGATCGAAGATGGTTGATGCATCTAGGTTCCTGGTGAAATTTCCCGGTCTGGAACATAAACGGGCCTGGAAGCCAGAAGAACAAGAGCAGATACTGTCTTAGATGGCTGATAAGGTCTCAACAAAATGTTCTAGCAGTACCCAATCGTCCATGACAAACAGTCTACAGTACAGTCCACACAGATAATGCTGGGTCATCCTATTCTCAACCTGTTCCTAGTTCATCACCCAGTCAGGAGTCACAGGAGACATTTGACCCCTACCTTGGTCACTCGGAGGATCTGTTTGATCTATTTCCTTGCATTTCCTCTGGCATGACATTGAAGAGGAACGTGAGGGGGTATCGTCTGTTGAAGATGGCCAAATATTTGAAACCCCACGGCCAGAAGAAAGCCACTTTCATCCATGTGATATAATTGATGAAGAGGTGGAGGCTGATGATAATGACACACAGTTGCCATCTGGCCAGTCGCCAATATCAACACGGAAGGAGCATGACATGGATGACGAGGTGGTCGATGATGAGACCACCGATCCGACCTGGACCGTTGACACTCATAGCCAGCACAGCAGCGCAGAGGATGAAGGTGGATACGTAGCACCAACAAAGGCACTAAGGGCTACTGGTTTAAGCAGAGTGCTAAGTGTGTCAACTGTTGCCAAGAGCAATCCTTCTGTGCCCCAAGTCCGTTCAGCCACTTTCTGGAAATTTTTTTCCGATAGTCCTTCTGAACCAAATGTTGTCATGTGTAGCATCTGCCATAGGAAGCTGAGCAGAGACCAGGGCAAAGGTAATCAAAGCATTACGCGGAAACACATGGCAGCCAGGCACCCTAGTCGGTGGGCTGAACAACAGGGTACCAAATAAGTGTCTGCGACTGCTGGTCAAACCACTGCCATGTCGCCTGTGACACTTCCTTTCCAATCTGCTGGGCAGGAAGCAGGTGATCATCGTACCTTTTGCTCATAAGCTGCGATTGCACAGACACAGACCACAACAAGCTCATCCACTTGTTTGTCCCAGGAAAGCGTCCAATTGTCCGTGCCCCAGATGTATGAAAGGAGGAGTAAATACCAAGCCACGCAGTCACAAGCACAAATATTGAACACGCACATTGCCAAGTTGCTAGCCGTGGAGATGTTGCTATTTAGGCTTGTGGGGACACAGTCTTTCCGTGATCTTTTGGCTGTGGCTGCCCCACGATACTCGGTTCCCAGCTGGCACTATTTTCCGGTGTGCTATCTCCGCGTTACACCAGCACATCTTAAACAATCTAAAGCATGCTCTCACAAATGCCGTAACCGGGAAGGTCCATCTTACAACAGACACATGGACAAGTACTTGTGGCCAGGGACGATACAGCTCTGTCACGGCACACAGACTCAACCTGTTGGAGGGTGGGACAAAGTCTCAAACTGGACCATCAACACATATCCTACTCACGCCAAAAATAGCAGGCCCAACCTCAATCAGGGTTTCCTCCTCATCATATACGTCCAGTCTCCCCTCTTCCTCCTCCTCCACCTCATCATCCTATGCTGAATTACCCTCCACATTGCTCCCAAGTTGGGAGCTGTGCAACAGCGCATGGGCAAAGCGCTCTGCTGAAGCTGATCTGATTAGGTGAAACACCACACACTGCAGCTCTGGCAAGGAATAAAACAATTATCCAATCAGTGGCTCTCCCCACTGCAACATCAACCTGGTCAGGTTGTCTGCGACAATGGGCGTAACCTGGTGGCGGTTTTAACCCTCCGTCAGGAACAATGGACCTGACAGGCGCAGCTCTTCTACTTTCATTTCTCCCTTCTCACCAGATTTTCAGGAAACCCCCTCCCTCTAGATAGTCTCCTGGCTCTAGCTGCTGTGTGAAACCTGATACCACAGTTGGTCTGCAGAGCTTCAGGAAGGAAGATATAGCTGTGCTGGCTTCTCAGGCTCATTGGTCCCAAACACATCACACTTTATAAGGTTGGTATGTAATGTTTTTAGTCATTACTATTGTTTAGCTTGTTTTATGAATGGATAGAGAAAGGTTTATGGATATTTCATATAAATAAGGCAGATTTTCTTACAAATGAAAGTTTGCTTCTCAGGCACACTGTTCCCTAATGCATATTCTCTCTCTTGCTTCAGATTATCTTCTGAAATGGAGAAGAAAATGTATGATCTTTCAAAACCCCATCATGTTGAGGAAGTGGGAAACATGCTGTTAGATGATGATGATGATGCAGACCCCACAATGAATGAGGATTTTGAAGAAAGTGAGATTGATTCTCATGATGAGGTGGAAGTCTGTGAACTAAATTCTGAAACAGAGCAAGATGGTGACAGTGATGAGGAGGAAGAAGATATAGAATCTTATTATATGGGAAAAGATAAAAAAAACAAATGGAACAAGAATCCACCCATAAAAAAACGTATGGAACCTCATAACATTATCACTCACCTTCCTGCAGTTATGGGAACAGCACATAATGCAAAAAATGCAGCTGAATGCTGGAATACTTTTTTCACAGATGACATTCTGGACTCTATTGTCATATACACTAATCAATATATAGACAATATAAAGCACAAGTTCATCTGTGACAGAATCCTGAAGCCCACGGATGAAATCGAACTGCGTGCATTTTTTGGATTATTATACCTTGCAGGAGCTTATAGGGCAAATCAGCAAAGTTTGGAGGAACTTTGGGGTATAGAAAGTGATGGAATTGAAAAATTTAGCCTTATGTCTCTAAAAAGATTCAAGATTCTAATTCGTTGCCTTCGGTTTGATGACAGAACTACCCGAACCGAACGTAAAACATATGACCGGCTTGCTCCAATTCGCGATGTATTCCAAAAACTTGTGGAAAACTGTAAGATAAACTATCGCCCTGGGGCAAATGTCACAATTGACGAAATGCACCCTGGTTTTCGTGGCAGATACGCATTTCATCAATACATACCATCAAAACCTAGCAAATACGGAATAAAAATGTATGCCCTTGTTGATGCCAGTAAGACCTACACATACAACATTGAAATTTATGCTGGAAAACAGCGAGATGGTCCTTACTGTGTCAGCAACAAACCCACTGATGTTGTAAAAAGAATGTCTGAGCCCTTATTTGGATCAGGTCGCAATATAACTGCTGATAATTGGTTTTCAAATTGTGATCTTATTGATTATCTAAAAACGCAGAAGCTTTCATATGTCGGAACTGTAAGAAAAAATAAAAAAGAATTGCCGCCACAGCTTGTTACTGTGACAGGGAGAAAACAGTACAGCAG
Source organism: Dendrobates tinctorius (assembly GCF_039654945.1). NCBI lineage: Eukaryota > Metazoa > Chordata > Amphibia > Anura > Dendrobatidae > Dendrobates > Dendrobates tinctorius. The sequence continues at coordinate 12,421,732 of NW_027361699.1, forward strand.
TATGTTTGCATTCCATGATGGAAAGGTTTTGGTTTCCTATGTACCACGCGAAAAAAAAATGTACTTCTTCTCTCAGCGCTTCATAATGATGATGCCATCGATCCTAAATCTGAGGCACAACAAAAACCAGAGATTATTACATTTTATAATGAAACCAAAGGGGGTGTTGATACAGCAGATCAGATGTGCTCAACTTTCAGCGTCAGCAGAAACACCAAGCGCTGGCCAATGGTCATATTTTTAGCTATGCTAAATTTGGGTGGTATAAATTCACAAATCATTTACCTTGAAAACCAGCTTGAACCACTCCGTAGACGATTGTACCTGAAAAAATTGGCCCATGAACTAATGCTTGGAGAGCTACGCAGGAGAGGTATGAAAACCATCGGTATCCCCTCTGGCCTTCAAGTTAGGCTCAAAAGATTCCGCCCAGATATTGATACTGAAAATCCAACACCTGTACCACCTCCCAAAAGAAGGAGATGCACCACTTGCACCATGGAAAGCGGGAACAGAAGTCTTTCTAATTATGAATGTCTCAAATGTCATCATGCAATCTGCCTGACACATGCAAAAATGTATTGCAATTCTTGCTCTTTGCTTTGCAAATGTGTTTTTTCTGGGGAACCTTCAGGGTCTAATTCAGATTAATTCTGTGTGTAATATTATTCTAGGTGCCTAGAAAATGTTTTTGTGCCAAAATTTTCTCTTTTTAATAACCGTTACTTGATATCATTGGGGGCTATTTGGTGGGAGTTTTGAAATTTGTGTATATCAAAGTTATTACTTTTATGTTGAGTAAATGGGTTTGTTTTGCACCTGATAATGTGTCGTCTCTTTTATTACATCCCTATGAAGGTCTCTGATCACTTTTAGATCACTGAAATTGAGAAAATTAGATATTCTAGGCATTTTTCTAGCCTGCGGTTGACAGGCACATTGTTCCATTACGAGTTAGTGCGAATATTGTTCCTGATGGAGGGTTAAAGCTCGGGAAGCTGGTACACGTGCCATGCATGGCTCACGTGCTGAACCCAGTGGTGCAGAAATTTATAAAAATATACCCTGACTTGCCGTACCTACTTAAGAAGGTGCGCCGTATTTGCGCCCATTTCTGCCACTCCTCAACCGCTGTTGCCATTCTTGCAGCGCTTGAAAAGCAATTTAATTTGCCAAACCACAGACTCATTTGCGACCTGCCAACACGGTGGAACTCAACATATCATATGTTGGCAAGGGTAAGTGAGCAGCAGAGGGCACTTTCTGAATACCAGCTTAAACATGCCCATCACACTGAGACTCAGCCAAGACACATAACAACTGTCGAGTGGGTGTGGATCGCTGATATTTGTGAGGTGCTTGATAACTTTGAGTACTGCAGCAAGCTTGTGAGCGGTGATCAGGCTATTATCAGCATAAGCATCCCTATGCTATGACTTTTGAAAAAATCACTGCAGAATCCAAAAATGGAATCTTTGCGTGCCCAGCAACTGGGTATGGAGCAAGATTTCACAATGGGTGATCCTACCCAGCCAAGCCAATATCATCAGGTAACATTGGGGGATGAAGATGATGCTGAAAATGAGGAGGGAGAGGACTTCTTTTTCAGTGGTACCGAGGGGACGCGTCATGCTACAGAGGGGAATCCCAACCTCAGCTTTATGTCTGTCCAGCATGGGTGGGCTGAAGAGGAGGAGGTGGAGAAGGACAGTCAGTGTGAGGAGAGGATGGGTATTGTTCCTTCTTCAGGTGTCACAGAACATTTGCCTCTTTGCAGCTTGGCACACATAGCACACTTCATATCTGACTGTCTGTGCCAAGACCATCGGGTAATACACATTTTCAATAGCAAACTATAATGGCTGGCCACCTTTCTAGACCCACGATACAAGGACAAATTTCCTTCACTACTATTGCAGTCACCAAGGGGTTTCACAATGGAATCCATCAAGAAGGCCGTTGTCAATCATTTGATGGCAACAGCACACTCAGAAACCACTGCGATACCAGCTCTGTGCAACAGTATGCATTAATGGGGAGAGATACGCCAAGCAGGTCCAAAAGAGGTGGTGGTAAAATGGCCACAACCTGGGCCATCTTCAATAATCCGGCTCGTCACCAAGGACTAGCTGGAACAATAGCAATGTCAAGGAGGGAGAAGTTGAACAAGATGGTCAACGACTATCTAAGTGACCATACCTACATCCTTCCTGATGCGTCTGCACTAGAGTTGAGCGAAACGGGTTGGTCAAGTTCAAAAAACGCCGACTTTAGCTAATGTTGGGTTTCGCCGATAGAAACCCAACCATAGCATGATGTCGGCCAAGAGGTCGCCAAGCCGAGCGCCAAAGTCGCATTTCAAATAATGCTTCCAGGGCCTTTTCTCAGCCAATGATGGAGGATGCACACTGTGGGCAACGCGATGACATGGGCAGCGGCCACCACCATCTTAGAGAAGGGCATTGAAGTGATTGGCTGGCTTTGTGTGGCATCACAGTGGGTATCAAAGGCCGTGACCGCCGACCGCCATCTTACTTCTGCCGATCTTAGAATAGGGAGAGGTGCTGCTGCTGATTCTGAATAGAGAGAGCGTTAGGCAGGGAAGAAGAAAAACAAAAATTGCTTCTGCTGATAGCGCTTTTCACTGTACAGTTAGTGTGCAGTGAAAGGGGAGGATTTTTGTTGTGTGCAGCAGCGCTGGTGGTGATTAGGCTGCCTTTTAGGCCACGGTCACACGGTCAGTATTTGGTCAGTATTTTCCATCAGTATTTACAAGCCAAAACCAGGAGAGGAACAATCAGAGGAAAAGTAGAATAGAAACACGTCCCAACTTCTGTATTTATCACCCACTCCTGGTTTTGGCTTACAAATACTGATGTAAAATACTGACCAAATACTGAACGTGTGAACGGGGCCTTAAGGCTACCTGCTATTTGCATTGCTGTGTGCACACTGCTGTTCAAACTGTTTTTTTCAAAGCACTCCAACTTTTATTATTTTGTTCTGGTGAGTTACCGAGTGTTCATTTTTTCACACACCATATAGCGGTGTACGCTCCTCACACACTACCGTGTACCAGCGGGTATCACGGACAAATAGAAGCTATCTATGTGTGACTCTGGAAAAACAAGCCGAGGAGATTTTCCATTTTTCCAGACCTACACCTTATAGAGCTGTCCGCTTTTCAAACAGTTTTGTATGTCTGCTATTTGATATGGTCAAAACTAGACAGAGACAGCGTTTGTCAGTCCGTATACAAATACACGGAGCTTGACAATTTTCCATACTTACACCGTACAGCAGTATACGCTCCTCACACACTGCCATTTACAGCCTTCTAGCACGGACAAACAGAAGCTACCTGTGTGTGACTCTGGAAAAAAAAGCCGAGGAGTTATTCCGTTTTTCCATACACACACCGTACAGCGGTGTACGCTCCTCACACACTACCTTGTCAGTCCGTATACAAATACATGGAGCTTGACAATTTGACATAAACACATCATATAGAGCTGTCCGATTCTCCAACAGTATTGTAAATCTGCCGTTCGCATTGCAGTCACTTTTATACCTAGTCAGCGTGTGTGTGTGTGACACTCCGTAAATACATATACAGAGATTGTTATTTGCACAAAAATCGTATACAGCTGTACACTTCTGATACAGTTCCATATATCTGCTTGTTGGATTACGGTCCAATACATACTGTGAGAGCGTCTGTGACTAACATAATATATACGTTTATTTAATTTGTTTAATACACTTTACACAGCTGGACGCTCCTCATACAGTAACATCTCTCTGACGGTATTTTTGGTACATTTTCCCAAACATGAGGAAGTATGGTGGAAGAGGCCACGGACGTGGGCAGGGGGGCGCAGCTGGTACTGATGGTGGTGGTGCATCGGCTGGTTCTGGCAAAAGCACAATAGCAGCTAAGGCAGGAGGTGTTAAGCCTACGTCATCCTCTGGCCCAAGAAGGCCTGTAAGGTTGCCTTTCCTTGGAGTTGGAAAACAGCTTTTAAAGCCGGAGCATCAGGAACAGGTTTTGGCATACAGTGCCGAAACAGCCACCAGCTCTATTGCCTCCTCTTCTGTACGGTCGAAACCTGCAAGCACGGAGTCGTCAGTGCAGGGTTCTGGTCATAAAAAAACCCTTTCCTTGTGTCCTTCACCCCCACCAAAAGTTAAGGAAGCGGCAGCCCACACTTCAGATTACTCTATGGAGCTCTTTTCACATACCATGCCTGGGTTATCCTGTCAAATCCTGAATTCCCCAGTCCAAGATGAATCTTACATGGAGTGCACTGATGCACAGCAACTGCTAGATGATTCTGCTGGTACATTGACGCACAGCACTACATTGCCCTCGAAGTCTATTGAGCCAAAATCTGACCCTGATGAAACCCAGGTGCCCCTTCTCGCATACTATACCACCTTACACAGTGACACAGAAGAAGGTAAAGAGGAAGGTGTAGATGACTTTGAAGAGGAGGTGATGGATGACCCAGTTCTGGACCCGGATTGGCATCCATTGGGGGAGGAGGGTGGTGCTGGCAATAATTCAGATAAGGAGAAGGATCCGCAGCAGGCATTGACATCGCAGCAGCGGTTATCTGGCAGGCCCGTAGCTGTCCTAAAACGTGGACCAAAAACTAAAAGAGTTGCAGGACAGCTTGACCAGACGGTCAACTTAGCATAGCGTGCAAGGCCAGAAAATGTTTACCATAGTAGGAAGAGTGCAGTGTGGCACTTCTTTGTCCAAAATCCTACTGATGAGGCAAAGGTTACCTGTAAGAAGCGCGTAAGGACCTTTAGCCGAGGTGGGCAGACTACAAAACCTCAGGTAGCACATGTGCACCTGCTCCAACTGAAGGTAGCCAACAACGCTCCATCGCTACCCCCACTGTAAGACCAACGCCACCATTAAGCACACCACCAGCACTAAATGTGGAGGTGCCTTCACAAGGCCAAAGCACTCAGGGAATCACAATGGTTTTGCAACACAACACTGAATCTAGGCCATCACCACCAATACCATCACCACCCCCCTCTCACTCCATCCTGTCCACCGCTACTTCCCGCATATGCAGCTCTCCAGTCCAGCTCACCCTACCTGACACTCTGAGTAGGACAAGAAAGTACTCATCCTCTCATCCGCATACACTGTGTTTGAATGCATACATTGCCAAACTAATCTCATTAGAGATGATGCCCTACCGTTTGGTTGGAAGCGAAGACCTCATGGCCTACGCTGTCCAACGCTATGACCTACCCAGTCGGCACTTCTTTTCTCGAAAAGCCATCCTTGCCCTCCACCGGCATGTGAAAGACCGCATTGTCCATACACTAAAACTGTCAGTGAGTGGAAAGGTGCACCTCACAACAGATGCATGGACCAGTAGGCATGGCCAGGGCCATTACTTGTCCATCACTGCGCACTGGGTTAGTGTGGTGGATGCAGGCTCCACTGGGGACATCGGCGGTGGAACAGTGCTGCCTAGCCCACGGTATAGGAAACAGTTTGCTGTAGGCTTTCGCTGCTCCTCCTCCTCATCTATCAGTGAAAGCTCGTCTACAGAGCGCAGTCACATGAGCACTACATCCACAGCTGGCAATGTTGCACACGAGGTGTCCCACTATTGAACAGCTAGTGGTAAGCGTCAGCAGGCTGTGTTGAAGATGATGTATTTGGGCGACAACAGACACACTGCGGAGGTACTGGCCGACTACTTGCAGCGACAAACAGAGTCATGGCTGGGCAGTCTACATCTTGAGGCAGGCATGGTAGTCAGTGATAACGGCCGTAATTTTGTGGCAGCCATAGCCTGTGCAAAACTCACACACATATCTTGCCTGGCTCACACTTTGAACCTGGTGGTGCAGTGCTTCCTTAATAATTATCCGGAGTTAACATCCCTGCTCCATAAGGTGCGAAGACTGTGCTCGCACATCCGTCGCTCGGCCGTACACTCCAGTTGTATGCAGAAGCTGCAGCGATTGCTCCACCTCCCCAAGCACCACCTAATCATAGACATTGCAACAAGTTGGAACGCCACCCTGCACATAGTTCAGAGGCTGTGCAAACAGAGGCAGTCTGTAATTCATTTGTGGGAGGATGCACGGGCAGGCAGTTTGCAGGCAGACATGGAGTTGTCTGGTGTGTAGTGGTCGAAGCTGAAAGACCTCTGTAAAGTCCTTCAGTGTTTTGAGGAATGCACACGGCTGGTAAGCACAGACGATGCCATCATAAGCATGAGCATCCCACTTATGCGTCTGCTCACGCAAACTTTGACGCACATTAAGGAGCAGGCGTCTGCAGCTGAGGAGGAAGAGGAGGAGGGAAGCCTTGATGACAGTCAGCCATTGTCTGCTCAGGGAAGTCTCGTGGATGAGGTGGAGGAAGAAGAGGAGGAGGAGGATGAGGGGGATGTTTATTTTGGGGAGGAGGATGCTTCTCAGGGGGCAAGAAAAAATGTTGGCGTGGCAAGGTCAGGTGTACAGGGTTTGTGCGTGACTGGAGGGATGTTGATTTGCCAGAAAGTGCTCCTCCACCCAGCATTCGCAGTGCATCATTGACACCAGGAACTTAGGCCCACATGTCTGGTTATGCCTTGCGGATCCTAAAAAGGGACCCCCGCATTGCCAAAATGATGAACGATGATGACTCCTGGTTTGCCAGCATCCTGGATCCACGCTATAAAGGCAAGTTCCAAAACATCATGCCACAGGAGAACCTAGGGCTAATATTGGCTAACAAACAAGCAACTCTGGTAAACCGTTTGTTTGAGGCATTCCCAGCACACAGCGACGGTGATGTTTTTTCAATGAGCTGTAGGGGCAACATGGAAGAGGTGTTCGTTGTGCACACAGCTGAAGTGGCGCTGGACACAGGGGTTTCATGACCATGTTGTGAACTGATTTTTCAAGTACCGCTCACATACTGCGTCAACCGAAAGTGACAGGAGACAGCAGTTGTCAACTATGGTAACAAACTACTTCTCGTCCCATATCGATGTTCTTCCTCACCGGTCATTCCCCTTTTACTATTGGGCTAGTAAACTTGACACCTGGCCTGATTTGGCACAATATGCCTTACAGGAGCTCGCTTGCCCTGCTGCTAGTGTGTTATCTGAAAGAGTCTTTAGTGCTGCTGGATCAATCCTGACAGAAAAAAGGACCCGTCTGTCGACCCAAAATGTTGATGATCTAACTGTCAGAGACACCGCACTACACTCGCTCACAGAGCCAGTGCGCGTGTCCTGAGTACAGAAACAGTGCTAAAAGATACCTGTGGAGCAGGGCAGCAGAGGTGACAATGCGTGCTTCAAACTATTAGTGTCAGGGTCCAGTCAGCGCCCGAAAGTAAAGAGGCACAGGACCTGCGGACACTGAAATTAGCAAGCTGGCACAGGACCTATGGTCAGGTGACTGCAAGGGGGCGGGGCTTAGCGTCCATACAACTCAGAGTCAGGCAAAACGGAGGTCACAACAGTATGGGCAAACGAGGCACAGGAGGGACAAACAGACGGGTAGTCAGACAAAGCCAAAGGTCATACACAAGAGGGCGATGTGGTACCAAGGGGACGAGCAAAGAGAAGTCGGGTCACAAGCAGAGAGTCATACAAGAGAGGTAGCGCAGTACAAGAGGGACAGGCAGAACTCGTGACAGGGACAGAACAGGATCAAAACCAAACAAGCAAGCAAGATATCAGGCACAAGGCACACGTACGCACAAGGTCAACTAACTCAGCCGAGGGCAGTAGTATAACTGACACCGGACCTAGGTCCAGTGAGCATTAAATAGCCACCCTCTGCCAGAGAGAGGCGGAACAATTAACCCCCAGTCTGATCAGGACGGGCCAAAGCGAAACCCCGTCCTGGATGATGACACTAACCTTCATTAAAATGAACCATGCATAGGTTTCAAAGGATTTTGTCCCACCCTCCCCTGCTGAAACGTAGGTTGCCAGAAAAATGGCTTGCTTTGTCCTCCTCTTCTGCGGACTTCTCCAATTAATCCATTTGCAACTGCTGAATGTCCAACACCAACATATGCCATTTTTTCCACCTCCCTAACTGGGCTGCCTCCCCCCACAGGGCCGGGGTCACCACCTGGCGCATGCACCCATGCAAGTGCTGTTGCCCTGGACAGGTGGGTGAGCACACTCTTTGGCAACGGCATTGGCATAAGGTCCCTCCTTGCAGAATCAAGTGTCTCTGACGGTGGGGGTGCACACCCGCCGACAGACACACCCGCGTACTATGAAGGGCCCTGTGCCAGTACCGCCGCCCACGAGTGGGCCCCCCCTGCTTGCTCAGGGCACCAGCACATGCAATACTTACCTCTCCCTGCTCCACCACTGTGTAAAGTAGTCTGGCCTGTTAAATACTTCACTGGGACTGCCAATACAAATTTGGTGAAATGATAGATGATGGTTAAGACGTACCTATGCCCTGTCCTGCTGGGCTCTATCTTCAGATGATCAATGGCTTCCATTTGTTATGGACGTCGACTCACAATAAGATGCAGTGTTGGTTTATCATCAGCTTTCACGGTTTTCCGACTCACAGACTTGTGACATTCTTGCCCACATTTTTAAATGTGTTCTCTTATGCCAATCCAATAGAATCGCCTACGGCCTGTGGCTTGTGTCTTTTGCACTCCAAAGTTACCTGACAGATCATGATAGGCAGTGAGGACAATGTCTACATCTGTCCCTGTGATCACAATTTGATGGAGATGAGTAACGGTGATGGGTTCCACGGTACTGCAATACAGCAAACCTTTCTTCACAAGAACTGTTTTCGCTGTCTCCACAGACAAAGTAATTGAGGGTCAGCATTGCCTCTGAGAATTCTCCCGGAAGTTTTTACCGTGATTAGTAATTCTAAAATTTCTGCAATCAGTCGACTTTCCGTCTGTACTTGTATCCATCTCGCTTTCTCTTGCGGAGAGTCTGGACTGTCTTACTGAGACTGAAATATATATGAAGATTGAAAAATACCCCAACAGTGTATACTGGTGTACACTTCGAATACATAACCCTTTTTCCACTTTTTAGATTCTTGTCTAATCCATACTGAGGCTGTGAGTGTCTTTGTCAGACTCCGGAAATATACATGCAGATTTTTAATGTTTAAACTATGCTATATATACCTGCAGTCCAGTGATACTGTACCCTTTCTCAACTTTCTACAATCACGTCAAATCCATACTGTGCCTGAGACCCTCTGAGTCTGCCTCCTGATATATAGACATAGGTTTTTAATATTTAAACTATGCTATATATACCTGTTATCCGGTAATACTGTACCTGTTAGGGCAGGCGGAATGCACCAAATTATAAAATAATAGTAGGTGCGTTCGCAGCCCGGGGTCCACCGTGCTGAGGTGGTATACTGCTGCTAAGTAATGGCGGAAGAATTAAGCGGTGTGAAACCAGTCACATGTGGGTTACGTCACCCAATGTGAACAGGGGCGAACTCTGTTAATGCACAGAGCCGCACAACCGCTGAACATAAATTCCGGAGCCTGTTAAGCTCACAGAGCCCGGCCAAAAGAGTGCACAGTGTACAGCCACAGAATACTACCCCAAGGACACGGGGTTAGAGTCCTTCTAGGCCCACTGAACGTGCCACTATAGACGCTGGCTATGGAGCACGTGCACTGAGGCGTGCTGAGTACCTGGTGAGGACTGATGCCTGACTCAACTCTGTCCTACCTATCCCTAAGCCTGGGCACTAGCAGGCTAGTCTGCACAACACATGCGTACCAAGGGTAGGGGTTTCTCAATGAGTCATTCACCAGAGACATTCATGCGTGCATACATCACTCACTCCACATAGTCTGTAAATACAGCCTTATCCTAACGCATGGCCGAGTGGCCATGCGAACCTTTTATAGCCGCGAGCGTCCGGGACCTTCCTGGCTTCTCGGATGGGCCAATCCGAACAGGAGCAGGACCTGGGCACGTGACCTTCAATCTCAAATGGGAGATCACTCTGCGGGCATGCTCAGTGGCCCAACATGGGGACTTTGTCCCTGGAAAATTTCGCTGCTGAGCAGCATGTATTGTCATAGCTGCGCCAGAGGTGGCAGCAGCAAGCAAACCCATGGAGCTGGTCTGGGCAGAGCGCCTGGACCAACGAGTTTGCTGAGCAACCTCCTCTGCGGCTGGAGAGGAATGGAAGACCGCAGGAAGTAAGGCTCGGGATTGTCGCTGTGCAGCGACAGAAATCCGATGCCTAACATTACCCCCCCCTCCTAGGGCCCCCTCCCCTCTGAGCCTCGCTGCGCTCAAACTCCGCAATGAGAAGAGGAGCGTGGATGCTCTCCACTGGCTCCCAGGTCCGAGCCTCTGGACCATGACCCTTCCAATCCACCAAATAAAACTTTTTGCCCCGCATCACCTTGCATCCTACGATGGCATTGACCTCAAACTCGTCCGAAGACAAGTCTGATGTCCCGGCAGATGACTCGGAGAACCGGGACAAGTGAACAGGCTTAAGGAGGGACACGTGGAATGTTTCAGAGATAGCCAAGTGTGGTGGAAGGGCCAGATGGCAAACCACAGAGCTGATCTGCTCGAGGACCTTGAAGGGGCCAATGTAGCACGGTGCGAACTTAGCAGACTCCACCCTCAGCCTGATGTTTCGGGCGGAGAGCCACACCAAGTCGCCAGGGGCAAAAGTCGGAGCAGGGCGCTGGTGTGCATCAGCCGAGGTCCTCATTTTCTCCTTGGAAGCCCGGACAGCATCCTGGGTGCGATCCTAAATGTCGCGTGCCTCCACCACCCAGTCTGCCACCTTGGAGTCGGTGGATGACATGGGCATAGGCACAGGGATGCGCGGATGCTGACCGTAATTTAGGAGGAATGTGGTCTGACTGGTGGAGTCGACCACAGCATTGTTCAAAGCGAACTCTGCCCATGCCAGCAAGGATGCCCAGTCGTCCTGCCTGGCCGAGACAAAATGTTGAAGATACTGTATGTGATCAGGGTCTGGTTGGCTCTCTGTACCAACCCATTCGTCTCGGGATGATAGGCCAAGGAGAGATTCAGCTCAATGCTGAGTAGGGAACAAAGCTCTCTCCAAAACCGGGACACAAACTGAGGACCCCAGTCACTGACAATCTTGTCCAGCATGCCATGCAGGCGGAAAACGTGCTTAATGAACAACACTACCAGGCCCCGCGCAGAAGGTAACCAGGAGAGAGGTACCAAGCGCACCATCTTAGAGAAATGGTCGGTGACAACCCAAATGACCGTGCTGCCACTGGACTTGGGTAGCCAAAACACAAAGTCCATACCGACCCTCTCCCAGGGCCTGTCCGCTACCGGCAGAGGAAAAAGAAGCCCAGCGGGCCGCTGCCGAGAGGACGCCTAAATATAATCCCTGACGTCACGGGCCATATGTGGCCACCAGTACGTACTCGCCAAAAGCTCAGAGGGCCGTTTTGTCCCAAAATGTCCACCCACCCTGGACGAATGAGCCCAAGAGAAGACCTCCGGTCGCAGACGGGCAGGGACAAATGTCTTGACCGGAGGTACTTACTCAAGGGCAACCGGAGCCACAGTCCTCAGGTTCTCGGATGTGATGATCAGCCGAGGCTCCTCCTTTTCTTCCTCCGATAACACCACGGAGCGGGAGAGAGCATCGGCCCGGACGTTCTCCTCCCTGGAGAGAAAATGGAGGGTGAAGTGGAACCGGGAAAAGAACAAAGACCATCTGGCCTGGCGAGAGTTTAGCCGCTGGGCTGTTTGCAAATAGACCAAGTTTTTGTGTTCGGTGAACACCTGGAAAGGGTGGCGATCCCCCTCCAGGATGTGTCTCCATTCCGAGAAGGCCAACTTCATCGCTAGCAACTCCCTGTCCTCGATGGCATAATTCCTCTCCGCCGGTGTGAAGGTCTTGGAGAAAAAGAAGCATGGGTGCTTCCGACCTTGCCTGTCCTTCTGAAACTGACGGAAGAGGCATCCACTTCCAGAATGAACGGCTTATCTACATCGGGGCGATGTAGAATGGGAGCGCTAGCGAAATGGGACATAATGGAGGAGAAGGCCTTGGAGACTGGTTCTGACCACAACTTGGGATTTGCACCCTTCTTGATGAGGGCTACCAAGGGTGCTACCAAAGTCGAGAAGTGGGGGATGAATTGGCGATAATAATTTATGAACCCCATAAAGCACTGCACCGCTTTGAGAGAATGAGGTTCCTGCCAATCCATTACCGCCTGTAGCTTGGCAGGATCCATGGCCAATCCCCGGGCGGAGATGATATAGCCCAGGAAAGGCAAGGACTCCTGCTCAAACACACACGTCTCCAACCTGGCATAGAGGGAGTTTGCCCGCAGGCGATCGAAAACTCTGCAAACATCCCTCTGGTGGGAGTCAATATCTGGAGAGTAGATGAGAATATCATCCAGATAGACTACAACCGAGGTGGTAAGCATATCCCGGAAGATATCGTTCACAAAGTCTTGGCAGACGGCCGGGGCATTACAGAGGCCGAAGGGCATCACCAGGTATTCATAGTGCCCATCCCTTGTGTTAAATGCCGTCTTCCATTTGTCCCCATCACGGATGCGAATCAGGTTGTAATCCCCCCACAGATCAAGTTTGAAAACACCCTCGCTCCCCGTAGCCTATCAAACAGCTCTGATATCAGGGGCAGAGGATACTTATTCTTAACGGTGATGGTGTTAAGACCCCTGTAATCAATGCAAGGACGTAGTTCCCCACTCTTCTTCTGGACGAAGAAGAATCCCGCCCCCGCTGGTGACACTGACTTCCTAATGAATCCTCTTGCCAGATTCTCCCTGATGTATTGAGACATGGCCTCTGTCTCCGGGAGAGATAGGGGATAGACTCGACCCTGGGGATGCTCAGCACCAGGAAAGAGGTCAATAGGACAGTCATAGGGGCAATTCGGTGGAAGGGTCTCTGCCGCCTTTTTAGAGAACACGTCCGCATACTGTCGATAGTGTTTGGGGAGCGACGAGAGATCTGCGGGAACCTCGGTGGAGGCAACCTGAACGCACTCCCTCAGACATCTACCCTCACATGATTTACTCCACCCAATAAACCTTCCTGAGGACCACTCTATATGGGGGGAGTGGTACCGCAGCCAGGGGACCCCTAGAAGTACCTGCTCAATACCCTCGGGCATGACGAGGAGGGATATCGTCTGATGAGATGGAGCCACTGAGAGTAACAAGGGGACGGTCTGGTGGGTTATCTGTGAGGGTAGAGTGGCGCTGTCCACCACTCTGATGGTGACTGGTGTAGACATCATAACCAGGGGTATAGCATGCCGTTGAGCGAAGGCTGACAACATAAAATTGCCCTCTGCTCCGGAATCCACGCAAACCTCCACCGCCAGAGTGGAAGAATCAAACTCAAGAGTCCCCTTAAAGGACAGCTTGGAGGAAAACATCGCTGATTCTAGTGCGCCGCCTCCAACGGCCACTAGGTGTGAGCGTTTTCCCAGCTGCTGTGGGCATCGGTTGGCAAGGTGACAGCTCACAGGAGCTCGAGCGGAACGGGGCCTGGATCCCTCACGGGAAGCTCCCTGACGCTCGGACGCCCGATCGGAAGATTCCAGAGGTTTAGTAAAACTAGGTGCCAACCTAAACCTCTGTATACACTGGTCCCGCTCCAACCTTCGCTCGGTGAAGCAAAGACCTATACTGGTGGAGACAGTGGTAAGCTCCTCCAGTGTAGCGGGAATCTCCCTGGTGGCCAGAGTATCCTTCACCTGGCCAGCCAAACCTCTCCAGAATGCCGGAATGAGGACCTTATCTGGCCACTCTAACTCTGAGGCCAGCGTCCAGAACTGGATGGCAAAGTGGCTGACTATGGACGAGCCCTGTGACAATGCCAGCAGCTGGAGTGCGGTGTCATGGGTGACTTGTGGTCCCAGGAAGACCTGCTTCAGAGTGTCCAAGAACCGCGAGACACTCTGCACCACATGATCACCACACTCCCACAGCGGTGTGGCCCACTCCAAAGCCCTGCCCGATAAGAGGGAAATAATAAATCCCACTTTAGCCCACTCAGAGGGGAATCGTGAGGCCAGCAGCTCCAGCTGTATAGAGCACTGGCTTACGAAACCCCTACAAGAAGCACTCTCACCCGAGAACTTATCGGGCAATGGGAGGCGGGACAAAGTCGGGGCAGGGATGGCTGTGGTCACGTGGGAGACAGCCTTTCTGGCTGCCTGGACAGCGACCGCAGAAACATCCGCAGCTGAGGCTGAACGCTCGAGAGCCGCCAACCTGCCCTGCAGCTGCCGGATGTACTGCAGCAGTTGCTGTTCATCCGCCATTACTAGCCAGACCCTGACGCTAGGATAATGTTAGGGCTGGCGGAACGCACCAAATTATAAAATAATAGTAGGTGCGTTCGCAGCCAGGGGTCCACCGTGCAGAGATGGTATATTGCTGCTAAGTAATGGCGGAAGAATTAAGCAGTGTGAAACCAGTCACACGTGGGTTACGTCACCCAATGTGAACAGGGGCGAACTCTGTTAATGCAGAGAGCCGCACAACCACTGAACATAAATGCTAGAGCCTGTTAAGCTCACAGAGCCCGGCCAAAAGAGTGCACAGTGTACGGCCACAGAACTCTACCCCAAGGACATGGGGTTAGAGTCCTTCTAGGCCCACTGAACGCACGGCGTCGCTGCCGCGAACGCCGCTATAGACGCTGGCTATGGAGCACGTGCACTGAGGTGTGCCGAGTCCCTGGTGAAGACTGATGCCTGACTCAACTCTGTCCTACCTATGCCTAAGCCTGGGTGCTAGCAGGCAAGGCTGTACAACACATGCGTAACAAGGGTAGGGGTTTCTTAATGAGTCATTCACCAGAGACATTCATGCGTGCATACATCACTCACTCCACATAGTCTGTAAATACAGTCTTATCCTAGTGCATGGCCGAGCGGCCATGCGAACCTTTTATAGCCGCGAGCGTCCAGGACCTTCCTGGCTTCTCAGATGGGCCAATCCGAACAGGAGCAGGACCTGAGCACGTGACCTTCAATCTCAAATGGGAGATCACTCTGCGGGCATGCTCAGTGGCCGAACATGGGGACTTAGTCCCTGGAGAATCTCGCTGCTGAGCAGCATGTATTGTCATAGCTGCACCAGAGGTAGCAGTAGCAAGCAAACCCACGGAGCTGGTCTGGGCAGAGTTCCTGGACCGACAAGTTTGCTGAACAACCTCCTCTGCGGCTGGAGTGTAATGCGAGACTGCTGGAAGTAAATCTTGGGATTCTCGCTGTTCAGCGACAGAAATCTGACGCCTAACAGTACCCTTTCTCAACTTTGTGCAATCACATCAAATCCATAGTGGGCCTGAGACCCTCTGAGTCTGCCTCCTGATATATAGACATAGGTTTTTCATGTGTAAACTATGCTATATTTATACCTGTTATCTGATGATACTGTACCCTTTCTGAACCTTCTACAATCTTGTCGAATCCATACTGGGCCTGAGAACGTCTGAGTCTGCCTCCCGATGAGCGGTGTTCGAGTCGACCTGTTTGCCAAGTAAAAATTCCAGCTGTTTTGGGCGGTGTTCGAGCCGTTCGTCGAACACTTTGCTTAAAATTTGGCTGTTCGAGAACGGTTCGTTCACCAAAAGCGTAACTTCACTTTCACATTAATAATCGTTTTCAATGGTAATAGACTGTTTCATGGCATAGTAGCGGTGTGTGGTAGCAAGCGGTGTAGTACACCTGTCAAGGAGCTACACCGTGTGTGTTTCTAATTATTTTTTACCGCATCTTGTCCATAAAATCCTTTTGGGCCTTGTAGCACTGTCTGCTACTCAGCAGAGGAGCCCACCAGTGAACCAAGCTATGCAACCTGTTTATGTAAGAACTGCGTGCTACTCAGCATAGGAGCCCAGCTGTTAATCAAGCTACAGCACCTGTGGTTTGGACACTTAATTTTTTCATTTTTTCTGGAATGCCTAATTCCTAATTCCGGAATTCCGGTTGACCTGTACTTAATGGGAATTCCTCATTCACGGGGAAGAATTGTAATCCCAGATCCCCATCACTAGCGGGGTTCAGCGGGTTATCTGCAACTGTAAGCAACACACGCTGGACCTTTCAGTGTAGCACGCATGCAGTCCCGGACATGTAAGGGCATGACAGACCTGTTATTGCTCGATCTCGCGTGCCAGAGCCTCGTGTGTCCCTCTAGTAAGCTTGACACGTACCGCGGGGGCATGCCGGAGTCTCGTTCGTTAACGGAATTAAGCTGACAAATCGCTAGCACAGCTAAAAACGGACATCCACCACCACCCACAGAATCAACAAAGCTTGCAATCTGTCAATCTTTTCTGTAGCTGGCATGGTTGAGGTTTCCCGGGTGGAGTCGAATTATGCCACAGGCTCCACTCCTGGTGGTGCCCTTCTGTACATTCCTTTAAGGTTCAGCTTTTCAACCGTACTGCCCCCGGAAACCAAACACTTTGCCTTCATGGACGCTGTTCGGAGGTTCATGGGAATAACGCCGCCCGATCAGCAGTTGGCATAATTTATGGTGGGAAGTCCGACGGTATATGATCGTCTTCGATTTCAGATTTTTACTGTTTTTTGGTATTTTACATTTTTATTCCAGCCTTTCTTGACTTCATAAGGGCATGACATGCCTATATCTGTGTCTCCTCCTCCTTCTTTTACTCCTCCACCTCTTTTCTATATGTAGCTGCCGTTTTCCATATGTTATTTTTCTATTCTGAGCATTTTGTCTGCTTTGGAACACCTTTTTAAGGTGTTTTGTAATTGTTTTCTATGTGTTTGTATGTGTTTGTGTTTGCTTACCATTGCTTTCAATGGTGTTCGACGTTGTTCGTCGAACGTTCAACAAACATTCGACAAACTTGCCTCGTGTTCGATGAAACAAAACGAACTGAAACACTAGCGGGGTGGCTCAACACTACTCCTGAATATCTAGACGTACATCTTTAATGTTTAAACTATGCTATATATACCTGGTATCTGGTGATACTGTACCCTTTCTGCCAGGAAGTCCTCCTCCACCCACCACTCTAAATGTATCATTGACACCTGGAACATTGTCCCACATGTGTGATTATTTCTTGTGGATCTTCTTGTTATATTGTGGTGTGATCCATCCTGAGCGTGTGACAGTTTGTGGGTTACTCCTGCAATTTAGATGTACATTTAAAAATGACCCCAACACCAGTGTATACAGCTCTACGCTTGTGATACATTACCCATTTACTGCTTTTTATATTCTGGTCTAATCCAAACTGACCAAGTGAGAGTTATTTTCTGACTGTGAAAGTAAATACTGAGATTGAAAACAATGACCCGTACACTGAGTACAGCTGTACACTTCAGATCCATTACCGCTTTATGGCTTTTTATATTGTGTTGTAATCCATACTGAGCCTGAGAGCATCTGTGTCTGCCTCCTGAAATATTTACGGAGATTTAGAATGTTTAAACTATACTATATATACCTGCCATCTGATGATACTGTACACTTTTTCTACTTTTTATATTCTTGTCTAATCCATACTGAGCCTGTGAGCGTCTCTGTGTGACTGATGGTTAGTGTTGAGCGATACCATCCGATATCCAGAAATATCAGATGGGATCGGATCGGCCCGATACACAAAAAGTATCGGGTATCGCCGATTCCGATACCGGAAGTCCCATTCAAGTCAATGGGACAGAAATATCGGATTTAAAAAAAACCCTTTCTTTCCTTGTACATCCAGTTCAGGAGGGGGGAAGAGTGTGGGCGGACACTGTGCGTGTCTGTGTGTGCGGGCGGGCTCTGTGCGGTCCTCTCGGGGGTCTGTTCGGGCCTAATGGGGGTCTGTGCCGGCTGCCGGGGGTCTGTACGGGCCTGCCGGGGGTCTGTGCCGGCTGGTGGGGGGTCTGTGCCGGCGGTCTGTACAGGCCTGCCGGGGGTCTTTGCCGGCTGCCGGGGGGGTCTGTGCCGGCTTCCGGCGGTCTGTACGGGTCTGCTGGGGGTCTGTGCGGGCTGCCGGGGGTCTGTATGGGCCTGCCGGGGGTCTGTGTGTGTGTGCAGGCAACATCCGATGGGACTAGAAGTCCCATCGGGCGATGCCTGCTACAATGACAGTGATTGACACATTAGCCAATGATGGTACAGTAGTAGACCCATCATCCGGCTAATGTGTTGAATGTAAAAAAAAGAAAAAAACATACATACTACATACATACAACATTCATACAACATACATACTACATACTACATACATACTTCATATATACTACATTCATATAACCTACATACATACTACATACATACTACATATATACTACATTCATACAGCATACATACATACTACATACTTACTACATATATACAACATTCATAAAACATACATACATACTACATACATACTACATTCATACAGCATACATACATACTACATATACACTGCATTCTACTTACATACTACATACTGTATATACTACATTTATACAGCAAACATACATACTACATATATACTACATTCATACAACATACATACATGCAACATACATAAAACATGCTACAGATATACTACATACATACTACATACATACTACATACTATACATTCATACAATACATACATATAGACATACAGTATATATAACATAGAGTACATACTCACCATTACTTGTCACATTGTTCCCCAAAGCCAGTGTCATCTGTGAAAAAAATATGAAAAAAACAAACCAACAAATACTCCCTGTTCCACAGAAATCCAAGAGTGTCCTATGATGATCTCCTGTGGAGAACAGTAGCATCAGCTGATGCGACCGCTCTCTAGGGGGCCCCAGGAGTCCAATGACGAGAGATAGGTATCCTTCCGCACTGTATTCCTCCGCCACTGTAAAAAAATAGTCCCAAGTCTCACTTTTGGCACTGCTGTGTGAGAAAGTTCCCACATTCCCAGTTCCAGAATGTAGTATATATGTAGTATGTATGTAGTATGTATGTATGTTGTATGAATGTAGTATATATGAAGTATGTATGCAGTATGTAGTATGTATGTTGTATGTATGTAGTATGTATGTTTGGTTTTTTTTACATTCAACACATTAGCCGGATGATGGGACTACAACTGTCCCATCATTGGCTAATGTGTCAATCACTGTCATTGTAGCAGGCATCGCCCGATGGGACTTGTAGTCCCATTGGACGATGCCTGCACACACACACAGACCCCCGGCAGGCCTGTACAGACAGCCGGCAGCCGGCACAGACCCTCGGCAGGCCCATACAGACCGCCGGCAACCGGCACAGACCCCCGGCAGCCAGCACTGACCCCCGGCAGGGCCGTACAGACCGCCGGCAGCTGGCACAGACCCCCCGGCAGCCGGCACAGACCCCCGGCAGGCCGATACAGACCGCCGGCAGCCGGCACAGACCCCTGGCAGCCGGCACAGACCCCCGGCAGGCCCGTACAGACCGCTGGCAGCCGGCACAGAGCCCCGGCAGGCCCGCACTGACTGCGCATCATGATGCACACAGACCGCGCATCATGATGACATCATTTCAGCATCCAATCACAGCCACAACAGTGGTTCATTGCATTATGGGAACTCCGATTCCGGTATTCGATATTGAAAAAATATCGATACTCGGTTTCGGAATTTCGATACAGCGAATATCGGCCGATACCCGATATTTGCAGTATCGGAATTCTCAACACTACTGATGGTTTATATAGGGAGATTGACAATCATCCTTTGACTGTATAGAGCTGTACACTTATGATACAGTACCATATATCTGATGTTATTTTGGGTTCATATTCTGCAACATTTTGAAGTTTGGAGGAAGAGGCCACGGACGTGGGCGTGGGGGGGCCAGCTGGTGCTGATGGTGGTGGTGCATCTGCTGGTGGTGGCAAAAGCACAATAGCAGCTAAGGCAGGAAGTGTTGAGCCTGCATCATGGTCTGGCTCCAAAACGCCTGGAAAGCTACCTTTTCTGGGAGTAGGTTAACCGCTTTTAAAGCCGGAGCACCAGGAACTGGTTGTGGCTTACATTGCCGAAACAGACTCCAGCAAATATGCCCTCCTCTTCTGAAGTTTCAAAAAATGCAAGCACTGAGTCGTCAAGTGCTGGCTCCTAGTCAGGAAGAACCCCTTTCCTTGTGTCCTTCACCCCCACCAAAAGTGAATGATGCAGCAGGCCACACTTCACATTAGTCCATGTAGCTCTTTCTATCATACCATGCCTGTGTTATCAAGTCAAATCGTGAATTCCCCAGTCCAAGATGAATCTGACATGGAGTGTGGGTGGCCAGCCAGGACAGTGGGGTTAATCGGTACCGCTCCGGTGTCTCAGAGGGATGTGTCAAGGTGGTGGTGATGACCCGTTCCGTGGCCCTGGGCATCCATGCAAAGGGGTGAATAACGTTTATAGGTGAATGATACGTGACGCCACCTGTGGTTTCCGATCACATTGACCCGCACTGCAGTGTCGCTTCTCTGGGACAGATGTTGTGGTGCAGCTAAGATGTAGAAGCCCTGCACAGGTAGGGCCGTAGTCGCAGGGCAGATGAAAGTGTTGGTAGTTGGTGTGCAGTGCAGGATGTAGCAGAGCCGTGCGCCAGGTACAGGAGAAAGATGACAGACACAGTCGTGCAGTTCCTTTACCTGTACTTGGTAAGTGCCATCCAGGATCCAGAGTACAGATGGAGAAGGAGTTGGTCAGCCTGGATGCAAATTTGGAATTCTCTCTCTGCAGATAGGTAGTGTGGCCTCCGTTCTAGTGCTTATCTGAGGTACTCGCAGTACTGAGTTAACTGACGTTCCCCTTGTTGACTCTCTTTTGGAACTTTCTCGTATGGCAGGCAGCCATAGCCTTTTCCTTCTGGCTCACACACGTCACTGCTGGGGCCTCCGAGCCTTATTTGGGAACAGAGCATTTACAGCTGCTACTTCCTCTGGTTTCTGCTGCAGGACGGTCAGTGTCCCTACAAACTCAGAGACTGGAATCCTGACCATGCTCTCCAGCTAGGAGTGAGCCTTAACTCTGCTCATCCTCCAGCTCCCCTTGTCACATCCACATACTTCCCCTTCCCTTCTCAGACTGCCCTAACTTACCTCCTCCCGACCACAGAGAGCAGCTCCTCAGCAGTCAGGTTCAGAGGTCTCCCTGCTGGCCTGGAGTGGGAACTGTGTTAGTTTAACTGCTAGAGAGATCCTTCGTACTCCTGAGGGCGCCACAAGTGCACTGATGCCCAGTCACTGCTAGATGATTCTGCTGGTACATTGACCCAGACCACTACATTCCCCTCGCAATCTACACAGCCAGAATATGACCCTGATGAAACTCAGGTTCCCCTTCCCGCATGCTATACCACCTTACATGGTGACAAAGAGGAAGATGCAGATGAAAGTGCAGGTTCCTTGAGCAGGTGGGGGGGGGCATACTCAGGGGCGACGGCACTGGCACAGGGCCCCTCATAGTATGCAAAAGTGTCTCTGCCGGTGGGAGGGTACCCGCCATCAGACACACAGACAGACACACCGCCGTACTATGAGGGGCCCTGTGCCAGTGCCGTTGCCAACGAGTGGGACCCCCTGCTTGCTCAGGATCACAGGACTTGCAAAGTTGAAATACTTACCTCTCCCTGCTCCACCGCCGTGACATCTTCCGTGTTTCCTGACAGTGACATTCTGGTCAGAGAGCACGATGACATCACGTCTGTACGCCCTCTGCCTAAACAGTCCAAGTGCAGTGAGATGGAAGATGGGGACGACGAGGATTCCAGACTAGTACAGGGATTCCCTAGTGAGGAGACTTATTTAATTGTTTTCAATGTTGGGACAGCTATTTTTGGGGAGCACTATACTCTGGAGAATGATATATGAGGCCCAAAATACACTGGAGCATTCCAACGGTGGACATCAGACACTGGAGCAGCTTTTACAGGGCCCATTATGCACTGGAGCATTAGAAATGGGGCCCATTATATATGGAGCATTATTTGGGCCCATAACACAGTGGAGCTTCATCCATGGGGACCAACATATACTGTAGCATTATGTGGAGCTCATCATATACTGTTTCAAACATTATATGGGACCAATGATTCTGTATGGAGAAATATATGGGTCTCATTACTCTGTATGGCGCACTATGCGGTGGCCATAATACTGTATGGAGTAATATACTGTCCGTTTTTGGAGCTATTGAAGAATTTAAAATGGATATCAGTCATGACGAGATGTAAGAAGTGAAGTATTTTTCACTGTACTATACCGCTAATTCTCTGCCGTATCAGAGGATTATGAATTGTGGCATGTGTTAAAAGAGCCCAGTGACACTCTTTGGCCCAGGGCCCACGAAAATCTGGAGCCAGCCCTACCCCCCCACACAACTTTAGCCAAATAACCCCCAGTTTTCAATGCCTAACTATTATTATAAAGTAAATTAAGGTTGACAAGCTTAAGTAATAAGAATTGATATTTTTGGCATTAAAATGGGCACTGTAGGTGTGTTTCCTGTCCTCCACTCCCTGCCGACCTTGGTTCCCCATTGACTTGCATTGGGTTTCGTGTTTTAGTCAGCCTTCGACTTTTCACGATAATCGGCCGATTTCGTTTGACCCGACTTTTGAGAAAGTCGGGTTTCATGAAACTCGACTTGACCCGAAAAAAGGCAAAGTCGCTTATCTCTATATGTAACCATTTTTCCATCCATCTCCGGAGTAGCTCACACCTGCTTAGCTCAGCTCTTTGCTAACCATTGCTTATAACAAGCGGTTTCCGGTAAGGATAATGCAATTATTAGTTATGCATCTCCCCCTATGATGTTTACATTGCATGCTCAGCCCCTGTGATGTTATTTCACTGCATGTTTGTTATAAGCATCCTCTAGTTATGCATCCTCCGTTCAGTGAGTGTAAAGCTGGTAGCCATTAGTGTATCAGTTATCTTTCTCCTTTGCTGCTGTGTATGTTATATTGCCCAGCTCTTACATAATGCATGATAACAGCATCCTGTATCATTGCTACTGTTGTGATAATACCCTGCATTGCTATTACCTGCCAGTATTTGTGTATTGTATACTGTCTTTCAGCACTGACATGCTGTATTATCTTTCTCTTGTAGTTTTTAACTGAATCCTCCACATTTTGTACAACAATCTGCTGAGTCATCCATAACTGTGTTCTACTATACCATCTGTTATCATCTCGCCTCGTTGTCCATATCATCCCAATAAATAATAGACTTAAGCACCTATACAGTCTTGTTTCTGGGAGTAAATAAAAGGTTTAGTTTTATGCTGGAATCCACACAGCGTCATACGTGGAAGAAGGCAGAACAATCTGGGTGCTGTGAAGGGCTACCACACTTAACTGTTTCGCAGATAGACAAAAGAACCATTCTGGTAGAGAATCACCTGCATGATTATTGTGAATAGCATAAACCTTGCAGGGTTCAGCAGTAAAAACAAAAAGCAGAGCCTTGCTGGCATACCGGTAAAACAAACAAAACACAGTTCATATGAGTCCATTCCCGGCAGGGTTCACCTGCAGTTTCCCCGCACAGTCCTTTAGCTCCTCCAGTAGCTATGTGGGAGTTCCTGCTCTCCCAATACACAACACACACTGACTCTCTTGCCAAGTATTTAATGCCCATGTGATGGTCACTTGACCTTGATCTCACACAGGTCCTATGTCACGATATATATATATCAACACAATGGGGGTATTGGTTGAGACAGCCCGACACACAACAGGGTGAGGAAGGTTATACCAATATGGTCATGTCCTGCTCAAACCTGAGCCTGACCCTGCACTCCCATAATGACATAAGTGGGTCCTTCCCCCCACCACCATCAGGAACCTCGTCTCTCGCTGTCACCTCACACTGCCCTGGCTAGTGCACTGGCCGGCAAGGGCGTTAGTCTCACCACTGCAGATAGTACAACACAGGGGACAGTGACAATCACGAGACTTATGGGATAATAACATAACTTAGCTTTAACTTCCTCTGCTGCAAAGCATAATCCTTGGCAGGTTTCAGCAAAATAAACGGAGCTTTGCTGACATAGCCGTAAAAAAAGCAAAATACAGTTCCTATGAGTCCATTCCCTGCATGATTTACCTGCAGTTTTCCCGCACAGTCCTTTAGCTCCTTTGGGAGCTATGTGGGAGTTCCTGCTCTCCCAATACACAACCCTCACAGACTCTCATGGCCAGGTATTTAACACCCATGTGATGATCCCATGACCTTGACCTCACACAGGTCCTGTCAGGACTCTACATATGGAGATATGGTGGACCGCCACCCACTGCTCTATGGAGGTCCACTAAAACCAGCCCATAATATACAGTTGTGGCCAAAAGTATTGACACCCCTGCAATTTTGTCAGATAATACTCAGTTTCTTCCTGAAAATTGCAATCACAAATTCTTTGGTATTATTATCTTCATTTAATTTGTCTTAACTGAAAAAACACAAAAGAGAGTGAAGCAAAAAGCAAAACATTGATCATTTCACACAAAACTCCCAAAATGGGCCAGACAAAAGTATTGGCACCCTCAGCCTAATACTTGGTTGCACAACCTTTAGCCAAAATAACTGCGACCAACTGCTTCCGGTAACCATCAATGAGTTTCTTACAATGCTCTGCTGGAATTTTAGACCATTCTTCTTTGGCAAACTGCTCCAGGTCCCTGATATTAGATGGGTGCCTTCTCCAAACTGCCAGTTTTAGATCTCTCCACAGGTGTTCTATGGGATTCTGGTCTGGACTCATTGCTGGCCACCTTAGAAGTCTCCAGTGCTTTCTCTCAAACCATTTTCTAGTGCTTTTTGAAGTGTGTTTTGGGTCATTGTCCTGCTGGAAGACCCATGACCATGACCTCTGAGGGACTCCCAGCTTTCTCACACTGGGCCCTACATTATGCTGCAAAATTTGTTGGTAGTCTTCAGACTTCATAATGCCATGCACACGGTCAAGCAGTCCAGTGCCAGAGGCAGCAAAGCAACCCCAAAACATCAGGGAACCTCCGCCATGTTTAACTGTAGGGACCATGTTTTTTTCTTTGAATGCTTCTTTTTTTTCTCCTGTAAACTCTATGTTGATGCCTTTGCCCAAAAAGCTCTACTTTAGTCTAATCTGACCAGAGAATATTCTTCCAAAACGTTTTAGGCTTTTTCAGGTAAGTTTTGGCAAACTCCAGCCTTGCTTTTTTATGTCTCGGGGTAAGAAGTGGGTTCTTCCTGGGTCTCCTACCATACAGTCCCTTTTCATTCAGACACCAACGGATAGTTCGGGTTGACACTGTTGTACCCTCGGACTGCAGGGCAGCTTGAACTTGTTTCGATGTTAGTCGAGGTTCTTTATCCAACATCCACACAATCTTGCGTTGAAATCTCTTGTCAATTTTTCTTTTCCGTCCACATCTAGGGAGGTTAGCCACAGTGCCATGGGCTTTAATCTTCTTGATGACACTGCGCACGGTAGACACAGGAACATTCAGGTCTTTGTAGATGGACTTGTAGCTTTGAGATTGCTCATGCTTCCTCACAATTTGGTTTCTCAAGTCCTCAGACAGTTCTTTGATCTTCTTTCTTTTCTCCATGCTCAATATGGTACACACAAAGACACAGGACAGAAGTTGAGTCAACTTTAATCCATGTCAACTGGCTGCAAGTGTGATTTAGTTTTTGCCAACACCTGTTAGGTGCCACAGGTAAGTTACAGCTGCTGTTAATTACACAAATTAGAGAAGCATCACATGATTTTTTCCACCCTCCTTTTTATGTTTGGTGTGGAATTATATCCAATTTGGCTTTAGGACAATTCTTTTTGTGTTTTTTCATTTAAGACAAATTAAATGAAGATAATAATAGCAAAGAATTTGTGTTTGCAATCATTTTCAGGAAGAAACTGAGTATTATCTGACAGAATTGCAGGGGTGTCAATACTTTTGGCCACAACTGTAGGTTTACTATTAACTCTCAGCACTTAGCGTGCTGGAGGCAAAAACACTCAGGTTTCACTTCACTTACCACAGTATGCACCGTGACATGTATCTCCCTTCACATACTATGCCAGTGACTCTGTTACAGTGCTCAGATGTAGAGTTGAGCGAAACGGGTCGAAAAATTTCAAAAGTCGCCGACTTTTGCCAAAGTCGGGTTTCATGAAACGAAACCCGACCCTAGGATGAGGTCGGCCACGAGGTCGGCGACTTACGCGCCAAAGTCGCGTTTCAAAAGTTTGTTTTGCGCTCTTTTTCAGCCAATCAGGATCCACGGACACTGTGGGCAACGTGATGACATAGGCACGGGTCACCACCATCTTTCAGAAGGGCATGCAAGTGATTGGCTTGCTTTGGGGGGCGTCACAGGGGGGTATAAAAGGGCGTGCACGCCAACCGCCATGTTACTCATGCTGATCTCAGAATAGGGAGAGCTGCTGCTGCTGCTGATTTTGTAGGGAGAGCGTTAGGCAGGGAAGAAGACACCAAAAACTGCTTCTGCTGCTAGCGATTGTGCCTGTACAACACACCAGTCACTGTGTGTGCAGTGCAAGGGGAGGCTATATAGTGGTGTATCAGTGGTGTTGGTTGTTGGGCTGCCTTCTAAGGCTTCCTGACATTCCTGCATTGCTGTTTACCCACTGCTCCGCAAACTGCTTTATTAAAAGCAATCCCAATTTTTTTTTTTGTCCTGCTGAGAAGAAAAGAAAAAACTGCTTCTGCTGCTAGCGATTTTGCCTGTACAACACATCAGTCACTGTGTGTGCAGTGCAAGGGGAGGCTATATAGTGGTGTATCAGTGGTGTTGGTTGTTGGGCTGCCTTCTAAAGGCCCTTTTACATTTAGCGATGCACCAGCGATCCGACCAGCGATCCGACCCGGTCAGGATCGCTGGTGCATCGCTAAATGATCGCTAGTGAGCTTTCATACAGAAAGACCTCACAGCGATGCAGCAGCGACGCAGCACACGATACTTACCATTCACACACAGCGATCCTGACGTCCTCCCGCCCGCCTCCACGCGTCGCTCGTCGTCACAGCAGGAAGTCTCAGCAGGAAGCGCCCGACGAGAAATGGAGCCGGACATTCTCGCGCGATCAGCGATGGACAGCGGGGGAGCCGGTCGCTGGTAAGTATCACACATAGCGATATCGCTAGCAATATTGCTATAACGTCACAAAACCAGTGACGTTTTAGCGATATTGCTAGCGATATCGCTTAGTGTAAAACCCCCTTAAGGCTTCCTGACATTCCTGCATTGCTGATTACCCACTGCTCCGCAAACTGCTTTTTTAAAAGCAATCCCAATTTTTTTTTTTTTGTCCTGCTGAGGTACTGAGCGTGCATTTTTTCACACCATACAGCGGTGTACGCTCCTCACACAGTACCGTGCAACGGCTGTTATCACAGCCACAGGGAAGCTATCAGTGTGTCACTCTGTGAGAATAAAACGAGGACATGTTCCGTTCTTACAGACCTGCACTCTAGGGAGATTCCTATTCTGCCCAATTCTACATACACCTTGTAGTTTGTGATACACTAGCCAATTTCTGCCTGTGACATAGCGCTGTGATATTCAGTGGGCCTCACACAATCCATAAGTGTCCAGTGTCCACAAGTGTCTGCTGAAATTCAAAATCTCCCTTATCCTCTAGTCACTTTTGGCACAGCTGTGCCATCGAGCCTGTGACATAGCGCTCAGATATCAGTGGGCCTCACACAATCCAAAAGTGTCCAGTGTCCACAAGTGTCTGCTGAAATTCAAAATCTCCCTTATCCTCTAGTCACTTTTGGCACAGCTGTGCCATCGAGCCTGTGACATAGCGCTCAGATATCAGTGGGCCTCACACAATCCAAAAGTGTCCATGTGTCCACAAGTGTCTGCTGAAATTCAAAATCTCCCTTATCCTCTAGTCACTTTGGTCACAGCTGTGCCATCGAGCCTGTGACATAGCGCTCAGATATCAGTGGGCCTCACACAATCCAAAAGTGTCCAGTGTCCACAAGTGTCTGCAGAAATTCAAAATCTCCCTTATCCTCTCGTCACTTTTGTCACAGCTGTGCCATCGAGCCTGTCACATAGCGCTAAGATATTCATTGGGCCTCACACAATCCAAAAGTGTCCAGTTGTCCACAAGTGTCTGCTGAAATTCAAAATCTCCCTTATCCTCTCGTCACTTTTGTCAAAGCTGTGCCATCGAGCCTGTGACATAGAGCTCAGATATCAGTGGGCCTCACACAATCCAAAAGTGTCCAGTGTCCACAAGTGTCTGCAGAAATTCAAAATCTCCCTTATCCTCTCGTCACTTCTGTCACAGCTGTGCCATCGAGCCTGTCACATAGCGCTCAGATATTCATTGGGCCTCACACAATCCAAAAGTGTCCAGTGTCCACAAGTGTCTGCTGAAATTCAAAATCTCCCTTATCCTCTCGTCACTTTTGTCACAGCTGTGCCATCGAGCCTGTCACATGGCGCTCAGATATTCATTGGGCCTCACACAATCCAAAAGTGTCCAGTGTCCACAAGTGACTGCTGAAATTCAAAATCTCCCTTATCCTCTAGTTACTTTTGTCACAGCTGTGCCATCGAGCCTGTGACATAGCGCTCAGATATCAGTGGGCCTCACACAATCCAAAAGTGTCCAGTGTCCACAAGTGTCTGCAAAAATTCAAAATCTCCCTTATCCTCTCGTCACTTTTGTCACAGCTGTGCCATCGAGCCTGTCATATAGCGCTCAGATATTCATTGGGCCTCACAGAATCCAAAAGTGTCCAGTGTCTACAAGTGTCTGCTGAAATTCAAAATCTCCCTTATCCTCTAGTCACTTTTGTCACAGCTGTGCCATCGAGCCTGTGACATAGCGCTCAGATATCAGTGGGCCTCACACAATCCAAAAGTGTCCAGTGTCCACAAGTGTCTGCAGAAATTCAAAATCTCCCTTATCCTCTCGTCACTTTTGTCACAGCTGTGCCATCGAGCCTGTCACATAGCGCTCAGATATTCATTGGGCCTCACACAATCCAAAAGTGTCCAGTGTCCACAAGTGTCTGCTGAAATTCAAAATCTCACTTATCCTCTAGTCACTTTGGTCACAGCTGTGCCATCGATCCGGTCACATAGCGCTCAGATATTCATTGGGCCTCACACAATCCAAAAGTGTCCAGTGTCCACAAGTGTCTGCTGAAATTCAAAATCTCCCTTATCCTCTAGTCACTTTTGTCACAGCTGTGCCATCGAGCCTGTGACATAGCGCTCAGATATCAGTGGGCCTCACACAATCCAAAAGTGTCCAGTGTCCACAAGTGTCTGCAGAAATTCAAAATCTCCCTTATCCTCTCGTCACTTTTGTCAAAGCTGTGCCATCGAGCCTGTGACATAGCGCTCAGATATTCATTGGGCCTCACACAATCCAAAAGTGTCCAGTGTCCACAAGTGTCTGCTGAAATTCAAAATCTCACTTATCCTCTAGTCACTTTGGTCACAGCTGTGCCATCGAGCCTGTCACATAGTGCTCAGATATTCATTGGGCCTCACACAATCCAAAAGTGTCCAGTGTCCACAAGTGTCTGCTGAAATTCAAAATCTCCCTTATCCTCTAGTCACTTTTGTCACAGCTGTGCCATCGAGCCTGTGACATAGCGCTCAGATATCAGTGGGCCTCACACAATCCAAAAGTGTCCAGTGTCCACAAGTGTCTGCAGAAATTCAAAATCTCACTTATCCTCTCGTCACTTTTGTCACAGCTGTGCCATCGAGCCTGTCACATAGCGCTCAGATATTCATTGGGCCTCACACAATCCAAAAGTGTCCAGTGTCCACAAGTGTCTGCTGAAATTCAAAATCTCACTTATCCTCTAGTCACTTTTGTCACAGCTGTGCCATCGAGCCTGTGACATAGCGCTCAGATATCAGTGGGCCTCACACAATCCAAAAGTGTCCAGTGTCCACAAGTGTCTGCTGAAATTCAAAATCTCACTTATCCTCTAGTCACTTTGGTCACAGCTGTGCCATCGAGCCTGTCACATAGTGCTCAGATATCAGTGGGCCTCACACAATCCAAAAGTGTCCAGTGTCCACAAGTGTCTGCAGAAATTCAAAATCTCCCTTATCCTCTCGTCACTTTTGTCACAGCTGTGCCATCGAGCCTGTCACATAGCGCTCAGATATTCATTGGGCCTCACACAATCCAAAAGTGTCCAGTGTCCACAAGTGTCTGCTGAAATTCAAAATCTCACTTATCCTCTAGTCACTTTGGTCACAGCTGTGCCATCGAGCCTGTCACATAGCGCTCAGATATTCATTGGGCCTCACAATCCAAAAGTGTCCAGTGTCCACAAGTGTCTGCAGAAATTCAAAATCTCCCTTATCCTCTCGTCACTTTTGTCACAGCTGTGCCATCGAGCCTGTGACATAGCGCTCAGATATTCATTGGGCCTCACACAATCCAAAAGTGTCCAGTGTCCACAAGTGTCTGCTGAAATTCAAAATCTCACTTATCCTCTAGTCACTTTGGTCACAGCTGTGCCATCGATCCTGTCACATAGCGCTCAGATATTCATCGGGCCTCACACAATCCAAAAGTGTCCAGTGTCCACAAGTGTCTGCTGAAATTCAAAATCTCCCTTATCCTCTAGTCACTTTTGTCACAGCTGTGCCATCGAGCCTGTGACATAGCGCTCAGATATCAGTGGGCCTCACACAATCCAAAAGTGTCCAGTGTCCACAAGTGTCTGCAGAAATTCAAAATCTCCCTTATCCTCTCGTCACTTTTGTCAAAGCTGTGCCATCGAGCCTGTGACATAGCGCTCAGATATTCATTGGGCCTCACACAATCCAAAAGTGTCCAGTGTCCACAAGTGTCTGCTGAAATTCAAAATCTCACTTATCCTCTAGTCACTTTGGTCACAGCTGTGCCATCGAGCCTGTCACATAGCGCTCAGATATTCATTGGGCCTCACACAATCCAAAAGTGTCCAGTGTCCACAAGTGTCTGCTGAAATTCAAAATCTCCCTTATCCTCTAGTCACTTTTGTCACAGCTGTGCCATCGAGCCTGTGGCATAGCGCTCAGATATCAGTGGGCCTCACACAATCCAAAAGTGTCCAGTGTCCACAAGTGTCTGCAGAAATTCAAAATCTCACTTATCCTCTCGTCACTTTTGTCACAGCTGTGCCATCGAGCCTGTCACATAGCGCTCAGATATTCATTGGGCCTCACACAATCCAAAAGTGTCCAGTGTCCACAAGTGTCTGCTGAAATTCAAAATCTCACTTATCCTCTAGTCACTTTTGTCACAGCTGTGCCATTCGAGCCTGTGACATAGCACTCAGATATCAGTGGGCCTCACACAATCCAAAAGTGTCCAGTGTCCACAAGTGTCTGCTGAAATTCAAAATCTCACTTATCCTCTAGTCACTTTGGTCACAGCTGTGCCATCGAGCCTGTCACATAGCGCTCAGATATCAGTGGGCCTCACACAATCCAAAAGTGTCCAGTGTCCACAAGTGTCTGCAGAAATTCAAAATCTCCCTTATCCTCTCGTCACTTGTGTCACAGCTGTGCCATCGAGCCTGTCACATAGAGCTCAGATATTCATTGGGCCTCACACAATCCAAAAGTGTCCAGTGTCCACAAGTGTCTGCTGAAATTCAAAATCTCACTTATCCTCTAGTCACTTTGGTCACAGCTGTGCCATCGAGCCTGTCACATAGCGCTCAGATATTCATTGGGCCTCACACAATCCAAAAGTGTCCAGTGTCCACAAGTGTCTGCTGAAATTCAAAATCTCACTTATCCTCTAGTCACTTTTGTCACAGCTGTGCCATCGAGCCTGTGACATAGCGCTCAGATATCAGTGGGCCTCACACAATCCAAAAGTGTCCAGTGTCCACAAGGGTCTTCAGAAATTCAAAATCTCCCTTATCCTCTCGTCACTTTTGTCACAGCTGTGCCATCGAGCCTGTCACATAGCGCTCAGATATTCATTGGGCCTCACTCAATCCAAAAGTGTCCAGTGTCCACAAGTGTCTGCTGAAAGTCAAAATCTCACTTATCCTCTAGTCACTTTTGTCACAGCTGTGCCATCGAGCCTGTGACATAGCGCTCAGATATCAGTGGGCCTCACACAATCCAAAAGTGTCCAGTGTCCACAAGTGTGTGCAGAAATTCAAAATCTCCCTTATCCTCTAGTCACTTTGGTCACAGCTGTGCCATCGAGCCTGTGACAGAGCGCTCAGATATTCAGTGGGCCTCACACAATCCAAAAGTGTCCAGTGTCCACAAGTGTCTGCAGAAATTCAAAATCTCCCCTGTCCTACAGACACCTTGTACCTTGTTTTGCATTACTATATAGTTTGTTGGATTTTGTCTACATTTCTACCAAAAATGAGGAAGGCTGGTGGAAGAGGCCGTGGAATTGGGCGGGGGTTGGCAGCTGGTAATGATGGTGTTGGTGGTGGATCTGATGGTAGTGGCAAGAGCAAAATAGGACCGAATGCAGGAGGTGTTGAGCCTGCGTCATCGTCTGGCTACATAAGGCCTCGAACGCTTAGTTTTCTAGGAGTTGGCAAACCGCTTTTAAAGCCAGAGCATCAGGAAAAAGTTTTGTCTTACATTGCTGACTCAGCCTCCAGCTCTATCGCCTCCTCTTCTTCAGTTGTAAAAAGTAAAAGCACTGAGTCGTCATTGGAGGCTCATGTTCATGAACCACACCTTTCCTTGTGTCCTTCACCCCAACCAAGATTGAAGGATGACGCAGGCCATACTACTGATTACTCCATGGAGCTGTTTTCACATTCCATGCCTGGATTATCAAGTGAAATGGTGAATTACCCAGGCCAAGATGAATCTGACATGGAGTGCACTGATGCACAGCCGCTGATGGATGATTCTGCTGGTACATTCACTCAGAGCACTACATTGTCCTCGCAGTGTACAGAGCCAGATTCTGACCCTGATGAGACTCAGGTGCCCCTTCCCGCACACTATACCACCATACACGGTGACACAGAGGAAGGTGCACATGACATAGAAGAGGAGGTGATGGATGACCCAGTTGTTGACCCAGATTGGCATCCATTGCGGGAAGAGGGTGCTGCTTCCAATAGCTCAGATGAGGAGCATCCACAGCAGACATCGACATCGCAACAGCTGTTATCTGGCAGGCCCGGAGCACTCCAAAGACAGGTTCCAAACATCAAAAGAGTTGCTGGACAGCTTGTCCAGAGGGTCAAAAGATCACAGTGTGCTAGGCCGCAAAATGTCTGCCAAAGTAGGAAGAGTGCAGTGTGGCACTTTTTTGAACAAAATCCTCATGATCAGGCCAAGGTTATCTGTAAGAAGTGCGCAAAGACCTTTAGCCGAGGGAAAAATCTGAAAAATTTGAATACCAGTTGCATGCTTAGACATTTAACCAGCATGCACTTGCAAGCGTGGACACAACACGAAACCTCAAGTGCCACAAGTGCAATTGATCACAACGAAGGTAGTCAGCAACGCTACATTGTTTCCCCCACTGTAAGCCCACCGGTTAGCACAGCAGCAAATGTTGAGGTGTCGTTGCAAGGCCACAGCAGTCAGGGAATCCCACTGTTATATCAACGAAAGACTGATTCTAGGCCATCAGAAAGAACACCAACTCCATCACCATCATCAACCCTCTCTCAGTCCGCCCTGTCCACCGCTACTTCCACCATATGCAGCTCTCAAGTCCAGCTCACCCTCCCAGACACTATGAGTAGGTCAAGAAAGTACTCAGTCTCTCATCCGCGTACACTGGGTTTGAACGCGCACATTGCCAAACTAATCTCGTTTGAGATGATGCCCTTTCGGTTGGTGGAAAGCGCAGCTTTCCGCGAACTCATGGCCTATGCAGTACCACGCTATGACCTACCCAGTCGCCACTTCTTCTCTCGCAAAGCCATCCCAGCCCTCCACCATCATGTGAAAGACCGCATTGTCCATGCACTCAAGCAGTCAGTGAGCGGAAAGGTGCACCTCACAACTGATGCATGGTCCAGTCGGCATGGCCAGGGCCATTACGTGTCCATCATTGCGCACTGGGTTAATGTGGTGGATGCAGGGTCCACAGGGGACAGCGGTGGTGGGACAGTGCTGCCTAGCCCACGGTATAGGAAACAGTTGGCTGTAGGCGTTCGACCCTCCTCCTCCTCTTCCTCCTCCAGAAGCGAAAGCTCGTCCACAGAGCGCAGTCGTACGAGCCCTCCATCTGCAGCTGCCACTGTTGCACACGAGGTGTCCCCCTATCGAGCAGCTAGTGGAAAGTGTCAGCAGGCAGTGTTGCAGATGATGTGTTTGGGCGACAGACACACCGCCGAGGTGCTGGCCGAGTACTTTCAGCGACAAACTGAGTCATGGCTGGGCAGTGTACATCTTGAGGCAGGCAAGGTAGTTAGTGATAACGGCCGTAATTTTGTGGCAGCCATAGCCCTTTCAAAACTCAGCCACATACCTTGCTTGGCTCACACCTTGAACCTGGTGGTGCAGTGCTTCCTCAAAAATTATCCGGAGTTAACAGCCCTGCTCCAGAAGGTGCGAAGACTGTGCGCGCACATCCGCCGGTCGCCTGTACACTCCGTTCGTATGCAGAAGCTGCAGCGATTGCTCCACCTTCCCAACCACCGCCTCATTATCGACATTGCAACAAGGTGGAACTCCACCCTGCACATGGTGGAGCGGCTGTGCGAGCAGAGGCAGGCCATAGTGCATTTGTGGGAGGATACATGGCCAGGCACTTTGAGAGCAGACATGGAGTTGACCGGTGTGCAGTGGTCGAAGCTGAAAGACCTCTGTAAAGTCCTTCAGTGTTTTGAGGAATGCACACGGCTGGTAAGTGCAGACGACGCCATCCTAAGCATGAGCATCCCACTTATGTGTCTGCTCATGCAAACTTTGAAGCACCTTAAGGAGCAGGCTTCTGCAGCCAATGTTGATGAGGAGGAAGAGGAGGAGGGAATCCTTGATGACATTCAGCCATTGTCTGCTCAGGGACCTCTCCTGGACGAGGTGGAGGAAGAAGAGGAGGAGGAGGAGGAGGATGATGGGGATGATTACTTAGGGGAGGAGGATGCATCTCGTGGGGCAAGTGAAAATGTTGGCGTGGCAAGGTCTGGTACAGGGTTTGTGCGTGACTGGAGGGATGTGGATTTGCCAGAAAGTGCTCCTCCAACCAGCACTCGCAGTGCATCATTGACACCGGGAACATTGGCCCACATGTCAGATTATGCCTTGCAGATCCTAAAAAGGGACCCCCGCATTGCCAAAATGATGAACGATGACGACTACTGGTTGGCCAGCATCCTGGATCCACGCTATAAAGGCAAATTACAAAACATCATGCCACAGGAGAACCTTGACCTAATATTGGCTAATAAACAAGCAACTCTGGTAAATCAGTTGCTTGAGGCATTCCCAGCACACAGCAGCGGTGATGGTTCTCACACGAGCCGTACGGGCCGGGGGCAGCTTGGCAGAGGTGTTGGTGGTGCACACATCAGAAGTGGCGTTGGAGACAGGGGTTTCATGACAATGTTGTGGACTGATTTTTCAAGTACCGCTCACACAACTGGTAATACTGCATCGATGGAAAGTGACAGGAGACAGCAGTTGTCAATTATGGTTACAAACTACTTTTCCTCCCATATCGATGTTCTCCCACACAGGTCATTCCCCTTTGACTATTGGGCCGCTAAACTGGACACCTGGCCTGAATTGGCACAATATGCCTTACAGGAGCTCGCTTGCCCAGCTGCAAGTGTGCTATCGAAAAGAGTCTTCAGTGCAGCTGGATCAATCCTGACAGAAAAAAGGACCCGTCTGTCAACCCAAAATGTGGATGATCTAACCTTCATTAAAATGAACCACGCATGGGTTTCCAAGGACTTTGTCCCACCTTCCCCTGATGACACATGGGGTGACAGAAAAATGGCTTGCTTTGGTCCACCTCTTCCTGGGACTTGACCTATTTCACCTTTTGCATCAGCTGAATGTCCAACATCAACATATGCCACTTTCTAAAACTCCCTAACTGTGCTGCCTCCCCCCCCATGGCCGGGGTCACCACCTAGCGCACGACACCGTGCGAGTGCCGTTGCCCTGGACAGGTGGGTAGGCTGACTCTTGGGCGCGGGCACTGGCACAGGGTCCTTCATAGTGCAATCAAGTGTCTCTGACGGTGGTGGTGCAAACCCGCCATCAGACACACCGCTGTACTATGAGGGGCCCAGTGCCAGTACCGACGCCTACGAGTGGGCCCCCCTTGCTTGGGCAGGGCCCCAGCATTTGCAATCTTTACCTCTCCCTGCTCCTCCGCTGTGTAGTCTGGGCCGTCAAATCCATACTGTGCCTGACACCGTCTGAGCCTGCCTCCTGATGTATAGACATATATTTTGAATGTGTACGCTATCCATACATGTTATCCGGGGAAACGGTACCCTTTCTAACCTTTGTGCAATCACGTGCAATCCATACTGGGCCTAACACCGTCTGAGCCTGCCTCCTGATGTATAAACATATATTTTGAATGTGTACGCTATCCATACATGTTATCCGGGGATACGGTACCCTTTCTAACCTTTGTGCAATCATGTGCAATCCATACTGGGCCTAACACCGTCTGATCCTGCCTCCTGATGTATAGACATATATTTTGAATGCGTACGCTATCCATACATGTTATCCGGAGATACGGTACCCTTTCTAACCTTTGTGCAATCACGTGCAATCCATACTGGGCCTAACACCGTCTGAGCCTGCCTCCTGATGTATAGACATATATTTTGAATGTGTACGCTATCCATACATGTTATCTGGGGATACGGTACCCTTTCTCACCTTTGTGCAATCACGTGTAATCCATACTGGGCGTGAGAACGGCTGGCGAGCTGTTAAGCAAGCTACAGCACCTGTGGTTTGCACACGTAAGTTTTTCATTTTTTCAGGACTGACAGTTAGGCCTAATTCCGGAACTGCGGTTGACCTGCACTTACTGGGAAATCATTGTTCGTGGGTAATAATTGTAATCAGTGATCCCCATCACTAACGTTGTTCAGCGGGTTATCTGCACCTGTAAGCGACAAACGCTGGCCTTTTCAGTGTAGCGCACATGCAGCCACGGACATGTAAGGGCATGACACCCCAGTTATTGGCCAATCTCATGTGCCAGAGCCTCACGTGTCCCTCTAGTAAGCCAGACTCGGACCGCGGGGCATGACGGAGTCTCGTTCGTTAACGGAATTAAGCTTGCAATGTGTGCATCTGTTCTGTAGCTGGCATGGTTGAGGTTTCCCAGGTGGAGTCGAATTTAACCGTAGGCTCCACTCCTGGTGGTGCCCTTCTGGACATTCCTTTAAGGTTCAGCTTTGCAACCATACTGCCCACGTAAAACAAACACTTTGCCTTCATGAACGCTGTTTGGAGGGTCATGACTCGTGGGAATAACGCCGCCCAATCAGTTAACCTGCTAGAAAGATCGTTCGTTGCTCCCAAGCATGACATCACACTCCCTAGGAGGAAGGTAATGCCACTGTGGCGACCGTACTCCTGGGGGCGACACAAGTGCACTGATGCCCAGCCACTGCTCGATGAATCTGCTGGTACATTGACCCAGACCACTACATTCCCCTTGCACGCTACACGACCTGAATCTGACCCTGATGAAACTCAGGTTACCCTTCCCATATACAGTTCCATCTTACACGGTGACAAAGAGGAAGCTGTAGATGAAAGTGCATATTCGGCCCACCCGCCATCAGACACACCACCGTACTATCAGGGGCCCTGTGCCAGTGCCATCGCCAACGAGTGGGCCCCCCCTGCTTGCTCAGGATCACAGCACTTGCAAAGTTGAAATACTGTGCAGTGAGATGGAAGATGGGGACGACGAGGAGTCCAGACAAGTACAGGGATTCCCTAGCGAGGAGACTTATTTGATTGTTTTCAATGTTGGGACAGCAATTTTTGGGGAGCACTATACTCTGGAGAATGATAGATGGGGCCCACCATACACTGGAACATTCCAAAGGTGGACATCAGACACTGGAGCAGCATTTACAGGGCCCATTATACACTAGAGCATTAGAAATGGGGCCCATTATGTTTGGAGCATTATTTGGGCCCATAAGACAGTGGAGCTTCATCCATGGGGACCAACATATACTGTAGCATTATGTGGAGCTCATCATATACTGTTTCAAACATTATATGGGACCAATGATTTTGTATGGAGAAATAGATGGGAATCGTCATGAGATGTAAAAAGTGAAGTATTTTACATTATCGGAGCATGATGAGTTGTGGTATGTGTTAAAGGGGCGCTCTTTCGCCCAGGGCACATGAAAACCTGCAGCCAGCCCTCCCCCCCACAACTTTAGCCAAATAACCCCCATTTTTCAGTGCGTAACTTGTATTATGAAGTTAATTAATGTTGACTAGCTTAAGTAAGAAGAATTGATGCTTTTGGCATTCAAATGGGCACTGTAGGTGTGTTTCCTGTCCTCCTCTCACTGCCGACTTTTATTCCCCATTGACTTACATTGGGTTTCGTGTTTCGGGACGACCCCGACTTTTCCCTATAATCGGACGATCTTGCTCGACCCGACTTTTGGAAAAGTCGGGTTTCACGAAACGAAACTCGACCCTAAAAAAACAAAAGTCGCTCAACTCTACTCAGATGTGCTCAACGAGCATTGTTTGGTGCTCAATTTCAAGCTCGAATGACCACCCCACATATTTGATTCCTGTTACACAGCCAATAAACATGCGGGGATTGCCTGAAAGTCACTGTAATGCCATAGCCATCTTGGTAGTGGCATTATTAAATTGAGCTGGTCGTGTGACATAACCTGGGATTTAAAAAGAACAGGTGCCACTTGGCTTGGCATGCTGATGCCATTGCAAATCTCTGTGACAGTTGCTATTGGAGGAAGAGAGTGCTTTTCCAGGAGTGTGTGTGCACAGTTTAATGAAATAGAGTCCTGTATTATAGATACTGGTGCAGAAACTAAACCATCATACTAATAGTCCTTCTAAGAGTTACAGTTTTGCTTTGCTGTTTGAATCAGATGCAGTCTATATTTTATCTAGGAAAGGAGGGGATGTTGCATAAGCAGAGAGTGTGGCTGAATACAGTCTCTAGGCAAGGACTAAGGCTGTGAAGTTCGTTGCTAAAAATCTAGCTGTGGCAGTTGACCACATTTTTATTTTCTTGGTGAAAATTGAAAATATTGTCATCCATAGATTAACCCCTTAACGACCAAGTCATTTTGTAGGTTAAAGACCAGGCCTTAATTTTGAAATCAGACCACTGTCACTTTATGTGCTTATAACTCTGGAACGCTTCAACGGATCCCACTGATTCTGACACTGTTTTTTCGTGACATATTGTACTTCATGATAGTGGTAACATTTCTTTGCCATGACATGCTTATTTATGAAAAAATGGAAATATGGTGAAAATGTTTAAAAGTTTGCAATTTTCAACATTTTAATTTTCATGCCTTTAAATCAGAGAGATATGTCACAAAAAATAGTTAATAAATAACATTACCCACATGTCTACTTTACATTAGCACAATTTTGGAACCAAAATTTTTTTGTGTTAGGAAGTTATAAGGCTTAAAAGTTGACCAGCGATTTCTCATTTTTACAACAAAATTAACAAAACCATTTTTTAGGGACCACCTCACATTTGAAGTCACTTTGAGGGGTCAATATGACAGAAAATACCCAAAAGTGACACCATTCTAAAAACTGCACCCCACAAGGTGTTCAAAACCACATTCAATGAGTTTATTAACCCTTTAGGTACTTCACAAGAATTGAACCAATGTGGAAGGAAAAAATGAACATTTAACTTTTTTTCCTCAAAATTTATCTTTGGACACACTTTTTTAATTTTGTCCAGGGTTTCAGGAGAAAATAAACCGCAATATTTGTTGTGCAATATATCCTGAGCACACAGATACCCCATGTGTGGAGGAAGACCAATCTTTAGGCGCACGGCAGTGCTCAGAAGGGAAGGAGCATCATTTGAGATTTTGAATCTCAAATTGGCTGGAATCCAGAGCGGACGCCATGTCGCGTTTTAAGAGCCCCTGATGTACCTAAACAGTGGAAATCCCACATGAGTGACCCCATTTTGGAAACTAGTCCCCCCAAGGAACTTCTCTAAATGTGTGGTGAGCACTTTGAACCCCCAAGGGCTTCACAGAAGGTTATAGCGTAGAGCCATAAAATTAAAAAATCATTTTTTTTCCACAAAAATGATCTTTTCACCCCCCAATTTTTATTTTCCCAAGGGTAACAGGACCCCAAAAGTTATTTTGCAATTTGTCCTGAGTACGCAGATACCCCATACGTGGGGGTAAACAACTATTTGACCACATGGCAGAGCTCTATTATACAAAAAAACACGGCTCTCCAGAGAAAAACAGGAGAATTGGTGCTCAAGTAAGGTTTCCAACACATAGACATATACAAAATTACTTGGCACTCAAAATCGGAGAAGCAATTTTTTCATTATTGTGCATCCAGACAAAAATAGACTCATATCATATGAACGTTTTCGATCCAACAACGGACCTTCATCAGAAAGGTCTTTTTGTTTCTTTAGAGTAGACTGTAAGAGATACAGTAGGGTAAAAGATATCCTAAGGCAGGAATGAAATCCTGCTTATTTTGTAATGACTGGAGCTCGAGTCTATTAAAGGGGCTGGATGCAATGTGACTGGATGAAGCAGGCCTTAGGGAGAGTGATCGCGCTGTCTGGAGCAGTATCTGCAAGGGACTGCAGTGCTAAGAGGCAGCTGAAATAAGCCAGGGTGCCGCCGTGAGAGGAGGAAGGGAAGCAACGCCATTTGACTTTTTTGTCTGAAATTGAGATCGGATAACATGTCGCGTTTGGAGAGCCCCTGGTTTGCCTAAACAGTGGAAACCCCCCACAAGTGACCCCATTTTGGAAACTAGACCCCCCAAGGAACTTATTTAGATGTGTGGTGAGAGCTCTGAACCCTCAAGAGCTTCTTAGAAGTTTATAACATAGATCCATAAAATTAAAAATCATATTTTTTCCACAAAAATGATGTTTTCATCCCCAATGTTTATTTTCCCATGGGTAAAAGGACCCCAAAAGTTGTTGTGCAATTTGTTCATAGTTCGCAGATCCCCCATATGTGGGGGTAAACCACTGTGTGGGTGCATGGCAGAGCTCAGAAGGGAAGGAGCGCCGTTTGACTTTTTCAACCCAAAATTGGCTGGAATTGAGATTGGACTCCATGTCACATTTGGCGAGCCCCTGATGTGCCTAAACAGTGGAAACCCCCCCACAAGTGACCCTATTTTGGAAGCTAGACCCCCCAAGGAGAGCTTATCCAGATGTGTGGTGAGCACTTTGAACCCCCAAGTGCTTCACAGAAGTTTATACCGTAGAGCTGTGAAAATAAAATAATCATATTTTTTTCGACAAAAATGATTTTTTCACCCACAAATTTTTATTTTCACAAGGGTAACAGGAGAAATAGGACAGCAAAAGTTGTTGTGCAATTTGTCCTGAGTACGCTGATAATGGGGTGGAACCACTGTTTGGGCGCATGACAGAGCTCTAAAGGGAAGGAGCGCCGTTTTGGAATGCAGACTTTGATGGAATGGTCTGCGGGCGTCATGTTGCGCTTGCAGAGCCCCTGATGTGCCTAAACAGTGGAAACCCCACACAAGTGACCTCATTTTGGAAACTAGACCCTCCAAGGAGCTTATCTAGATGTGTGAACCCCCAAGTGCTTCACAAAAGTTTATAACGTAGAGCCGTGAAAATAAAAAAATCATACTTTTTTTCACAAAAATGATATTTTTGCCCCAAAATTTTTATTTTCCCAAGGGTAACAGGAGAAATTAGACCCCAAAAGATGTTGTGCAATACGTCCTGAGTACGTTGCGATCCTTGGGAGGCAGAATGCACAAATCCATAAAAGGTGAAGAATTTGTTTTATTTTTTACGCCGTTCCTCGTGCGGTATTAGTGATATGGTGACTTTATTCTTCGGGTCGGTGGGATTATAGCGATACCAGATTTATTTTCTTTTTTCATGTTTAGCTTTGGTCACACACTAAAAGACGCTTTTTTTGGAAGAATTTTTTGTAAGAAATTTTTGCATCGCCGTATTTTGAGAGCTATAATTTTTCCATATTCTAGCCGACAGAGTCATGTGTGGGCTTGTTTTTTGCGGGTCGAGCAGCCGTTTTTATTGGTACCATTTTCGGGCACAAAACATTGTTTGATCGCTTTCTATTCCGATTTTTGTGGAGGCAGAATGAACAAAAACTAGCAATTCAGCTTTTTTTTTCCATCGTTCCGTGTGTGGTAAAATTAGTATGGCAGTTTTATTCTTCGGGTCACTACAATTACAGTGATACCTCATTTTTATCGTTTTTTCATGTTTTGGTGCTTTTTACACAAAAATTTTCTAGAAAAATTAATTATTTTTGCATCATTTTATTCTGCAGGCTATAACTTTTTATTTTTCCGCTGATGGAGCTGTACGGCAGCTCATTTTTTGCAGGACAAGATGATGTTTTCAGCGGTACCATGTTTATTTATATCCGTCTTTTTGATTGCATGTTATTGTACTTTTTCCACGCGGTATGATGATAACGCTTGGAAAAAGTATAATTTGCTACTTTTTTGCGTTTTTTTACGGCGTTCACTGAAGGGGTTAACTAGGGTGATGCTATTATAGATGGGATTTTTACGGACGTGGCGATATGAAAAATGTGTAATTTTTTGCTTATTTTTTTACATAAAAATGTGTATTTTTAGGGGAATTTTTAGGGGATTTTTGTATTATTTTTAATTTTTTTCTACATATTTTTTTAAAAACTGTTTTTTTTTACCTTGTCCCTTTATTGGACTTTCACTTTCACTTTAGGTATAATACATTACAATGCTCCAGCATTGTAATGTATTATGCCTATGGAGAAAGTTGCTGACACCATGCTGTGAGCATGATCTCAGCAGCATTCCGTAGCTGAATGACCCGGAGGTTGTCATGACACCTCCGGTCATCGTGGCACAGGTCGGGCCCCGCGATTGCATCGTTGGGACGTCGACCTGAGGCAGAGGGAGCCCCTTACCCTATGCCTCCCCCCTCCTGAGCGCTGCGATTGGGCTCGATAGCAGCAGCGAGGGAGTTAACAGCCAGGGGAGGTGGAGGCGCAGTTCCTAGCTGTCAGTGCAAAAGCTCAGCCACTGCAGCACTGAGCTCCGGCAGGAGATGATGAAATTTCAGCCTCTCCTGCCCGATCGCTGCTGTGTTTTATCAGTCAGATTGACTGACCAGTCACAGCGCTTGGGGTGCAGGGACCGACTGCAAGGGTCCCTGCACCCCTTTCCGTGCCTCTCAGCTGTCAAAGGGATGACGTGCATAGTCCGTCCTGGTGCGGTAACTTAGGCTGGTTTCACATTTGCGTTTTTTAGCACTGGAAAAAAACGCACACCTGCGCATGCGTTTTTTCCCCTATATTTAACATGGGTGCGCATACCTGCGCGCTGGTAAGCGCATGTATGCGATTTTCATGCGCTGCGTTTTTTTGGGGTGTGCGTTGGGATTTTCCAGACGCAGCATGTTGCATTTTTTGGCCCTGCAAAAAAGCGCATGCGCACATATGCGCACGTTTTGCGCTAAAAATGGCCATTATAGCCTATGGATGCGCATATGTGCGCACTGGCATGCTCATGTATGCGTTTTTTTGCATAAGCGTTTTTTTTTTAAACCATGGAATTTAGGGGTTTGGGTTAGAGTTAGGGTTAGTTAAGGGGGTTTAGGGTTAGGGTTATGGTCAGGGTCAGGGTTAGGGTTGGGGTTTGGGTCAGGGTTAGGGTTAAGTATGGTTTTGTTAAGGATTAGGGTCATGGTTAGGGTCAGGATTAGGGTTAAGTATGGTTTTGTTAAGGGTTAGGGTCAGGGTTAGGGTTAGGGTTAGGGTCAGGGTTAGGGTTAGGGTTAGGGTTAGGGTCAGGGTTAGGGTCAGGATTAGGGTTAAGTATGGTTTTGTTAAGGATTAGGGTCAGGGTTAGGGTCAGGATTAGGGTTAAGTATGGTTTTGTTAAGGGTTAGGGTCAGGGTTAGGGTTAGGGTTAGGGTCAGGGTTAGGGTTAGGGTTAGGGTTAGGGTCAGGGTTAGGGTTAGGGTCAGGATTAGGGTTAAGTATGGTTTTGTTAAGGATTAGGGTCAGGGTTAGGGTCAGGATTAGGGTTAAGTATGGTTTTGTTAAGGGTTAGGGTCAGGGTTAGGGTTAGGGTTAGGGTTAGGGTCAGGGTTAGGGTCAGGATTAGGGTTAAGTATGGTTTGGTTAAGGGTTAGGGTCAGGGTTAGGGTTAGGGTTAGGGTTAGGGTCAGGGTTAGGGTTAAGTATGGTTTTGTTAAGGGTTAGGGTCAGGGTTAGGGTTAGGGTTAGGGTCAGGGTTAGGGTTAAGGTTAGGGTTAGGGTTAGGGTCAGGGTTAGGGTTAGGGTTAGGGTCAGGGTTAGGGTTAGGGTTAGTTAGGGTTTAGGGTTTGGGTTAGGGTTAAGTATGATTTGGTTAAGGGTTAGGGTCAGGGTTAGGGTTAGGGTTAGGGTCAGGGTTAGGGTTAGGGTTAGGGTCAGGGTTAGGGTTAGTAAAGTCATGGTTTGGGTAGTGTGAGGGGCCACCTAAAA
This sequence comes from Dendrobates tinctorius, assembly GCF_039654945.1. Lineage (NCBI taxonomy): Eukaryota > Metazoa > Chordata > Amphibia > Anura > Dendrobatidae > Dendrobates > Dendrobates tinctorius. The sequence goes on from NW_027361699.1 coordinate 12,466,453, forward strand.
ATGTTGGAAAAAAACGCAAACGCGGTAAAAACGCGCTAAAAACGCATACAAACGCATAAAAACGCTGCGTTTTTTTCATGCATGCTCATAAAAATGCTTGAAAAAAACGCAGCAGTTGTATGCTTATGTATGCGTTTTTTCAATGCGTTTTTTTGCGGGAAAACCGCGCTGCAAAAAAAAGCAAGTGTGAAACTAGCCTTACAACCGCCCATGACGGACTGTGCACGTCAATGGCCATTAAGAGGATAAGAGGTGCTTTGTGGTACATTTCTGTGTTATACAACACTCCAAAAAATCATTGAAATATTTTTCTGTACTCAATTTCACATCTATATACTATTACGTGGTCTGTAGTACATTTCAGTGTTACAAAATAGTCCATAAAGGCGTGCAAAGTTTTTTGTTTTGAAATACTCATCCAAATACTATTATGTATTCTGTGGTACATTTCGGTGGCATATTACGCTCCAAAAAAATTACAATTTTTTTCTGGATTCAATTACTTTTCCATATACTATTACATGCTCTGTGGTACATTTCAGTGTTGCATTACATTCCCAAAAAGCGTTGAAACATTGTTAGGGCTGGCTGAATGCACCAAAAAATAAAAAAAGATGGTAATAAGGTGCGTTCATAGCCTGAGGTCCACCATGCAAATATGTTAACTGCTGCTCGGTAATGGCGGACACTGAAAGGCGGAATCGCACTGGACACACGTGGGTTAATCGCCACCCAGTATGTAGTATCGACGGGCTCTGTTGCTTCACAGAGCCACGGTACCACAGAACCCAGATGACATACCCTGTTAACTGTCACAGGGCACGGCTGAGTCAGCGCTAGTGTACAGTCACAAGACTCTACCACAAGGACTCATGGTAAGAGCCTCTCTAGACTCACAAGGCCTACGGCGTCGCACCTGCGAATGCCACTAATAGACGCTAGCTACTGTGGAGTGCAGACTAAGTGTGCAGTGGCGTACAGACAAAGCCACTGCTTGGCGCTGAAGCTAGTCCCTGACTCTGCCACCTACCGGCACTATCAGCCAAGGCATTACCTGGCAAGGCTGATCAACACATGCGTACCAAGGGTAGGGGTTTCATAATGAGTCAGTCACCAGAGACATTCATGCGTGCATACAACACTCACTCCATATTGTCTATTCTAGCTCGAGGCCATTCGATCCTTTTAAAACCGCAGCCTTCAGGAACCTTCCTGATGGCCCAATCCGAGCTGCTTGAGGACCTGAGCATGTGACCTGCGACCACCAAAAAGCAGGACTTAGTCCCAGTAGTGTCTGCTTGCTGATGATGAATGCTGAATGCTATAGCTGAACCTGGGGCAACAGCAGCAACCAGTTGCATAGCATTAACCTGAGCAAGATGCTGGGACTGACGTCTCTGCTGAGCAGGAACCTCTGCGGCTGGAGAAGAATGGGAGACCACAGAGGACATGGCTTAAGATTCCCCCTGTGCAGCAGAGGGAGCTTGACGCCTAATAGACATTTTTCTGTATTCAATTACTCATCCATATACTATCATATGGCCTGTGATACGTTTCGGTGTTATATATCAGTTAGATACAGGAAAGATATATATCTATGTACTGTGTTAGCCAGTAGATAAAACCATATTTGGAATTGAGAGACCTCAGTGGTTGATACCTTTTAATGGCTAACTGAAAAGATGGTAACAAATTGCAAGCTTTTGAGACTACTCAGGTCTCTTCATCAGGCATATACATAGTCTATATGCCTGATGAAGAGACCTGAGTAGTCTCAAAAGCTTGCAATTTGTTACCATCTTTTCAGTTAGCCATTAATAGGTATCAACCACTGAGGACTCTCAAGTCCAATTATTTTTTATATAACAGTTAGGGATAAGTGAAGGTGATTGGTGATACTGTATTATCACTCGCGCATCATGGTGCTTGGATATGCTCAATGCTTAGTGAGCAATGGCTATGCTCGATGTAAAACTTGAATCCCCGCCCCACATCTTTGGCACCTGCTATGCAGCCAATAAGAATGCAGGGATTGCCTGGGAGTCACTATAATGCCATAGGTGTCTTGGTTGTAGCATTACTGTGATTGGCTGGATGTGTGACATCATCAGGGATTATAAAAGGACAGGTTGATAGGTGTCGGGTTCCTGTCGCTGTACAGCAGGAATCCCAAGCCTTGCCTTTGGCAGTCTCCCTTTCCTGTCCAGCGGCAGAGAAGGCTGCTTAGCAGACCCATTGATCCCAGTGCTCTGCTCAGACCAGCACTGTGGGTTTGGTTGTAGCTGACACCTCTGGTCCATCTATAGCAACGCATGCTGGTCAGCAGCAAGCTTCTCCAGGGACTAAAAGTCCTTCTTTTGGTCCACTGAGCATGCCTGTGGGACGATCTTTCATTGGAGATCGGAGGTCACATGCTCAGGTCTTTCTCCAGCTCGGATTGGACCATCAGGAATGTCCCAGAGGGATGCTGCTATAAAAGGCTTGCTTGGCCGCTCGGCCATGCACTAGTATATACAGTAATTGGTAGAGATGTGTGTGATGGATGTTTGTGAACCGCTGAATGACTCATTATGATACCCCTTCCCTTTGATACGCATGTTGTTAAGGTTTAGAGTCAGGTCTCAGCGCCTAGTTGTGGCACTGCCTAGCGCCGCAGTGCTTTCAGCACCTCTCGCATGCTAGCGCCAGAGTGTCACTCTACCTTAGGCACTACACCACTGCAGGTACAGCAGCATCTGTTAGAGCGGCGCCATGCATGTCCTATGCACTTTCCAGCCTGAGCTTAGGCCAGTTAGTGGCATCTGCCAGATCTGCTCTGTACACATATAAGCAAAGTGCAGCTGCACCCTGTGACTGCTAACAGGGCACACCATTCTATTAGTGTCTATACATGCATTGCTGCTGCGGTGCTGGGCATTAGTGGGACTAGAGGGGCTCTAACCCTGTGTCCTTTGGGCAGAGTCCTGTGTCTTAGCACTAGTGCTCTCCTGCCGAGTCCTGTGAGGATAAACAGGCTCTTGCACTCATCCCGGTGGCTCAGTGAGGTAACTGAGTTTGCTCCTGTACACACCGGTTCAGTAGTTATTATTAAGCAGCAGTTAACATCTCTGCACAGTGGACCCCGGGTTGCGAACGCATCTCTATACCATCTTATATTATTTGGTGCGTTCTGCATGCCCATAACACAGGTGCCACATGGCTCGGCAAACTGACACCATAACACAGCTCTGTGACACTTTGTATTGGAAGGAGAGTACTAGGCCTGCACAGTATAATGAATCAGAGGTCTGTAGCTGCTGAAGCTGAGCCATCATACTTACAGCCCTTCTAAGGGTTAATCGTTTGCTTTGCTGTTTGTATCACATACAATCTGCATTTAGCCTAGGGAGGGAAAGTTGCAGGAGCAAGGAAAGTGACAGAATTCCCTTTTGTGGACAGGGATTAGGCCTTTGCAGTAGTGCTTTAACCCTTTAACCCCAGAAGTATTTTTGTTTTTGCTTTTTCATTTTTTTTCTCTCCTTCCCAGAGCCATAACTTTTTTTATTTTTCTGACAGTATGGCCATGTGAGGGCTTGTTTTTTTTGTGGGACAAGTTGTAATTTTGAACAACACCATTGGTTTTAACATATCGTGTGCTGGAAAACGGGAAAAAAATTCCAAGTGCGGTGAAATTGCAAAAAAAGTGCAATCCCACAGTTGTTTTTTTGTTTTGCTTTTTTATTATGTTCACTAATTGCTAAAACTGAATTGCCGTTATGATTCTCTAGGTTATTTTGAGTTCATAGATGCCAAACATGTATAGATTATTTTTTTATCTAAGGCTAGTTTCACACTAGCGCTTTTGACCGCAGCGACGGCCTGCGCACGGCCGCCGCTAAGCCCCGCCCCTGCCGTGCCTCTGCCGGTAGCTCCGCCTACCGGCGCATGACGCAGCATGCGTCCTGCGTCCCCTATCTTTATCACTGGGGGCGCAGGCCGTGCGCAGTATGCGTTTGGCGGCGCATGCGCCTTTTTGACGGTGCGCCGATGCAACCAAACTGCAGCAGGTTGCGTTTGGCGCAGGTCGGCGCACCGTCAAAAGGACGCTTGCACCGCCAAATGCATACTGCGCACGGCCTGCGCCCCCAGTGATAAAGATAGGGGACGCATGCAGCGTCATGCGCCGGTAGGCGGAGCTACCGGCGGAGGTGCGGCAGGGGGCGGGGCTTAGCGGCGGCCGTGCGCAGGCCGTCGCTGCGCTCAAAAGCGCTACTGTGAAACTAGCCTAAGTGATGAAAAAAATTCCAAACTTCTTTAAAAAAAATTGCGCCATTTGCCGATACCCGTACCATCTTTATTTTTTGTGATCTTGGGTTGGGTGAGAGTGATAGGCATCAGGCTCCCACCACTGCACAGGGGGAATCTCAAGCCATGTCCTCTGCAGTCTCCTAGTCTTCTGCAGCCACAAAGGTTCCTGCTCAGCAGAGACGTTGGTGCCAGCGCCTTGCTCAAGTTAATGCTATGCATCTGGTTGCTGGTGCGGACCCAGGGTTCTGCTATAGCATTCAGCATTAGTCAGCGGCGAGCAGATGCTCCTTGGACTAAGTCCTGCTTTTCTCCATCTGAGCATGCCCGTAAGATGACCGCTCATTGGTGGTCAGAGGTCACATGCTCAGGTCCTCAAGCAGCTCGGATTCTACCATCAGGAAGGTCCCGGAAGGCTGCAGTTATAAAAGGATCACACGACCGCACTGCTGTGTGCTATTATAAACAATATGGAGTGAGTGTTGTATGCACGTATGAATGTCTCTGGTGACTGACTCATTATGAAACCCCTACCCTTGGTACGCATGTGTTGATCAGCCTTGCCAGGTAGTGCCTTGGCTGATAGTGCCGGTAGGAGGCAGAGTCAGGGACTAGATTCAGCGCCAAGTAGTGGCTTTGCCTGTACATCACTGTGCACTTGGTCTGCACTTCACTGTAGCCAGCATCTATTAGTGGCGTTCGAAGGTGCGACTCCATACGCCTAGTGGATCTAGAGAGGCTCTTACCATGCATCCTTGGGGCAGAGTCTTATGACCGTACACTACCGCTGACTCAGCCGTGCCCTGTGACCGTTAACAGGGTAAGGCATCTGTGTTATGCGTTACCATGGCTCTGTGAAGCAACAGAGCTCGTCGATATTACATACTGGGTGGCGTTTAACCCACGTGTGTCCAGTGCGATACCGCCACTTAGTGTCCGCCATTATCGAGTAGCAGTTAGCACTTCTGCACGGTGGATTCCAGGCTGCGAACGCACCTTATTACCATCTTTTTATTATTTTGTGCTTTCCACCAGCCTTAATATTATACTAGCGCCAGGGTCTGGCTAGTAATGGCGGACGAACAGTGACTACAGCAGTACATCCAGCAGCTGGAGGGCAGGTTGTCAGCTCTCGAGCGTACAACCTCAGCCATGGATGTTACAGCAGTAGCTATACAGGCTGCTAGCTTGGCTGCAGCCAGTTTGTCCACTGCCACACCTTTTCTGATCTTATCTCGCCTCCCACTGCCTGATAAGTTTTTTTGGTAATAGCAAGTCGCGTAGGGGGTTTGTGACCCTGTGTACTATATACCTTGAGCTCCTGGCTGCACGTTTCCCCTCAGAGCAGGCCAAGGTGAGATTCATAGTATCCCTCCTGTCGGACAGGGCATTTGAAGTGGGCAACGTCGCTGTGGGAGCGTGACGATCATGTGGTGCAGAGTGGTCCGCGGTTCCTGACCACTCTGAAACAGGTCTTTTTGGGGCCTTGAGTCACCCATGATATGGCACTCCAACTGCTTGCACTGACACAGGGCAAGTCCATGGTCAGTCATTTTGTCTTCCACTTCCGGACTTTAGCATCTGAGCTGGAGTGGCCGGACAAAGTCCTTATCCCTATATTTTGGAGGGGACTGGCTGACCATGTGAAAGACGCTTTGGCCACTAGGGAGATTCCTGCCACTGGAGGAGCTAATAGCGGTGTCAACTCGCATCTACCTTCATTTTAATGAGAAGAGGTTGGAGTGAGCCCAGTGTGGGCAGAGGTTTCGGCTGGCTCCAACATTTGCCAAACTTCTGGAATCTCCGGTCCAGGAGTCTGAGCCACATGAGGCCATGGAGGTGTCACGAGCGGGACCTAAGTTTCTTACTGCTCGTGCACTCAAGGTCTGTCATGTCTGCCGGCAGTCAAGACATCTTGCCTCCAGATGTCCTCAGCGGTCGGGAGTACATCCCCATTTAGTGACCGCAGGAGGTGGTTCACTCGACGTGGCGGAACTTTCCTTCAAACTGTCCTTCAAGGGGACAATCACCATTGGCCCATCCACCCATATGGTAGAGCTTTGCGTGGATTCCGGGGCGGAGAGCAACTTTGTCTTCTGCCTTCGCCCGACGGCACGCAATTCCTCTGGTGATACTTGCCAAATCAGTGACCATACGAGTGATAAATGGGTCGACACTGCCCTCACAGCGCATGGGACCATCCCAATTACTCTTTCCATGTCTCCATCCCATCAAGAGATCATCTCCCTGCTAGTTATTCCCGAGGGAATTGATGAGGTCCTCTTAGGGATACCATGGCTACGCTACCACTCCCCTCATATAGAGTGGTCCTCAGGGAGAATTCTGGGATGGAGTAAATTCTGAGAGGGTAGATGTTAGAGGGAGTGTGTTCAGGTTGCTACTAGAAAGGTACCCGCAGATCTTTCCTCTCGCCCCAAACACTATTGGCTTTATGCGGATGTGTTGTCCAAGAAGGCTGCGGAGACTCTTCCGCCTCACTGACCCTATGACTGCCCTACTGACCTCTTGCCTGGTGCTAAGCCTCCCCGGGGTCGAGTTTATCAACTGTCTGTCCTGGAGATGGAGGCAATGACTGAGTACTTCCAGGAGAATCTGGCAAGAGAATTCATTAGGAAGTCAGTGTCACCTGCAGGGGCAAGTTTCTTCTTCATGCAGAAGAATGGAGAACTGTGTCCATGCATAGACTACAGGGGTCTTAACGCCATCACCGTTAAGAACAAGTACCCTCTGCCCTGATGTCTGAGCTATTTGATAGGTTGCGCGGAGCGAGGGTTTTTACTAAACTTGATCAGCGGGGTGCTTACAACCTGATTCGCATCCGTGAGGGGGACAAATGGAAGATGGCATTTAACACCAGGGACCGGCACTATGAGTACTTTGTGATGCCCTTCAGGCTCTGTAATGCCCCTGCCATCTTCCAAGACTTTGTGAACGACATCTTCTGGGATATGCTCACCACCTCGGTCGTAGTCTTTCTTGATGATATTCTCATCTACTCTCCAGATATAGACTCCCACCGGAGAGATGTTTGCAAAGTCTTTGACCTCCAACGGGCAAACTCCCTCTATGCCAAGTTGGAGAAGTATCACTCAAAGCGGTGCAGCGCTTTAAGGGGTTCATTATTGCCAATTTATTCCCCACTTCTCAACTTTGGTAGCTCCCTTGGTTGCCGTCCCCAAGAAGGGAGCAAATCCCAAATTGTGGTCGGAGGAGGTCTCCAAGGCCTTCCTCTCTATCAAGTCACACTTCGCTAGTTCTCCCATTTTACATCACCCAGATGTAGATAAACCATTTATTATGGAGGTGGATGCATCATCAATCGGTGCTGGAGCAGTCCTGTTCCAAAAGGATGCTCAAGGTCGGAAGCATCCTTGCTTCTTTTCTAAGACCTTTTCACCGGCCGAGGGGAACTATTCCATCGGGGACAGACAGTTGCTAGCCATGAAGTTGGCATTTTTGGAATGGAGACACCTCCTGGAGCGGGCTCGCTATCCCTTCCAAGTGTACACTGACCACAAAAATTTGGTTTACTTGCAAACCGCCCAGCAGCTTAGCTCTCGCCAGGCTAGATGGTCCTTGTTCTTCTCCAGGTTCCACTTCACCATCCATTTTCTTTCCGGGAAGAAGAAAATTCATGTTGACGCTCTCTCCCACTCTGTAGTGTCATCGGAGGAGCCTCAGGTAATTGTTCCTTCAGAGAGCCTGAGGACCGTGTCCCTGGTTTCGCTTGATTCTGTGCCCCCGGGCAAGACTTTTGTGCCAACTAATCTGACCAAAGGTTCTCTCTTGGGCTCACTCGTCCAGGGTGGGTGGACATTTTGGGACCAAGAGGACATCTGAGCTTCTGGTAAGGACACACTGGTGGCCGCATATGGCCTGTGATGTCGGAGACTACATTCGGACGTGTGTCTCCTGCGCCAAGAATAGGCCTGTCTCGACAATGGCCTGCTGGGCTACTTTACTCCCTGCAGGTGGCAGACAGGCCCTGGGAAATGGTCGGCAAGGACTTTGTGGTGGGCTTGCCCAAGTGTTAGGCGTCGGGTTCATGTCACTGGACAGCAGGAATCCTGAGCCTTGACGATATCCCATTCCTCTATGGCCGCAGAGGAGGCTGCTCAGCAGACTCGTCGATCCCTTCGCTGTGATCAGACCAGCACTGTGGGTTTAGTTTCTGCTGCCACCTCTGGTCCAGCTATAGCAATGCATGCTGGTCAGCAACGAGCTACTCCAGGGACTAAGTCCTCCTTTCGGTCTACTGAGCATGCCTGTGGTACGATCTCTCATGTGAGATCGGAGGTTACATGCTCAGGTCCTTCTCCAGCTCATATTGCACAATCAGGAAGATCCCGGAAGGATGCTGCTATAAAAGGTTCTAGTATAGTCATTGGTAGAGATGTATGTGATGATGGATGCTCTTGAACTGCTGAATGACTCATTATGCAACCCTTTCCTTTTGATACGCATGTTGGTAGAATTTAGAGTCCTGAGTCAGCACCGCAGTGCTTCCAATTTCACACGTTATGCCAGAGAGTGTCATCTGCACGAGACACCTCTATACCGCATATGCCGCAGTGTCTATCTCAACGCTAAGCTTAGGCTAGCTAGTGGTATCCGTCAGGGCGGCGCTGTATGCACGCAGTGCGGTAACAAAACTGTTGGCTGCACCCTGTGATTGCTAGAAGGGCACAGCATTTCTCTAGGGTTAATCCCTGGTGCCGCGGAAGCCTGTGAGGTAACAGGCTTCCATGTCTTTTTCTGCGGCTCTGTGCTGTAACAGAGTTCGCTCCTGCGCACACTGGGTCAGCGATTACTCCGCCGGTGTTCAGCTAGTGTGCGACTTTACTGAGCAGCAGTTTACCATCTCTGCACAGTGGACTCCGGGTTGCGATTGCACTCTATTATATTTTATATTTAGTGCGATCCGCAACCCTAACACCCAAGTCTTGTAGCTGCACCGTTATCTGGGTAGTCAGAGGCAATTTTTCCTAACTGGTGCACTTGATGCCTCTTCCGCAGGTGCCTTCTGCATGGTCCTTGGCAGCGTTGTTCATTAAGCACATTTTTCACCTACACAGGATGCCTGACAAAATCGTCAGTGACCGGGGTCCCCAGTTTGCATCTCGGTTCTGGAGAGGCCTTTGTCACCTACTCAGAATTGAGTTGAATCTCTCTTCAGCTTACCATCCCGAGATGAATGGGTTGGTAGAGAGGGCCAACCAGACCCTGGTCACGTACCTGCGACATTTTGTTTTGGCCAGGCAGGATGACTGGGCATCCTTGCAACCGTAGGCGAAGTTTGCGCTGAAGAACGCCGTAGCCCATTCCACTGGAAAACACCATTCCTCCATAACTACGGCCAGCATCCGCGGGTTCCTGTGCCGATGCCCGTGTCTTCCACTGACTCTAGGGTGGCAGACTGGGCGGTGGAGGTATGTGACATTTGGCACCGCACACAGGATGCCAGTCGTTCCTCCAAGGAGAGAATGAGGGTTTCCGACAATGCTCACTGGCGCCCTGCTCCGACCTTTGCTCCTGGCGACTTAGTGTGGCTCTCCGCCCGTAATATCAGGCTGCGAGTTGAGTCCACTAAGTTTGCACCTCGCTAAATAGGTCCCTTCAAGGTCCTGGAACAAGTTAACCCTGTGGTCTATCATCTGGCCCTTCCTCCATGCCTGGGTATCCCCAACACCTTTCATGTGTCCTTCCTTAAACCCATTCACATGTCCCGGTTTTCCGAGTCATCTGCTGGGACATCAGGCTCATCTACGGACGATTATGAGGTGAACGCCATTGTTGGGTGTAAGGTGGTACATGGTAAAAAGTACTATCTGGTGGACTGGAAGGGCCATGGCCCAGAGGACAGGACCTGGGAACATATTGAGCACATTTGTGCTCCTCAGCTCATTGCAGTCTTTGAGCATAGCGAGACCCAAGGAGGGAGGGCCCCAGAAGGATGGGTAATGTTAGGCATTGAGTTACCGCCACTGCACAGGAGGAATATCAAGCCATCTCCTCTGCGGTCTTCCAGTCTAATGCAGCCGCAGAGGTTCCCTGCTCAGCAGAGACATCGGTCCCAGCATCTTGCTCAGGCTAATGCTATGCGTCTGGTTGCTCCTGCCGCCCCAGGTTCAGCTATAGCATCCAGCATTAGTCAGCAGCGAGCAGACGCTCCTGGGACTAAGTCCTGCTTTTCTCCATATGAGCATGCCCATGAGATGGCCGCTCATTGGTGGTCGGAGGTCATATGCTCAGGTACTCATTCAGCTCAGATTGGGCCATCAGCAAGGTCCTGGAAGGCTGCGGTTATAAAGGGATCGCACGACCTTGCGCTAGTATAGTCCATGTGGATTGAGTATGAATGTCTCTGGAAAATGACTTATGAAACCCCTATCCTTGGTACACATGTGTTGATCAGCCTTGCCAGTTAGTGCCTAGGCTGATAGTGCAGGTAGGAGGCAGAGTCAGGGACTAGCTTCAGCGCCAAGTAATGGCTTGCCTGTACACCACTGTGCACTTGTTCTGCACTCCACAGTAGCCAGCGTCTATTTGTGGCATTCACAGGTGCAACGCCGTGCACTTAATGGGTCTAGAGCGGCTCTTACCATGCATCCTTGGGGCAGTGTCTTGTGACCGTACACGATTAATGACTCAGCTGTGTACCGTGGCTCTATGAAGCAACAGAGCCCGTCGCTGCCACATACTGGGTAGCATCTAACCCATGTGTGTCCAGTGCGATACCGCCATTTAGTGTCCGCCATTACCCAGCAGAAGTTAACATCTCTGCACGGTGGACCCTGGGCTGCGAAGGCACCTTATTACCATCTTTATATTATTTGGTGCGTTCCACCAGCCCTAACACCTTCATTTAATAATTTTTGCTCTCCATATATCCACATATGATGTAAAAAATATTCAATCCCTTGTCAGGGGCCAGAGTATTCCATGATATAATTATAAGGCTATTGTTGAGTTTTCTTTATAACCTTTCATATGCAAATAATCTGATGGTACATTAATGTCCGTTTGGTGAACCCCACCAATGGGTGTGTTTATTTCGGGTCTGTTTTTAAATGTTTTAGCTTTTTGGTGTTGACTCTAATAAATTTTGAATTTTTTTGATGGTCTCTGATATTTAGCATGTTTCTTTTTTTCATATTGTCAGGATATGGAGAGTTGTCATCATTATAGAGACAGGGAAGTTTTGGCTGTATGGAGCTTGACAAATAAGGCCAACTTTATGTACCACAGCCTTTTCTGTGACCCTCGCGTTACATTCATCTTGGCCAAAAAAGAGTAATGTTTGTTAACCCTGCTAGACCCACAGTACAATGAGGACATTGCATCTCTTCTTCCTAAAGTGGAGAAGTCTTCTAAAATGGTGCTATACATGAAGACAATTGTGGAAAACATGTTGAGAGGCAAGAGAGACACACAGCAGAAACAGGGATACACTGTTAAAGGCATGGGCCAATTTCATGACACCAGTCCAGTGCCCACTGCTTGATGGCCAGGAACTTTTGACAAGGAGAGAAAAGTTTTCAAAGATGGTCAAACAGTACCTGGTTGACCAAACCAGTGTACTCCCTAATTCCTCTGACTTTCAACTATTGATTCTCAAGGCTGGACACGTGGCATTAACTGTCCCTCTATGCCTTGGAGGTGTTGTGCTGCCCTGCTGTTAGCATCTTATTTGTGTGGGTTTTTAGTACCACTGTTGGGGTCATAGCAGACAGGCACTTTCATCTGTCAACAGAGAATGTGTTAGGCTGGCAGAACACACCAAATAATAAAATAATGAAGTGCGTTCGCAGCCTGGGATCCACCGTGCAGAGATGCAATACTGCTGCTAAGTAATGGCAGACACTATATGGCAGTATAATAAGTGAACGCACGTGGGTTTAACGTCACCCGGTGTGTATGAGGTGGACTCTATTGCCTCACAGAGCCGCACTACCGCTAAATATAAATGCCGAAGCCTGTTAAGCTCACAGAGCTTGACTAAGTGAGCGCTGGTGTAAAGTCACAGGACTCTGCCACAAGACACAGGGTCAGAGTTCCTCTAGACTCACCAGCACTCGGCGCTGCAGTAGATGCGGTACTCATGTGCTTAGCAGGATGGCACAATATGGCTCTCAGAGAGGTGCTGTGAACTGGGAGCACTGTGGCACTAGACTTAGCCACTACAAAGCTCTTACTCTAAAACCCTAAAGCATATGTATCCAAGGGAAGGGAGTCTTAATGAGTCAGTCACTAGATGCATGCATCCATCATGACTCACACACAATACCATAAGAGTCTATACTAGAGCATGGCCATGCCGCTCTTTTATAGCAGCGTTCTTACGGGACCTTCCCAGTAGTGGACAAATCAGAGCAGGAACGGGACCTGCACTTGTGACCCCCGACCTCCAATGAGAGGTCATCCCACGGGCATGCTCAGTAGGCAAAATACAGGACTTAGTCCCTGGAGAGTCTGTTTGCTGCTGACTCAAGCATGGTGTTTCAGCAGAGCCTGAGGGAGCAACCAGATGCCTAGCATCAGCCTGGGCAAGACGCCTGGAATGATGTCTTTGCTGAGCAGGAATCTCTGCAGCCGCAGAGGAATGGCAGACCGCAGAGGACATGGCTTGAGATTCCCCCTGTGCAGTGGGGGAAGCTCGATATCTAACAGAATGCAGACATGTTAACCCCAGACTGAAATGTTCCTCCACTACTTTTGCTATGTTCACACGCAGCATGTTTGATGTATTTTTCAACTTTAACATTGCTTTCAACCAATATTAATGCGTTCACTGGGAAATGTCATTGTAACATTTAAAAACCCTAGCTGGCCATGTGGTGTGTGACACATAAGGAGACACATCATCTTTCATTTCTGAAGGAGGGACTCTTAAAGTCACAAAACTTTTTTTTTTTTACAGAGGCATCAGGCGGCATTAATATTCTTGAAGGGCCATTATTAAACAGTGGGTCTCCTATGCTGTTATTGCCTATGCAGTGAGTGGCTGGGCCGCCAGGAATTACAATGCAACCCAATAGCCCTTTCACGAGAGGTACAGGAGGGCCTCCTGAATGAATGTTGCATTGAATGCAAGGCCTGCCCTGCTATTAAGTCTTATGCACCCCAATATGCCATTGAACCCAGATACTGGAAAGCCACATGAAAACCCACTTCACAGCCTTCAGTTGGCCCTGCCATACAATTTCCTTATGCATTGAATTCAAGGGCCGCCTTGACCTAAATTTGCACACACCCCAATCCCCCCCTTGGAAGAAACATGAAGGAGTGCCTCCTAAAAAAAAAATGTCTCAATTCAAAAGAGCGGGTTTCCTAGACTTAAAATGCCCATACACGCAGTGCATGTGCTGACAAACATTTCCCCATGGGGGGTACATTTTTAAAAAATGTTAGGGGCATCATAGACACCCTTGCCAAAAATTGGACTGAATGTAGCAGCACAGAACACTATGACCCTTGTGATCTAGTGGTGGAAAATGAGGAGACATTGATGAAGGCCTCATTAAAAACTAGGCCCAATGTAAAGGCGCGACTCTCCTAGATATATAATGCCCATACATGCAGTTCATGGGCTGACAAACATTTGCCCATGGGGGGTACATTTTTTAAAAATATACTATGGGCATCAGACACCTTTGCCAAAAATTGTACTGCCTGTAGCAGCACAGAACATGTTAACCCTGGTGATCTAGTGGCGGAGAATGAGGAGACATTGATGAAGGCCTCATTAAAAACTAGGCCCAATGTTATGGAGCGGGTCTCCTGAACTTGTAATGCCCATACACACAGTGCATGGGCTGACAAACATTTCCCCATGGGGGGTACATTTTTTAAAAAAAAAATTAGTTATGGGGATTATAGACACCCTTTGCCAAAAATTGCATGGCTGTGGCAGCACAGAACCCATTAACCCTGGTGATCTAGTGGTGGAGAATGAGGCGACATAAAGATAAATCATACTGAAATCAATCAAATGTGAATCCACCTATGAAAGAAAACAACAAAAGGGAGGGATGAACATAGGTTCATAGATGTAAAGCAAGAATGTATTCAACGAGATATGTTTGTCCCTAGCAACAGCTCAGAGACCGGGATATGAAAAAAATATAATACAATAGTTTCACTATTTTAATATTGGAGAGTTATACGCTAGGTCATAAGAGGATGTTCCACAGTGTTAAGGGCTGGCGAAACGCACCAAATAATAAAGATGGTATTTAGGAGCGTTCGCAGCATGGAGTTCACCGTGCAGAGGTGTTAACTGCTGCTCGGTAATGGCGGACGTTATATGGCATTAAAATAGAGAAACACACGGGGTTAACTGCACCCAGTGTGTACAGAGGTGGACTTTGTTACCTCACAGAGCCGCACGACCGCCAAATAAAAATGCCGTGGCCTGTTTATGCTCACAGAGCCCGGCAACGTGAGCGCTAGTGTAGTCACAGGACTCTGCCCCTGAAAAACTGGGTTAGAGTCCCTCTAGACACACTAGAGCTCAGCACCGCAACTGCAGAGCCAGGAAGCGACAAATAAATAGATAAAGCGCACTACGTGCACACCGCTCTGGCGGACGCCACTGATCACCCCTACTAGGGAGGAAAGCGCTAGACTTGCGCACGGTGCTGCACTGGCGGATTCAGCTGCTTACTGAAGTACTAAGGTGCCCAGAGCAGGACGGCACCATATGGTGCTGAGTGTAGTGCTGTGAGATGGTAGCACAGTGGCACAAGACGAAGCCACTAATAGGTGCTGAATCTAAACTCTAAACCCTACAAACATGCGTATCAAAGGGAAGGGAGTTATGAGTCGGTCACCAGTTTCATGCATCCATCATCACTCACACAAAATACAATAAGAGTCTATACTAGCGCATGGCCCAGCAGCCATGTGAACCTTTTATCGCAGCGTCCTTCCGATACCTTCCTGATGGTCCAATCCGAGCTGCTTGAAGACCTGAGCATGTGACCTCCGAGCTCCAATGAGAGGTCATCCACGGGCATGCTCAGTAGGCTGCTCGCTGCTGGCTAGTGTGGATAGCTAAAGCTGAACCAGAGGTGGCAGCAGCAAGCAACCTGACAACACTTGCCTGAGCAAGAAGCCGGGATCGATGACTTTGCTGAGTAGCCTTCTCTGCGGCCGGAACAGAATGGGAGACTGCATAAGGCAAGGCTCGGGCTTCATCCTGGGAACCTGACGCCTAACATTACCCACCTAGGGCCACCTCCCCCCTGAGACTTGCTAGGCTCAAAGGCCTCAATGAGTAGAGGGGCGAGGATGCTCTCCACAGGCTTCCAGGTTTGATCCTCTGGACCATGACCCTTCCAGTCCACCAGAAAATACTTTTTCCCATGTACCACCCTGCACCCCACAATGGCATTCACCTCAAACTTGTCCGAGGACAAGCCTGATGTCCCGGCAGATGACTCGGAGAACCGGGACATGTGGAAGGTATCAGTGATACCCAGGTGTGGAGAAAGGGCCAGCCGGTAGACCACAGGGTTAACCTGTTCGAGGACCTTGAAAGGACCTACGTAGTGAGGCGCAAACTTAGTGGACTTGACCCGCAGCCTGATGTTATGGGAGGAGAGCCACACTAAGGTCGGAGCAGGGCGCCAATGTGCATCCGCGGAGACCCTCATTCTCTCCTTGGAGGCTCGAATGGCATCCTTAGTGCGATCCCAAATATCACGTGCCTCCACCGCTCAGTCTGCCACCCTGAAGTCGGTGGATGACACGGGCATGGGCACAGGGATGCGCGTATTCTGGCCATGCGCAAGTCGTGCGCTTTCCTACCCTAGTTAGGGTGGTTAGTGGCGTCCGCCAGAGCGATGCAGTGCATTTATATTTTCGGATAACCCCTTGCTGGCACCGCAGCTGTGGTACCGGGCTCTGGTGGTCTAGAGGGACTCTGACCCTGTGTCTTGGGGCAGAGTACTGTGACTGTACACCAGCACTCACTTTGCTGAGCTCTGTGAGTTTTAACAGGCTACGGCATCCATGTTCTGTGGAGGTGCGGCTCTGTGAGGCAACAGAGTCCACCCCTGTACACACCGGGTGATGTTAGCCCTCGTGAGTTCATTTAGTATACCCCTATATAGTGTCCGCCGTTACTAAGCAGCAGTTAACATCTCTGAATGGTGGACCCCAGGCTGTGAAAGCATCTCTATACCATCTTATATTAGTGCATTTCGCAAGCTCATAACAGCCTCCTACTACAACCACTAGATGCAAGCATTTTCCTGATTGCTGTGGGCACTGGTTGGCAAGTGACCAGACTGCCAGCAAACATGACAGACCACAGTTGCTCAAGCGGATCGGGACCTAGATCCGATGCGAGAAGTCCCCTGAGGCCTGGACGCTCGATCGGGAGATTCCAGGGGTTTAGCAAAACTAGGTGTCAACCTAAACCTCTGCCTACACTGGGAGCCCTCCAACCTTCGCTCGGTGAAGCGAAGGTCTATACGGGTGGAGATGGTGATAAGCTCCTCCAGTGTGGCGGGAACCTCCCTGGTGGCCAGGGCGTCCTTCACTTGGTCAGCCAGACCTCTCCAGAATGCTGAAATGAGGACCTTATCTGGCCACTCCAACTCTGAGGCAAGAGTCCATAACTGGATGGTGAAATGGCTGACCAAGGACGAGACCTGTTACAATGCCAGCAGCTGGAGCACGGTGTCATTCGTGGCTCGCGGTCCCAGGAAGGCCTGCTTCAGAGTGGCCAAGAACTGAGAGGCACTCTGCACCACATGATCACCATGCTCCCACAGCGGTGTGGGCCACTCCAAAGCCCTGCCCGACAAGAGGGAGATGACAAACCACCTTATCCCGCTTGGAGGGGATTCGTGCAGCCAGCAGCTCTAGCTGTATAATACACTGGCTCACGAAACCCCTACATGAGGCACTATCGCCAGAAAACTTATCGGGCAGCGGGAGGCAGGAAAAAGTCGGGACAGGGATGGCAGTGGTCACACGGGAGACAGCCTCTGTGGCTGCCTGAACAGCGACTGCGGTAACATCTGCCACTGAGGCTGAACACTCGAGACCCACGAACCTGCCCTCCAGCTGCCGGATGTGCCACAGCAGTCACTGTTAGTCCACCATTACAAGACAGACCCTGGCGCTAGTATACTGTTAAGGACTGGCCGAACGCACCAAATAATAAAGATGGTATTTAGGAGCGTTCGCAGGGTCCACCGTGCAGAGGTGTTAACTGCTGCTCGGTAATGGCGGATGTTATATGGCAGTATAATAGAGGAACACACGGGATCAACAGCACCCAGTGTGTACAGAGGTGGACTCTTACCTCACAGAGCCTCATGACCGCCAAATATAAATGCCGTGGCCTGTTTATGCTCACAGAGCCCGGCAATGTGAACACTAGTGTATAGTTACAGGATTCTGCCTCTGAGACACTGGGTCCCTCTAGACACACTAGAGCTCGGCACCACAGCTGCGGAGCCAGGAAGTGACAAATAAATGGATAAAGCACACTACATACGCACCGCTCTGGCGGACGCCACTAACCACTCGTACTAGGGAGGAAAGCACTAGACTTGCGCACGTTGCCCCACTGGCGGATGCAGTCGCTTAATGTGGTACTGAGGCACCCAGAGCAGGATGGCACTTTATGGCACTGAGTGAGGTGCTGCAAGATGGTAGCACAGTGTCACAAGACAAAGCCACTAGTAGGCGCTAACTCTAAACCCTAAACCCTACAAACATGCGTATAAAAGGGAGGGGATTTATGAGTCAGTCACCAGTTTCATGCATCCATCATCACTCACACAAAATAGAATAAGAGTCTAAACTAGCGCATGGCCGAGAGGCGATGCGAACCTTTTATAGCAGCGTCCTTGCGGGACCTTCCTGATAGTCCAATCCTAGCTGCTTGAGGACCTGAGTATGTTAGGAACGGCGGAACGCACTAAAATAAAAAAACTAAAGTACGTTCGCCGCTCGGGGTCCACCGTGCAGTAGGTGATATAACCGCTGCTAAGTGGTGGCAGGAGCAATATGGCGGAGGTGCGCACGGGGTTAAACTTCACCCAGGAGCGCAATGCAATCTATGTTGAGTCACAGAGATGCCAAACACAAGAAAATACAATAGGGCTGAGCCTGTTAAAGTCACAGTGCTCAGAATAGTTGCACACACAGTATCAGGTCACAGAAGCAGAGCCAAGGACAGCGGGGCTGCGTCCCTCTAGACCTACCGTGTGTGCGACGTCACAACTGCGGATGCCAAGGAGTGCTGCTACTGCAGCGCGGCGTGGGACACTGCCGCTACACGACAATGCTAGTATTCAAACGCAATGTCAGACGCTAGCAACTGTGGATGATGAAGCAGAGGCACGCTGGTACTAAACTCAATCCCTAACCACAAACGTAATATCAGAGGGTAGGGGTTTCAAATGAGTCATTCACCAGAATCATGCATCCATCCTCATTCACACAGCAGCAAGTATGACTATACAGGCGCATGGCGGAACAGCCATGCGCGCCTTTTATAGCAGCCGGGACCTTCCGGAAGCCTCCAGATCTCCGAGCTGGACCAATGAGATCTGAAGCAGGACCGGAGCACATGAATCCCGATCCCCAATGGGAGATCGTCTCATGAGCATGCTCAGAAGATGGACAGAAGGGCTTAGCCTCTGGAGAGATTTGTTGCAAGGCAATCTCCTCTGCAGTAGATAAACAGCAGGAGACTGCAGAATGTGAGGGTCTGGATTCGTGCAGAGCCAACGCAGGAATCTGATGCCTAACATTACCCCCCCTCCTAGGGCCCCCTCCTCCCTGAGCCTTCCGATCCACCAGCTTGTGCCCATCAGAGGTATAGGCTTCAGACTTGTCCGAAGGCAAGTCTGATGTCCCGGTAGGTGACAGAGAAACCCGGGACACGTGGAAGGCATCAGGGGCGGTCAGATCGCCAGGTTTGAGAAGGGACACGTGGGAGACAACGGGAGCGAAAGCTAAATTGGAACGCCGCCATATGTCGGCGGACGTCGCCACTCTCTGTTTAAGGAGGCTACTCCGGGAACAAAAGGCTCAGGCCCGAATATATCTTTTAACATCCCGAGCCCTATGCGGCCACCAGTAAGACCTTGCCAGGAGTTTTGTGGTCTGCATATAGTCGCAATGACCACCCTTCCTGGACGCGTGTGCCCACGCGAGAACCCTCGGCCGATGGCTGGGAGGAACAAAGGTCTTGCCCGGCGGCACAGAATTTGGCCATTGCGGGGCACTGTTGTCCTGGGAAACAGCGTGTTGATGGTGGCAACTGCAAATGGAGTTTTGAGCCGGACGCGCCTCGAGAATGGCGCGAGACACCTCCATGGGCTCCGGGAGTGGAATCTCTGGCTCGGGTTGTTCCAGAGGCTCAAAAAAATTGGGAGCTGAGGTAACCTTCCGCTTGGATTGAGCACGCTCCATACCGCGCTCCGAAAAACGGAGGTCAATGCGGGTGGCAATGGCAATCAGCTCTTCCAAACTTGCAGGAACCTCTCTGGTGGAGAGCGCATCTTTAACCCCTTCCATGACCAAGCCTATTTTGACCTTAATGACCAGGCCATTTTTTGCAATTCTGATCAGTGTCCCTTTATGAGGTAATAACTCTGGAACGTTTCAACGCATCCTAGCGATTGAGACTGTTTTTTCTTGACATATTGGTCTTCATGATAGTGGTAAATTTAGGTCGATAATTTTTGCGTTTGTGAAAAAAAGGAAATTTGGCGCAAATTTTGCTAACTTCGCAATTTTCAAATTTTGAATTTTTATTCTGTTAAACCAGAGAGTTATTTGACACAAAATAGTTAATAAATAACATTTCCCACATGTCTACTTTACATCAGCACAATTTTGGAAGCAATTTTTTTTTTTGTTAGGAAATTATAAGGGTTAAAAGTTGACCAGCGATTTGTCATTTTTACAACAAAATTTACAAAACCATTTTTTTTAGGGACCACCTCACATTTGAAGTCACGTTGAGGGGTCGATATGGCAGAAAATACCCAAAATTGACACCATTCTAAAAACTGCACCCCTCAAGCTACTCAAAACTGCATTCAAGAAGATAATTAACCCTTCAGGTGCTTCACAGGGACTAAAGCAATGTGGAAGGAAAAAATGGACATTTTAATTTTTCCAACAAAAACTTTTTAGCATCAATTTTTTCATTTTCACATGGGCAACAGGATAAAATGGATCCTAAAATTTGTTGGGCAATTTCTCCTGAGTACACCGATACCTCATATGTGGTCTCAAACCACTGTTTGGGTGCATGGCAGGGCGTGGAATGGAAGGAGCATCATTTGACTTTTTGAATGGAAAATTAGCTCCAATCGTTAGCGGTTGCCATGTCGCATTTGGAGAGCCCCTGTAAGCCTAAACATTAAAGCTCCCCCACAAGTGACCCCATTATGGAAACTAGACCCCCCGAAGGAACTTATCTAGATGCATAGTTAGCCCTTTGAACCCTCAGGTGCTTCGCAAATTAATCCGTAAAAAAAGTACTTTTTTTCAAAAAAAAATTTCTCTTAGCCTCAATTTCTTCATTTTCACATGGGCAACAGGATAAAATGGATCCTAAAACTTGTTGGGCAATTTCTCCTGAGTACACCGATACCTCATATGTGGTAATAAACCACTGTTTGGGTGCATGGCAGGGCCCAGAAGGCAAGGAGCGCCATTTGACTTTTAAATGGAAAATTAGCTCCAATCGTTAGCGGACACCATGTCGTGTTTGGAGAGCCCCTGTGTGCCTAAACAATGGAGTACCCCCACAAGTGACCCCATTTTGGAAACTAGACCACCCAAGGAACTTATCTAGATGTGTGGTGAGCACTTTGAACCCCCAAGAGCTTCACAGACGTTTATAACGCCGAGCCATGAAAATAAAAAATCATTTTTTTCCTCAAAAAATGATTTTTAAGCCCGCAATTTTTTATTTTTACAAGGGTAACAGGAAAAATTGGATCCTAAAAATTGATTTCCAGATTGCCCTGAGTACGCTGGTACCCCATATGTGGGGAGGAATCACTGTATGGGCACACGTCGGGGCTCGTAAGGGAAGTAGTGACGTTTTGAAATGCCGAATTGATGGAATGGTCTGCGGGCGTCATGTTACGTTTGCAGAGCCCCTGATGTGTCTAAACAGTAGAAACCCCCCACAATTCACCCCATTTTGGAAACTAGACCCCTGAAGGAACTTATCTAGATGTGTGGTGAGCACTTTGAACCCCCAAGTGCTTCACAGAAGTTTATAACGTGGAGCCGTAAAAATAAAAAATCATATTGTTTTTCAAAAAAATGACCTTTTTGCCTCTTTTTTTATTTTACCAAGGGTAGCAAGAGGAAATGGACCCCAAAAGTTGTTGTTCAATTTGTCCTGAGTATGCTGATACCCCATATGTGGCAGTAAACCTCCGTTTGGGTGCACGGTAGAGCTCGGAAGGGAAAGAGCACCGTTTCTTTTTCAACGCAGAATTGGCTGGATTTGAGATCGGACACCATGTTGCATTTGGAGAGCCCCTGATGTGCCTAAATAGTGGAAACCTCCAACAAGTGACACCATTTTGGAAACTAGACCCCCTGAGGAACTTATCTAGATGTGTGGTGAGCACTTTAAACCCCAAAGTGCTTCACAGAATTTTATAACACAGAGCCGTGAAAATAAAAAAATCATTTTTTTTCATCACAAAATGATTTTTTAGCTAGCAATATTTTATTTTTACAAATGTAACAGGAGAAATTGGACCCCAAAAGTTGTTGTCCAGTTTGTCCTGATTACGCTGGTACCCCATATGTGGGGGGAAACCACTGTTTGGGCACACGTCGGGGCTCGAAAGGGAATTAGTGACGTTTTGAAATGCCAACTTGATGGAATGGTCTGCGGGCATCATGTTACATTTGCAGAGCCTCTGATGTGCCTAAACAGTGGAAACCCCCCACAAATGACACCACTTTTAAAACTAGACCCCCTAAGGAACTTATCTAGATATGTGGTGAGCTCTTTGAACTCCAAAAGTGCTTCACAGAAGTTTATAACGCAGAGCCGTGAAAATAAAAAATCATTTTTTTCTTCAAAAAATGATTTTTTTGGCCCACAATATTTTATTTTCACCAATGTAACAGGAGAAAATGGACCCCAAAAGTTGTTGTCCAGTTTGTCCTGAGTACGCTGGTACCCCATATGTGGGGGTAAACCTCTGTTTGGGTACACGGTAGAGCTCGGAAGGGAAAGCGCGCTGTTTGACTTTTTCAACGCAGAATTGGCAGGAGTTAAGATCGGACACCATGTTACGTTTGCAGAGCCCCTGATGTGCCTAAACAGTGTAAACCCCCCACAAGTGACCACATTTTGGAAACTAGACCCCCTAAGGAACTTATCTAGATGTGTGGTGAGCTCTTTGAACCACCAAGTGCTTCTCAGGAGTTTATAAGGCAGAGCCATGAAAAGAAGAAATCATTTTTTTTTTCACAAAAATCATTTTTTTAGACCCCAATATTTTATTTTCCCAAGGTAACAGGAGAAATTAGACCCCAAAAGTTGTGCAATTTTTTCTGAGTACGCTGATACCACATATGTTGGGGTAAACCACTGTTTGGATACATGTCGGGGCTCGGAAGGGAGGGAGCACTGTTTGACTTTATGGACGCAAAATTGGCTGGAATCAATGGTGGCACCATGTCGCGTTTGGAGACCCCCTGGTGTGCCTAAATAGTGGAAACCCTCTCAATTCTAACTCAACTCTAACCCCAACACACCCCTAACCCTAATCCCAACCCTAACCCCAACACACCCCAACCATAACCCTAACCACAAGCCTAACCTTAATCCCAACCCCAACACACCCCTAACCCTAATCTTAACCCTAATTGCAACCCTAACCCTAATTGCAACCCTAACCCTGATTGCAACCCTAACCCTGATTCTAACCCTAACCCTGATTCTAACCCTAACCCTAAAGGAAAAATAAAAATAAATATATTTTCTTCATTTTATTATGTGTCCCTAGCTAAGGGGGTGATAAAGGGGGGCTTTATTTACTTTTTTTGTATTTTGATCACTGTGATAGTTTATCACAGTGATCAAAGTGTACCTGTAAGAAGAATGAATGAATCTGCCTACCGGCAGATTCGCGGGCACACTGCGCATGCGCCCGCCATTTTGTAAGATGGTGGCACCCATGGAGAGAAGACGGCGGGACATCAGGAGGTACCGGGACTCATGAGGTACCAGGGGGGCTATAGGGGGTGATCGGAAGGCAGGGGGAGGCCGGAGGAAGCGGAGGGAGAGCAGATTATTGCGGCGGCTGCCGATCGCCGCCGTCAGAAGGTGGCAGCGGCACATCGCCGCTGCCAGCCGGGGGGGGTCGGATCACAATCTCCACCCATGTCCGATGCTATTGCAGCTTCGGCCATGGCTGGATAGTAATATTTCATCAAATTTCATTGATGAAATATTACTATCGCTCTGATTGGCTGTTTCACTTTTAACAGCCAATCAGAGCAATCGTAGCCACGTGGGGGTGACGCCACCCCCCCTGTGGTAAATTACAAAGCCCCTTGTATCTGCGGGTCGGGTGACCTTTCAGTGACCCCAGTCACCTGACCCGCAGGTCGACTTTAAACTCATGACGCCACATAGGCGTCACTGGTCATAATGGCACAGGTATTCATGACGCCTATGTGGCATCATTGGTCGGGAAGGGGTTAACATGCTCTGCCAAACCTCTCCAAAACACAGGGATGAGGGCTTTGTCAGACCACTCCAGCTCGGAAGCCAGTGTCAGAAAACGGACGTCATACTGACTAACCGAGAGAGAACCCTGAGTTAAAGCAAGAAGCTGAAGAGGTGTCGTGCGTGACCCGTGGACCGAGGAAGACCTGCTTAATAGCTGTTAAAAACTGAGCCACAGTCTCGACCTCTGGGTCACCACGCTCCCGCAGTGGCGTAGCCCACTCCCAACACCTTGCCCGACAGTAGGGAAACAATAAACCCCACCTTGGCCCGCTCCGCAGGGAATCGCGCAGCCAGTAGCTCCAGCTGAATAGAGCACTGGCTGATGAAACCCCTACAGGAGGCGCCATCGCCAGAAAATTTATCGGTCAATGGGAGGCGGGTAACTGTCGGTGCGAGTGAGGACGCGGACATACTTGAAACCTCGTCTGTAATTGCTTGTACAGCAGCTTCAGTGGATTGAGCAGCTGAAATAGCCCTTTCAAGAGTGGCCAACCGGCCCTCAAGCTGCCGAATACACGGTAACAGTTGCTGCTGTTCTGCCATCACTAGCCAGACTATGGCGCTAGTATAATGTTAGGAACGGCGGAACGCACTAAAATGAAAAAAACTAATAAAGTGCGTTCGCCGCTTGGGGTCCAAAGTGCAGTAGGTGATATAACCGCTGCTGAGTTGGTGGCAGGAGCAATATGGCGGAGGTGCGCACGGGGTTAAACTTAACCCAGGTGTGTAGAGCAATCTCTGTTGAGTCAGAGATGCTAAACACAAGACAAATACAATAGGGCTGAGCCTGTTAAAGTCACAGTGCTCAGAATAGTTGCACACACAATATCAGGTCACAGCAGCAGTGCCAAGGACAGCGGGGCTGCGTCCCTCTAGACCTATCGTGTGTGCGACGTTGCAACTGCGGACACCAAGGAGTGCTGCTACTGCAGCGCGGCGTGGGACACTGCCGCTACACGACAATGCTAGTACGCAAGCGCAATGTCGGACGCTAGCAACTGTGGATGATGAAGCAGAGGCGCGCTGGCACTAAACTCAATCCCTAACCACAAACGTAATATCAGAGGGTAGGGGTTTCGAATGAGTCATTCACCAGAATCATGCATCCATCCTCATTCACACAGCAGCAAGTATGACTATACTAGCGCATGGCTAAACAGCCATGCATGCCTTTTATAGCAGCTGGGACCTTCCGGAAGCCTCCAGATCTCCGAGCTGGACCAATGAGATCTGAAGCAGGACCTGAGCACATGACTCCCGATCCCCAATGGGAGATTGTCTAATGAGCATGCTCAGAAGTTGGACAGAAGGACTTAGACTCTAGAGAGATTTGCTGCAAGGCAATCTCCTCTGCAGTAGATAAACAGCAGGAGACTGCAGAATGTGAGGGTCTGGATTCCTGCAGAGCCAACGCAGGAATCTGACGCCTAACACATGTGACCTCCAAGCTCCAATGAGATGTCGTCCCACGTACATGCTCAGTAGGCTGCAAAAAGGACTTAGTCTCTGGAGCTGCTCGCTGCTGGCTAGTGCGGATAGCTAAAGCTGAACCAGAGGTGGCAGCAGCAACCAACCTGACAGCACTCGCTTGAGCAAGATGCTGGGATCGACACCTTGGCTGAGCCGGAACAGAATGAGAGACCGCAGAAGGCAAGGCTCGGGCTTCCTCCCGTGCAGAGGCAGGAACCTGACGCCTAACACACAGATAGGAAAAAAGGAAAATATAAGAATAAATGGGAAGAATATATGTACATCTCATTTTTGAGATTTCCCTCTGGGGGAGATATGTGTTTTGGTTTCAAATTATTAACGGGCATCATAAAAACACTCTTGCCAAAAATTGGACTGTCTGTAGCAGCACAGAAAACGTTAACCCTGGTGATCTAGTGGCGGAGAATGTGGAGACATAATGATAAATCATACTGAAATCAAACAAATAAAAAATGTGAATCCACCTATGAAAGAAAATAAGAGGGAGGGGCAAACACAGGTTTATAGATATGAAGCCAGAATGTGTCCAATGAGATATGTTTGTCCCTAGCAACTGCTCAGACACAGGGATATAAATTAAAATATAATATAATATAATAGTATTTCAATATTTTTCTATTGTAGAGGTATACACTAGGTCCTAAGAGGATGGTCCAGAGAGAGTAAAACTGGAAAATATAAGAATAAATGGGAATAATATGCGTACATCTTTTTTTTTATGACATTACCCCCTGGGGGAGTAACATTTCTTTTGGTTTTAAATTAGTAACGGGCATTATAAACACCCTTGCACAAAAATTGAGTGACTTTTACATCACGGAATACGTTCACCCTGGTGTTCTTCTGGTTATGGATGATGAGGATAAGGAGGAGGATAACACCAAACAGACCAAATCAGGAAGCAGATACCCATGTGTGGTTGTGAAGAGGAGCATGAGAATACACCTCCACAAAAAAGACAATGTATTTGAGATTATGCTTTGCTGTTTTCATTCGGTGGTGTACAGAAGTCTTGCCCAATCCAGCTGTAACGGGGTCTACCAAGCTGGAGTACCTCTTTCAGTACCACCCCGTGTTTTCGGAGGTCCGCTCTGCATTGGCTGGAGTCTGAATGAATGACTCTGTCTGGAATTCCTTGGTTACATGGGCGCATATAAAAGATCACTGCTTCTCCACGTATTTCCAGTCTGACAACACTTTACTCACAGGACACAGAATATATCACACAGATACAGAGGGCAGGCCAATAGAAAAGCGGCAGGCCAGACATGCATTACAAAAGCCGCAGGTGGCCGGAGCCTGCCGATGTTTACTGTGGGAATTACAAAGGTGGGGGGAGGGCGGACAAAAGGAGAATATCGTGTCCCCTCTGCCTAGGGGCGCAGCCTGTGGGCTGATGCATTAGGGATATGCATCCCACATAGAACCTATTACACATACATATAACTGCACAACATATTCTGGGTGCTGAGTGGTTCTGTAGCACGTAACATGGCTCCCCCTTTTCAGCGACGCGATCGGCATACACAGTCTGATCCTCAATGGATCGGTTTGGGGATGACCGAAGTTTATGGGGTTGGTACAAGTTCCGCTTGTCGACTTAGTCCATCGGAATTAACATTTTGTTTGCCGGGTCTGTGGTGGATGGTGAAGTCCAGAGGTTGTAGGGCTAAACTCCACCGCAGGAATCTAGCGTTGTCTCCGGGGACCCGATTAAGCCAGACTAGGGGATTATGGTCCGTTAGGAGGGAAAACTGTCGTCCATACAAATATGGTTGCAACTTCTTGAGTGCCCATACTACCGCCAGGCACTCCTTCTCGATGGCCGCATAGCTTACTTCATGGGACAGTAGTTTCTGACTCAGGTAAGCTACCGGGTGTTCTTGGCCATCCGGCCCAACTTGGCTCCGTACTGCCCCCAATTCAAACATAGAAGTGTCTGTGTGAACCAGGAAACGTTTAGTTGGATCGGGTGCGGCCAATACAGGGGTATTGTGGTGGCGTCCTTTAGATGGCGGAAGGCTTCCTCACACTCTGAGGTCCAGGTTACCTGGCGGGGTGGGTTCTTACGGGTCAGATCAGTGAGGGGCTTGGCTACGCTGCTGTAATCGGGAACGAATTTCCTGTAATACCCCGCTGTCCCTAGAAACGCCATGACCTGGGTTTTAGTGCATGGGATGGGCCATTTGGCTATGGCCTCAATCTTGGCTGGTTCTGGTCGCTGTTTCCCACTTCCCACCCAATGCCCTAAATACTGAACCTCTGCTTTGCCCACGTGACACTTGTTTGGGTTCAGGGTGATTCCGGCCTGGTGGATCCTGTCCAATACTGTCTCTAGGTGATTTAGATGCTCTTCCCATGTCGCACTGTAGATGGCGATGTCATCCAGGTAGGCACAAGCATAGTCCTGGAGAACATCCAGAAGCCAGTCAGCCAGCCTTTGGATGGTCGCCGGGGCATTCTTCACCCCGAATGGCATAACTCGAAACTGGAATAAGCCGAACGGGGTGACAAATGCCGACTTGGGAATAGCATCAGGACTAGGGGGAATCTGCCAGTAGCCTTTGCATAGATCGATGGTGATCAAATACTTTGCCCCCGCCAGCCGGTCTAACAACTCAGCCACACGTGGCATGGGGTATGCATCCGTCACTGTTTTCTCATTGAGCTTACGATAGTCTACACAAAACTATGTAGTCCCATCCTTCTTGGGCACTAACACTACGGGGGATGCCCAGGGACTATCTGACTCTTCAATGACCCCTAAACGCAGCATCTCTAGTATCTCTTGTCGCATCCATTCTCGTACAGACTCAGGGACGCGGGAAGGGGTTTTGTCGTTGTGGGGTCTGATCCTGGGTCTCAACCTTGTGTTGTGCCAGGCGAGTGTACACAAAACCGTGTAGTCCCATCCTTCTTGGGCACTAACACTACGGGGGATGCCCAGGGACTATCTGACTCTTCAATGACCCCTAAACGCAGCATCTCTTGTATCTCTTGTCGCATCCCCTCTCGTACAGACTCAGGGACGCGGAAGGGGTTTTGTCATAGGGGGGTCTGATCATGGGTCTCAACCTTGTGTTGTGCCAGGTGAATGTAGCCCGGTCTCTCTGAAAACATCCTCTGTCGCAGCCTCAACAAAGCCTCCGCCTGCTGTCTCTCCCGGGGGCCTAGGTCTTCACCCAAGTGTACCTGGTCCCATGTTTAAGACTGAGTCCTTTCCCCTAAGACAT
Organism: Dendrobates tinctorius; assembly: GCF_039654945.1. Classification (NCBI taxonomy): domain Eukaryota; kingdom Metazoa; phylum Chordata; class Amphibia; order Anura; family Dendrobatidae; genus Dendrobates; species Dendrobates tinctorius. The sequence continues at coordinate 12,495,235 of NW_027361699.1, forward strand.
CCAGCAAGGGAAGTCCAGCTACATCCTCTGCTTCAGGTGCACAGATGGCCACTACCTCTTCAGGGCGCTCCCGGTAGGGCTTCAGCATATTCACGTGGAACATGCGGATAACCCTGGGGTCGTCACAATCGGCGCCATTATAGGTTGTGTCGGCTATTTTCTCCACTACCTGGTAGGGCCCCTGCCATGCATTTTGAAACTTATTCTGCTTAGTGGGCTCTAACACCAAGACCTTCTGTCCTATTTCCAAAGTGCGCTCTCTGGCCCTCCGAACGTACCATATGCGCTGGCGCTGCTGGGTCGCCTGCAGGTTCTCACGTACAACCTGGGTCAGCTCCTGTAGGCGGTCCCGGAATTCCAGCACATAGGGTACAATAGGTACCCCTTCTATGAGGCCCTCCCCCTCCCAGTGTTCCAGCACTAAGTCTAGGGGTCCCCTTACCCGTCTTCCGCATTCCTGCTCGAACGGGGAGAACCCTGTGGATTCTTGGGGCACCTCCCGATAGGCAAAAAGGAGGTGTGGCAAGAATTTCTTCCAGTCCCTGTAGGTCCTGGTAAAAGTCCCAATGAGCTGTTTTAATGTCCCGTTAAAGCATTCACACAGCCCATTGGTTTGCGGGTGGTACGGGGCGCTTCTAATGGACTTTACGCCTCACAGCTTCCACAGTTGGTTGGTCACCTCTGCTGTAAACTGGGTGCCCTGGTCCGAGATCTCCTGGGGGAATCCAACCCTTGAGAAAACCTGGAGCAGGGTGGCCGCCACAGTCTCTGCCAGTATGTTAGGTAACGCAACCTCCTCTGGATACCGTGTGGCATAATCTACCACTGTCAATATATACCTTTTCCCGGATGGACTGGGTTTGGCTAACGGTCCTATCAGATCGACCGCTACTCGGCTAAATGGTTCCTCCACAATGGGGAGGGTGCGTAATTTGGCCTTGCATCGATCCCCCTCTTGCCAATGCGCTGACAACTGTCACAGGTCTGGCAGTACTGACAAACATCATAGGTTACCCCCGGCCAAAAGAAGTTTTGTGTCAGACGATGCCTGGTGCGACTGACGCCGAAGTGCCCGGCCAAGGATATATCATGAGCGATTCACAGTAACTCCTGTCTATACTTCTTGGGAACTACCAGCTGTTGTTTTATAGTGGGGCTCGCCCCTGTGTGGTGCTGCTCTGTGATCCGGTAGAGGAGTCCCTGCTTACATACAAACTGTTCCCCTTCCAGTACTCCTTTCCCCTCCTGTGCCTTCCCACGATATCCCTCTAATGAAGGATCCTCAAGTAACTCCCTCTTAAAATCATCTGGGGTGGCCCAAGAAATGTGTCTGGCTATGGGAATACATGTAGGGCTGGGAGGTCTTACCTGAGCCTCCTCTGAGTGTGATTCCGCCTCCGCAGCTCGAGCTTGTCTCTGGATGGTCACAGGATAGGTCTCAGCCAGAGGGGCCACCGAGAATGCAGACAACATGGGCCCCAAGTCATTTCCCAGCAAGACGTCTGCAGGCAAATCCTCCATCAAGCCGACCTCAACAAGGCTATCCCCGACTCCCCAGTTCAGGTGAATCCTGGCAGTGGGCAGTCAATGTATAGCTCCCCCTGCTACATGGACTGCCACTGTCCGGTCCGTCTTCTCTTGGTCCCGGACAAGATGAGGCTTCACAAGGGTCAAAGTTGCCCCAGAATCTTAGTCCCTGCATACGTTTCCCATTAACCCACACAACCTGTCAATGCTGTTGTCGATTATCTGCCCGGGCTGCCTGCATGGGGTCTACTTCATGCAGCTCTTCCTCCATCTCTTCCACCCCTTGGTTAGTCGTAGCCCCCAATGCCGGGTCAGCTTCGCCTTGGTAGCAGTGTACAGCAGCCTGGCTGAAGGTAGCTGTTCCCGCCTTTGGCCACTGGGTATGCTGAGTCTGGTTGGGTCATTGTCTTTGCAGGTGGCCCAGCTGACGACAGGTGTGGCATCGCGCCCCAGGGGGACTGTGGTAGGCCAGGTTACTAGCTGGTCCCCCTACAATCTTCGGTGGTTTGGGGCCCTCCGGGTCCATGGGCGGGACCCTAGTGACCACCTTGGCCGTCTGTCCCAAAGCCATTCCTGTGTCTCGGGGTTTAGTCCATTAAAGAATCATTCTAACAGGAAGATCTGGAGGACATCCTCCTTAGTGGTTGCTTGGCTCCCTTGTACCCACTGTAGCAGTGACCGCCGTAATTTACAGGCCCATTGAGCGTGGGTATCGGTTATGCATTTTATAAGTCCGCGGAACTTTTGGCGATATGCCTCTGGTGTCAGCGCATACCGGGCCAAGATCACTTCTTTGATCCGCTCATAGTCCATACAGTCCTCATCAGGTACCGTGCGATAGGCGTCCGCTGCCCGGCCTGTCAGCTTGCTGGCCAGAATCTGAACCCGTTCCTCCGGCTTCACTTGATGAAGGGCACACTGCCGCTCAAAGTCCTGCAGAAAGCCATCAATGTCTTCCTCTGCCTTCCCCAACTGTCAGAAGGCATTATACTGGATCTTTTTGTGGCTTACTTTTGAAGGTACCTGGTCGAAGGCCAGAGCTCCCTCTGCTTGCTGACTCTCCTCTCTCTGCTCTGCCATCTCCATCTTGGCCAGCTCCACTTTGGTCCGCTCTGCCATCTCCATCTTGGCTAGCTCTTTCCTGGTCCGCTCGGCCATCTTTTCCTTCAGATCAGTACGCATATCAGCCATCACCTCTCGTATGATCTCTACTGCAGGGTTTGGGCCATAGAACGCCAGTCTGTTCTTTACCTCCCTCTGGAATTCGGTCTCCTCCACATTCACATTGGGGGGAGCTGCACTGTCGTGTTCCATGATGGCTGCTATCAAATCCGCTTTTGTTTTGTTGCTAGCGATCAACCCTCGGGCTTCCACCAGATCTTTTAATGTAGTCCTCTTTAACTTCTGGTAGTTATTTTCCATTCATTCCTTTCCTCCTGTAGAAGGGGCATCATATCCCACTGCTGCCACCAGTGTAACGGGGTCTACCAAGCTGGAGTACCTCTTTCAGTACCACCCCGTGTTTTCGGAGGTCCGCTCTGCGTTGGCTGGAGTTTGAATGAATGACGCTGGCTGGAATTCCTTGGTTACATGGGCGCATATAAAAGATCACTGCTTCTCCACGTATTTCCAGTCTGACAACACTTTACTCACAGGACACAGAATATATCACACAGATACAGAGGGCAGGCCAATAGAAAAGCGGCAGGACAGACATGCATTACAAAAGCCGCAGGTGGCCGGAGCCTGCCGATGTTTACTGTGGGAATTACAAAGGTGGGGGGGAGGGCGGACAAAAGGAGAATATCGTGTCCCCTCTGCCCAGGGGCGCAGCCTGTGGGCTGATGCATTAGGGACATGCATCTCACATAGAACCTATTATACATACAAATAACTGCACAACATATTCTGGGTGCTGAGTGGTTCTGTAGCACGTAACACCAGCCCTTGTTCATTTTTATAAGAGTTAGCCTGTCAGCATTGTCAGTTGACAGGCAGATGCGCTTATCTGTTATAATTCCACCAGCGGCACTAAAAACCCGCTCTGACAGAATGCTAGCAGTAGGGCAGCCCAGGACCTCCAAGGCATAGAGAGCCAGTTCATGCCACGTGTCCAGCTTGGTTACCCAATAATTAAAAGGCACAGAGGAATCCCGGAGGATGTTTAATTGATCTGCAAGGTACTCCCTCAGCATCTTCCCAAACATTGCCCTTCTTGTGCCTGCACCCCTTGCGTCTGTGCCGGCACGATGGGGATGGTCTGAGAAAACTGTCCCAGAACTTTGCCATTGTTCCCCTGCCTGAGCTGGATTGTACTTCTGTCGCTCTCGCTTGGACTCCTTGATTGTACAGCAAACTGTGACATCTGCTGCCAGCGTTCTCACATAGGAATTTTTTCAGTAATTCAGCTACAAGGGCCCTATGGTACAGCAACATTTCTGCACACTTCTCTGGCTCTGGAAGAAGAAATTGAAAGTTCTCTATGTAGCATAGGTCTAGAAGTGTCACCAACCAGTAATGCGTGTCACCAAAAATTTTTATAATGCGAGGGTCACGGGAAACGCAGCGCAACATAAAGTCAGCCATGCGTGCCTGACTGCTAACAGGCAAGGCTTCCGTGTGCTCACCAACAGGACGACCATGCTGTCCTCCTCATTCTCCTCCTCTCTGTCCTCAGGGTATCCCCGCTAAACAGACGGTATGACAGCTGTGCTTGTAGTACCGTCTATAGCGCCTGAAAGTAGCTCCTGTTCTTCCTCCTCATTGTCTACCAATCCATGTTGTGACGACATGAGCCTGGGCTGAGTGTAACCACCTTGTATGGTTCCTTGCTCTCTATGTCCTCGAGCTCTGCCTGCAATGCATCCTCTTTTATTGTGAGCAGAGAGGGTTTCAGAATGCTGAGAAGTGGGATGGTCACGCTAATTATGGCATCCTTGCCGCTCACCATTTGGTGCAGTCCTCAAAGTTCTCAAGGACGGTACATATGTCTGACATCCATATCCACTCCTGAGGTCTTATGTGTGGAGTCTGAACTGAATATCAACGGGCTTGTTGATGCTGGTAGTCAACAACTGCCCTCTTCTGCTCACAAATCCTTTACAACATATGCAGTGTAGAGTTCCAACACGTGGGGACATCACACACCAGTCGGTGAGCTGAAAGCTGCGAATGCTGCTGAAGCACGGCAAGAGCGACTGAAACTGTAGACTTTCTAAAATGGGAAGATGGCATACTTTCACTAACAGATTTGGCAGCTCCGGGTAGCTTTTGAGAAAATGTTGAACCATCAGGTTAAGCACATGGGCCAGGCAAGGTACATGTGTGAGCTGACCTTGCCTCAGAGCCACCTTCAGGGTTCGGTCATTGTCACACACGATCATGCCTGGCTGTAGGCTCAGCGGTGTCATACAAATATCTGACTGCTCTTTCAGCACTGTCCACAACTCTTCCGAATCGTGCGGTTTGTAACCTATGCAGATTAGCTTCAGCACAGCATGTGGCCGCTTGGCTCAGGCAGTGCTTTCAGCTTCTGACTGATATGTACATTTCAGAGATGGAGGCTGGAGGTGCAGGAGCTGTAGACTGTGGGGGGCAACCCTAATTGATGTAGGGCCCGCAATCCTCGGCATGGGGAGGATGTGTTACATCCCAAGGTCCGACTGGGTCCCGGCTTCCACTATGTTAACCTAATGTGCCGTCAGTAAGATTTACCATCCCTGCCCACAAGCACTTGTACATGTGTCCGTGGTTAGGTATTGTTAGTAACAGTATTGTTGAGGGCACGGGTAATGTTGCTGGACACATGCTGGTGTAATGCTGGTACGGCACAACGGGAGAAATAGTGGCGACTGGAGTCTGAGTACCGTGGGACGGCCGCCGCCATTAGGTTGCAGAAAACTTCCATCTCAACAAGCTCAAAAGGCAACATTTTGAGTGCAAGCAGACGGGAAATGTTCGAATTAAGTACTGTGACCTGTGGGGCATTGACTGGGTATTTCCGCTTGCGTTTCAATGACTGGGGTATAGACAACTAAACACTGGGCTGGGACAAGGATGTGGACGGGCTTGATAGTGCTAGATGACTGTGGGCAGCAACAGGTGCAGGGCCCAAGGCATCTTCACAGGCACGGTGATCTTGGGATTGGCTTGTACGTAAAACAGTGGAAGAAGCAGTGTTGTTACCTGCAGACAGTGTTCCTGAAGCCTGGAGTTCAGCCCACAAAGTCGGGTGCTTTGCTGCCATGTGCCTATTCATGTTGGTGATGGTCAGGCTGGTAGTTTTGCTACCCCTGTTGATGCGGGCATGGCTAATGCTGCAAATGGCCTCTTTGGGGTTATTGGCAGTGTCTTTAAAAAATAACCAGACTCGGGAAGATCTAACACTTTGAATGTGCATCGCTACATGGAATATCATCTGACCCCATTTCAAGTGGACCGGGTGAGAGGCAGGAATCTCCAAATGGAAAACTGAACAGCTATTCGGAGTGTCCGAGAGTGGGACCAGTTGTCTCATTGCACTCGGCATGGTGGGAGGAAGGAGAATCAGGGTGAGTAATATGCGGTCCACACTCACAGCTTCTCAGACTTAACAATTTGGAAGACATGGTGGTGATGGCTAAGTGACTGGAAGCATTATCCGCTATCCAACCAACAACCGTTTCACACTTCTCTGGCTTCAATAGTGGTGTGCTGCGGTCACCTAGAAACTGGGACAGGAAGGTTGAGAGCGAAGATGTGGGTCTTTGCTGTGGCCCACTTTCAGCTTGGCCACGGCCTCGTTCTCTGCATGCACCATCAGCATCAAGTCCACTTCCCCGTCACTTGCCACTTGCCTTGCCCATTTTAAATGGACTACTGAAATATTTGAAAAGCTCAATACAAATGGATTTATTTGGAGAAAAATTAGATGTGATCAGTATGCCTGCGAAGCAAAGATTTTTCCACCACAGATACACCAGGCCTCAGCCTAAGATAACAGACTGCATTATTTTATGTTATGTTTTTGGATAAAAAAGATTGGATTTAACTAGTGATGAGCAAATGTGTTTGCCACTACTCGTTACTCGCCCGAGTATTAGTATGCTCGGTGTACTCGGCGAGCAGCGAGTATTTCTGGGATTGCTTGGCGGGTACTCGTGTCTCCACCCAGCAATTTTGGCAAACTTTAGAGGCCCAATCACACTGCAGGGATTGTCTGCCAGGATATGAAACGCCGCAGCCATCTTTGTTGTGGTCGTGCAGTGATTGGCTGGTCGCACAGCATCATTAGGGGTATAAGAGACCGGGCGGCGCCATGCTCGTCACAGTCACCTCTGGAATCAGAGAGAGTAGGGAGAGCTGCGGCTGATATAGGGTCAGAATTGGTGCTTTATTAGTTAGTGTGGGGTCTTGCATGCTATATCCTCACATCCAGCTAAACCAACAGTCTTTCTAAGGACTAATTCCGGAGTATATAGGTTCCAGCTATAGGCAGGCAGGGTAGCATACGTCACTTTATACACATCAGTGCATGGCCTGCAGGCACTGTGTGTGTACATAGAGCATCCCAGGTGCAATTGGAATACAGGCCGCACATTTTTTGGTGTGGTATCTCTGTGGCAGATGATATCTGTGCATGCTCAAACTATAGCCAGTTTACGGCTGTTTCATTTTTGGGGCTATCTGTACCTTTTTTAAATACAGCAGAATTTAGCACCCCAAAAAATTTAAAAAAAAACACTAATTGTTGTGGTATCTTGGTGCGAGGTGATATCCGTGCGCGCTCAAACTATAGCCAGTTTACGGCTGTTTCATTTTTGGGGCTATCTGTACCTTTTTTAAATACAGCAGCATTTAACCCTAAAATTAAAAAAAAAACACATTCATTGTAGTGGCATCTTGGTGCCAGCTGATATCTGTGCGTGCTCAAACTATAGCAATTTTACTGCTCTTTCATTTTTTGGGCTATCTGTACCTTTTTTAAATACAGCAGCATTTAGCCCAAAAAAAAAAAAAAAAAAAAAAAAAAATCAACAACACATTCATTGTTGTGGTATCTTGGTGCCAGCGGATATCTGTGCGTGCTCATACTATAGCAATTTTATGGCTCTTTCATTTTTGAGGCTATCTATACCTTTTTTAAATACAGCAGCATTTAGAACCCCCAAAAAAATAAAAAAAAAAAAACAGTCATTGTAGTGGTATCTTGGTGCCAGCTAATATCTGTGCGTGCTCAAACTATAGCAATTTTATGGCTCTTTCATTTTTGGGGCTATCTGTACCTTTTTTTAATTACAGCAGCATTTAGCCCTGAAAAAACAAAAAAAAAACAAAACATTCATCGTTGTGTTATCTTGGTGAAAGCTCATATCTGTGTGTACTCAAACTCTTGCCAGTTTACGGCTGTTTTATTTTTGGGGGCTGCGTGTCACTTTGCTTTAAATATACAAGAATTTAGCCGACAAAATAAAAAATAGCCACATAAACATTGTAGTGATACCTGCGTGCCAGATCATATCTATGTGTGCTCAAACTCTTGCCAGTTTATGGCTGTTTTTTTTTGGGGGGGCTGCCTGTCACTTTGCTTTAAATACACGAGAATTTAGCCCACAAAATAAAAAAGGCCACATATTCATTGTAGTGGTCTCTCTGTGCCAGCTACTATCTGTGCCTGCTCAAACTTTGGGCAGTTTATGACTGATTTTTCACTTGCCTTTCACTGTTTTATCCAGCAGTCTTTTGTATCCAAATAAAAAAAAATAATAAGTAATACAGTCAGTTATCTCAGGCAGAGGCCTGGTGTATCTGTAGTGGAAAAATCTTCGCTTTGCAGGCCTGCAGTACCTACCACATCCAATTGTTCTCCAAAGACATTCATTTGTAGGCAGCTTTTTACCTCTTACAGTATTCAGTTTAAAATGGGCAAGGGACGGGGAAGTGGACATGATGCTGATGGTGCATGCAAAAGACAAGGCCGCGGCAAAGCTGAAATTGGGCCGCAGTAAAGACCCACATCTTCGCAATTGAAATTCCTGTCCCAGTTTCTAGGGGACCGCACCACAACACTATTGAAGCCAGAGCAGTGTGAAACGGTTGTTGGTTGGATAGTGGATAATGCTTCAAGTCACTTAGCCACCAACACCACCATGTCTTCCACACGGTCTAGTCTGTCAAGCCATGGGTGTGGAACGGATATTACTCACCCTGCGCCTCCTTCCTTCCACCATGCCGAGTGCCCTGAGACAACTGATGCCACACTCGGACTCTCAGAAGAGCTGTTCAGTCATCCATTTGTAGATTCATGCCTCTCGCCAGCTCCACTTGAAGCGGGGCAAGATGATATTCCATGTAGCTATTGACAAATCTTTGAGCAGCCTCGGTCACCTGAGGTGGATGATGATGAGACACAATGGCCGGAAAGTCAGGAGGAGGAGCAGGGTGCGGATGTGGAAGACGAGGTGGTGGATGACATAGTGACTGACCCAACCTGGCAGGAGGACATGCAGAGCGAGCAAAGCAGCACACATGGGGAAAGAGGTTTATCACCCCAACAGGCAGGAAGAAGCAGTGTGGTGGCCGCAGAGAGAAGGCGTGCATCCATTGCCCGTCACACCAACAGTTGCCAAAGTGTTAGATCTTCCAGAGTCTGGTTATTATTTAAGAACTCTGCCAATAACCCTAAACAGGCCATTTGCAGCACTTGCCATGCCCGCATCAGCAGGGGTAGTAAAACTACTAGCCTGACCATCACTAGCATGATTAGGCACATGGCAGCAAAGCACCCGACTTTGTGGGCAGAACCACAGTCTCCAGGAACACTGTCTGCAGGTGACAACACTTCTTCTTTCACTGTTTTACGTACATGCCAATCCCCAGTTCCACGTGCCTGTGAAGATGCCTCGAGCCCTGCACCTGATGCTGGTTGACTGTGGGCAACAACATCATCAAGCCCATCCACATCCTTGTCCCAGCCCAGTCTTCATTTGTCTATACCCCAGTGATTGGAACGCAAGCGGAAATACCCAGCCAATGCACCACAGGCCATGGTACTTAATTAGCACATCTCTCGTCTGCTTGCACTCGAAATGTTGCCTTTTAGGCTCGTGGAGATGGAAGCTTCCCGCAACTTGATGGTGGCGGCCGTCCCAAGGTACTCGGTCCCCAGTCGCCACTATTTCTCTCTTTGTGTCATACTGGCCTTACACCAGCATGTGTCCCACAACATTAACCGTGCCCTCAACAATGCTTTTACTGGTAAAGTCCACCAAACCATGGACAAGTGGACAAGTGTCGGTGGGCAGGGACGGTACATCTCAATGATGGCACAATGGGTTAATATAGTGGAAGCCGCCACCCTGTCGGAGCTTGGGATGGAACACATCCTTCCCACGCCGAGGGTTGCTTTCACAGTCTACAGCTCCAGCACCACCTCCTCCTCTTCAGCCTCCATCTCTGAAATGAACACATCAGTCAGAAGCTGGAAGCACTGCAGCACTGCCTCAGCCAAGCGGCAACAGGCTGTACTGAAGCTAATCTGCATAGGTGACAAACCACACAATGCAGAAGAGTTGTGGACAGCGCTGAAGGAGCAGTCAGATATCTGGCTGACACTGCTGAACATACAGCCAGGCATGGTTGTGTGTGACAATGGCTGGAACCTGGTGACGGCTCTGAGGCAAGGTCAGCTCACACACGTTCCTTGCCTTGCCCATGTGCTTAACCTCGTGGTTCAACGTTTTCTCAAAAGCTACACGAAGCTGCCTGATCTGCTGTTGAAAGTACGCTGTATGCCTGCCCATTTTCGAAAGTCAGTAACAGCTTCAGCAGCATTTGCAGCTTCCGCCTCACCGACTGGTGTGTGATGTCCCCACAAGTTGGAACTCTACAATGCATATATTGAAAAGGATTTGTGAGCAGAAGAGGGCAGTTGTTGAGTACCAGCTTCAACAAGACCGTCGATATTCAAGTCAGACACCATATATAAGACCTCAGGAGTGGACATGGATGTCAGACATATGTACCATCCTCTAGAACTTTGAGGACTACACCAAGATGGCGAGCCGCGATGATGCCATAATTAGCGTGACCATCCCACTTCTCAGCATTCTGAAAACCTCTCTGCTCAAAAAAGAGGATGCATTGCAGGAAAACCATGAGGACATTGAGCCAGGAAACATACCGGGCGATTACACTCAGCCCAGCTTCATGTCGTCGCAACATGGATTGGTAGACAATGAAGAGGAGGAGGAGGAAGAACAGGAGCTACTTTCATGCACTGTAGACAGTACTATAAGCACATCTGTCATATAGTCTGTTCAGTGGGAATGGCCTGAGGACAGGGAGGAGGAGTATGAGGGTGAGGAGGAAGAGGACACCATGGTCAGTTGTCCTGTTGTTGAGGACATGAAGGCATGTCTGTTAGTAGTTTGGCACACATGGCTGACTTTATGTTGCGCTGCATTTCCCGTGACCCTTGCATTATAAAAATTTTCGAGGACACTAATTACTGGTTGGTGACACTTTTAGACCCACGCTACAAGGAAAACTTTCAATCTCTTATTCCAGAGTTAGACAGGGGTCTAAAAATGGTGCATTACCATAGGGCCTTTGTAGCGGAATTATTAAAAAATTCCCATATGAGAATGCTGGCAGCAGACGTCAGTTTGTTGTACAGTCAAGGAGTCCAAGTAAGTGAGACAGAAGTACAATCGAGGTCAGGCAGGGGAACAATGGCAAAGTCCTGAGAAAATTTTCTCTGACCCTCCCATCATGCCACCACAGAGGCAAGGGGTGCTGTCACAAGAAGTCCAATGTTTGGGAAGATGGTGAGGGAGTACCTTGCAGATCGTACACACGTCCTCTGGGATTCCTCTGTGCTTTTTAGTCATTAGGTATCCAAGCTGGACACGTGGCATAAACTGGCTCTCTACGCCTTGGAGGTCCTGGGCTGCCCTGCTTCTAGCGTTCTGTCAGAGTGGGTTTTTAGTGCCGCTGGGGGAATTATAACAGATAAGCTCAACAGCCTGTCAACTGACAATGCTGACAGGCTGACCCTTATCAAAATGAACAAGGGCTGGATTGGGCAAGACTTTGGTACAACTCCAAATGAAAACACTGAAATATAACCTTAAATGCATTGTCTTTTTTGGGGAGATGTATTCTCAGGCTCTTCTTGACAACCACACATGGGTATCTATTCATAGAATCATAGAATCATAGAATCATAGAATGGTAGAGTTGGAAGGGACCTCCTGGGCCATCTGGTCCAACCCCCTGCTCAAAGCAGGATTCGCTAAATCATCCCAGTTAGATGTCTGTCCAGCCTCTGTTTGAAGACTTCCATTGAAGGAGAACTCACCACTTCTCGTGGCAGCCTGTTCCACTCATTGATCACTCTAACTGTCAAAAAGTTTTTTCTAATATCTAATCTGTGTCTCCTCCCATTCAGCTTCATCCCATTGCTTCTAGTCTTTCCTTGTGCAAATGAGAATAAAGTTGATCCTTCTACAATGTGACAGCCCTTTAGATATTTGTAGACAGCTATTAAGTCTCCTCTCAGTCTTCTCTTTTGCAAACTAAACATTCCCAAATCCTGCAACCTTTCCTCATAAGACAGGGTTTGCAGACCGGTCACCATTCTGGTCGCTCTTTTCTGAACTTGCTCCAGTTTGTTGATGTCTTTTTTAAAATGTGGTGCCCAAAATTGGACACAATATTCCAGATGAGGTCTGACCAAAGAGGAGTAGAGGGAAATAATTACTTCACGTGATCTAGACTGTATGCTTCTGTTAATACATCCTAGAATTGCATTTGCCTTTTTTGCTGCTGCATCACACTGTTGACTCATATTCAGTCTGTGATCTATTAGTATACCCAAGTCTTTTTCACATGTGCTGTCACTTAGCCCTATTCCTCCCATTCTATATATGCTTTTTTCATTTTTATTGCCCAGATGTAGTACCTTGCATTTCTCCCTGTTAAAAACCATTCTGTTAGTTGCTGCCCACTTCTCCAGTTTATTTAAATCTTTATTCGCTTCCTTAGTTGGTCTGTTTGCTGTTAGCCTCCTCCTTATTCTCATCATCCCCAACCAGTAGAACCCCAGGCCAAAGGGATTGCATGATGCAAAAGTAACTGAACTTTTGGCAAGGGTATTATATAATATTTCTATTTATATCACTGTCTCTGAGCTGTTGCTAGGGACAAACCTATCTCGTCAAACACATTGTGGCTTGATATCTATGAACATGTGTGTGCCCCTCTGTTTTGTTATTTTCTTTCATACGTGGCTTCACATTTGTAATTTATTTGTTTAATTTCAGTATGGTTTCTCATTATGTCTCCTCATTGTCCGCTGCTACATGCAGTCCAATTTTTGGCAAGGGTGTCCATGATGCCCATAGTCTATTTTTTTAAAAAGGTAACCCCCATTGGGGAATTGTTTGTCAGGTCATATACTACATTACAAATCTCAGAAACCCACACCCCTACATTGGGCCTACTTATTAACTCGGTTTCCTACAATGTCTTCCTTATCTCCGACTTCACGACCTAGATGAACGTGTTGTGTACTGTTATAGGCCGGTGAATTTTGGCCAAAGGGGGGCTGTGATGGCAATAGTTTTTTTTATTAAAAAAGGTACCCCCCATTGGTGAAATGATTGTCAGCCTATGCATTCCATTACAAGTCTCAGAGACCCACAACCCTACATTGGGCCTTCTTCTTAACTGTGTTTCCTGTAATGTCTCTTCCTTACCTCCGAATGCATCACCTAGATGAACGTGTTCTGTACTGTTATAGACCGGTGAATTTGGGGCAAGAGGCGACTGTGATGGCAATAGTATATTTTGAAAAAAGGAACCCCCTTGGGGAATTGTTTGTCAGCTCATGCACTTCATTACAAGTTTCATAGACCCACACCCCTACATTGGGCCTACTTCCTAACTGTGTTTCCTGCAATACCTCTTATCTACGACATGACCTAGATGAACATGTTCTGTACTGTTATAGGCTGGTGAATTTTGGGCAAGGAGGGCTGTGATGGCACTAGTATACTTTTAAAAAAGGTACCCGTATTGGTGAAATGTTTGTCAGCCTATGCACTCCATTACAAGTCTCAGAGACCCACACCCCTACATTGGGCCTACTTCTTGTAACGTCGTTGTCAGACTCAGGGCCTGCTGTTCCGGCTTCGGCCACTAGGAGGCGCCGGACTGACATGTCGCCGCCAGACTCGGGGCCTGCTGTTCCGGTCTCGGTCACTAGGAGGTGCCGGACTGACACATTGCCGCCAGACTTGGGGCCTGCTGTTCCAGTCTCGGCCACTAGGAGATGCCGGACCGTCGCGTCGCCGTCGGACTCGGGGACGGCTGTTCCTGCCTCGGCCACTGGGAGGCACCGTGGTTCGCCCCTGGGTGAGGGTGGTGACAGAGAAGAGGCTCCTGCACAGGCATCTGGTGCACAGGCTCCGCCCCTCTGTCAGTCATGTAGGGCTTACTGCATCACCATCTGGCCTGGTCCTGGGGGCAGTCCTAATTACATAATCAGTCTGGGAACCTGTGAGGGATGACCTGATCCCTCAAATACCTTGGGACTGGTCTTGCAAGCCGCCGAATATATTCTTGGTTCCCCTGCGTGCTACTGTGTGAATTTCTATAGTTAACTCTGACCTCAGCCTGGATTTCTGACCATTCTATTGCCTGCCGTGTTTGTACCTCTGCCTCTCTTCCAATTTTTTGACGCTGACCTTTGCTTGGATTCCTGACCCTTCTGCTGCCTGCTGATTCTGTACCTTTGCTGCCCTTCTGGTTTTACTGACCTTGGCCCGGACTTTTGACACTTCTTCTGCCTGCTGATTTTGCACCTCTGTTGCCCTCCGGCCTCAGACTCCTGCCTCCGATTATGGGTTTTAGTTTTAACCCCTTGGCGGCCGTCCTGCTCTGGTTCACTGCTCCACCAGACAGCTACCCCCTGGGCCTTGCTACAATTCCAGATCCCAGTATAGGGGCTAAGGGTCTCAGGGTTACTCTGGGTGCTGTTCCTACTGCAGCCCAGATTTGCAGACGGCCGTTACATTTCTTAACTCGATTTCCTGCAATGTCTCTTCCTTACCTGCCACTAGATGACCAGGGTGAACGTGTTCTGTACTATTATAGGCCATAGAATTTTGGCCAAGTGGGGCTGTGATGGCCAGAGTTGATTTATTCAAAAAGGTACCTCCCATTGCTGAAATGCTTGACAGCCTATGCATTCCATTACAAGTCTCGGAGACCCACACCCCTACATTTGGGCCTACTGCTTACCTCAATTTCCTGCAATGTCTCTTCCTTATCTCAGACTTCATGACCTGGGTGAAAGTGTTTTGTACTGTTATATGCCAGTGAATTTTGGGCAAGGGGGGCTGTTATGGCAAAAGTATAATTTTTAAAATGGCAACCCCCCATTGGTGAAACCACATCCTTGTTGGCAAAGACTTGATAACATTTATGAGATTTATATTTTAATATGCTTTGTGAACAATGCAAACATAAACCAAAGGAAAAATATAAAAAACATCTTTAGAAATGTTTAATAGCTCTGTGATAAGAATACAATTTTGAACAAGAACAAAGTTTTATGTATACCTAGTCTAAAACCTTAGAATTGTGTTAGAAAACTATTGGCACGTTGCTTTTAGAAAGTATAAGGGTTACTGCCCGATGGACCATACAAGGTCGAAGGATCAAGCAAGGTAACTGGATTATTGCCAAAAGTAACAGGAGCCTGAAAAGTAGGTACCATAGGACATGATGGCCAAACAGGGGCTGCTGCTGATATGGAGTTTGGCTGGTCTGTTGGGGGCGTAGACTAAAAATTGTTTTGGTCAGCAATTTTCTGCAGGTTATTTGACAGATAAGTCAGAATATTTATCAGCTCTGGCTTGCCCACTTCTCCCATACCAGGTATCTCCTGCCCTACAGATGGGTGTCCTTGTTCTGCCATCAAATTATCCTTCCTTTTGACATCTTCTAATATAGATGTGAATATGTCATCAGAAATATCCAGATCCTCCTCTCTGAATTTTGGGAACTTTTCTGGGACATGAAGACCAGAATGGATGGTTTTGAAAAAGTAGAGCCAGGCCCCGCTATAGAGTGAAGTTTGGCAGGTATTGGCTCGCATGCTGGAAGTGGAATTATAAAGGCCTCCATGTTGTTGGCATTGTTAATTGCATACCTTACTTTGCGGTTGAGGTAGGAATAGAGCCGACTGTAGAACACCGAATCACTGCAGGTCTGGGGCAGAAACACAGGAGGCACAGATCCTTGGTACATACAGGCCAGATAAGATCAACATATTCCCAGACTGATTACTTAGAGATGACGCCTTTAGTTGTGATCTTCTTGGTAATTTCTGACAAAGGTGGGCACGATATCCTAAAACTTGCATGGCTGTAACTTTGAATGTCTTAATAGAAAACATCTGAATCAAGCCTTTCCATATTGCAGTTTCAGATGAGGAGGCGTTCTCACTTTTTATGCCTAAGCTATCATTTTCTATGCAATCAATGGTCTCTGCTGCCTGAGGATAGTAGCTCCTGTCCATAACTCTTTTCCTTGGCATTTGTGATTGTTGATTTTATTTTTGCCCATTGGCCCTTATTATTCATATCTGAAGGTTTGATTTTTCCCATGCAAATGAGGCAATGGAGGTCAATAACTTTAAGTTTTGTGATGAGCTGTTGCATCTGTTGTGATCTCATTTATGTTATTAATATCTGAACTCAGTGAATCATTGGTTTTCCAAGGTGCATGAGACAGATCCTACAAGGTAAACATTTGATATGGTGATGTATCGATTTTAATCAACCCCTTGTGTGTGAGCTTTATCACTTGCTGTTTTTGATTTAGTTCTTCCTCTGCTTTCTGAATTATTTCCAATGTGTGCTGCCTCTCCTGGTTTCTCCAGTCAGTTAGCTCCTGGCAAGCCATTTCTGCAGGACTCATCAGAACCAGACGTTGTGGGGTGATCTCACCTAATACCACACGTTGAAAGAAACCCTTATTTTTGGGGTCCTTCAGATTGAAAAGAAGACTTTTATACTAAGTTTTGTATCTTATACTAGTATCATGATACAAGCCATATATTTCTTCAACGTTTTCTGCCAGTTTTTTCAATGTTTCCTCAGGCAATTCAAGATTCTTTGTCTCCTTAACCAAGTCAGACAGAAGTGGTGGTTGGTATTCTAGGCAGCGAGCTTCTCATCAGGACTTCGTACAATGCCTGTACTGTGCTTCCGCGAACAGTTATAGGGGACTTTGCTGAAAACAGGATAAGAGGATCATGTGGATTTTCTATATCAATTGTCTGCTTTTTCGACTTTATTTTTCCCAGTTTCACCTTTGAATTTGTTGGAGGAACAGATTCCAGCAGATTGTCAGTTGACCTTTCAGAGTGAACCAGATTTTTTACCTTTTATAACGTGTGTCTTCTCCGCAAATCACAACATCATCTGAAGGTCCAATTCTGGCTGGTCAGAAGGTCTCTCTAACTCATCCAGCATCTCCACCTTCTTGGAATTTACATTTCAGGATCCCAACAGAATGCAAGATTCATCATCTGCTCTATTCCTGACAGCGGAGCCTGCATTCATCACTAGAGTTGAGCGATACCGTCCGATACTTCAAAGTATCGGATCGGAATGGATCGGCCGATCTTAAAAAAAGTATCGGTATCGCCGATTCCGATACCGGAAGTCCCATTCAAGTCTATGGGACTTCCGGTATCGGAATAAGAAAAACCCTGTTTTTGCCTTGTACAGCCTCTCTGGGGTCTGTACGGGCCTTTCGGGGGGCTGTGCCGGCCTGCCAGGGGGTCTGTGCAGGCTCCGGTGGTCTGTGACGGCCTGCCGGGGGGCTGTGCCGGCCTGCCGGGGGGGCTGTGCAGGCTCCGGTGGGCTGTGCCGGCCTGCCGGGGGGCTGTGCAGGCTCCGGTGGGCTGTGCCGGCCTGCCGGGGGGCTGTGCCGGCCTGCCGGTGGTCTGTGCAGGCTCCGGTGGGCTGTGCCGGCCTGCCGGAGGGCTGTGCCGGCCTGCCGGGGGGCTGTGCAGGCTTCGGGGGTCTGTGCAGGCATCGTCCGATGGGACTACAAGTCCCATCGGGCGATGCCTGCTACCATGACAGTGATTGACACATTAGCCAATGATGGGGCAGTAGTAGTCCCATCATCCGGCTAATGTGTTGAATGTACAAAAAAAATTACATGCTACATACATGCTACATTCATACTACATACTACATACATGCTACATTCATACTACATATATACTACATGCAACATACATACTACATATATACTACATGCATGCAACATGCATACTACATATATACTACATGCAACATACATACTACATATATACTACATGCATGCAACATGCATACTACATATATACTACATGCAACATACATACTACATATATACTACATACATACTACATATATACTACATGCATGCAACATGCATACTACATATATACTACATGCTACATACATACTACATATATACTACATACATACTACATATATACTACATGCATGCAACATGCATACTACATATATACTACATGCTACATACATACTACATATATGCTACATATATACTACATACATGCTACATTCATACTACATACTACATACATGCTACATTCATACTACATATATACTACATGCAACATACATACTACATATATACTACATGCATGCAACATGCATACTACATATATACTACATGCAACATACATACTACATATATACTACATACATACTACATATATACTACATGCATGCAACATGCATACTACATATATACTACATGCAACATACATACTACATATATACTACATACATACTACATATATACTACATGCATGCAACATGCATACTACATATATACTACATGCTACATACATACTACATATATGCTACATATATACTACATGCATGCTACATACATACTGCATGCTACATACATACTGCATGCTACATACATACTACATGCTACATACATACTACATATATGCTACATACATACTACATATATACTACATGCATGCTACATACATACTGCATGCTACATACATACTACATGCTACATACATACCACATATACACTCACTGGCCACTTTATTAGGTACACCATGCTAGTAAGGGGTTGGACCCCCTTTTGCCTTCAGAACTGCCTCAATTCTTCGTGGCAGAGATTCAACAAGGTGCTGGAAGCATTCCTCAGAGATTTTGGACCATATTGACATGATGGCATCACACAGTTGGCACAGATTTGTCGGCTGCACATCCCTGATGCGAATCTCCCGTTCCACCACATCCCAAAGATGCTCTATTGGATTGAGATCTGGTGACTGAGGAGGCCATTTGAGTACAGTAAACTCATTGTCATGTTCAAGAAACCAATCTGAGATGATTCGAGCTTTATGACATGGCGCATTATCCTGCTGAAAGTAGCCATCAGATGTTGGGTACATTGTGGTCATAAAGGGATGGACATGGTCAGCAACAATACTCAGGTAGGCTGTGGCGTTGCAACGATGCTCAATTGGTACCAAGGGGCCCAAAGAGTGCCCAGAAAAAATTCCCCACACCATGACACCACCACCACCAGCCTGAACCGTTGATACAAGGCAGGATGGATCCATGCTTTCATGTTGTTTACGCCAAATTCTGACCCTACCATCCGAATGTCGCAGCAGAAATCGAGACTCATCAGACCAGGCAACGTTTTTCCAATCTCCTACTGTCCAATTTCGATGAGCTTGTGCAAATTGTAGCCTCAGTTTCCTGTTCTTAGCTGAGAGGAGTGGTACCCAGTGTGGTCTTCTGCTGCTGTAGCCCATCTGCCTCAAAGTTCGACGCACTGTGCGTTCAGAGATGCTCTTCTGCCTACCTTGGTTGTAACGGGTGGCAATTTGAGTCACTGTTGCCTTTCTATCAGCTCGAACCAGTCTGCCCATTCTCCTCTGACCTCTGGCATCAACATGGCATTTCCGGCCACAGAACTGCCGCTCACTGGATTTTTTTTCTTTTTCGGACCATTCTCTGTAAACCCTAGAGATGGTTGTGCGTGAAAATCCCAGTAGATCAGCAGTTTCTGAAATTCTCAGACCAGCCCTTCTGGCACCAACAATCATGCCACGTTCAAAGGCACTCAAATCACCTTTCTTCCCCATACTGATGCTCGGTTTGAACTGCAGGAGATTGTCTTGACCATGTCTACATGCCTAAATGCACTGAGTTGCCGCCATGTGATTGGCTGATTAGAAATTAAGTCTTAACACACAGTTGGACAGGTGTACCTAATAAAGTGGCCAGTGAGTGTATACTACATACATACTACATGCATGCTACATGCTACATACATACCACATACATACT
Source organism: Dendrobates tinctorius (assembly GCF_039654945.1). Lineage (NCBI taxonomy): Eukaryota > Metazoa > Chordata > Amphibia > Anura > Dendrobatidae > Dendrobates > Dendrobates tinctorius. Next base: position 12,515,166 of record NW_027361699.1, read on the forward strand.
ACATACATACTACATACATACTACATGCATGCTACATACATACTACATGCTACATACATACTACATATATACTACATGCATGCTACATACATACTACATGCTACATACATACTACATATATACTACATGCATGCTACATACATACTGCATGCTACATACATACTACATATATACTACATACATACTACATGCATGCTACATGCTACATACATACCACATACATACTACATACATACTACATACATACTACATGCATGCTACATACATACTACATGCTACATACATACTACATATATACTACATGCATGCTACATACATACTACATGCTACATACATACTACATATATACTACATGCATGCTACATACATACTACATACATACTACATGCATGCTACATACATACTACATGCTACATACATACCACATACATACTACATATATACTACATGCATGCTACATACATACTGCATGCTACATGCATGCTACATACATACTACATACATACTACATGCTACATACATACCACATATATACTACATACATACTACATACAATACATTCATACAATACATACATAGACATACAGTACATATAACATAGAGTAACATACTTACCAATACTTGTCACATTGTTCCCCGAAGCCATTGTCTTTTACGGAATAAATATTAACATAACAAACCACAAAAATACTCACCCACGATCCGAAGCAGTCCACGAGTGTGTCCCACGACGATCTTGGGTAGAGAACTGCAGCATCAGCTGATGCTGCCGTTCTCTACGGGCTGCAGGAATCCAATGACGGAAGGTAGGTATCCTTCCGCACTGTATTCCTCCGCCACTTAAAAAAAAAAAAAAGTCCCTAGTCTCACTTTATGCCATTGCTGTGTGGGAATTTCCCACGCAGCAATGGCATAAAGTGAGACTAGGGACTTTGTTTTTTTTTAAGTGGCGGAGGAATACAGTGCGGAAGGATACCTACCTTCCGTCATTGGATTCCTGCAGCCCGTAGAGAACGGCGGCATCAGCTGATGCTGCAGTTCTCTACCCAAGATCGTCATGGGACACACTCGTGGACTGCTTCGGATCGTGGGTGAGTATTTTTGTGGTTTATGTTAATATTTATTCCGTAAAAGACAATGGCTTCGGGGAACAATGTGACAAGTATTGGTAAGTATGTTACTCTATGTTATATGTACTGTATGTCTATGTATGTATTGTATGAATGTATTGTATGTAGTATGTATGTAGTATATATGTGGTATGTATGTAGCATGTAGTATGTATGTAGTATGTATGTAGCATGCATGTAGCATGCAGTATGTATGTAGCATGCATGTAGTATATATGTAGTATGTATGTAGCATGTAGTATGTATGTAGCATGTAGTATGTATGTAGCATGCATGTAGTATATATGTAGTATGTATGTAGCATGCATGTAGTATGTATGTAGTATGTATGTAGTATGTATGTGGTATGTATGTAGCATGTAGTATGTATGTAGCATGCATGTAGTATATATGTGTTATGTATGTAGCATGCATGTAGTATGTATGTAGTATGTATGTAGTATGTATGTAGCATGCATGTAGTATGTATGTAGTATATATGTGGTATGTATGTAGTATGTATGTAGCATGCAGTATGTATGTAGCATGTAGTATGTATGTAGCATGCATGTAGTATATATGTGTTATGTATGTAGCATGCATGTAGTATTTATGTAGTATGTATGTAGTATGTATGTAGCATGCATGTAGTATGTATGTAGTATGTATGTAGTATTTTTTTTTTTTTTTTTTTTTAACATTTAACACATTAGCCGGATGATGGGACTACTACTGTCCCATCATTGGCTAATGTGTCAATCACTGTCATGGTAGCAGGCATCGCCAGATGGGACTTATAGTCCCATCGGACGATGCTTGCACAGACCCCCGGACATCAGCACAGCCCCCCGGCAGGCCGGCACAGCCCCCCGGCAGGCCGGTACAGACCCCCACAGGGTGCACAGACCACCGGCAGGCCGGCACAGCCCCCCGGCAGGCCGGTACAGACCCCGGGCAGTCCACACAGCCCCCCGGCAGGCTGGCACAGCCCCCCGGCAGGCCGGTACAGACCCCGGGCAGTCCACACAGCCCCCCGGCAGGCCGGCAGAGACCCCCGGAAGGCCCGAAATGACGGCGCATCATGATGCGCACACACCGCGCATCATGATGACGTCAGGCTGTCAATCAACTTAACTTCCGATTCCGATGCCGACTTCCGATATTGAAAAAATATCGGAAGTCGGTATCGGAATTCCGATACAGCAAGTATCGGCCGATACCCGATACTTGCGGTATCGGAATGCTCAACACTATTCATCACCAAGCGCATTCTCTCTAATAAGCCACTTTTATCCCTGCTGGATGCACTGAGATCTTGAGAAATTGGGATGACCATGGAATGTTTCAACTCACATGTGGAAGGAGATTCTGAAACTCTTGGTACATCATGATCAGGAAAAGATGCAGGATTTGGAGGGATTTCCACCATGAATTTCTCAAACAAGCCCAGTGGACTGTGACAATCACGATCATCTGGCTCTGATGGGTTCACACTAAGCCGTGTATCCATGTTGTATTTTTCTTTCTTTGTCCGCCAGTAAGTGGAGCTTATGGTGGCCTGCCCATGTACTACAACATGAACCCCAACAGTGTCGACCGGCCCGGTACTAATTTCCCCCTCCTCGTGTTCACTCCTCCGCATAGGCCGGTCTCGTCGCGTTCCTTCATAACATTTATGTACCTTAACCCCTTCCTGACATCCGACGTACTATCCCGTCCACGGTACCCGGGCCCGTATGACCGTGGACGGGATAGTACGTCGGGCCCTTTAATGCGATACCGCGACTAAAGTCGCGGTGATCGCATTAAAATTCCGACGCCATCTCACCTTAGAAAAGATGGCATCGGCATCCCGGGCTGCGATCCCACCCCCCCGGCATCCAGAGCGCTGTGATTGGCTGTTCAATTCTGAACAGCCAATCGCAGCGTTTCTCATTGTTTCAGCCAATCAGCTTGGCTGAAACAATTATGTCCTAGGCGGGGATCGAGTACCGATGTACTCGATCCTAGAGCCGGTGCCTGGCAATGCCAGGCACCGGCAAAAAGCACCCGGATTGGCGCGATCGCTGATCTGATTGATCGCGCCAATCGCAGTGCACAGCGGCGCTATATCGCCGCTGTGCCCTGCCAGTACCGGCCAGGATCGGTGCTATATTAGCACCGATCGTGCTGGAGCCTGATGCAGGCCCAGCAGGGCCTGCAGGAGTTGGCTGGCACGATCGATTAGATCGGCGATCGCGCCAACCACAGGGCACAGCTGCGGTCACCATGTGACCGCTCTGTGCCCTGCTGGTGACCTGGGCATGACCTGCCTAGTAATCGGAGCTGTGAGCTCCGATTCTAGGCAGTTGCCATGGTCACCAGGCAGATCAGGGATTGGTGGGATCGATGTAATCATTTGATCCCACCAATGACAGGTCACAGCAGCGATGTGACCGCTCTGTGACCTGCCCCCTGACCTGCCTCTGACCTGTCTGCAGGGGTCCTCACTCTAGCTGAGGATTCCTGCAGAGAGGTCGGACGCAGCAAGAGCTCCTGTGCTGGGTATTGTGGTGCCACAGCTTGTAGCATCACAATCCCTGCAGAAGAAAGAAGAAGAAGAAGAAAGAAAACTACAATTGTAAGTGTTAATTGATCCCTGATCCCCTGCCCAATCTATCTTCACCCCCCCAATCTATCTTCATCCCCCCATCCCCCCTCCACCCCCCCTCTTACCCCCCTTCACCCCCCTTTTACCCCCCTCCACCCCACTTTTGCTCCATCTCCGTGCGCAGCCGGCGAGCGTTGATCGGTGACGCAGTTCACCGATCAACACTCGCGCTCGCTTTTTTTTCCTTAGCCCCCTTTGCGCCACTTCCGTTCACACATTCCGCAGCCGCAAAAGTTGGATAAGTGACACACGTCACTTATCCAAGCTTGTGCCTGCCGTTTTTCATTTTTTTCACCCCCTTTGTGCCACCTAACTACAACCCTAACTGTTGATCCCTGCCCAATCTATCTTCATCCACCCCAATCCCCGATCCCCCTTCCCCCTATTTTTACCCCCCTCCACCCCACTTTTGCGCCACCTCCGTGCGCAGCTGCCGAGCGTTGATTGGTGACGCAGTTCACCGATCAACACTTGAGCTCGTTTATTTTTCCTTAGCCCCCTTTGCGCCACTTCCGTACACACATCCCGCAGCCGCAAAAGTTGGATAAGTGACACACGTCACTTATCCAAGCTTGTGCCTGCCGCTTTTCATTTTTTTCACCCCCCTTTGTGCCACCTAACTACAACCCTAACTGTTGATCCCTGCCCAATCTCTCTTCATCTACCCCAATCCCCCCATCCCCCTTCCCCCTATTTTTACCCCCCTCCACCCCACTTTTGCGCCACCTCCGTGCGCAGCCGGCGAGCGTTGATTGGTGACGCAGTTCACCGATCAACACTTGAGCTCGCTTTTTTTTCCTTAGCCCCTCCGTACACACATCCCGCAGCTGCGAAACTTGGAAAAGTGACACAGTTCACTTATCAGAGTTTGCCGTTTTCCTTTTTTTTTTTTTCCACCCCCCCTTGCGCCACCCCGTGCGCACATCCAGCAGCCTAGTTTTGATAAGTGACACTTATCAGCTAGGGCCTGCTGTTTTAGACTTTTTTCCACAGCTTTTTCTTTACAGAAAGTTTACACCAATCACTCCCCCCCCTCACGTACACATACAGTTTTCAATAAAGTGTACACCCAAGCACCATATTTACACAAAAATGTCATCAAATTCATCCCAACAGCGCTATACAATGGAGGAGGCATATGCTTTACTTGCCTCCGAAACTGATAGCGATTTGGATGACGATCCGACTTTTCTTTATTTTTCGGATTCTTCATCCTCTTCTTCTTCCTCTTCCCCCTCCTCATCTTCCTCCTCGGGTCCTGCGGAACCGCCACGCAGACGCTCCAGGACAGAAGATGAGGCAGCGCCCACCATGCCCGCAGCTGACCCAGTGCTCCCCGTATGGACCTCGCCCCCCGAAAATTACGAGCCACTGATTCCTGATTTTGTGGCAGAATCAGGAATCAAGTTTGACACCACCGGCCTCACAGAAATTGACTTTTTCAAAGTCTTTTTCTCTGAGGATTTTGTTAACCTCATGGTGGAGCAAACTAATTTGTACGCTCGTCAATTTTTGGAGCAAAACCCGCGTTCAACATTTTCAAACTGGTCTCCTGTAGACGCAGTTGAAATGACGCAGTTTTGGGGCCTGGTCCTCCATATGGGGATACTGAAGAAGCCGGAAATTCGGCAATATTGGAGTGTTGATATTTTATACAACACTCCAGTGTTCCGAATGGTCATGGCCCGGACGCGTTTTGAGGCCATCCACAAGTTTCTGCATTATACTGATAATGCAGCGTGTCCCGCACAAGATGACCCCAACTTTGACCGTCTGTTCAAAGTTCGGCCGGTCATCGAACACTTCAACAAAAAGTTTGCTGAAGTGTACGTGCCCCAAAGGGACATCTGCGTGGATGAGTCCTTGGTTCACTTCAAGGGAAGGCTGCGATTCCATCAATACCTGCCCAGTAAGAGGGCCAGGTACGGAATCAAACTCTATAAGTTGTGTGAGAGTACCTCAGGGTACACCCACAAGTTTAGAGTTTACGAAGGGAAGGACACCCAGATTGAACCCCCTGAGTGTCCTCCTTTCCTGGGAGTGAGTGGGAAAATTGTGTGGGATTTGGTGCACCCACTGCTGGATAAAGGTTATCACCTCTACACTGATAACTTTTATACCAGCATCCCACTCTACAAATCCCTCTCTGAGCGACGTACCGCAGCCTGCGGTACTGTCCGCAAAAATCAGAGAGGCCTCCCGAAGACGCTACTTGGGCAGATGCTCCGAAAAGGTGAGAGCAGAGCCAATGTAGCGACCACCTGCTGGTGGTCAAGTACAAGGACAAGAGAGATGTCCATCTCTTGACCACCATACACGGTGATGGCAGTACCCTCTGCACTGTACGGGGTACCTCTACACAGGTCCTCAAACCGACATGTGTAGTGGGGTACAACAAAAAAATGGGGGGAGTTGATCTCTCCGATCAACTCCTCCAACCGTACAATGCATTGAGGAAGGCCAAGGTGTGGTACAAAAAGCTGGCCGTGCACATCGTCCAAATGGCAATGCTCAACGCATTCCTGCTGTCACAATGTGCATGCCCCAGCGATACGGCGTACCTTCATTTCCAGGAGGTAGTGGTTAAGGCTATGATGTTTGGCGCTCAGGAAGGAGCGGGCCCCAGTACTTCAGGAACTGAAGGTGCTCGTATTGTCCCAGGTCAGCATTTTCCGGGGGTGGTCCCGCCAACCCCAAGAAAAGGTAAGCCGCAAAAAAGGTGTCGAGTGTGTTACAAAAAAGGAATACGCAGGGACACCACTTACCAGTGCGACACCTGCCCCGAAAAACCTGGCCTGTGCATGAAGGATTGCTTCAAATTGTACCACACCTCCGTGCACTACTAATTTACATTAGATTAGTTGGGGGCACATCTAGATTTGTTCATTGGGGGTCTAGTATCCAAAATGATGTCATATGTGGGTTTTTTTCCTGTTTAGGCACATCAGGGACTCTGCAAATGGAACATGACACCAGCAGACCATCAAAGTCTGCATTCCAAAACAACACTACTTCCCTTTCGAGCCCCAACGTGTGCCTAAACAGTTTTTTCCCACATGTGGGGTACCAGAGTACCCAGGACAAATTGGACAACGACTTTTGGGGTCCAATTTCTCCTGTTACTCTTGGGAAAATTAAAAATTGGGGACTAAATGATCATTTATGTGGGAACAAAACAGGATTTTATATTTTCACGCCTGGGCATTATAATCTTTAGTGAAACACTTGGGGGTTCAAAGTGCTCACCACACATCTAGATAAGTTCCTCAGGGGGTCTAGTTTCCAAAATGGGGTCACTTATTGGGGGTTTCTACTGTTTAGGAACATCAAGGGCTCTGCAAATGGAACATGACGCCCGCAGACCATTCCATCAAAGTCTGCTTTCCAAAACGTCATTACTTCCCTTTCGAGCCCTGACGTGTGCCCAAACAGTAGTTTTCTCCCACATGTGGGGTATCAGGGTACTCAGGACAAATTGGACAACAACTTTTGGGGTCCAATTTCTCCTGTTACTCTTGGGAAAATTAAAAATTGGGGACTAAATGATCATTTATGTGGGAACAAAACAGGATTTTAGATTTTCACGCCCGGGTGTTATAAACATCTGTGAAGACCTTGGGGGTTCAAAGTGCTCACCACACATCTAGATAAGTTCCTTAGGGGGTCTAGTTTCCAAAATGGGGTCACTTGTGGGGGGTTTCCACTGTTTAGGCACATCAGACGCTCGTCAAACGTGACATGGCGTCCGATCTCAATTCCAGCCAATTTTAGGTTGAAAAAGTCAAACGGGGCTCCTTCCCTTCTGAGCCCTGCCATGTGCCTAAACAGTGGTTCCCCCCAACATATTGGGTATCAGCGTACTCAGGACAAATTTGACAACAACGTTTGGGGTCCAATTTCTCCTGTTACCCTTGGGAAAACAAAATAATGGGGACTAAATGATCATGTTTGTGGAAAAAATATGATTTTTTATTTTCACGCCCGGGTGTTATAAACTTCTGTGAAGCCCTTGGGGGTTCAAAGTGGTCACCACACATCTAGATAAGTTCCTTAGGGGGTCTAGTTTCCAAAATGGGGTCACTTGTGGGGGGTTTCCACTGTTTAGGCACATCAGACGCTCGTCAAACGTGACATGGCGTCCGATCTCAATTCCAGCCAATTTTAGGTTGAAAAAGTCAAACGGGGCTCCTTCCCTTCTGAGCCCTGCCATGTGCCTAAACAGTGGTTCCCCCCAACATATTGGGTATCAGCGTACTCAGGACAAATTTGACAACAACGTTTGGGGTCCAATTTCTCCTGTTACCCTTGGGAAAACAAAATAATGGGGACTAAATGATCATGTTTGTGGAAAAAATATGATTTTTTATTTTCACGCCCGGGTGTTATAAACTTCTGTGAAGCCCTTGGGGGTTCAAAGTGGTCACCACACATCTAGATAAGTTCCTTAGGGGGTCTAGTTTCCAAAATGGGGTCACTTGTGGGGGGTTTCCACTGTTTAGGCACATCAGATGCTCGTCAAACGTGACATGGCATCCAATCTCAATTCCAGCCAATTTTAGGTTGAAAAAGTCAAACGGGGCTCCTTCCCTTCTGAGCCCTGCCATATGCCTAAACAGTGGTTCCCCCAACATATTGGGTATCAGCGTACTCAGGACAAATTTGACAACAACTTTTGGGGTCCAATTTCTCCTGTTACCCTTGGGAAAACAAAATATTGGGGACTAAATGATCATGTTTGTGGAAAAAATATGATTTTTTATTTTCACGCCCGGGTGTTATAAACTTCTGTGAAGCCCTTGGGGGTTCAAAGTGGTCACCACACATCTAGATAAGTTCCTTAGGGGGTCTAGTTTCCAAAATGGGGTCACTTGTGGGGGGTTTCCACTGTTTAGGCACATCAGATGCTCGTCAAACGTGACATGGCGTCCGATCTCAATTCCAGCCAATTTTAGGTTGAAAAAGTCAAACGGGGCTCCTTCCCTTCTGAGCCCTGCCATGTGCCTAAACAGTGGTTCCCCCCCACATATTGGGTATCAGCGTACTCAGGACAAATTTGACAACAACCTTTGGAGTCCAATTTCTCCTGTTACCCTTGGGAAAACAAAATATTGGGGACTAAATGATCATGTTTGTGGAAAAAATATGATTTTTTATTTTCACGCCCGGGTGTTATAAGCTTCTGTGAAGCCCTTGGGGGTTCAAAGTGGTCACCACACATCTAGATAAGTTCCTTAGGGGGTCTAGTTTCCAAAATGGGGTCACTTATTGGGGGTTTCTACTGTTTAGGAACATCAAGGGCTCTGCAAATGGAACATGACGCCCGCAGACCATTCCATCAAAGTCTGCTTTCCAAAACGTCATTACTTCCCTTTCGAGCCCTGACGTGTGCCCAAACAGTAGTTTTCTCCCACATGTGGGGTATCAGGGTACTCAGGACAAATTGGACAACAACTTTTGGGGTCCAATTTCTCCTGTTACTCTTGGGAAAATTAAAAATTGGGGACTAAATGATCATTTATGTGGGAACAAAACAGGATTTTATATTTTCACGCCTGGGCATTATAATCTTTAGTGAAACACTTGGGGGTTCAAAGTGCTCACCACACATCTAGATAAGTTCCTCAGGGGGTCTAGTTTCCAAAATGGGGTCACTTATTGGGGGTTTCTACTGTTTAGGAACATCAAGGGCTCTGCAAATGGAACATGACGCCCGCAGACCATTCCATCAAAGTCTGCTTTCCAAAACGTCATTACTTCCCTTTCGAGCCCTGACGTGTGCCCAAACAGTAGTTTTCTCCCACATGTGGGGTATCAGGGTACTCAGGACAAATTGAACAACAACTTTTGGGGTCCAATTTCTCCTGTTACTCTTGGGAAAATTAAAAATTGGGGACTAAATGAACATTTATGTGGGAACAAAACAGGATTTTATATTTTCACGCCCGGGTGTTATAAACATCTGTGAAGCCCTTGGGGGTTCAAAGTGCTCACCACACATCTAGATAAGTTCCTTAGGGGGTCTAGTTTCCAAAATGGGGTCACTTGTGGGGGGTTTCCACTGTTTAGGCACATCAGACGCTCGTCAAATGTGACATGGCGTCCGATCTCAATTCCAGCCAATTTTAGGTTGAAAAAGTCAAACGGGGCTCCTTCCCTTCTGAGCCCTGCCATGTGCCTAAACAGTGGTTCCCCCCCACATATTGGGTATCAGCGTACTCAGGACAAATTTGACAACAACGTTTGGGGTCCAATTTCTCCTGTTACCCTTGGGAAAACAAAATATTGGGGACTAAATGATCATGTTTGTGGAAAAAATATGATTTTTTATTTTCACGCCCGGGTGTTATAAACTTCTGTGAAGCCCTTGGGGGTTCAAAGTGGTCACCACACATCTAGATAAGTTCCTTAGGGGGTCTAGTTTCCAAAATGGGGTCACTTGTGGGGGGTTTCCACTGTTTAGGCACATCAGATGCTCGTCAAACGTGACATGGCATCCAATCTCAATTCCAGCCAATTTTAGGTTGAAAAAGTCAAACGGGGCTCCTTCCCTTCTGAGCCCTGCCATGTGCCTAAACAGTGGTTCCCCCAACATATTGGGTATCAGCGTACTCAGGACAAATTTGACAACAACCTTTGGGGTCCAATTTCTCCTGTTACCCTTGGGAAAACAAAATATTGGGGACTAAATGATCATGTTTGTGGAAAAAATATGATTTTTTATTTTCACGCCCGGGTGTTATAAACTACTGTGAAGCCCTTGGGGGTTCAAAGTGGTCACCACACATCTAGATAAGTTCCTTAGGGGGTCTAGTTTCCAAAATGGGGTCACTTGTAGGGGGTTTCCACTGTTTAGGCACATCAGACGCTCGTCAAACGTGACATGGCGTCCGATCTCAATTCCAGCCAATTTTAGGTTGAAAAAGTCAAACGGGGCTCCTTCCCTTCTGAGCCCTGCCATGTGCCTAAACAGTGGTTCCCCCCCACATATTGGGTATAAGCGTACTCAGGACAAATTTGACAACAACCTTTGGGGTCCAATTTCTCCTGTTACCCTTGGGAAAACAAAATATTGGGGACTAAATGATCATGTTTGTGGAAAAAATATGATTTTTTATTTTCACGCCCGGGTGTTATAAACTTCTGTGAAGCCCTTGGGGGTTCAAAGTGGTCACCACACATCTAGATAAGTTCCTTAGGGGGTCTAGTTTCCAAAATGGGGTCACTTGTGGGGGGGTTTCCACTGTTTAGGCACATCAGACACTCGTCAAACGTGACATGGCGTCCGATCTCAATTCCAGGCAATTTTAGGTTGAAAAAGTCAAACGGGGCTCCTTCCCTTGTGAGCCCTGCCATGTGCCTAAACAGTGGTTCCCCCCCACATATTGGGTATCAGCATACTCAGGACAAATTTCACAACAACCTTTGGGGTCCAATTTCTCCTGTTACCCTTGGGAAAACAAAATATTGGGGACTAAATGATCATGTTTGTGGAAAAAATATGATTTTTTATTTTCACGCCCGGGTGTTATAAACTTCTGTGAAGCCCTTGGGGGTTCAAAGTGGTCACCACACATCTAGATAAGTTCCTTAGGGGGTCTAGTTTCCAAAATGGGGTCACTTGTGGGGGGTTTCCACTGTTTAGGCACATCAGACGCTCGTCAAACGTGACATGGCGTCCGATCTCAATTCCAGCCAATTTTAGGTTGAAAAAGTCAAACGGGGCTCCTTCCCTTCTGAGCCCTGCCATGTGCCTAAACAGTGGTTCCCCCCCACATTTTGGGTATCAGCGTACTCAGGACAAATTTGACAACAACCTTTGGGGTCCAATTTCTCCTGTTACCCTTGGGAAAACAAAATATTGGGGACTAAATGATCATGTTTGTGGAAAAAATATGATTTTTTATTTTCACGCCCGGGTGTTATAAACTTCTGTGAAGCCCTTGGGGGTTCAAAGTGGTTACCACACATCTAGATAAGTTCCTTAGGGGGTCTAGTTTCCAAAATGGGGTCACTTGTGGGGGGTTTCAACTGTTTAGGCACATCAGACACTCGTCAAACGCGACATGGCGTCAGATCTCAATTCCAGCCAATTTTAGGTTGAAAAAGTCAAACGGGGCTCCTTCCCTTCTGAGCCCTGCCTTGTGCCCAAACAGTGGTTCCCCCCATATATTGGGTATCAGCGTACTCAGGACAAATTTGACAACAACTTTTGGGGTCCAATTTCTCCTGTTACACTTGGGAAAATAAAAAAATTGTTGCTAAAATATTATTTTTGTGACTAAAAAGTTAAATGTTCATTTTTTCCTTCCACGTTGCTTCTGCTCCTGTGAAGCACCTGAAGGGTTAATAATCTTCTTGAATGTAGTTTTGAGTAGCTTCAGGGGTGCAGTTTTTAGAATGGTGTCACTTTTGGGTATTTTCTGCCATATAGACCCCTCAAAGTGACTTCAAATGTGAGGTGGTCCCTAAAAAAAATGGTTTTGTAAGTTTTGTTGTAAAAATTAGAAATCGCTTGTCAAATTTTAACCCTTATAACTTCCTAACAAAAAAAAATGTTGTTTCCCAAATTGTGCTGATGTAAAGTAGACATGTGGGAAATGTTATTTAGTAACTATTTTGTGTCACATATTTCTCTGTTTTAAGGGCATACAAATTCAAAGTTTGAAAATTGCAAAATTTTCAAAATTTTTGCCATATTTCTGTTTTTTTCATAAATAAATGCAAGTTATAGCGAAAATTTTTTACCACTAAAGTGAAGTACAATATGTCACGAGAAAACAGTCTCAGAATCGCCTAGATCCGTTGAAGCGTTCCAGAGTTATAACCTCATAATGGGACAGTGGTCAGAATTGTAAAAATTGGCCCGGTCATGAACGTGCAAACCACCCTTGGGGGTGAAGGGGTTAAAGAGCTCACTAGAAAAGCTCCTTTTTTGGTTGCCTGGTTGCTCACATTGGACACAATACACTTCATATAAATTTGATAAAACAATGCTGTTATGTAGGCTCAGTATTTCATTACAAATATTTTTGTCCACTATATTAATCTCCTTGAGAGCCATAACTTTGGTTGCATCAAATGGTAAGAGTTCAATACAAAACAGTGATGGCTGAATGCTTGTAGATGCTGAGGACTTAATCAATTTTAGAAGCGATAACTTGTATGAGTGGAACTGCATGTTCCTTCTTTACTGTATTATAAACAGGAAAATAAAAAAATGATATTTCTAAATTACTTTGTTGAAACCCTCTGTGATCATCTATGGTGTCTCCAATATTTATTCCACAGCTGAAAGGAACAGTTAGGGAAAATTTGGCATGGTCACAGTTCTTTTTCCGAACATCTTCACATTAGTGCACTTCTCTCTTGTATTTCAGGAATACATAGTAGCAGCTGTTTTGTACATTATTTGCCTGTATATCCTGGGAAAGTTGATTGAAATGAATCTCCCCAGTACTCAATAGGTTAAGCTTCTGTATTCCTGGAAAGGCTGAATAAACATATGATTGCTGTTGATCGTCATATTCTCCTGAAAATAATTTATTGAGGGTCCCATCATACCATAAAAAATTGCAAAATGTTTGTAGTTCAAGAATATATTGCATACAGTTCTCAATATATTGTTGGGTTTCCATAACCTTTTGCAATTTTAGGAATGCTTTGACAGCTTGAGGTTTCAGGGTACACTTAAAAAATATTTTTAGAATTTTTTAAACTGTTTCCTGTCCACAATCACGTTATTCAGACTGCGTTGTTGCTTCTTCTCATGAGCTTTAATGAAAGCATCCCTAAATTTCTGGCACATTACTTTACAGATCTTCCACCATTTAAAGGAATCTGTATCACTAGTTTTGACTAGAGTTAAGCGACTTTGGTCGGATGGGGTTTCATGAAACAAAATTTGTTTCAGATGAAACTGGTCCGACTAGGGCAAAAAAGTCGGAGTTTCGTCCGAAACCCGACCCCAATGCAAGTCAATGGGGAATAAAAGTCTGCATTGAGTGGATGACTTTTTTTGCCCTAGTCCGACCAGTTTCATCTGAAACAAATTTTGTTTCATGAAACCCCATCCGACCAAAGTCGCTCAACTCTAGTTTTGACCAAATTAGGTGTTGTATTTCGGCAAAAGTTCTGAAGTGTTCTCAAATGCAGATTCTTTGCTTCTTTTTCCTTACTGGCAGTCCAGTTTTTGACAAAGGCATCTATGATGCCCAGAGTATAGTATTTAAAAATGTGTACCCCCATTGGGAACAGGTTGACAGCCCATGCACTGCATGTATGTATGGACATTATAACTCTAAGAGACACGGTCCTTTACTTTGAACACATTTGGTACTGAACCCTTTTCAATGTCTACCTCTTTTCTGCCATGACATGACCAGGGTAAGCGTGGTCTGTGCTGTTTATGGAAGTACAATGTTGGGCAAGTGTCTATGATTGCACTAAAATTTTTGTTGCAAAGTTCCCCACCATGGGGAAATGTTTGTCTGCCAATGCACTGCATGTATGGGCATTACTAGTTTAGGAGACCCGGTCCTTTACATTTGGCCTTGTTAGTGAGGCCTTCATCACTGTCTCATCCTTAACAGCCAATAGATGACCAGGGGAAACGTCCTCTCTGCTGTTATAGGCAGTACAATTTGTGGCAAGTGCGTCTGTGATGACAAGAGTATATTTGTTACCCAGGCACCCCCGCATGTGTAAACCACATCCTGGCTTGCAAATACTTCATAAAATTTGCGTGCTTTAAAGACCTCACTTGTAAAGCTCAGTTTTTGGTTGACTAATTGATCACATTGGATAATAAAATGATGAGGTGCGTTCGCAGCCTGGGGTCCACCGTACAGAGATGGTACACTGCTGCTCAGTAATGGCCGAGACTAAACAGCAAAGTAATAGATAAAATCACTTGGGTTAAAGTCACCCAGTGTGTACAGTGGCGAGTTCTGTTATTTCACAGAACCGCCTTGCCGCAGGGTGTAACTACCAAAGCCTGTTAAAATTCGCAGGCCTCGGTCGGATGAGAGCTAGAATACGGTCACAGAACTCTGCCCCAGAGGCACAGGGTTAGAGTCCCTCTAGACCACTAGCGCTCGGCGCAGCAGCTGCGGTGCCGGAGAGAGCAATAGAAATATAAGCACGCTAGGTGCGCGCTGCATCACTCTGGCGAACGCCTCTAACCTCCCTGACTAGGGCAAGGAAAGCACACAACTTGCACACGGCGCCACTACTGGCGGTTGCAGCTACTTAAGGCGGTACAATGATGCCTTATAGCTTGGCGCCCACTGGCACTAGCATGTGTGAGGAGCAGGTAGCACTGCGGCACTAGGCAGTGTCACAACTCGGCGCTGACTGTAAACTCTAATCCTAACCACATGCATATCAAAGGGAAGGGGTTTCATAATAAGTCAGTGTTTCACAAGCATCCATCAACACACACACCTCTACCAAATATTGTGTATACTAGCGCATGACCGAGCGGCCATGCAAGCCTTTTATAGCAGCATCCTTCCGGGACCATCCTGATGGTCCAATCCGAGCTGGAGAAGGGTCTGAGCATGTGACCTCCGATCTTCAATGAGAGATCGTCCCATGGGCATGCTCAGTGGACCGAAAGTAGGACTTGGTCCCTGGAGTAGCTCGCTTCTGACCAGCATGCATTGCTATAGCTGGACCAGAGGTGGCAGCAACAACCAAATCCACAGTGCTAGTCTGAGCAGAGCGCCGAGATCGATGAGTCTGTTGAGCAGCCTCCTCTGCGGCCGAAGAGGAATGGGAGACTGCCAAAGACAAGGCTTGGGATTCCTGCTGTGCAGCAACAGGAACCCGACGCCTAACATATACAGCATATTACTTTGATAAAGCAATGCTGTTAATTTGGCTCAGTAGCTCAATAGAAATATATCTTTTGACATGATATATTTTCTCTTATTGAAAGCCGTTACTTTGGCTGCATCAAATGTGAAGTGTTTAATAGCAAAAAGTGACAGCTGAATGAATGCTTGTAGATGCAGAGTACGTAATGTAATCAATTTTGGCTGAGAACTTGTATGAGTGAGACTGCATGTTCCTTCTTTCTAGGATAAAAAGGAATAATATATGCTATTTTTATCTGTAAAGACATTTTTGGAAAGGATGTCAGATCATCTATTAAGTCTCCAATATTTACTACACAGAAGAACGGAACAGTTATGAAATATTGAGCATGGTCACAGTTATGTTTTAGAACATGTTCACATTCTTGCAGTTCTCTATTTTATTTCCGGAATGCATAGTAGCAGCTAGTTTTAACATTACTTACCTATAGATACTGGTAAAGAAGATTGTCATGATTATCCATAGTAGCCTATGGGTTAAGCTTAAGTTTTTCAAGAATGGCTAAATCTAGATATAATTGCTGTTAATAGTGTAGTGCGAATATACAAATGGCTCTTTTGAATCCATATTGAAATATGCAGAATGCATTCAGACAATTACATAGCTGCATTTCTGGTAAAAGATGTGCAGATGCGAAAGAAAATGCTCATCCTGCCACAATCTGGTGAACTGTTTATCGACTTCACAAACAACTCAAAGCTTCCATATGTTAGTGGTTTGTGATTGTAAAACTTTACAGTTTACTTAACCTCTGTCTGTGGTGGTTTTATCTAAATCCTTGTGACTTTTATATTCTAAGGGTTTATGGCCCCTCGTGTGACGACTCCATGATATCTCAGTTTCATCCGACGTCGAAAGCTGGCCACTTGAAGGGTTGGGTGAAACTTGAGTTACTACATAGTGTAAATCACTATATAAGACCCAGAGAAACATGACAAAGACAGATGTAAAAACTTGGGTACCTGTACAGTGTGTTCATACCTGCTTAATTGGGGACACCCATGCAGTCTATTGAATCTCCCAGGGGTTCTCTTTCTTGGTGCTTCTCTGATATTCCAGACGGATGATGTTTAAAAGCCTCTTGGTGGTGATGTAAGTAAACTGTATGTAGTTAATCTTTATATATACTTAATCATTAGATGTATTTAATCCCTATATGTACTTAACTTTTGTATATTAAAATATACAAAAGTGTACGCACTCATACTATTCAATCATACTATTTCTTTAATTTTGTACTTTGAAATGAAAAAAGCGTTATATTACAAGTATTAGCCATCTTTAAAGCAATATTTGAACCTTAGTGTTAAAAACTTGGCAAATAATATAGCCAAATTATCCATTACATAATTCTGCAAAGAGGGAACCATCATATCGTTAAAAAATACGAAAAGTTGATTGCCCTTCAATGTTTTGCACCTTGCTCTCAAAATATTGTCGGGATTCCATTACCATTTGAAAAACAAGAAAGGGTTTGACAGCTTGAGGTTTCATGGTACACTCCTTTTTTTTTTTTTTAACTAAGTCTCCTGTCTCCAATCACGTCATTCAGACTGCATTATTGGTTATTCTCAAAAGCTTAACTGACAACATACATGATTTTGTGTCACATTAGTAAACTTTAGCTTCACTCGCTTTTGGACTAATTGGCGAGATTATCAGCCACAACTCTGAAGTGTTATTGGTATGTGTGATGATGGATTCATGAAACTGGTGACTGACTCATTATAATACCCCCTCCTTTGATACGCATGTGTTAGGGTATCTGAGTCAGCGCCAACAGGTGGCTATGTTTCCGTCACTGTGCTCTTAGCATTATCACACAGTAATGTCAGGTGATGTCTTCCAGTATAAGCAATTAGTGGGCGATTTGTGGCGCGATTAGTGGGGGATTAGTGGCGCATGCCAGTGAGGTGCTGTGCACACTTGCGTGTCTCTCACTGCAATCGTGGCACCAAGTGCTGATGGTCTAGAGGGTCCCTTTCCCTTGTCTCTGGGGCAGGGTCTTGTGACGGTATAACAGCGCTCCCCCTGCCAAGTCCTGAGAGGTTAACAGGCACTGACTTTACTTCCAGCGGCGCTGTGAAGTTTGCTCCTATACGCACCGGGTTAGTGGTTAGCCTCCGGTGTTCTGATAGAACTCCGCCATTACCTAGCAGCAGTATACCATCTTTGCATGGTGGACCCCGGGTTGCGATCACACTATCTTATATTTTATCTTTAGTGTGATCCGCAACCCTAACATTATACTAGTGCCAGGGTCTGGCTAGTAATGGCGGACGAGCAGTGACTCCACAGGTATATCCAGCAGCTGGAGGGAAGGTTGACAGCTCTCAAGCGCTCAACCTTAGCTGTGGATCTTACCACGGTCGCTGTTCAGGCAGCTACGGAAGCTGTCTCCCGTGTGTCCACTGCCATCCCTGCCCCGACTTTATCCCACCTCCCACTGCCCAAGAAGCTCTCGGGCGATAGTGCGTTTTGTGAGCCAGTGTACTATACACCTATAGTTGCTGGCTGCACGATTCCCATCCAAGAGGGCTGAGGTGAGATTTTTTATCTCCCTCCTGTCGGGCAGGGCATTGGAGTGGGCCACACTGCTGTGGAAATGCCGACATTCCGTGGTTCAGAGTGCCATTTAGTTCCTGGTCACTCTGTAGCAGATCTTTCTGGTACCATGGGTCACCCATGACTCCGCACTCCAGCTGCTGGCATTGACACAGGGCTCCTCTTTGGTCAGTTATTATGCCATCCAGTTTCAGACACTGGCCTCTGAACTGGAGTGGTCAGGAAAGGTCCTCGCCCCAGTGTTCTGGAGGGGGGCTGGCTGACCACGTGAAGGATGCCCTGGCCACCAGGGAGGTTCCCCCCACACTGGAGGAGCTTATCAACGTCTCCACCCGTATAGACCTCCGCTTCACCGAGCGAGGGTTGGAGTGGTCCCAGCTTAGGCAGAAGCTTAGGTTGGCACCCAGTTTTGCTGAATCTCTGGGATCTCCTAATCGTTCTCGACCTTCTGTGGTATGTCACGGTTGTCGGCAGTCTGGTCAACATGCCAACAGGTGCCCACAACGGTCAGGAGAATGATCGCCACTAGTGGTCATAGGAGGGGGCTCACTACAATCAGCGGCACTTACCTCCTAGCTCACCTTTAAGCGAACACTTTGTAAGAAAAAGTCCATACTAAGAGCCGGGAAAAAGATGTAGACAATCCTCTTATCAAGCTGAGGTTGAAGTTTATTAGGAGATACACGGCAGAACAGGTATAGAGAGTCAGTGTGTCACGTTGACCCGTCCTGTGTGACGCGACCCGCAGGCCGGTAACTAAAAACAACAAGACGCAGCACGTGTAAGTGTCCTGTGTGACACGGCCCGCAGGCCGGTAACTAAAACAACAAGACAAGGGGAAGGGACGTGGTTACAACGGTGGGCCCTGTGATAGGGAAAGGGGACATGGAGACCTCCTGCTCTCCCCTGAGTCAGTGTCCCTAACGCTCCTAACATTCCCTATGCCGGTTCCGCACTGGGCGCCACTCAGGATATCTGTTGCCCTAGCACACCCTACACCTATCCCTTGCTAGGGAGCTGGGTGGCACAGGCACTGGCCCCATCGCTGTACTAATACACATGAAGGAAAAACACAAGCAGGGGAACACCACTTAGCTTTACTCTGTGCACTTTCTCCTGGCAACAGAGTCCACCACCATAATGCAGCTCTCCTCCTGAAATGCTGCCACCAAGCTCTGTCAGAGCTACAAGGAAATCCCCTATGACTACTTCAACACCAGGGCTCTGACCGTGTTGCAAGGAGCTCTCTCCAGCTCCTTCCTCCACCAGGGATGGTTGGAAATGAATACTATCACCAACGCAGATTGCAACACCTGTGAATCTTTATAGCAGAGCCAGCAATCACACCTGTAATCTAATGTGAACTTAACTAAAGAAACAGAGTGCAATGATGCTCACCACCACCGGGGGGGCAAATTAAGAACAAAAGACACCACAGCGCAATAATCCCAATGGCCACCGGGGGCAAAAACCAAACTTAAGCACAGAAAAAAAAGTTACCTTTGCTTTATATCAGTCCTGATCCAGCATGGATCATGACAGTACCCTCCCCTTGATGAGGGGCCTCTGGACCCTCAAGACCACTCCTCATCAGTGAACCACCTACAGCGGGGACGCCCAGACCCAGAGTTCACCCCAGCAACTACCTGCACGTCAGGTTGATGACAAACGAGCCCGCTGGTATAGGCAACGTTTGTTCTGGAGGCACCACACATCTCTGAAGCGCTGACCTGGAGAACGAGTTGTATATGTGTATGCTTGGTATGAGCTGGTAACACTCCACAACACACTTCCACTGGATGTTTTATGGTGGCCACCCATACACGCTCGTTCACACACAGGTCCTGACCTGAACGTATTTTGCCACTCATTCGTTTGTCACCATTTGGAGAACTCTTTCTGGGATTGACAAGAGGCGTCCCCCTGTGTCACCACACTCACATCCCCGCACTTCACCAAGGGGTACACTACCCTCCAACCCCTACCACCATGATGTCTGTGCCTCCCAGGGTTGGCCAATGGCGAGGGTTGAGACTTGCCCCTACTCTCCTGCAGCACATCTGCTGCTCTCACCAGAGAGGAAGGGGTCTGTTGAAGAGAGACGGCAGAGACAGTAGTTCCTAGGCAGCAGCCCTCACATGAGTGCCCCCAGCTGACCACTTCCCTCACCCGCCAATCTATTACTGGGTTGTGTCTTTTCAGCAAAGGGAGGCCTAAAACAATGGGTACTGGCAATCCCTCCAAGACGTAGCACGATAAGGACTCCTCATGATGTCCTATACGCAGATGGATACTCTCAATGACTTGGGTCAAGCTCCCCTGGCTCAGTGGAACAGAGTTTATGGCCTGGACGCTTATAGGCTGGGCTAGTGTCCTACACCTCAGACCATGTGTCTGGACAAAGCGAGTATCCACCTGACTGACTCCTGCTCCTCTGTCCACAAGTACCGGTATCACCTCCGGTACCCCGTCAGCCAAGACCTCTGCTGACATGGTACCTTGGGAGGGCAAAATGGAGGAAATGTATACTCCCTTGTCGCCTCCCTCCAAGCGACCAGTGGAATGCGGCTTCTCTGATGGCACAGATAATTTTGTGCGCAATGGGCAAGCCTTCAGGACATGACCAGTCTGCCCACAGTAAAAACATGCCGACACCACTCCCCGAACCATAGGCAGCGACATACACAAACTAACTCCTCCTACTTGCATAGGTTCATCTGGGGACTTGGCATGAACTGGGCAGGATCTCATGAAATGGCCAAGCTTCCCACAGGAAAAGCATACCCCCCCACCACGATGAGCCGCAGACACCCCCTTTTTTGAATCAACAACACCGGGCTGTCTGGGTTCTTCAGTCTGCACTGGTGGGTCCTCCTTCCTAGCGAGGATATCAGGGGGCACTTTTTGTATATGTCTTTCCCTGAGGCGTCTATCCACTCGGATGGCAAGGGACATGGCGGCCTCCAGCAACCTGGGGGCGGCATACTGCACCAGAGTACCCTGCAACTTTGGAGACAAACCCTGCACAAATTGACTCCTAAGTGCAGGGTCATTCCACTGAGTATTAGTGGCACATCTCCTAAACTCTGAGCAGTACTCCTCAGCAACCCGGGCTCCCTGTTTACACCTACAGATCCGAGATTCCGCCATGGCGATGCCATCAGGATCCCTATACACAAGCGCCAAAGCCGCAAAAAACTCGTCCACGGACTCTAATGATGGAGAATCGTCCGGTAGGGAGAATGCCCAGGCTTGGGGATCCCCTTTAAGAAGGGACATAATGATTCTCACCCGTTGCTCTTCATTCCCTGATGAACGAGGGCGCAGCCTGAAATACAATTTACAGGCTTGCTGGAATACCAAGAATTGATCTCTCCCTCCAGAAAATCTGTCAGGGAGGGATATCTTGGGTTCTGGCTGAGCCTGTTCCTGAACCAAGCCCCCAGAGCCCACCAACAGCCGCAGCTGCCGCACCAACCCTCCGCGAGGCCCCCTAATCTCATTAGTAAGGATCTGCAGCATTTGGGCAAAGGGCTGAACTGGGTCCATGGCTCAGCAGAAAAAAAAGTTATCTGGTTGGTGATAATGTCACGTGGACCCGTCTTGTGTGACGCGACCCGCAGGCCGGTAACTAAAAACAACAAGACGCGGCACGTGATACAGTCCTGTGTGACACGACCCGCAGGCCGGTAACTAAAACAACAAGACAAGGGGAAGGGACGTGGTTACAACGGTGGGCCCTGCGATAGGGAAAGGGGATGTGGAGACATTCTGTACTCCCCTGAGCCAGTGTCCCTAATGCTCCTAACGTTCCCTGTGCCGGTTCTGCACCGGGCGCTGCTCAGGATACCTGTCGCCCTAGCACACCCTACACCTATCCCTTGCTAGGGAGCTGGGTGGCGCAGGCACTGGCCCCACCGCTGTACTAATACACACTAAGGAAAAACACAAACAGGGGAACACAATGTCAGGATCTTGTCAGTGCCAGCGTGCAGCCTCCGCTGAGCAGGGACCCGCACTGGAGGGGGGCCTGGGGTCAGGTACAGCCGGAAAGTACAGATACGCAGGACCTGAGGACGCTGAAGTTAAGCAAGCAGTTACAGGACCTACGGTCATGTCACTGCAAGGGGGCGGGGCTTAGCATCCTGCTTTCAGAGATGGCAGGGCACTATACAGAAATACTCAGTCAGGCAAAATGGAGGTCATACACAGAGACATCAGTGAAGTACCAGGGATGAGACAGAATGAATAGTCAGGGCCAAGCAGAAGTCAAAACCAAACAGGCATAGAAGGTACCAAGCAGAATCCAAAGCAATATCCAGAGAACAGACCGAGTCGTACACAGAGAATCAAGCAACCAGAACACAGCACAAACACACTCAGGGGTCACCACACAATGCCAAGGACGAAAGTATAACTGACAGGGATTAGAGTATCTCAGGGCAATAAAAAGCTCTACCTGAACCAAAGAGAGGCCACAATAATTAACCCCAGGTGTGCAGGTCAAAGCCTGCACTGAGCTCAAGACATTAAACCTTGACGTGCAGGTCAAAACCTGCACTGGGATCATGACACACCACTTAGCTTTACTCTGTGCACTTGCTCCAGGCAACAGTGTCCACCACCAGAATGCAGCTCTCCTCCTGAAATGCTGCCACCAAGCTCTGTCAGAGCTACAAGGAAATTCCCTATGACTCATTCCACACCAGGGCTCTGACCGTGTTGCAAGAAGTTATCTCCAGCTCCTTCCTCCACCAGGGATGGTTGGAAATGAATACTATCACCAACGCTGATTGCAACACATGTGACTATTTTATAGCAGAGCCAGCAATCACACCTGCAATCTAATCATGTGCACTTAACTAAGGAAACAGAGTGCTATGACACTCGTCATCACCGGGGGGCAAATTTAGAACAAAAGACACTACAGTGCAATAATCCCAATGGCCGCCAACGAGGGCAAAAGCCAAACCTAAGCACAGAAAAAAAGGTTACCTGTGCTTTTTATCAGTCCTGATCCAGCATGGATCATGACACAGTGGAGCTGAAACATGCAGGCACAAAACAGGGATCCAGACGGGCGGAGATTCGCTGAGAAGTCTGGCGATGAAAAGGCCCCGTGCTAAATTATGGGTGCCTTTTTATACATAATACAAACGAAGAAAGCTGCATTTTGCTGCAGAGGGTGTTTACATGATAATTCTAGAGAAACGTGTGGTTTAGAACAAAGAATATAATGACATAATACAACGACATTAATGTTTCCCCCAAGCAACACTAAAACCCATAAAAGTCATTGTTATCTATAGCTACTGTCCTTAATCTGATCACTGCTTCCAGGCTTGATCCATAAATTCATTCATTTGACATTTTAATGAGTTTGTTCTCTACCAACACTATCACGTATACACACATTGACCATATATTTGTTAACCCTATTCCCCTATTGATCCAATTTTCCTTTATGCTCACCTGCCAGGTTTGCTAGCAGACATGATCTCATTTTACATCCTCCATTTCAAAGTACATTTTATTAGTTCTTTTGTAAAAGTTGAATCTTTTCCTAACTTTCACAAGATGGCTGCCTGGTTCATCATGGCCGCTCAGTATATTATGGCTGACCATTTTCTTACAAGTCCCCCTCTTGTACTCTGTCCAGAGTACAACCTTTACATGAAAATATCACGAGAAGGTGTACCACAAGAAAGGGTGTTGTGGTAGATGGGGTTCATTGCTTCATATGCACGGGACGCTGTGATAGATGGGTGGTCGGAACCTGGCTCAGTAGTAAGTGGAGTGGGTCTTTGGGGATCAACAGCTGTGGTGGGAAGGGGTCTCCTGTAACGTCTTACCACTGAAGTGTAATTGTGGGCACGGGATTGCAGCCGGCACAGCTCCTCGACATGGCCAATATTCCGGCGCAGAAGCTTTTGCTTACAGCAGATATAAAGAAACCAGCCAGAAATAATCCTACCTAGAATGAATGCCCAGAGTACAGGATGTGTAAAGAAGTGTCCTGCTGCACTCCGAAATGGGGGAAATTTTCCTGTGAAAAATTTAGCAATCTCGTCCCACCAAGAGATATTCACCTCATCATATTGTTTAACCCTAGAACGCATAACCATAGAAATCTACACTTTCACATACCTGGGGCCTTTTAGGCCTGTGTGCAAATAACATGGAATAACTCAAATAAAAATACTTTTCCAAGTTTATTTGAAAATTGCAAAGTAAGGATGTATTCCCACTAGCGCTGGGGTCCGCCAGGAGCGGATCCGTAATGGATCTGACTTCCTGGTGACCCCAGCTAAGACTGGCGGAATCCCGGCATTCCGGCAGCCTTAATTGGAGTTACCAGGAGGTCAGATCCATTATAGAACCCCTCCTGGTGGACCCCAGTGCCAGTGGGAAAGCAGCCTAAGATGTGAATATTTCAAAACATTATGTGCAAAAAGCAACAAAAAAGTAAGTACACAGGCTTAAAACGCCCAATATATGCATTCTATATAATTCCTTATAACGATTTTTTTGTCTAAATGTTTTTTATAAAAAAGTTGCAGTAAACATGGTGCAGGAATATTTCTTTTCAAACTTCCCTTTTCAACTTTACTGATGACCCCAACAATTTTCACATGTTATCTGTTCGGAAGAATATTCCTTGCAGACATTTTGTGGCATGTACTCTTCATCAGACAAAGAAAGTTCACTGTCTTCATCACTATCAAAAGCGATTGCTTCGATTTCTTGGTCAGTCAAACCCCTGGATGTAGACTGTGCCATTGTAACCTTAGATGTCAGTAAACTAAAATGAAAAGGAAAATGATTACAATCAGGGTTGTACACTCTTTGTTAGTGTGTGCGCAAAGGGTGCAGCCCCTCTTCTCTCACCTTCAGCAGGTTACAACTTTCTTTTAGGTGCAGTAGAAACCTCTGGATTTTTGTATCTCAGAAAGTTTGTCAGGATCCTGTCAGCATTGGCAACTGCCACGGCTGAGCAGGTTGACTAACCCACACTGCGGGAGAGCACGGGGCCCAATACGGTAGTGAAGGTTTAAGCAGACAGGACCTGAGGCACGGAAAATAGTAAGGAGTACCAGGACCTACGATCATGTGACTGCAGGGGGTGGGGCTTAGCGTCCTACTACTGCAGATGTAATGTACCTACTGCAGGAATACTGTAGTAGAGGAGAGGAAAACGCAGGTCAGACAAGCAGAGGTCATACACGAGAGGGAGGTGTGGTACAAAAGGGATGAGCAGAGAATAGTCAAGTCACAAGCAGAGAGTCATACACAAGAGGGCGGTGCGGTACAAGAGGGACAGGCAGAACTCGTAACAGGAACAGAACCGGATCAAAACCAAACAAGCTACAAGTTATCAGGCACAAGGCACACGTACACAAGAGGTCAACTAACTCAGCCGAGGGCAGGAGTATAACTGACACCGGACCTAGGCCCAGTGAGCATTACATAGCCACCCTCTGCCAGAGAGAGGCAGAAACAATTAACCCCTGTCTGACCAGGTCGGGCCAAAGCGAAACCCCGTCCTGGATCATGACAATACCCTCCTCTCAATGGGGGGCCACTGGACCCCCAGGTTTCTCAGGATACTTGGCGTGAAAGGCCCAGACCAACCAATCCGCATGAACTGATTGAGCAGGAACCCACGACCATTCTTCAGGACCGTAGCCTTTCCAATGTGCCAGATACTGAATGGCACGACGGACCAACCTAGAGTCGACAATTCGTTCCACCTCGTACTCAGACTGCCCGTCTAACAAAACCGGTGGCGGGTAAGCTGATGATCTCTCCCCAACGGACCTCACAGGTTTCAAAAGGGCCCTATGGAAACATTGGGGATCCGTAGAGATAGCGGGAGACACAACCGAAAAGCCAACGGGTTAACCGCTTCGGTAATTTCATAGGGACCTATAAACTTAGGTCCAATCTTCGCAGAGGAGACCTTGAGCATTGTATTCTTGGTAGATAACCATACCTTATCCCCAATCTGAAACACCTTTCCCGCGGATCGTTTTTTGTCTGCAAAAAATTTAAATTTATCCTGGGCTTTCATAATGTTACTCTGGACCTCCCGCCATACCTCCCCCAACTACTGGATATTCTCATCCGCACCAGGACACCCAGAGTTCAAACGGGAAAATTCTCCAAAATGAGGATGAAACCCATAGTTGCAGAAAAAGGGAGATGTACCCGTAGACTGGTTAATGCGGTTGTTAAACGCAAAGTCGGCCAACGGTAACACAGAACACCAATCATCCTGTCAGGCTGAGGTCAAGCAACGCATAATTTGCTCCAGAGACTGATTGGTCCGCTCGGTCAGCCCATTAGTCTCTGGATGATAAGCGGATGAATAGGACAGACCAATTCCCAACCTCTAACAAAAAGCCCTCCAAAATCTGGAAGCAAATTGCACTCCCCTATCAGACACCACATTCAAGGGTACCCCATACAACTGCACCACATGCTCAACAAACAATCTGGACAATGTTTCCGCATTAGGTAGAGCTGCCAAAGGTACAAAATGTGCCTGCTTACTAGACCTGTCCACCACAACTCAAACGACGGTATTACCCTTGGAGGGGGGAAGGTTGGTGATGAAATTCATGGACAAATGATTCCATGGTCTCTCAGGAATTGGCAGTTGTACCAATTCCCCGGCCGGCCGGTTATGGGGGGTTTTTGCACGGGCACAAACATCACATGCAGACACATATTCCCAAACATCAGAGGCTAAAGAAGACCACCAGAATACTCTAGCAATGGCCTTCCAGGTAGCCGAGATTCCTGGATATCCACCCAGAACTGAGTCATGGAACTCCCGGAGGACCTTGAGACGAAACTGAGCTGGCACAAAAAGTTTATCCACCGGATTAGCCGGAGGTGCAAGAGACTGGGCTTTCCAAATCTCCCATTCCAACATATTAGAAACACCTGCCACCACCACCCCAGGCTGAAGAATGGAGGATGGAGGTTCGGGGGGGGACACCAGATCTAGACTGCGTGACAAGGCATCAGCTCTGACATTTTTGGATCCTGGCCGAAGTGATCGAGAAGTTGAATCGGGAAAAAAAAGTAACCATCTAGCCTATCTGGGAGTCAACCTTTTAGCTGACTCAATGTAAGCTAGGTTTTTGTGGTCTGTAATTACGGTTATAGGAAGGACAGCCCCCTCCAAAAAATGCCTCCATTCTTCAAAGGCCAACTTTACGGCCAGAAGTTCTCGATTCTCAACATCATAGTTTCTCTCCGCAGGGGAGAATTTCTTCGAGAAAAAGGCGCAAGGTCTCAAATTGGTCAAAGTGGCGGATCCCTGAGACAATACCGCCCCCACCCCCACCTCTGAGGCGTCCACCTCAACAATAAATGGTTCAGATGGGTCCGGTTGAATAAGAACCGGAGCAGACATGAAACTTTTTTTAAAAACTGAAACACCGCTATCACTGCGGCTGACCAATTCTTGATATTGGCTCCCTTTTGAGTCATGTCTGTGAGGTGTTTAACCACCTGTGAGAACCCCCTTATAAATTTACGATAATAACTGGCGAATCCTAGGAAACGCTGCAGAGCCTTCAAATCACAACGTTGAACCCACTCGACAATGGCCTGCACCTCATTAGGATCCATGTGATACCCTTCAGCAGACACAATGAACCCCAGAAACGACAGTTCCTGAACAAAAAATAAACATTTCTCTAGTTTAGCAAAGAGACAGTTCTCCCGAAGCCTTTGGAGAACTGCCTGAATATGACCAATGTGAGCCTGTTTATCAGGAGAGTAGATCAATATGTCATCCAAATACACCACCATAAAATGTCTAATATCAGAGAACACGTGATGTATGAAATTTTGGAAGACCGCTGGGGCATTGGTCAGACCGAAAGGCATGACCAAATTTTCAAACAACCCTTCAGTAGTGAGCAAAGCAGTTTTCCACTCATCTCCTTCCCGGACTCGGATAAGGTTATACGCTCCCTGTAGATCTAATTTCGAAAACCACTTAGCTCCGGACAACTGGCTGTATAAATCAGGAATAAGTGGGAGGGGATACGTATTTCTCACAGTTATCTTATTTAACTCATAAAAATCGAGGCATGGGTGTAAACCACCGTCTTTTTTTCTTTATGAAAAAAAACCCCGCCGCCACGGGAGAAACAGAAGGACGAATGTGTCCCTTACAGAGACTCTCGGAAATGTATTCCTTCATTGCAGCCCGTTCTGGACCTGAATGGTTATACAAGCGGGCCTTGGGCAATTTAGCACCTGGAACCAGGTCAATGGCACAATCAAATGGGCAGTGTGGTGGTAAAACCTCATCCTCTTTTTTGGAGAAAACGTCTGTATAGTCTTTTAGATACTCCGGAATACCTTGCAGACCCACGGACGACACAGACACAGTAATAAGACATTTTTCAGAACAATAGGGACCCCATTTAACAATGTCCCGAGATTCCCAATTAATCACAGGATTATGTAATTGTAACCAGGGGAACCCCAACACCAGTCCCGCAGGCAGGTTGCCCATAACAAAACATGATATATGTTCCTGGTGCAAGGAACTCACTTAAAGGAGAAACTCTTCTGTACGAAATATGACATCATTCTTAGCCAGTGGTGTTTTGTCAATGGCAACAACGTGAATAGGATTCTCCAACCTAACTGTCCCTAACTTACACCTGGACACCAAGTCAGAGTCAATAAAGTTCAATGACGATCCACAATCCACGAAAGCAGATGTGGATGTGGAGACACTCCCACAGCAAAGTTCCACTTGTTACAACATTTTAGAAAATGGAGAAAAGGGTACCTGAGAGCCTGGGTGACATCCACGGCAATCACCCGGGCTCAGTCGCTTGCAGGTTGGTGGACAAGAAAGGCAATCCTTTTTCCAATGTCCAGAATCCCCACAGAAAAAAACAGTACTTTCCCAAGCGCCGTTGTCTTTCCTTTCTCCTTGAAGTCGATGGTTCCCATCTCCATGGTTTCCAATGTAAGACTGGCTCCCCTTCCTTGAGAAAATAATGGGGTTTCAGCCTGCATCACTCCCCTGGCCCATAGCCTGCGATCCATTCGGACGGCTTGTGTCATAGCCTCCTCCAGGGAATCAGGCGGAGGGTGGAGAGCCAAGGCATCTTTTAGATGTTCAGACAGGCCTCTACGGAACAAACCCTGGAGGGCGGCATCATTCCAGCAGACCTCAGCAGCCCAGTGTCTGAACTCTGAGCAGTACCACTCGGCTGAGTGCTTCCCCTGACACACACTCATCACCCTGTCCTCAGCCATACGCATCCGATCAGGCTCATCATAAATATGCCCCAAGGCCTCAAGAATTGCATCCACAGTCATACGCTTAGGGGCAGTGGTAGGAAGGGAGAAAGCCCAAGCCTGAGGAGCTCCCCTTAACAGAGACATAATGACCCCTACTCTCTGACTTTCATCCCCCAAAGAGTGTGGTCTCAATGAAAAAAAAAAAGCTTACAGCCCTCCTTGAACACTTTGAATTCCCTTTTATCTCCAGAAAAAGTATCCGGTAACTTAATCGGAGATTCAGGGGAAATTACTGTTACCTCCCAAGCCCCTGATGATAAAACCCCCTGCACAGTGACAGCGATCAGCTGCTGAGACTGAGCCAGGGCTAGTTGTTCCCCCAGGAGTCTCTGAGACATCTGAGTCAGGTGCTTTATCTGCTCAGAAAGAGCATGCATAGGAGCCATCACACACAAAAGAAGGGGAGCAGAGAAAAAAAAATCGTAACGGTCAGTTATAATGTCAGGATCCTGTCAGCGTCGGCAACTGCCACGGCTGAGCAGGGTGACTTACCCACACTGTGGGAGAGCACGGGGCCCAATGCGGTAGTAAAGGTTTAAGCAGACAGGACCTGAGGCATGGAAAATAGTAAGGAGTACAAGGACCTACGATCATGTGACTGCAGGGGGCGGGGCTTAGCGTCCTACTACTGCAGATGATGAAATGTACCTACTGCAGGAATACTGTAGTAGAGTAGAGGAAAACGCAGGTCAGACAAGCAGAGGTCATACACGAGAGGGCGGTGCGGTACAAAAGGGATGAGCAGAGAATAGTCAAGTCACAAGCAGAGAGTCATACACGAGAGGGCGGTGCGGTACAAGAGGGACAGGCAGAACTCGCAACAGGAACAGAACCGGATCAAAACCAAACAAGCAACAAGTTATCAGGCACAAGGCATATGTACACAAGAGGTCAACTAACTCAGCAGAGGGCAAGAGTATAACTGACACCGGACCTAGGTCCAGTGAGCATTAAATAGCCACCCTCTGCCAGAGAGAGGCAGAAACAATTAACCCCCTGTCAGACCAGGACGGGCCAAAGCGAAGCCCCATCCTGGATCATGACAGTTTCTTTTTCCAGAAACAAATCTGACTCCTTCCTCCAAAGTCTCTTCAGGAGCACACAATGAACAGGATGTTGTCTGTCCTCCTGGTCCTGTGTGTTCAGGACCTGTGATGTCAGAAATGCATAACTTTGTGAGGGAGCCTCCTTCCCAAGATCACATGACCATGTAGTCGGTCAGAATCCACACTCTTCAGAGCAACAGCAGAGTCATAAAGACAAAGTCTTACCCAGCAACAGTAAAGACAAAAAGACTGAGGATCACATGTAAACCTAGTACAGGCCTAAAAGGCCCCAGGTATGTGAATATTGGGTATTCCCAAAAAAGAGTTGTTATACCGAAATGTCTGTAACATAAAAATATATGAACAACTGGAAATTACTAACAACTATATACCTGAGGAATACCTAGAGTTTCAGAATTCTAACTAAAGTAATCTTCCAGAAAATAGAAAACAATTAACCTAGCAGGCCTGCGAGGCCCCAGGTATGCGTTCTAGGGTTAATGATTTTCTGAATCTTTAGCTAACCTCTAGGTCCTGAATCATTTGTTACAGGCCTTTTCCCATAGACAGATAAGGAGAAGCTACCCTGGGAGGATGGTATGTTACATTGAACTCTCTTTTCAGCAGGATAATTGGCTGGTAAACACATTTTTGTTGCTCAACTCCAATATCAATAATTGGTGTTGTTGTACAGTAAAATGCTGGCCATGCCAGACCTGTAATTATGCAAGAAGGAGTGCAAAAAGTGACATATTGTTTAGTAGGAACGTGGAGACACATCTCTCCATTGTTTAACTGCCAAAACAGAGGGCCTCTAAGTTCCTCGAGAATGAGAGGACACGTAGTCTCCTCATTCTCCCAACAGGGGCGGCTTTGGACAGGATTAGTGACTCCGTAAGGGCATACCAAATCGGAACATTCTTGTCCACATAGGGCGATAGAAATTTTTTGAATACCATCTGGAGTCCGAACATATCTAACAGAAGAGGCTGACGGTGTCTGAACCCATAAATTTGTAAGGACCAGTCCCATATCAACTTGATTCAGGAGGGGGTGGACAGTACCTCGGATGGGTATTAAGGCACCGAAGGTACAATCTTCCATATCAAGATTAGTGCAACCCATCCACCCAATTTTCCACCAATCAACATTTTTTTTGCAAATTCAGTTATACCTGGCCATGTGCAGCCCATTTCCCATGGCCAGTGACCGTTAAGAAGAGTTTGGAGGAGTATTTTAGCATTAGTATGCATTTCCCCTTGAAGGGCAATACAAGCAAGGGCATGTTGGGTTACATTGTTAATTTCTCTAGTAACCTTGAATAATGCTCTGATCTGAGCTTGAAGATAGTCCATCACTCGGGCTTGGTACTTTGATTATTGACAATCATTTGGCCTTGAATAGCACTTTGGACTAGGGCCACATTCTCAGCATCAGCTCCATTGGCTGCAAGGGAGGATAGTCTACTACTGAGGGTGTGGATGTCTAGGGTGTTACGGACACCTGCTGCTGTACCAGCACCTCCCAAAAGAGTATCATACCATTCTCTTCTTTCCTTTGCAAACCAGTTTTGGGGCCTGAGCTAATTCCTGTTCTCCTGATAATGGTACGTTTTGAAGCCTTGAGATCTCTATTGTTTTGAGTGGATACAGTCCTGGCTGTCAACCATCTTTGAAAATTCATACTGAACCCATCTAAGAAAGGGGTACACTCTGGGATATGCTCTGCTAAGTCCCAGACTGACATATTGAGATGCCATGTAAAAAAACCATACTGAGTATTCAAGAAGATGAAATGGCCAGTATTAATAATACGAATTGGGTTTGTTACTTGAATAAAAATCCTCTTTCTTACATGCTGGACTGGTTCCTGTGGTTTTTGACCAATTATGGTACTGGAGTGTCAATTCTAGAGGGGATATTATACTGACCCATGCTGGGTATTGAAGAACTACGCGGTACCATGTGTAATTGGTAGATGATACAAAGAAATCTGTAGTACTTTCAGGGGACAAGGTCTTAGGGTGTAATGGGTACACTGTGAAATCATTATCACTAGAGTTGAGCGAAACGGGTCGAATAATTTCAAAAGTCGCCGACTTTTGGCAAAGTCGGGTTTCATGAAACGAAACCTGACCCTAGGATGAGGTCGGCCACGAGGTCGGCGACTTACGCGCCAAAGTCACGTTTCAAAAGTTTGTTTAGCGCTCTTTTTCAGCCAATCAGGATCCACGGACACTGTGGGCAACGTGATGACATAGGCAGGGGTCGCCACCATCTTTCAGAAGGGCATGCAAGTGATTGGCTTGCTTTGGTGGGAGTCACAGGGGTTATAAAAGGGCGTGCACGCCGACCGCCATCTTACTTCTGCCGGTCTTAGCATAGGGAGAGGTTGCTGATTCTGTAGGGAGAGCGTTAGGCAGGGAAGAAGAAAAAAAAACTGCTTCTGCTGCTAGCGATTGTACCTGTACAACACACCAGTCACTGTGTGTGCAGTGCAAGGGGAGGCTATATTGTGGTGTATCAGTGGTGTTGGTTTTTGGGCTGCTTTCTAAGGCTTCCTGACAGCTGCATTGCTGTTTCCCCACTGCTCTGCAAACTGCTTTTTTAAAAGCAATCCCAATTTTTTTTTTGTCCTGCTAAGGTACTGAGCGTGCATTTATTCACACCATACAGCGGTGTACGCTCCTCACACAGTACCGTGTAACGGCTGTTATCACAGCCACAGTGAAGCTATCTGTGTGTCACTGTGGAAGGATAAGTGGAGGACTTGTTCCGTTCTTACAGACCTACACTCTAGGGAGATTCCTATTCTGCCCAATTCTACAATTCACTTTTTTCACACCTGTGCCATCGAGCCTGTGACATAGCGCTCTGATATTCAGTGTGCCTCACACAATCCAAAAGTGTCCAGTGTCCACAAGTGTCTGCAGAAATTCAAAATCTCCCTTATCCTGTAGTCACTTTTTTCACACCTGCTGCATCGAGCCTGTGACATAGCGCTCTGATATTCATTGGGCCTCACACAATCCAAAAGTGTCCAGTGTCTGCAGAAATTCAAAATCTCCCTTATCCTGTAGTCACTTTTTTCACACCTGCTGCATCGAGCCTGTGACAGCGCTCTGATATTCATTGGGCCTCACACAATCCAAAAGTGTCCAGTGTCCACAAGTGTCTGCAGAAATTCAAAATCTCCCTTATCCTGTAGCCACTTTTTTCACACCTGTGCCATCGAGCCTGTGACATAGCGCTGTGATATTCAGTGGGCCTCACACAATCCAAGTGTCCAGTGTCCAGTGTCCACAAGTGTCTGCAGAAATTTAAAATCTCCCTAATCCTGTAGTCACTTTTTTCACACCTGTGCCATCGAGCCTGTGACATAGCGCTGTGATAATCAGTGGGCCTCAAACAATCCAAGTGTCCAGTGTCCACAAGTGTCTGCAGAAATTCAAAATCTCCCAGAAATTCAAAATCTCCCTTATCCTGTAGTCACTTTTTTCACACCTGTGCCATCGAGCCTGTGACATAGCACTGTGATATTCAGTGGGCCTCACACAATCCAAGTGTCCAGTGTCCACAAGTGTCTGCAGAAATTCAAAATCTCCCTTATCCTGTAGTCACTTTTTTCACACCTGTGCCATCGAGCCTGTGACATAGCGCTGTGATATTCAGTGGGCCTCACACAATCCAAGTGTCCAGTGTCCACAAGTGTCTGCAGAAATTCAAAATCTCCCAGAAATTCAAAATCTCCCTTATCCTGTAGTCACTTTTTTCACACCTGTGCCATCGAGCCTGTGACATAGCGCTGTGATATTCAGTGGGCCTCACACAATCCAAGTGTCCTGTGTCCACAAGTGTCTGCAGAAATTCAAAATCTCCCTTATCCTGTAGTCACTTTTTTCACACCTGTGCCATCGAGCCTGTGACATAGTGCTGTGATATTCAGTGGGCCTCACACAATCCAAGTGTCCAGTGTCCACAAGTGTCTGCAGAAATTCAAAATCTACCTTATCCTGTAGTCACTTTTTTCACACCTGTGCCATCGAGCATGTGACATAGCGCTGTGATATTCAGTGGGCCTCACACAATCCAAGTGTCCAGTGTCCACAAGTTTCTGCAGAAAATCTAAATCTCCCTTATCCTGTAGTCACTTTTTTCACACCTGTGCCATCGAGCCTGTGACATAGCGCTGTGATATTCAGTGGGCCTCACACAATCCAAGTGTCCAGTGTCCACAAGTGTCTGCAGAAAATCTAAATCTCCCCTGTCCTATAGACACCTTGTACCTTGTTTTACATTACTATATAGTTTGTAGGATTTTGTCTACATTTCTACCAAAAATGAGGAAGGCTGGTGGAAGAGGCCGTGGAATTGGGCGGGGGTTGGCAGCTGGTAATGATGGTGTTGGTGGTGGATCTGATGGTAGTGGCAAAAGCAAAATAGGACAGAATGCAGGAGGTGTTGAGCCTGCGTCATCGTCTGGCTCCATAAGGCTTCGAAGGCTTAGTTTTCTAGGAGTTGGCAAACCGCTTTTAAAGCCAGAGCATCAGGAAAAAGTTGTCTTACATTGCTGACTCAGCCTCCAGCTCTATCGCCTCCTCTTCTGAAGTTGTAAAAAGTAAAAGCACTGAGTCGTCATTGGAGGCTCATGTTCATGAACCACACCTTTCCTTGTGTCCTTTACCACAACCAAGATTGAAGGATGACGCAGGCCATACTACTGATTACTCCATGGAGCTATTTTCACATACCATGCCTGGATTATCAAGTGAAATGGTGAATTACCCAGGCCAAGATGAATCTGACATGGAGTGCACTGATGCACAGCCGCTGATAGATGATTCTGCTGGTACATTCACTCAGAGCACTACATTGTCCTCGCAGTGTACAGAGCCAGATTCTGACCCTGATGAGACTCAGGTGCCCCTTCCCGCACACTATACCACCATACATGGTGACACAGAGGAAGGTGCAAATGACATTGAAGAAGAGGTGATGGATGACCCAGTTGTTGACCCAGATTGGCATCCATTGGGGGAAGAGGGTGCTGCTTCCAATAGCTCAGATGAGGAGCATCCACAGCAGACATCAACATCGCAACAGCTCTTATCTGGCAGGCCCGGAGCACTCCAAAGACGGTTCCAAAAATCAAAAGAGTTGCTGGACAGCTTGTCCAGAGGGTCAAAACATCACAGCGTGCTAGGCCGCAAAATGTCTGCCAAAGTAGGAAGAGTGCAGTGTGGCACTTTTTGAACAAAATCCTCATGATCAGGCCAAGGTTATCTGTAAGAAGTGCGCAAAGACCCTGCACATGGTGGAGCGGCTGTGCGAGCAGAGGCAGGCCATAATGCATTTGTGGGAGGATACACGGCCAGGCACTTTGAGAGCAGACATGGAGTTGATAGGTGTGTAGTGGTCGAAGCTGAAAAACCTCTGTAAAGTCCTTCAGTGTTTTGAGGAATGCACACGGCTGGTAAGCGCAGACGACGCCATCCTAAGCATGAGCATCCCACTTATGCGTCTGCTCATGCAAACTTTGACGCACCTTAAGGAGCAGGCGTCTGCAGCCAATGTTGACGAGGAGGAAGAGGTGGAGGGAATCCTTGATGACATTCAGCCATTGTCTGCTCAGGGACCTCTCCTGGACGAGTTGGAGGAAGAAGAGGAGAAGGAGGATGATGATGGGGATGATTACTTAGGGGAGGAGGATGCATCTTGTGGGGTAAGTGAAAATGTTGGCGTGGCAAGGTCTGGTACAGGGTTTGTGCGTGACTGGAGGGATGTGGATTTGCCAGAAAGTGCTCCTCCAACCAGCACTCGCACTGCATCATTGACACCGGGAACATTGGCCCACATGTCAGATTATGCCTTGCGGATCCTAAAAAGGGACCCCCGCATTGCCAAAATGATGAACGATGACGACTACTGGTTGGCCAGCATCCTGGATCCACGCTATAAAGGCAAATTACAAAACATCATGCCACAGGAGAACCTTGACCTAATATTGGCTAATAAACAAGCAACTCTGGTAAATCGGTTGCTTGAGGCATTCCCAGCACACAGCAGCGGTGATGGTTCTCACACGAGCCATACGGGCCGGGGGCAGCTTGGCAGAGGTGTTCATGGTGCACACAGCAGAAGTGGCGTTGGAGACAGGGGTTTCATGACAATGTTGTGGACTGATTTTTCAAGTACCGCTCACACAACTGGTAATACAGCATCG
The DNA here is from genome assembly GCF_039654945.1 of Dendrobates tinctorius. Lineage (NCBI taxonomy): Eukaryota > Metazoa > Chordata > Amphibia > Anura > Dendrobatidae > Dendrobates > Dendrobates tinctorius. The sequence continues at coordinate 12,551,978 of NW_027361699.1, forward strand.
ATGGAAAGTGACAGGAGACAGCAGTTGTCAACTATGGTTACAAACTACTTTTCCTCCCATATCGATGTACTCCCACACAGGTCATTCCCCTTTGACTATTGGGCTGCTAAACTGGACACCTGGCCTGAATTGGCACAATATGCCTTACAGGAGCTCGCTTGCCCAGCTGCAAGTGTGCTATCGGAAAGAGTCTTCAGTGCAGCTGGATCAATCCTGACTAGGGATGGGCGAATCCTAAATTACTCGGAATCGCTAGACTCTAACGAGTCCGAGTGCAGGACTCGCTACTCGTTGCGAGTCTAGCGAGTCCAATGTTAATTAATGGGGAAGCGAGTTTGCAGCGATTCCTCTGCTGCTGGACCCGGATTGACTGTCAAAAAGGATCCTACAGTGATAGCGAGTTAGCAAAACTCTGAATGCTCTCGGATTTAAACTCTGAAAGCAAAACTCGGATTTAAACTCTGAAAGCAAAACTCGGATTTAAACTCTGAAAGCAGAAAGCATTGATCTGAGAATCTGAGTAGAATACAAAACGGACCAAAACTAGGATTGCCATTGATTTACTTTGGACTCGTTACTGTGCGAGTAATCGCTTGGAAACTCGCAGAGTACCGATTCCTGTGAGTCCCCTACTACTCGCAGAGTAACGAGTCCTAACGAGTAGATTCGCCCATCCCTAATCCTGACAGAAAAAAGGACCCGTCTGTCAACCCAAAATGTGGATGATCTAACCTTCATTAAAATGAACCATGCATGGGTTTCCAAGGATTTCGTCCCACCTTCCCCTGATGACACATAGGGTGACAGAAAAATGGCTTGCTTTGGTCCACCTCTTCCTGGGACTTGACCTATTTCGCCTTGTGCATCAGCTGAATGTCCAACATCAACATATGCCTCTTTCTTAAACTCCCTAACTGTGCTGCCTCCCCCCCCCCCATGGCCGGGGTCACCACCTAGCGCACGACACCGTGCGAGTGCCGTTGCCCTGGACAGGTGGGTAGGCCAACTCTTGGGCGCGGGCACTTGCACAGAGTCCCTCATAGTGCAATCAAGTGTCTCTGACGGTGGTGGTGCACACCCGCCATCAGACACACCGCCGTACTATGAGGGGCCCAGTGCCAGTACCGACGCCCACGAGTGGGCCCCCCTTGCTTGGGCAGGGCCCCAGCATTTGCAATCTTTACCTCTCCCTGCTCCTCCGCTGTGTAGTCTGGGCCATCAAATCCATACTGTGCCTGACACCGTCTGAGCCTGCCTCCTGATGTATAGACATATCTTTTGAATGTGTACGCCATCCATACATGTTATCCGGGGATACGGTACCCTTTCTCACCTTTGTGCAATCACTTGCAAGCCATACTGGGCCTAACACCGTCTGAGCCTGCCTCCTGATGTATAGACATATCTTTTGAATGTGTACGCTATCCATACATGTTATCCGGGGATACGGTACCCTTTCTCACCTTTCTGCAATCACTTGCAAGCCATACTGGGCCTTACACCATCTGAGCCTGCCTCCTGAGGTATAGACATATCTTTTGAATGTGTACGCTATCCATACATGTTATCCGGGGATACGGTACCCTTTCTCACCTTTGTGCAATCACTTGCAAGCCATACTGGGCCTTACACCGTCTGAGCCTGCCTCCTGATGTATAGACATATCTTTTGAATGTGTACGCTATCCATACATGTTATCCGGGGATACGGTACCCTTTCTCACCTTTGTGCAATCACTTGCAAGCCATACTGGTCCTTACACCATCTGAGCCTGCCTCCTGATGTATAGACATATCTTTTGAATGTGTACGCTATCCATACATGTTATCCGGGGATACGGTACCCTTTCTCACCTTTGTGCAATCACTTGCAAGCCATACTGGGCCTTACACGTCTGAGCCTGCCTCCTGATGTATAGACATATCTTTTGAATGTGTACGCTATCCATACATGTTATCCGGGGATACGGTACCCTTTCTCACCTTTGTGCAATCACTTGCAAGCCATACTGGGACTTACACCGTCTGAGCCTGCCTCCTGATGTATAGACATATCTTTTGAATGTGTATGCTATCCATACATGTTATCCGGGGATAAGGTACCCTTTCTCACCTTTGTGCAATCACGTGCAAGCCATACTGGGCCTAACACCGTCTGAGCCTGCCTCCTGATGTATAGACATATCTTTTGAATGTGTACGCTATCCATACATGTTATCCGGGAATACGGTACCCTTTCTCACCTTTGTGCAATCACTTGCAAGCCATACTGGGCCTTACACCGTCTGAGCCTGCCTCCTGATGTATAGACATATCTTTTGAATGTGTACGCTATCCATACATGTTATCCGGGGATACGGTACCCTTTCTCACCTTTGTGCAATCACTTGCAAGCCATACTGGGCCTTACACCATCTGAGCCTGCCTCCTGATGTATAGACATATCTTTTGAATGTGTACGCTATCCATACATGTTATCCGGGGATACGGTACCCTTTCTCACCTTTGTGCAATCACGTGCAAGCCATACTGGGCCTAACACCGTCTGAGCCTGCCTCCTGATGTATAGACATATCTTTTGAATGTGTACACTATCCATACATGTTATCCGGGGATACGGTACCCTTTCTCACCTTTGTGCAATCACGTGTAACCCATACTGGGCGTGAGAACGGCTGGCGAGCTGTTAAGCAAGCTACAGCACCTGTGGTTTGCACACGTAAGTTTTTCATTTTTTTCAGGAATGACGGTTAGGCCTAATTCCGGAACTGCGGTTGACCTGCACTTACTGGGAAATCATCGTTCGCGAGTAATAATTGTAATCAGTGATCCCCATCACTAACGATGTTCAGCGGGTTATCTGCACCTGTAAGCGACAAACGCTGGCCTTTTCAGTGTAGCGCTCATGCAGCCACGGACATGTAAGGGCATGACACACCAGTTATTGGCCAATCTCATGTGCCAGAGCCTCACGTTTCCCTCTAGTAAGCCGGACTCGGACCGCGGGGCATGACGGAGTCTCGTTCGTTAACGGAATTAAGCTTGCAATGTGTGCATCTGTTCTGTAGCTTTCATGGTTGAGGTTGCCCGTGTTGAGTCAAATTATGCCGTAGGCTCCACTCCTGGTGGTGCCCTTCTGGACATTCCTTTAAGGTTCAGCTTTGCAACCATACTGCCCACGTAAAACAAACACTTTGCCTTCATGAACGCTGTTTGGAGGGTCATGACTCATGGGAATAACGCCGCCCAATCAGTTAACCTGCTTGAGAGATCCTTCGTTGCTCCCAAGCATGACATCACACTCCCTAGGAGGAAGGTAATGCCACTGTGGTGACTGTACTCCTGGGGGCGACACCAGTGCACTGATGCCCAGCCACTGCTCGATGAATCTGCTGGTACATTGACCCAGACCACTACATTCCCCTCGCACGCTACCCGGCCTGAATCTGACCCTGATGAAACTCAGGTTACCCTTCCCATATACAGTTCAATCTTACACGGTGACAAAGAGGAAGCTGCAGATGAAAGTGCAGGTTCGGCCCACCCGCCATCAGACACACCACCGTACTATCAGGGGCCCTGTGCCAGTGCCGTCGCCAACGAGTGGGCCCCCCCTGCTTGCTCAGGATCACAGCACTTGCAAGGTTGAAATACTGTGCAGTGAGATGGAAGATGGGGACGACGAGGAGTCCAGACTAGTACAGGGATTCCCTAGCGAGGAGACTTATTTCATTGTTTTCAATGTTGGGACAGCAATTTTTGGGGAGCACTATACTCTGGAGAATGATAGATGGGGCCCACCATACACTGGAACATTCCAAAGGTGGACATCAGACACTGGAGTAGCATTTACAGGGCCCATTATACACTAGATCATTAGAAATGGGGCCCATTATGTTTGGAGCATTATTTGGGCCCATAAGACAGTGGAGCTTCATCCATGGGGACCAACATATACTGTAGCATTATGTGGAGCTCATCATATACTGTTTCAAACATTATATGGGACCAATGATTCTGTATGGAGAAATAGATGGGCCTCGTCATGAGATGTAAAAAGTGAAGTATTTTTCATTGTACTATACCGCTATTTCTCTGCCGTATCGGAGCATGATGAGTTGTGGTATTATGTGTTAAAGGGGCGCTCTTTCGCCCAGGTCACATGAAAACGTGGAGCGAGCACTACCCCTCCACAACTTTAGCCAAATAACCCCCATTTTTCAGTGCGTAACTTGTATTATGAAGTTAATTAAGGTTGACCAGCTTAAGTAAGAAGAATTGATGCTTTTGGCATTCAAATGAGCACTGTAGGTGTGTTTCCTGTCCTCCTCTCACTGCCGACTTTTATTCCCCATTGACTTACATTGGATTTCGTGTTTCGGGACGACCCCGACTTTTCCCTATAATCGGCCGATCTTGCTCGACCCGACTTTTGGAAAAGTCGGGTTTCACGAAACGAAACTCGACCCTAAAAAACCAAAAGTCGCTCAACTCTAATTATCACAACTCCAAGACGTCTTTATCCTGTTTCCCCCATCTGGGGTGTTTCACCACCAAAGGGATCCCTCCATTCTTTTCTAATCATGACACGGCAATAGCCCTGTCCAGTCTCATTTGTAAACTGAGTAAGTATTTGAATATGCCATGGGGTCACTATCTACACTAGCAGAACACATTTGTCTTCCTAAGCATAAGGTCAGAGTAGAATTTTGTAGCGGTGCTTCAATATTAGTACCTAAAGCTCTATTCACAATACAACACTCCTTAACACATACAGAAACTGTGTTACACAATCTTTCCTACGTGAGAGTCCAACACATGTAGATGCTACTCCATCAACATCAAAAGTGAAAGAACAAGGCCTTCCCTTTCTTGGGAATGACCTGTCCTCGAATAAAAGATCTTTCTCCCTAACTGGTCTATTGTAATGAAAATCTTGTTCCTGGGCCCATATCAGGAGAACAAACATTCCCAGTACAAGACACAAAAGTATAATAAAAGTCAATAACGTTTGAGTCCCAACGTAACAAGGATTTCCGAAAGATTCCCTGAATGCTCTAGTCCATGTATACTGTTCCTCCAGTTCCTGGATCCTTCAAGTCTTCTCCCTCTGTCACACTATCAGGGTCCAACTGTATAGTGTGAGGCACGGTGTCCAGGAACTCCGGTGGATCCATGGCTCCAGAGTCCGTCAAGGATCTGTGAAAAAGAAAAACGCAAAGTATCAATTCTTACCAGTAGTCTTGGTAGAATTCTTAAGAAGCTTACATTGATCAATGTGAACAATTTTGACACCCTTGTCCCTTGGTTTGCTACTTCTCCGTACTCCCAAAACTGTAGGACCTAAGATCTGAGTGACAACAAAGGGACCCTCATAGTTAGCTTCCCAGGGTCCTTCCTGAAATTTTTTACCATGACCTGAGCTCCTGTAACAAATTTAGACTCGTAGGATTTGTCAGTAGGGTCTGCAAAATTCTTTGCCATTTGTAAATCAGCGTACTGTTGAAGGTGTGTAATGTGCTCCTGCACTTGTTGTAACCATTGATCCTTCTGTACTACGGCTTGTTGTGGGCTAGGAAGTACAATGTCACTTGGCAGCTGAACAGGCATCTGTCTTCCTGTCATTAATTCAAATGGGGAAATACCGGTGGATTTGGATGCTACAGCACGGATGGATAATAGGATAGCCGGTAAATGATTAACCCAATCATTACACTTTTCTTGGATCATTTTGAACAATTTGGACTTCAGGGTCCTGTTCATGCGTTCTACCATCCCTGCAGATTGCGGATGATAGGGGACATGAAACCACTACTGGATCCCCAGCAGAGCACAGAGGTGCTTCATAACCTGACCCACAAAGTGAGGGCCATTGTCACTTTAATGATTTTAGGGAAACCCCAGTGTGAAAACACATTTTTCCACAAAAGTTTGGCCATGGTAAGGGCAGTATTGTTAGTGGCTGGAAGCGCCTCTACCCATTTTGAGAAGACATCTACCAGAACCAGGGCATATCGAAAACCACCTTTAGCAGGGGGGAAGGGACCAATGAAATCTATTTGGATGGTCTGCCAGGGCCCCTCCGCTACTTGTATTCTGCGGAGATGGGGCTTGCCTTTACCTTTAGGGTTATTCTGTAAACATATAAGGCATTCATCATGTATCTCCTGACTAGTGTTGAGCATTCCGATACCGCAAGTATCGGGTATCGGCCGATACTTGCTGTATCGGAATTCCGATACCGACTTCCGATATTTTTTCAATATCGGAATTCGGCATCGGAATCGGAAGTTCAAAGTTGATTGACAGCCTGACGTCATCATGATGCGCGGTGTGTGCGCATCATGATGCGCCGTCATTTCGGGCCTTCCGGGGATCTCTGCCGGCCTGCCGGGGGGCTGTGTGGACTGCCCGGGGTCTGTACCGGCCTGCCGGGGGGCTGTGCCGGCCTGCCGGTGGTCTGTGCACCCTGTGGGGGTCTGTACCGGCCTGCCGGGGGGCTGTGCCGGCCTGCCGGTGGTCTGTGCACCCTGTGGGGGTCTGTACCGGCCTGCCGGGGGGCTGTGCCGGCCTGCCGGTGGTCTGTGCACCCTGTGGGGGTCTGTACCGGCCTGCCGGGGGGCTGTGCCGGCCTGCCGGGGGGCTGTGCTGATGTCCGGGGGTCTGTGCAAGCATCGTCCGATGGGACTACAAGTCCCATCTGGCGATGCCTGCTACCATGACAGTGATTGACACATTAGCCAATGATGGGACAGTAGTAGTCCCATCATCCGGCTAATGTGTTAAATGTTAAAAAAAAAAAAAATACTACATACATACTACATGCTACATACATACTACATGCTACATACATACTACATATATACTACATGCATGCTACATACATACTACATGCTACATACATACTACATATACTACATGCATGCTACATACATACTACATGCTACATACAGTACATACTACATGCTACATACATACTACATGCTACATACATACTACATATATACTACATACATACTACATACATGCTACATACATGCTACATACATGCTACATACTGCATACTACATACATACTACATACATGCTACATGCATGCTACATGCATGCTACATACATACTACATACATACTACATGCTACATACATACTACATATATACTACATGCATGCTACATACATACTACATATATACTACATACATACTACATACATGCTACATACATACTGCATGCTACATACATACTACATACATACTACATGCATGCTACATACATACTACATATATACTACATGCATACTACATACATGCTACATACATACTGCATGCTACATACATACTACATACATACTACATACATACTACATACATACTACATGCATGCTACATACATACTACATACATACTACATATATACTACATACATGCTACATGCTACATACATACTACATATATACTACATGCATGCTACATACATACTACATATATACTACATGCATGCTACATACATACTGCATGCTACATGCATACTACATACATACTACATACATACTACATGCTACATACATACTACATACATACTACATACATGCTACATGCTACATACATACTACATATATACTACATGCATGCTACATACATACTACATGCATGCTACATACATACTGCATGCTACATGCATGCTACATACATACTACATACATACTACATGCTACATACATACCACATATATACTACATACATACAATACATTCATACAATACATACATACTACATACTACATACATACTACATACATACTACATGCATGCTACATACATACTACATACATACTACATGCTACATACATACTACATACATACTACATGCTACATACATACCACATATATACTACATACATACTACATACAATACATTAATACAATACATACATAGACATACAGTACATATAACATAGAGTAACATACTTACCAATACTTGTCACATTGTTCCCCGAAGCCATTGTCTTTTCCGGAATAAATATTAACATAACAAACCACAAAAATACTCACCCACGATCCGAAGCAGTCCACGAGTGTGTCCCACGACGATCTTGGGTAGAGAACTGCAGCATCAGATGATGCTGCCGTTCTCTACGGGCTGCAGGAATCCAATGACAGAAGGTAGGTATCCTTCCGCACTGTATTCCTCCGCCACTTAAAAAAAAAAAAAAGTCCCTAGTCTCACTTTATGCCATTGCTGCGTGGGAAATTCCCACACAGCAATGGCATAAAGTGAGACTAGGGACTTTTTTTTTTTTTAAGTGGCGGAGGAATACAGTGCGGAAGGATACCTACCTTCCGTCATTGGATTCCTGCAGCCCGTAGAGAACGGCAGCATCATCTGATGCTGCAGTTCTCTACCCAAGATCGTCGTGGGACACACTCGTGGACTGCTTCGGATCGTGGGTGAGTGTTTTTGTGGTTTGTTATGTTAATATTTATTCCGGAAAAGACAATGGCTTCGGGGAACAATGTGACAAGTATTGGTAAGTATGTTACTCTATGTTATATGTACTGTATGTCTATGTATGTATTGTATGAATGTATTGTATGTATGTAGTATATATGTGGTATGTATGTAGCATGTAGTATGTATGTAGTATGTATGTAGCATGCATGTAGCATGCAGTATGTATGTAGCATGCATGTAGTATATATGTAGTATGTATGTAGCATGTAGTATGTATGTAGCATGCATGTAGTATATATGTAGTATGTATGTAGCATGTAGTATGTATGTAGCATGCATGTAGTATATATGTAGTATGTAGCATGTAGTATGTATGTAGCATGCATGTAGTATGTATGTGGTATGTATGTAGCATGTAGTATGTATGTAGCATGCATGTAGTATATATGTGTTATGTATGTAGCATGTAGCATGCATGTAGCATGCATGTAGTATGTATGTAGTATGTATGTGGTATGTATGTAGCATGCATGTAGTATGTATGTAGTATATATGTGGTATGTATGTAGCATGTAGTATGTATGTAGCATGCAGTATGTATGTAGCATGCATGTAGTATGTATGTAGTATATATGTAGTATGTATGTTGCATGTAGTATTTATGTAGTATGAATGTAGCATGTATGTAGTATGTAGTATGAATGTAGCATGTATGTAGTATGCATGTTGTATGTATGTAGCATGTATGTAGCATGTAATTTTTTTTTTTTTTTTTACATTCAACACATTAGCCGGATGATGGGACTACTACTGTCCCATCATTGGCTAATGTGTCAATCACTGTCATGGTAGCAGGCATCACCCGATGGGACTTGTAGTCCCATCGGACGATGCCTGCACAGACCCCCGAAGCCTGCACAGACCACCGGCAGGCCGGCACAGCCCCCTGGCAGGCCGGCACAGCCCCCCGGAGCCTGCACAGCCCCCCGGCAGGCCGGCACAGCCCCCCGGAGCCTGCACAGACCACCGGCAGGCCGGCACAGCCCCCCGGCAGGCCGGCACAGACCACCGGAGCCTGCACAGACCCCCTGGCAGGCCGGCACAGCCCCCCGAAAGGCCCGTACAGACCCCAGAGAGGCTGTACAAGGCAAAAACAGGGTTTTTCTTATTCCGATACCGGAAGTCCCTTAGACTTGAATGGGACTTCCGGTATCGGAATCGGCGATACCGATACTTTTTTTAAAGATCGGCCGATCCATTCCGATCCGATACTTTGAAGTATCGGACGGTATCGCTCAACTCTACTCCTGACACAAAGCTCTTAATTGGGGATGCCACACTTTTTTGTTGGACAAGTTCTAATAAAGCCTCCGGTCCTGGATGAGCAATAACAGAATGGTTAAATTTGAGCAAAGACTTAATCATTGTTGTTGGGATGTAAGGCACTAGCCTGTCATTAACCCTTTTGTAGTACAGGCACTCCCCCTCAATGGTAGACTATATAATCACTGCACTCATAGAGGTTGAAGAGGTTTGCTTCAAGTGAATCATTTATTACAGGTGATAGGTGAACTGACAGGCAAAAATTAACGTTTCGGCCAGTTAATGGACTTGATCACAATGCCACCTTTGAAAATATCTCTAGATTACAATACAAGCGATCAATGGAGACGGTTGATGTAGAAATAGACAGAAAAGTCCACAATAGGGGGAAAGGTGTATAGGGTTCAAAATGTGACTCCACTGGTTGTATGTGATTTTTGAATGAGGTAATTCTTAAATTGATAAGGTTGTGCATGCTACCTAAATTGCGTCATGGAAACAGCTGGATGGTGCTGTAGTAGAAGCAGACATCAGTGGCTGTTATGGGGGTGCTGGCATGTATTAAGCCAGTTTCAGATAAGCTGGTCACTGCTGTAGTATAGGATCCAATAGTGGTAGCACAGATATAGGTGCAGGTACTGCTGTATCACAGGAGCATTCTTGAGCGACGCAGATGCAGAAGCCGGCATAAGTGGACGAGTGGGAGACGCTGGCACATTAAGTGTAAAATCGTGGGGGAGCGGTGACCAGATTATCTGAACCTGGCTTAATACATGTCAGTACCCCATAACAGCAACTGATGTCTGCTTCTACTACAGCACCATCCAGCTATTTCCATGACACAATTTAGGTTGCATGCACAACCTTATCAATTTAAGAATTACCTCATTCAAAACTCACATACAACCAGTGTGGCGTCACCTTTTGACCCCTATACGCCATTCCCTCTACTGTGGAATTTTCTGTCTATTTCTACATCAACCGTCTCCATTGATCGCTTGTATTGTAAACTAGAGAGATATTTTCAAAGGCAGCATTGTTATCAAGGCCATTAACTGGCCCAAACATTAATTTTTGCCTGTCAGTTCACCTGTCACCTGTATTAAACGATTCACTTTAAGCAAACCTCTTCAACCTCTGAGTGCAGTGATTAAATATTCTACTATTTATGGGACCACTGGCTCCGTTCACTAGCACCATCATATCCACAAGAGTCGAGTGCTAGCCTTCTGCTCTTCTACTCCCCCTCAATGGGCAGGGAGTCAAGGGAATTGAACAGGGATGAGTCTCCATCCTTCTCCTGTGCCTTCACAAGATCTTGAAGAGGAGAAAAAACAAGGGGGGCTCTCGGGGTTTTTTAGCAACTGCAGCGATGACTTCTTGGGGATATGTCATCGCCCGTAAGGGCAGCTTCCTTGGCTGTGTGATCTACATATGCATTGCCAAGAATGTGGGGATCAGGAATCAGCCTCTGGTGCCCTTTAATTTTACAGAAGGACCATAAATTCGGGAATTCTTTGCCCCGTTGCTCAATTTGTTTGAGAATGTCTGCATGTTGCAAAGGCTTATTCTGTGAGTCAACCATCCCCCTCAGGGCCCATACATTGAGATACAGGGTGAAGGAGGAAACAACATATTCACTGTCACTGAAGATATTAATTAGCTCCGTACACACAAGAATGACCTGTAAAGCTGCTTCCAATTCAGCTCTCTGAGCAGAGAAATGACCGGGGAGTTTATACTGCAGCAGCAGTGGCTTAGCTGGAAGCCACACTGCGAAGCCTGTGACATAGTGCCCCTCATGCCAATATCGAGCTCCATTGATATAGGCACAAGGGATTCCCTCCTGGAAGTCTGCTAGAAAGGGTGAGGGAATTACATTAGCCTGTTCAATTTGACATTCGTGACTTTTTTCTGCATATTGCATCATCTGGGCTAAGTGATATTTCTCATCCACTTCGACTTGTCTCTAGTCTCAAAATCAATGATCCATTGGGCCATTCTCTGTGAATTAATACCTGAAGCTTTTCCTTTCAACAAAGTTTTTAAAGTGACATGCGGGGTTTGTAAAATTAAAAAAGCAAACCCCATGATATGTCTAACTTGATTCATAGTCCAGTGCACGCCCAGTAGGTGCTTCATGCACAAAGTGAATCCTTTTTCCACAGGGGTGAGCAACCTAGAGTAGTAACCTAGGGCATACAACTGACTAGACACTTCTGTGCTTTCTTTGGGCCATTTTTGTAGAAGCACAGAAGAAATAGAGACATCACCGGTGTGGGTCTGAATGTAGAAAGGTTGGGAAAGATCATGGTTAACCAATGCATTAGCTGCCATAAGGGCGCGCTTCAATCCCTCAAAAGCCTGTAAAGGGGGTTTTACACTAAGCAATATCGCTAGCAATATAGCTAAAACGTCACTGGTTTTGTGACGTTATAGCGATATTGCTAGTGATATCGCTATGTGTGATACTTACCAGCGACCGGCTCCCCCGCTGCTCATCGCTGATCGCGCGAGAATGTCCGGCTCCATTTCTCGTCGGGCGCTTCCTGCTGGGCTTCCTGCTGTGACGACGAGCGACGCGTGGACGCGGGCGGGAGGACACAGGATCGCTGTGTGTGAATGGTAAGTATCGTGCGCTGCGTCGCTGCTGCATCGCTGTGAGATCTTTCTGTATGAAAGCTCACTAGCGATCATTTAGCGATGCACCAGCGATCCTGACCGGGTCGGATCGCTGGTTGGATCGCTGGTGCATCGCTAAATGTAAAAGGGCCTTAAGGCTGCCCCCTCTATATTGATAGAATCAAAATCATTATCAGCATCTCTGAGTAAATCATACAGTGGTTTAGCCAAATAAGCAAAATCTTCAATAAATTCTCTGAAAAAATTGATAAGACCCCAAAATATTCTGAGCTCAGTAATATTAGTTGGTATGGGGACAGTTTTAACCCTGTCATGCATGGGTTTCTTTCCTTCTGCTTAGACAGACACACCCAGAAATTTAACCTCTGATTTCATCAATTGTATTTTATCTAGACTCATTTTGAGTCCTGCATCTTGTAAAGCCTGACAAACATTTTCAAGGGTCTCTTTGTGTTCACATTCATCAACAGCTTGAATCAATAAATCATCCACATATTGTAGGACTTTGTCTCCGTAGCCAAGGGGTTCTAACACTGCCAATGCCTGATGGAAATACACAGGAGATGTGAAATCCCATGGGCAACCGCGTGAACAAGTATTGAACATTCTCAAAAGTGAATGCAAAGCGGAGGGCAGATTCAGGTGTTAGAGGTACAGAGAAAAAGACATTTGCAATGTTCAACCAAGAAAACACTTTACAATCACTCCTCAGCTGTGACATAACTTCAGGGACAGATGCAACAAGGTGAGCTGCTGAGGGAGTGTACTCATTTACAAGTCTCAGGTCTACCACCATTTGAAAACTGCCATCTTCCTATTTTACAGGTAGAATAGGACTGTTACATGGAGAATTACCTTTCACAACAACACCTTGAATTTCCAATTCACTGACTGCAACCCTTATGTAAGGGATTGCGTCCTCAGGAATACGGTACTGACGCTGGAAAGGTGGCAGTTTTTCACAATCAATTTTAACCTGAGTTTGCAGTAACTCACAATCAGTGGTCTTTGAGATCCACAATTCAGGGAACCATTGCTTCAGTTCATTTTTCAAAACATCATTGTCAGCATTTTCAACATTTTCATCAGTACATAATCCGAAACTAGCAATGGGTAATTTGTGACTCTCCTCATCCTCCTCCACAGGTACAATTACAGAACAAATAGTGGCTTCTTTATTCCACCACAAGAAAATTCCCATTGCTCCCAAAACATCAGTACCCAAAATAGTGGACCGTAACTGTGGGTTTACCCAAAAAGCGCATCGAAGACCCCTTTGCTTCGATCCCCCTGTGTCCTGAAATCTCAGGTTTACTGGACCACTTTTTGCTGCTTGAATACAGGAGCCCTCAAATCCTACCAAAGTGGTGGTCTCAGGCAGTCCAGGGGGTGACTGCAATTTATGTCTTGTTACTGAAACTGAGGCTCCTGTATCGATGAGGATGTCTTCCCATGGCAGCCCCTCTATTCTCCCTCTGACATAAGGTCTTCTGTCCTTGCCCAGGGAAAGGGGGGCAAGGGGAACAGGGGGAGCACCCCATCAATCAGTGTTACCTGCAGTGGGAAGCCCAAAAAAATCCATCATCCCCATCTGGACATGGCTTCTGTCCAACAGCTGCCACCTCCGCCCCAAAGAGATCCTTAGTCAGGGTCCGGTCCTCATGTTTCTGTTGCTCCCTGATCAGAGGAGCATAGGGACGAGGAGGAGTGACCCCTCCCTGAATAGCATGGACCTCTGCGCATGGATGAGTGGGAGCTGTTGGGGAAGGAGCAGGCGCAGAAGGCTCCGGAGAGACTGGGTTAACCATTTGGAGACCGTTATACTGCTGATACTGCCTAGGGTCATTCACTGCTGGATACGGAGGTCTAACTCTGAAGGTGGTCTAGAGAACTCCTGGGGCCGTTGGGCGTTAAATGGCACCCGGGGTTCTCGGGGTTCAGTCCAAGGTTGGGACAAAAATGTCTAACGTGTCCCAGATGTCCGCAAGAGTAACACAGGGGAGGACCTCTTATGGGATCCTGTGGGGGATCTGTCGAACGGGACCTGCCCATTCTCGGCAGCTGTCCATACCCCCCTGGAATTCCTGGCCTCCCTGAATCAGCAGATACACCCTAAGGGGAATGGTATGCAAAAACATTGGACTCATCACCCTTCACCTCGGACTGCATCGTCCTAACATTGGTTAACAAAGTGTCCACAACATCTTCAATAGATTCAGCATTTTGCAAAACTCCTGATTTAAAAACTCCTTCCAAGGGCACCTTTTTCAAAAATTGTTCCATCATAGCAAATTTATCACCCTGGTCCATAGTATCTAAGGTCTTATCAAGCACAACACACCAGGCTGCAACCCATTTATCTGCCTCTATTCTGAGATCACTACCCTTCTTTCGCCATCGGGGGCAAAAACCAAACCTAAGCACAGAAAAAAGTTACCTGTGCTTTATATCAGTCCTTATCCAGCATGGATCATGACACAGTGGAGCTGAAGCATGCAGGCACAAAACAGGGATCCAGATGGGCGGAGATTCGCTGAGAAGTCTGGCGATGAAAAGGCCCTGTGCTAAATTATGGGTGCCTTTTTATACATAATACAAACGAAGAAAGCTGCATTTTGCCGCAGAGGGCGTTTACATGATAATTCTAGTGAAACGTGTGGTTTAGAACAAAGAATATGACATAATACAACGACATTAATTAATGTTTCCCCCAAACACTAAAATCCATAAGTCATTGTTATCTATAGCTACTGTCCTTAATCTTATCACTGCTTCCAAACTTGATCCATAAATTCATTCATTTGACATTTTAATGAGTTTGTTCTCTACCAACACTATCACGTATACACACATTGACCATATATTTGTTAACCCTATTCCCCAATTGATCCAATTTTCCTTTATGCTCGCCTGCCAGGTCTGCTAGCAGACATGATCTCATTTTACATCCTCCATTTCAAAGTACATTTTATTAGTTCTTTTGTAAAAGTTGAATCTTTTCCTAACTTTCACATGGTTTATCACGGACGCTCAGTATATTATGGCTGACCATTCTCTTACACGCTTGAAGTTGGTTCTTCCACTATGGCGGTGGAGGTTTGCGTGGACTCTGGAGCGGAGGGCAATTTCATGTCCTCTGCCTTTGCTCAACGGCATGCAATACCCCTGGTTATGATGGCCAAACCAGTCACCGTCAGGGTGGTGAATGGCGCAACTCTACCCTCTCAGATAACTCATCAGACCGTCCCCTTGATACTCTTTGTGTCTCCATCTCTCCTTGTCATGCCCGAGGGTATTGATCAGGTCCTTTTAGGAGTTCCCTGGTTGCGGTTCCACTCTCCCCATATAGAGTGGTCCTCAGGGAGGATTCTCGGTTGGGGTAAAGCCTGTGAGGGTAGGTGCCAGAGGGAGTGTGTTCAGGTTGCTTCCACCAAAGTCCCTGCAAATCTTTCCTCTCTCCCCAAACACTATCATCAGTATGCAGACGTATTCTCCAAAAGGGCGGCGGAGATTATTCTGCCTCATCGCCCCTACGACTGTCCTATTGACCTCTTGCCTGGTGCTGAGCCTCCTCGGGGTCGAGTCTATCCTCTTTCTCTCCTGGAGACAGAGGCCATGTCTCAGTATATCAGGGAGAATCTGGCAAGGGATTCATTAGGAAGTCGGTGTCACCAGCAGGGGCGGGATTCTTCGTCCAGAAGAACAGAGAACTACGTCCCTGCATCGATTGCAGGGTTCTTAATGCCATCATTAAGAATAAGTACCCTCTGCCCTTGATATCAGAGCTGTTTGATAGATTACGGGGAGCGAGAGTGTTTACAAAGCTTGACCTGTGGGGACTAATAACCTGATTCGTATCGGTGAGGGGGACGAATGGAAGATGGCATTTAACATCAGGTATGGGCACTATGAATACCTGGTAATGCTTCGGCCATCTTTCAAGACTTTGTGAATGACATCTTCTGGAATATGCTTACCACCTCGGTAGTATTCTATTTGGATGATATACTAATCTACTCTCCAAATATTGACTCCCACCGGAGAGATGTTTGCAAAGTTTTTGATCTCCTGCGGGCAAACTCCCTCTATGCAAAGTTAGAGAAGTGTGTGTTTGAGCAGGAGTCCTTGCCTTTCTTGGGCTATATCATCTCTGCCCAGGGATTGGCCATGTATCCTGCCAAACTACAGGCGGTGATGGATTGGCAGGAGCCCCATTCTCTTAAAGCGGTGCAGCGCTTTATGGGGTTCATAAATTACTATCGACAATTTATCCCCCACTTCTCGACTTGGGAGTCGCTCCCTTCTTGATGAGGGCCACCAAGGGAGCTACCAAAGTTATGGTCAGAACCTGTCTCCAAGGCCTTCTCCATTAAGTCCCATTTCGCTAGCGCTCCCATTCTACATCGCCACAATGTAGATAAACCCTTCATTCTGGAGGTGGATGCCTCATCCGTCAGTGCTGGAGCTGTCCTTTCCCAGAAGGACATGCAAGGTCGGAAGCACCCATGCTTATTTTTCTCCAAGACCTTCACACCGGCGGAGAGAAATTATTCCATTAGGGACAGGGAGTTGCTAGCGATGAAGTTGGCCTTTTTGGAGAGGAGACACCTCCTGGAGGGGGCTCGCCACCTTTTCCAGGTGTTCACTGACCATAAGAACTTGGTACATTTGCAGACGGCCCAGCGCCTGAACTCTCGCCAGGCCAGATGGTCCCTGTTCTTCTCCCGGTTCCACTTTACCCTACATTTTCTCTTCAGGGAGAAAAACGTCCAAGCCGATGCTCTCTCCCGCTCTGTGGTGTCATCGATGGAAGAGGAGCCTTGGCTGATTGTCTCTTCTGAGAGCCTGAGGACTGTCTCTCCTGTCGCTCTTGTGTCTGTACCACCGGGCAAGACATTTGTCCCTGCCCATCTGCGACCAGAGGTCCTCTCTTGGGCTCATTCGTCCAGGGTGGGTGGACATTTTGGGACAAAAAAAATGGACCTCTGAGCTTCTGGCGAGGACGTGCTGGTGGCCGCATATGGCCCGTGACATCAGGGACTATATTCGGGCATGTGTCTCCTGCGCCCAGAATACGTCCCCTCGGCAATGGCCAGCTTGGCTACTTTACCCCCTGCCAGTAGCGGACAGGCCCTGGGAGATGATTGGTATGGATTTTGTGGTGGGACTTCCCAAGTCCATAGGCAGCAGTGTCTTTTGGGTTGTCACTGACCATTTCTCTAAGATGGTGCACCTGGTACCTCTTTCCTGGTTACCTTCTGCACGGGGTCTGGCAGCGTCGTTCATTAAGCATGTCTTCTGCCTGCACGGTATGCCAGACAAGATTGTACATATAACTATGCAGCAAGGCTGGCCTTGCTGCCAATGTGTAAAACAAAGGGTACGTTTTAGGGCTGACGGAACGCACCAAATAATAAAATAATAGTAAGGTGCGTTCGCAGCCTGGGGTCCACAGTGCAGAGGTGGTGAACTGCTACTTAGTAATGGCGGATGGATATAGCGGTATACAAAAGTTCACATGCGGGTTAACATCACCCGGTGTGAACAGGAATGGACTCTGTTACGTCACAGAGCCGCAGTACAGCGGAACATAAATGCCAGAGCCTGTTAAGACACACAGCACTTGGCAAGAGAGCACTCAGTAAATGGTCACAGAACTCGGCCCCAAGGACACAAGGTACGAGTCCCTCTAGACCTACTGAGCGTGCGGCATCGCACAGGAGGACACCTCTAATGAACACTGACCACCGAGAAGGGCAGACTAAGTGCAATGTGGCATACAGACAAAGCCACCGGTGGATGCTGATGCCAGACTCTGACTCTGCCTCTATCTGGACCTCTGCCTGGGTGCTAGCAGGCTAGGCTACACAACACATGCGTACCAAGGGTAGGGGTTTCATAATGAGTCATTCACCAGAGACATTCATACATGCATAGAACACTCAATCCACATGCTCTAATCTTTTTCTATATTAGCGCACGGCCATGCGGATGTGCGATCCTTTTATAGACGCAGTCTTCCGGGACCTTCCTGATGGTCTAATCTGAGCTGCAATAGGGCCTGAGCATGTGACCTCCGACCTACAATGAGAGGTCGCCCCACAGGCATGCTCAGCAGGAGAAAAGCAGGACTTAGTCCCAGGAGTGTCTGCTTGCCGCTGACTCATGCATGGTACAATGGTTCAAGCTGGAGTAGCAACCAGACTCCTAACATTTGCCTGGGCAAGACGCTGGGACTGATGTCTCTGCTGAGCAGGAACCTCTGTGGCTGTAGAGGAATGGGTGACTGCAGAGGACACATGGCTTGAGATGCCCTCTGTGCAGTGGGCGAACCTTGGCGCCTAACAGTACGGGAGTACCATATGAATATGGTGAAGTGGATTTTCCTGGACTCATCCAGTATGTGGGTTCCAGGGTGCA
The DNA here is from genome assembly GCF_039654945.1 of Dendrobates tinctorius. Taxonomy (NCBI): domain Eukaryota; kingdom Metazoa; phylum Chordata; class Amphibia; order Anura; family Dendrobatidae; genus Dendrobates; species Dendrobates tinctorius. The sequence continues at coordinate 12,570,813 of NW_027361699.1, forward strand.
TATGAATTGGTAGCAGGGCAGGCCTTGCATTCAATGCTACTTTTTTTCTGGAGGTCCTCCTGGACATCTTATGAAAAGAGTATTGGGGTGCGTGGTAATTCATAGCAGACCATCCATTCACAGCATAGACTACAACAGTTTAGGAGACCCACTGTTTAATAATGGCCCTTTAAGAATATTAATGCCGCCTGATGCACCAGTCAAATTAGTCCCTCCTTCATAAATGAAACAAGATGGGTCTGCTTATCTGTCACACACCACATGGCCAGCTAGGGTTGTTAAATGGTGCAATAACATTTCCCAGTGAATGCATTTGTAGTGGTTGAAAGCAGTTGAAAAATTCTTCAAAAACGCTGCGTCTGAACTAAGCCTAAGTGGGGGAGGAACATTTCGGTCTGGGGTTAATTGTTTTGCCTTACAGGCAAGTCATTAACCTACAAACGATGTACCTTAACATATTTCCCAGCTAAATCCGTTTTGATTTCGTTTTGGGTGTTTTTTGTTGCAACGGGAAAAATGGCATGAAATTGTTTAAAGCTGTAAACTAGGAGTCCGGAATGCTTCCAGGGGCGATGTCCATGATGTCCCCGTGTCATTTGAGCAGTGTTTCCATCATTTTCAGATGTTTCTAGACCTTAAAAAGACCCCTGGGGGGATTGCGGCAAAAATGCTCGGGTCTCCCATAGATTTACTTTGGGCTCGCTGCTCTGTCCGAGTACCCGAGTATTAGAATTTGCTCGACCACAACAATCAGCACTCAAGCATTTTAGTGCTCGCTCATCACTAGATATAAAGAGAGTGACAGACTGCCCAAAAAAGCGAAGTTAGGCCTAAAATGCCTCAATTTTTGGCACACGGATGTATGAGGCGTGTCGCAGATAGACCCCACTGTTAAATGTGGCCTGTTTTTTAAAAATAAAGCAGCATAGTGCTGCATATATAAGTACTTTGACACCCAGGACAAAAAAAGAAAACTGTTGTAAACTGGCCAAACTTTGAGCACGCACAGATATGAGCTGGAACGGAGATACTACTATGACAAATGTGGTTTCGCTTTGTTTTTTGGCTAAATAGTGCTGTACATAAGTACAGTGACAGCCAGGCCAAAAAAAGAAAACGACGTAAACTGGCCAAACTTTGAGCACACACAGATATGAGTTGCCACGGAGATACTGCTACAACAGTGTGCCCTGTTTTTTTTTATTTTTGCGCTAACTAGTGCTGTATATAAGTACAGTTTCACCCAGGACAAAAAAAGAAAACCACCTAAACTGGCAAAGTTTGAGCATGCACAGATATGAGCTGGCACGGAGATATCACACCAAAAAATGTGTGGCCTGTATTTCAATTACACCTGGAGCTAGCTATATATGGCTAATATATCCTACAGGTAACAGCAGCAGGAAGGGAATGGACCCTCTTGATGTATGCCATGATCTATATACACACACAGAGTGCCTGCAGGCCTTGCATTGATGTGTATAGAGCGATGTACACTACCCTGCCTACCTAACACTGGAACCTATATACTCTGGAATTAGTCCTTAGGAGGATTGTTGCTTTAGTTGGATGTGAGTAGTGTAGGCTGGTAGACCCCACTAAATAATAAATCCCCAATTCCGACCCAATATAGGCAGCAGATCTCCCTACATTATCTCAATCCAGAGCTGAATGTGCTGAGCAGGGCAGCGTCCGGTCTCTTATACTCCTGATGATGCTGTGCAGTCTGCCAATCACTGCACGACCAGATCAAAGATGGCTGCAGCATTTCATTGCCTGGCAGACAATCCCTGCAGCGTGATTGGGTCTCTAAAGTCCGCCAAAAATTCTAGGTGGAGACCTGGGTTCCTGCCGAGAAATCTCGGAAATGCTCGGTGCTCGCCAAGTACTCTGAGTACCGTGATACTCGGGCAAGTAGTGAGTAGTGGCGAGCACTTTCACTCATCACTAGTCCTGGTCCTTTTGCAGAGAAACAGCACCAAAGCATGATGTTGCCATCCCCATGCTTCACAGTAGGTATGGTGTTCTTTGGGTGCAACTCAGCATTATGTCTTCTCCAAACACGACTAGTTTAGTTTCTACCAAACAGCTCTACTTTGGTTTCATCAGACCATATGACATTCTCCCAATACTCTTCTGGATAATCAAAATGCTCTCTAGCAAACTTCAGACGGACCCAGACATGCACTGGTTAAGCTGGGGGGCATGTTTGGCACTGCAGGATCTGAGTCCCTGGTGGCGTAGTGTGCTACTAATGATAGCTTTTGTTACAGTGGTCCCAGCTCTATGCAGGTCATTCACTATGTCCTCTGTGTGGTTCTGGGATTTTTGCTCACTGTTCTTGTTATCATTTTGATCCCACAGGGTGAGATCTTGCGTGGAGCCCCAGATCAAGGGAGATTATCAGTGGTCTTGTATGTCTTCCATTTTCTTATTATTGCTCCCACAGTTGATTTCATCACACCAAGCTGCTTGCCTATTGCAGATTCAGTCTTCCCAGACTGGTGCAGGGCGGGCTACAATTTTGTTTCAGGTGTCCATTGACAGCTCTTTGGTCTTCACCATAGTGGAGTTTGGTGTGTGACTGTTTGAGGTTGTGGACAGGTGTCTTTTATACTGATAAGTTCAAACAGGTGCTGTTATTACAGGTAATGAGTGGAGGACAGAGGAGCCTCTTAAAGAAGAAGTTACAGGTCTGTGAGAGTCAGAAATCTTGCATGTTTTGAGGTGAACAAATACTTATTTTCCACCATAATTTGAAAAATATATCTTACCAAATCAGACAAGGTGATTTTCTGGATTTGTTTTCTCATTTTTCTCAGGCCTCTCTCATCTTAAGTGGGCGAACTTACACAATTGGTGACTGACTAAATACTTTTTTTCCCCACTGTATATCTTAGATCTCACCTATTTGAGCAAGGGGGTGTCCAGTTCTATAAATCCAGGATCAGATGAACACAATTTCCTTAGCTATCTGCTCTGTTATGCCCCACGCATATGTCACTGCCCTCACATGGTCACAATTTGGCTTTGGAGATAACCCCCAAAAATATATCCCTGCTTTGTGCCCTGCATTTTTCACCATTGACTTCACTCAAAAACACCAAAAACATGTGTTTTTGCAACTGCAGTTTTCCTGCTAAGAGATGCATAAATGTTGCAGAAATTTTACTCAACGTATGCACTCACCCTAATCAGTATTATATTGCTTACCCATAGACTATTCCATTGTCTGGAATACATTTCCTTGGTATATAACCCTCAAATACCTTGTTCTTAAACTTATTGGTATTATATTGCTCATCCATAGACTTTTACATATTCTTGGGTAGATTTTGTTGATATAAGCCTGAAAAAACTAGTTTAAAATTTTAGGCTGCGTGCAAAAGTTGCAGATTTGAAACTGACGCAAAACCTGACTCCAGCAAAGTGAATGAGAAACCTAAAGTGTCATGCACAAGTTAAGTATTTTTGATTTGCAGATTTGGTGCAGAAAATAATCTGCGGCATGTCAATTCTCTATGCATTTTTGCCCGGTATTTTTCACCATTGATTTCACTCAAATCAACCAAAAACACAGGGCAAAAGCATAAAAAATGTAGCATAAATGCACTAAAAACTCACGTTTTTCCTGCCAAAAGATGCAGAAATTTTACTCAATGTGTGCATATACCCTAGTTATAATGGTATTATATTGCTCACCCATAAACTATTCTGTGATCTGGAGTACATTTTCTTGGTATATAACAATCAAAAGTGCATGGCCTTTATGAGACCAGGAGTACCAATGCATGACATTTTTGGCAGTTCTTGCTTCCGCCATTGATGACATTTTCTATTTTTTCATTAAAAATGGTGATTAGACCTACCGATAATTGTTTCCAGGAATCCATCCTGACAGCACCATGGAGGACGTCCTTCTTATCCACAGTGGGACAGGAATCCACGAGAGTTTAAAAGGACCCTCCCCCTACCACCCTTCAGTGATTTTCCAAAGTAACATATCTGGATGGATGCAAAAAATGAATTTTATTCAAACAAGAATTTGTCATACAAATGTTACATCACATTAGTATGGAGTGATTGCAATAGGGAGGGAACTGACAGTGCTGTCAGGATAGATTCCTGGAAACACAATTAGCAGTGATCTAATTACCGTTTTCCAGGTCACCACCTGGCAGCACCATGGAGAAGTACCAAAGGAAATTGGTCCTAGGGTGGGACTACTGCATGAAGCACCTTTCTGCCGAACACCAATTGTGTCGACACTGAGACTGGACCAAGATGCAGCCCTGCAGATCTGTTCTGCTGAAGCAGCCATAGCCCTAGTTGAATGGGCTTTAAGACCCCCTGGGGGACTTTTCCCCTGTGTATCGTAGGCTAAGCTTATTGTGGATCTAATCCATCTCGCAATAGTGGACTTTGATGCTTTCTTCCCCTTATTTGGACCCCTGTACTGAATAAATAGATTATCCTGTCTCCAGGGCCTGATTGCATCCAGATACTTGAGTACTGTCTCCCTAACATCCAGGTTATGGTAGGTACATTTCCTTCTGGTTCTTAAGAAGTTAGCAAAATGAAGGAACCACAACCTCCTGATTCATATTTGAATCCGAGACAACTTTTGGGAGAAAGGCTGGGTCAAGTGTCATGACTAACCGATCGTCGAACACCTGCAGAAAAGGGTTCTGAATGGACAAGGCCTGAAGCTCTCCTAGCCTCTTTGCTGATGTGATGGCCACTAGGAATGCTGCCTTGAGTGAAAGATTCCTAATCTCCAGGTCTTCCGCTAGATCATACGGGTGTCTGCATAATGCATTAAGGAGTAAATTAAGGTCCCAGGGAGGGAGAGTTTTGCCTAAGGGTCTTAACCTTTGAACAGCCCTGGAGAATCGGGTAATTCAAGAGTGTGATGATAAGGAATACACTGAGAGCTGCTATCTGTACCCTTAGAGTACTGGGCCTAAGTCCTTTTCTGAACTCTGTTTGTAAAAGTCAAGGATCTTGGGATATCAGGGTGGTCAGTATCAATTGTCGCCTCTCCACAGTAGCTAGAATCCTCAGAAAACTGAGTTCAAAACAAGCCCAGCCAATATGAACGAAGTATTCAGCACGAAAACAGCAGTTTTTTAATACGTGCAAAAATTCATTTTATTCAATTTTAATACCACAGTAACTGCAGAATTTTTTCCAGATTTTCCTATAAATTGCGGAAGTCACCTGCTATCTACTTGCTTGTAGGGTAGAGAGAACCTCATCTGACAGACCCCTAGATCTTAGGACTTGACGCTCAGGATCCAGGCTGATAACTGGAGGGCTTCTTGGTTCTGGTCCAGAACTGGACCCTGGTAGAGAAGGTAGAAAAATGGGTTCTTTTGACATTTTTTTCAGCAAGGGGAACCAACTCCTCTTCGACCAGAAGGGTACCACTAGTAGGACCATGGCCCTGTCATCGTATGTCTTTCTGAGCATCCTTGGGATCAGTGAGAGAGGTGGGAATGCGTATAACAAACCCCTACTCCATGACTGTGAAAGAGCATCGATCCCTACTGGGCCTCCCAGAGGGTTCAGGGAGTAGAAGGTTACAACCTTTGCATTCTCTCTGACCTCAAATAGATCTACATCTGGTCTTCCCCAACGCAGGCATAGCTTATTGAACACCTCGTTGTTAAATTCCCATTCTGTTGCTGCTACCTCCTTCCTGCTTAGGAAATCTGCGACCTAGTTTCTGGTACCCTCCAGGTGTACCGCCAAGATTTAGAGAACCAATTTCTCTGCCCATCTGAAGATCCGTCCTGCTAGACATTGTAGTGCTGGATGTCTTGGACCACCCTGATGACGGAGGAAGGCTACCGTCATTGTATTGTCTGACAGTGCCTTCATGTGTTTGTTTTTCACCAAGGACTGGGCGGAAGATTGAACCTTCCAAACTACGTGCAGTTCTCTGAAGTTTGAGGATTCCTTGCTCTACTCCGGACTCCACTTTCCCTGGAAGTATCTTCCCTGGACGTGTCTGCCCCATTCTTGTTGACTTGCGTCCGTGGTGACTATGACACCCAGAGACTGAACCCACGAGACACCGGCCTGGAGATCCCTGGGGAGGGTCCACCAATACAGAGATCTCTTGACTCGAGGGGATAGCTGCATTTCTCTGTATAGCGATCTCTGCTTTCTGTCCCAGGAAGCTAGGACCGCCTGCTGTAGCTCTCGAGAATGAAACTTGCTCCAGTTCACACATGGAATGCAGGATGTCATTAGACCCAGGATTTTCATCGCATCCCTGATGGAAATCCAGCTCTTTGCAAATTGACAAATCCTCTCCTTTATGCGGGTCTGTTTCTCTTCCGGAAGGTAGGACATTCTTGCCACTGAGTCTAGCATGTCTCCCAAAAGCTTTATTCTTGGTTTGGAAACCAGATCCAATTTTGCCCAGTTTACGATCCAACCCAAATTCTGCAGAGTGGAGATCAATGACTGACAGTCGATTCTGAGTTGATCTACAGAGTTTGCCACTACCAAAAAATCATCTAGGTAAGGGACTACCATGATGTTCCAATTTCTTAAGTAGCCATCCACCTCCACCATTAGCTTTGTAAAAATTCTGGGGGCTGATGCTAGACCAAAGGGGAGGCAGCAAAATTGATAGTGGTAGATCCTGCCTTCCTTTTCCACTGCAAATCTTAGATATTTTTGGTGGCATGTGAAAATTGGTACATGTTAATATGCACTCTTTAGGTCTAGAGTGCACATTACCACACCTTTACCTAACAGGGGAGTCGTGGATCTTATAGATTCCATCACGAACCTCTTGTATTTTAACCATCTGTTTAGGGGTCTGAGGATTATTATTGTTCCGGATTCCCCTGATGGCTTTTTTATTGAGAAGAGGCTTGAGTAATGACCCCTGCCTTCATCTCGAGGGAGTACTGGAACAATTGCTGCTATCTCTAAGAGGTTCTGAATATCCGACCAAATAGGAGAGACTGACACGAGATGGGAGCTGGTTATGAGAAACCTCTCCGGAGGCAGCACGTCAAATTCTATTCTGTATTCCTGAAAGATCACCTGCAGGACCCAAGGACTTTTTTGGAAATTCTTGCTAGCCTTTGAGGAACCCGACTAGACACCCCCCCCCTACTCTGATGGCGTCATTTCCTTCGGGAGCTCGATCCTGAGCCTGAGAAGATGGAATCTCTATTCCTACCTCTGTTCTCTCCAACCTTAGGATAGCTCCACCTTCCTGACTTCCCTTTCCCCCTGCAGTTTATCTTTTGACTAAAACGGGGCCTATAAAAGGCTGATATTTCCTGCGCTTTTCCTCAGGAAATCCTTTCTTTTCGTCTGAGGCTTTTTCTAAAATGTCTTTGATGACGGGACCAAAAACTTTCCCCCCCCCCTGAGAAAGGGATAAAGCAAAGCTTGTTTTTTGATTGCATGTCCCCTGACCAGTTCTTTAGCCAGATGGCTCTTCTGGCCGCATTGGACAGAGACTGACTTCTTGCGGCGAATTTGACAGACTCTGCAGAGGCGTATGCCAGGAAGCCTGTTGCCAGCTTTAGTACGGGAAGGGATTTTAGGATAGACTCCATAGGAGTCTTGGCTGTCAGTTGCACCTCTAGATCATCTACCTACAAATGCATAGAACGTGCTACTGATGTTGCTGCTATATTGGTGCATATAACAGCCGCCAAACTATCCTAGGCCCTCTTCAAGAGCCCATCCACTTTCCGGTCCATATGCTCCTTTAGATTAGATGAGTCCTCAAAGGGGATAGCCTTTCTTTTGGAGACCTTTTCTACCAGGATGTCTATTTTGGAAATATCTTCCCATGCCTTGACCTCCTCGGGATCAAATGGTAGGCGAAGTCTAAAGTCTCTGGGAATTGTCAGTCTTTTTTCTGCCTCTTCCCATTCCTCTAAGATCATAGATCGTATGTGGGAGTTAGCAGAAAAAACCTTTGCAGTTTGCAAATGTAGCCCGCCAAACATCTCATCCTGTACGGAGAGAGTTGTTGGGGGCTCCTCAATTTGCATAGTCTGTCTTACTGCTCCAAGGAGCTCATTCATGTCCGCGGACAATAAAAAATCTCTTTCCGTTCTCTGGAGGATCTCTGCTTGTTTCCTCTTCCTCCATCTCTGATTTGGATAAGGCCTCTTCAGAAGAAGTGTCCGATTCCCTTGGTCTCTGTCTGGATCCCTGGGGGTCCGACTGCGAGGGCTGAGGATATACCATGCACCTCCCCCATGATCCGCATGGTGCATGTCTCCCAGAGGGGTTTCTGCCAAGTATCCTTTAGCCTTATGGTGCAAGTAGGGCACTTTCTATATTTTCCCGACCACTTGGAATCTTTTTATCTCTGCAGCGCTTGCTGTGCTGAGATGTCCTGTGGTGGTGATCTTTCCCCCTGGAGCGGCGGTATCCACAGAGGCAGCCAGGGCTCAGGAATATCTGGGGCATCACCTAGAGTCGAGAGCTCCCGCCAGGAGGAAGAGACCCTGATCCCCAGGAGCAACACTACACTGGGGTATTCTGAGGGACCCTCTGGGCGGGTGTCAGTCGCAGAAGTCTTGAGGTGGGAAGGGAAAGGCTGAGCCTCCCGATCCTCACCATCTGCCCGGAATGGTTGGTATGCTTTTCTCGCCGTTCATATCCGCAGTGGGACAGGAAAAACACTGAAGGGTGGTAGGGAGAGGGTCCTTTTAAACGCTTGTGGTTTCCTGTCCCACTGTGGATAAGAAGGACGTCCTCCATGGTGCTGTCAGATGGTGACCTGGAAAATCAATTTAGGTTTACTTAAATCCTTTTAAAATTGTGTCTTATACTCAAGTCATTGTACAGGAAAAAAGTTTCTTAACATTTTTTTTCCTGTAAAACTCTGATCGGTTTGAAATTTTTATTGTCACGCCTTAAAGTGGAGTAAAAGTGTGACACAGTTGTTCTAAGCAGCGATCTGGGAGTCAGAGATGCTTCCAATGGTTTTCCCCATGCTGATCTCCTGCCAATCAGCATTTTTCCCAATAATTTCAACATTTTCACTGCTCCCAGACCTCTTTGTAGGGTCTGCAGTAAAAAAGCTTGGCTTTCCCATTGACTCACAATATACTCGTTATTCAAAACAAGCATGCCAGTATTAGGAAGTGCTCTGATCGAGCAACGAGCACACGATCATTTTAATGCTCACTCATCTCTAAGCAAAACCCTTTTCTCAACATGAACAGAGACAAGAAACATACAGATATAGGGGACAGAAAATCATTGACAGATGTTAAAACACAGGTGTTGGGGGGGGACATACAAGACACACTGGTATAGTAAGCAGGCTTCCTCGCAACATTTACAGATAATTCATCTTCCCCTTGCAGAAGTGTTTTTGTAATATGGATTCTTAGTGAAGAAAATATTTTATTCTAATGCTGAACATTTAGCTATAAATTTAAATTTCAAGACATGCAGTTTAAAAGGCGATTCTCAATCTGTGATTTATTTTTTCCTTCGTGCCACTACACTACTTGATAAGCTGTGAATTTCTTATGTATTTTTACATTATCCTTCCAAAAATACCTTCACCTTTGTGCCAGCTTATTCTCTGTGCTCTTTTATCCAGAATTAAACCCAAAATAAAATTCCTTTCAGGATTTACTCTCTCTTTTTGTTACAATACTTCAGCAGTATCTTATCTCAGCTTTTTCACTTTTGAAACAATCACATATATTTTCAAATGCTTAATCCCTCAAGTTCACAAAGCATACAATATGAAAGGATTTATCAAGAAAGCATACACTACATAGATTCAACTGCACAGCCAATACAACAGTTGGATATACTGTGCCACATAAAGATAATGAAGTGTCCTAGTCAAGATAGACTAGATATACAGCTAGAATTCAAACTTTGAATGCAGTCTTTCTGTAGGGATTAACCACCTTCTAGGTGACAGATAAAATGCTCTAGTAACCTTTTTTTTTTTCCTTAAGCTGTGTGCTTAATGATAGTTTGCACCCGTTGGCCATTAGGGTCATTGCACTGTGGTGTTTTCAGTTCTAGTTTTGCCCCCGGTGGCCGTTAGGGTCATTGCACCCTGGTTACTTTAGCTTAGCGCACGTGATTGAAGCATGCTGCATCGATTACAGGGCTCTTAATGCCATCACCATTAAAAATAAGTGCCCACTACCCCTGATATTGGAACTGTTCGATAGATTGCGGGGAGTTTGAGTGTTTACCAAACTCTATCTGCGGGGGATTACAACTTGATACGCATCCGTGAGGGGGACGAGTGGAAGACGACTTATAATACCAGGGATGGCCATTATGAGTATCTGGTAATGCCCCGGCCGTCTTCCAAGACTTTGTAAATGACACCTTCCGAGATATGCTTTCCTCTTCGGTGGTGGTCTATCTAGCTGATATCCTCATCTTCTCTCCAGATATGGAGTCCCACCGGAGAGAGATTTGCAAAGTCTTCGACCGCTTACGGGCGAACTCCCTAGAGAAATGCCTGTTCAAGCAGGAGTCCTTGCCTTTCCTGGGCTATATTATCTCGGCCCAGGGTTTGGCTATGTATCCTGCCAAATTGAAGGCGGTAATGTATTGGCAGGAACCCCACTCCCTCAAAGTGGTGCAGCACTTTTTGTGGTTCATAAACTACTATCGCCAGTTCATTCCCCACTTCTCCACCTTGGTAGCTCCCTTGGTTGCCCTCACCAAGAAGGGAGCCAGCCCCAAGTTGTAGTCAGAACAGTTCTCCAAGGCCTTCTCCTCCATCAAAACTCGTTTTGTCAGCTCTCCTATTCTCCACCACCCTGATGTGGATAAGCCCTTCATCTTAGCGGTGGATGCCTCTTCCGTCGGTGCCGAAGCGGTTCTTTTTCAGAAAGACGCTCAAGGTCGGAAGCATCCGTGCTTCTTCTCCAAGAACTTCTCACCGGCGGAGAGGAACTATTCCATTGGGGACAGGGAGTTGCTGGCAATGAAGTTGGCCTTCTCGGAGTGGAGACATCTCCGGGTAGGGACTCGCTTTCCCTTCCAGGGAAGATTCTTCTGGTACAGAGACAATGATCCTACTAAAGAGGTCACAGAGAATCGCATGAGAGTACACATCTTTGGCAATAGCCCTTCACCTGCAGTCGCCATTTATGGTCTCAAAAAGCCGGCTCCAGAAGGAGAAACAGAATACGGATCAGATGTCAGACTATTCATAGAAAAGGACTTTTATGTTTGACTGTCTAAAAGTCATGCCTTCAAATGAGGCTGCCATCAGTCTTCTCAGGAGAGCCCAAGAGACGCTTGCTTCCTCTAACCTCAGGCTTCACAAAATAGCCTCAAACAGTCAAGAACTCATGAAAGCATTCCCTTCACAAGACATGAATAACGGTCTCAGAGACCTGGACCTGGGGTCAGACCCCACACCAATGCAACGCAGCCTTGGGCTTCTCTGGAATCTACAGTCAGACACTTTCACCTTTCAGGTCAATCAGGAAGAAAAGCCTTTCACACGCAGAGGTGTCCTGTCTACCATCAACAGCCTGTACGATCCCTTGGGTTTCGCAGCTCCTGTTACTATACAAGGCAAAGCCATGCTAAGAGACTTAACTAAGGAGACCTCTGACTGGGATGCACCTCTGCCACCTGGTAAGAGAATCCAGTGGGAAGTATGGAAGAACTCTTTAGCAGCCCTCTCGAACCTGAATGTGCCAAGACCATACACCCTTGTGCCATCTACAGAAATACAAAGCCAAAGACTATATGTATTTGCAGATACTTCTGTCAAAGCAATTGCTGCTGTTGCCTGTTAAGGGCTGGCGGAATGCACCAAATAATAACGAAGGTATAAGGTGTGTTCGCAGCCCGGGGTCCACTGTGCAGAGATGTTAACTGCTGCTAGACTATGACGGACAGAATATAACAGAAGATAGCCGGAAACCAGCGGGGAACCACTGACCTGGTGCGTGCGAGAACGAACTCTATCACGTCACAGAGTTCGCCCTAGCTAGCGTGTAAAGCGTGCCCTGTTATGCATCACAGGGCGCGACAAAGTAAAGATTACTGCCTTGAGCAGGTACAACGTCTAATCTGGTGGACGCCACTAACCAGCATAACCTAAGCGCTGGAAAGTGCACCTAACTGCACGCCGCTGCTCTGATAGACGCTGTGGTACCAGCGGTATTGGAGCCACGTGGTGACTGATGCCCTCAGGCACTAATGGACAAGAGAAGCAGAGTACACTGCGGCGCCAGGCAGTGTCAGTACTAGGTGCTGACTCTACTCTGGATCCCTAACCCACATGCGTATCAAAGAGAGGGAGTATTTAATGAGTCATTCACCATATACAATGAGAAATGAAAAACGGTCTTAGGAGCGCAGGAAAGAGACTCAGACAAGAGATGGGTTTAAGCCACAATGCGTTTCGATGGAGGATCCGTCTTCATCAGGTGGAACTTCCACCTGATGAAGACGGATCCTCCGTTGAAACGCATTGTGGTTTAAACCCATCTCTTTTCTGAGTCTCTTTCCTGTGCTCCTAAGACCGTTATATATTTCTCATTGCTCCTATCCTCCATTGGAGGTTTTCAGCTGGAGCTGCGGTGGAGACCTGATATCCTTGTCTGCCCCTGGGTTGCTTCCTAAGCGCTCCTTTATGACTGCTTATCACTGACTCTTATTCACCATATACAGACATCCATCATCATACACACTACTATAGCCAAAGAGTAAATCTCTATATTAAGCCCATGGCCAGGTGGCCATGCAAACCTTTTATAGCTGCAGCCTTCCGGGACCTTCCTGGTGGTCCAATCAGAGCAGCAACAGGACCTGAGCATGTGACCTCTGACCTCCAATGAGAGGTCGTCTCACGGGCATACTCAGTAGGGGAAAAGCAGCACTTGGTCCCAGGAGCGTCTGCTTGCTGCTGACTCACGCATGATACAATAGCAGAGCCAGAAGGCGCAACCAGACGTCCAGTCTGGGCAAGGCGCTGGGACCGACGTCCCTGCTGAGCAGTCTCCTCTCCGGCTGGAGAGGAATGGGAGATGGCAGAAGGCAAGGCTCGAGTTCCCTCCTGTGCAGAGGCAGGAACCCGACAGTTAACATCACCCCCACCCCTAGGCCCCTTCCCACCTGAGCCTCGCTATGCTCAAAGGCTGCAATGAGTAGTGGAGCATGGATGTTCTCCACCGGCTCCCAGGTCCGATCCTCTGGGCCAAAACCCCTCCAATCCACCAGATAATACTTTTTTCCACATACCACCTTGCAGCCCACAATGGTGTTCACCTCAAACTCGTCTGAGGACTAGCTTGATGTCCCGGGACATGTGAACGGGCTTAAGGAGGGAAACGTGGAAGGTATCAATGATACCCAGGTGTGGGGGAAGGGCCAACCAGTAAACCACAGGGTAGACCAGTTCGAGGACCTTGAAAGGACCAATGTAGCGAGGTGCGAACTTAGTGGACTCGACCCGCCTCCTGATCTTACGGGCGGAGAGCCACAATAAGTCGCCAGGGGAGAAGGTCGGAGTCAGGCGCCGGTGTGCATCGGCGGAGGCCCTCATTCTCTCCTTGTAGGCCAGGATGGCATCCTGAGTGCGGTCCCAAATGTCACGTGCCTCCACCGCCCAGTCTGCCACCCTAGAATAGGTGGAAGACACTGGCATGGGAACAGGGACGCGAGTATGCTGGCCATAATTGAGGAGGAATGGGGTCTGACCGGTGGAATCGGCCACAGTGTTGTTCAACGCAAACTCCACCCATTGTAGCATGGATGCCCAGTCATCCTGCCTTGCCGAGACAAAGTGTCGTAGATATGTGACCAAGGTCTGGTTGGCCCTCTCTTCCAACCTGTTTGTCTTGGGATGATAGGCCGAGGAGAGATTCAGCCCAATGCTGAGCAGGTTACATAGTTCTCTCCAGAACCGATACACAAACTGGGGACCCCGGTCACTGACTACCTTATCCGGCTTACCATGAAGGCAAAAGACATGTTTAATAAACAGCGCTGCCAAACCCCATGCAGAAGGTAACCTCGCGAGAGGTACCAGATGTAGCATTTTGGAGAAATGGTTGGTGACAACACAGATAACCGTGCTGCCCTTGGACTTGGGCAAACCCACCACAAAGTCCATGTCAACCAACTCCCAGGGCCTGTCTGCCACCAGCAGGGGGTAAAGTACCCCAGCGGGTCGTTGTCGGGAAGACATGTTCTGGGTGCAAGAGACGCATGCCCGAATGTAGACTCCGATGTCCTGAGCCATATGTGGCCACCAATATGTTCTCGCCAGGAGGTCGGTTGTATATCTCGTCCTAAATTTCCACCCACCCTGGATGCATGAGCCCAAAAGAGGACCTCCGGTCGCATACGGGCAGGGACAAAGTCTAGAGCGACTGGAGCCAAGGTCCTCAGGCTCTCGGATGGGACGATCAAGCGAGGCTCTGTCTCCTCCTACTCCAATGACACCACGGAGCGAGAGAGAGCATCAGCCCGAATGTTCTTCTCACCGGACAAAAAATGAAAGATGAAGTGGAACCGGGAGAAAAAAAGTGACCATCTGGCCTGGCGAGAATTTATAGCCTCTGGGCTGTCTGTAGGTAGACCAAGTTTTTGTGGTCCGTGAACACCTGGGAGGGAAAGCGAGCCCCTTCCAGAAGATGTTCTCTCTACTCAAAGAATGCCAACTTCATTGCCAGCAATTCCCTGTCCCCGATGGAATAGTTTCTCTCCGCTGGTAAGAAGGTCTTGGAGAAGAAGCATGGATGCTTCCGACCTTGAGCGTCTTTCTGAAAAAGAACCTCTCCGGCACCAACGGAAGAGGCATCCACCTCCAAGATAAAGGGCTTATCCACATTGGGGCGGTGGAGAATGGGAGCGCCGGCAAAATGAGTCTTGATGGGGGAGAAGGCCTTGGAGACATGTTCAGACCACAACTTGGCGAGGGCAACCAAGGGAGCTACCAAGGTGGAGAAGTGGGGAATTAACTGGCAGTAGTAGTTTATGAACCCCAAGATTCGCTGCACCGCTTTGAGGGAGTGGGGTTCCTGCCAGTCCATTACCACCTGCAATTTAGCAGGATCCATAGCCAAACCCTGGGCCGAGATGATATAGCCCAGGAAATGCAAGGACTCCTGCTCGAACAGGTACTTCTCCAACTTGGTGTAAAGGGAGTTTGCCCGTAAGCTGTCAAAGACTTTGCAAACCTCTCTCCGGTGGGACTCTATGTCTGGAGAGAAGATGAGGATATCATCCAGATAGACCACCACCGAAGAGGAAAGCATATCTCAGAAAATGTTATTTACAAAGTCTTGGAAGACAGCCAGGGCATTACAAAGGCCAAAGGGCATGATCAAATACTCATAATAGCCATCCCTGGTATTAAAAGCCGTCTTCCACTCGTCCTCCTCACGGATACATTCAAGTTGTAGGCCCCCCGCAGATTGAGTTTGGTAAATACTCTCGCTCCCCACAACCTATCGAACAGTTCTGATATCAGCGGCAGTGGGTATTTATTCTTAATGGTGATGGCATTAAGACCCCTGTCATCTATGCAAGGTCGCAATTCTCCACTTTTCTTCAGAACAAAGAAGAATCCCGCCCCTGCTGGTGACACCGACTTCCTAATAAATCCTCTTGCCAGATTCTCCCTAATATATTGTGACATGGCCTCCGTCTCTGGGAGAGACAGGGGATACACTCGACCCCGGGGAGGCTCGGCACCAGGCAAGAGGTCTATAGGATAGTTGTAGGGGCGATGCGGTGGAAGAGTCTCCGCCGCTCTCTTGGAGAACACATGTGCGTACTGCTGAGTGGTTAGGGAGTGAAGAAAGATCTGCGGGGACCTCAGTGAAGACAACCTGTAGATACTCCCTCTGATATCTACCCTCACAGGACTTGCTCCAAGAATTCTGCCACTCTATATGGGGCGAGTGGCAATGCAACCAGGGAACTCCCTGGAGAACCTGATCGATACACTTAGTATCCCTTCTTATAATGCCTGTCTCGTGATGGGACGGAGACAGCGAGAGCCTTAGTGGAGCAGTCTGATGGGTAATCTGCGAGGGTTGTGTCGAGCTGTTCACCACTCTGATGGTGACAGGCTGTGGTAACAAAACCAAGGGGATTGCATGCCGTAGAGCAATGGCTGAGGACATGAAATTGTCCTCCGCTCCGGAATCTACGCAAACCTCTACCGCCAGAGTGGAGGAACCGTATTCTAGCATTCCCTTGAAGATTAGCTTGGAGGAGAATGGTGTGGTGTCTAGTAGGCCTCCTCCTATTACCACTAGATGTGAGCGTTTCCTGAGCGCTGTGGGCACCTATTGGCTAAGTGACCAGACTGTCGGCAATGGAAACAGACTATTGTACTGTCAACGGAAGTTGACAGTACAATTGTTAGGTCTTCCTGAGTCTGGTTGTTTTTTAAAGACTCAGCCGATAACCCCAAACAGGCCATTTGCACCACCTGCCATGCCTGCATCAGCAGGGGTGGCAAAACTATGAACCTGACCACCACCAGCATGATCAGGCACATGGCAACAAAGCACTTGACTTTGTGGACCAAACCCCAGGCTCCAGGAACAGAGTCTGCTGGTGACACCACTGCTTCTTCCACTGTTGTGTGTAAGCCAATCTCCTGTTCGCAGTGCATGTGAAAATGACTCCTGCCCTGCACCTGTCGTTGCCCACACTCAACTATCACCATCATCAAGCATGTCCATCTCTTTGTCCCAGTGCAGCCTTCTGTTGTCCATACCCAAATCATTGGAACGCAAGCAGAAATACACAGCCACAGTACTAAATTCACACATTTCTCATCTGCTTGTGCTCAAAATGTTGCCTTTTAGGCTCGTGGAGATGGAAGCTTTCCACAACTTGATGGTGGCAACCGTCCCAAGTTACTTGGAACCCAGCCGCGACTATTTCTCAAGGTGTGCTGTCAGGATTACACAAACACGTGTCCCACAACATTACCCGTGCCCTCAACAATGATTTTACTGGGAAAGTCCACCTAAACACGGACACGTGGACAAGTGCTTGTGGGCAGGGATGGTACATCTCGCTGAAGCCACACTGGGTTAACATAATGGAATCCGGGACCCAGTCAGACCTTGGGATGGAAGAACACGTACTCCCAACACCGAGGATTGCGGACCCTATGTCATTTGGGGTTGCCCCCACAGTCTACAGCTCCTGCATCTCCTCTTCCTCCACCTGTCCAGCCTCCATCTCCGAAATTACCACATCAGTCACAAGCTGCAAGCACTGTAGGACTGCCTCAGCCAAGCGGCAACAAGCTGTGCTGAAGCTAATATGCTTGCGTGAGTAACCGCACAATGCTGAAGAGTTGTGAACAGTTCTGAAAGAACAGTCATATCTGTGTCTGACACTGCTGAACCTACAGCAAGGCATGGTATGTGTGACAATGGCCGGAACCTGGTGGTGGCTCTGAGGCGAGGCGAGCTCGCCCATGTGCTTAACCTCATTGTTCAACATTTTCTAAAAAGCTACCCGGAGCTGCTGGCTGACTTTGTTGCGCTGCCTTTCCCGTGACTCTCGCATGCTCAAAATTTTGGGTGGCACTCATTACTGGTTAGTGACACCTCAAGACCCACGCTACAAAGAGAACTTTCAATCTCTTATTCCAGAGGCAGACGGGTCAACTAAAATGGGGCAGTACCAGAGGGCCCTTGCTGCAGAATTATTAAAAAAAATTCCCATCTGAAAACGCTGGTGGCAGAGGTCCAGTTCGTTGTACAACCAAGGAGTACAGGCGAGAAAGACACAACTCTAATCCAGCAGAGGCAGGGGAACACTGGAAAAGTTTTGGGAGTGTTTTCTCAGACTTTCCCATCACACTGACCCTGAGGCATGGGGTACTCTCACAAGGAGTGCAAAGTCTGGAAAGATGCTGAGGGAGTACCTTGCTGACCATACCCACATCCTCGATGATTCCTCTGTGCCTTATAATTATTGGGTATCCAAGATGGACACCTGGCAAGAATTGGCTCCCTACGTCTTAGAGGTCCTGGCCTACCCTGCCGCTAGCGTTTTGTCAGAGCGAGTATTTAGTGTCGCTGGTGGAATTATAACTGCTTAGCGCATCCGCCTGTCAACTGAAAATGCTGACAGGCTGACTCTTAGAAAAATGAACAAGGGCTGGATTGGGCCAGACTTCTCTACACCACCGAATGATAACAGCGAAACATAACCTGAAATCCAGTGTAATTTTTTGGGAGGTATATTCCCATGCACCTCTTCACACCCACACATGGGTGTATGCTTCCTGTTTTTGCATATTTGCTGTTATCCTCCTCCTCCTCCTTCTCTTCATCCTCATCAGCCACCACCACTCGATCACCATGGTGACCATGGTCCGTGATGCAGCAGCCACATTGTGTTAGGGTATTTTTGATGCCCGTAAAAACATTTTTTACACATTATTATTGACGTGTACCCCCAGGGGAAATTTTTGTCAGCCCTTACACTTACTGTATGCGCATTACAACCATAGGAGACCCACTCCTTTATATTGGGAAAAGATTTTTAGTAGGCCATCCTCCATGTCTCTTCCGACATCACCACTGGATCACCAGCGTGAATGTGTTCTGTGATGCAACAGCCAAGTTTTTTTTTTCAAGGGTGTTTATGACGACCGTAAAAGTTTACACAGTATGTTGATGTGTACCCCCCAGGGGGAAATCTTTGCCAGCCTATACACTTAGTGTATGCGCATTACAACCATAGGAGACCCACTCCTTTGAATTGGGAAAAGATTTTTAGTAGGCCCTCCACCACATCTCTTCCAAGGGGTATTGGGGTGCATCCAAATTTGGAGCAGGCCTTGCATTCACTTCATGGCCAAACATTGAGAGTAGCAAACTAAGAAAAATGGGAACTTTGGTTTCATGTGGCCATCCAGTACGATGTACTATTGGTGTATTGGTTATTGGGGTGCGTGTAACTTTGGGGCAGGGCAGGCCTTGCATTCAATGAATAGGCAAACAGTATAGGAGTACCAAATGAATCATAGAATCATAGAATTGTAGAGTTGGAAGTGACCTCCTGGACCATCTGGTCCAACCCCTGCTCAAAGCAGGATTCGCTAAATCATCCCAGACAGATGTCTGTCCGCCCTCTGTTTGAAGACTTCTATTGAACGAGAACTCACCACCTCTCGTGGAAGCCTGTTCCACTCATTGATCATTTTTATATTTTATCTCATTAGCTTATTGCACTCTTGATCTATTTTCAACTTAATTGTTGCATTATCTGTATGGTTCTATGGATTATGCTTCTCGGTTGAGAAAAATGGACTTTGGTAGTATGCTTATGGGCATAATATATGCAGAGAAGTAGACTGATTTACGTTTTGAAGAAGGTCTGATGTCTAAGTAAATCCATAAAATTGTAACCTTTAAAAAAAAATACATACTTAAGGTAGCATTTTTTCCTCGCTAGCATATTTAACCATTAACAAATCAAATATAGATAGATGTCTGCCAGGAGTATTGTTAATCAAGAACATGAATTCATATATTTCATATTTTCTGTTCTCAACTTCCAAAATAACAATTTTTGTGTACTTTTGAGAACATTTATTAAAATAGTTCTGAAGTTTGAATCATGTCTTAAAAATCTTTAATTTTTTGCTAGTCTGAAAAACACCTTTGCTCTAAGATGATCTATTTTTACTTTAATCCATCTGTTATGTTTTTCACAGATGCATTCTTGTTAAAGCCATTTTGCCTGCCAAAACAAATGTGTGATATTGTGTAGATTGTCACAAATACATACTCTATTTTAAATACATTTTATACTGATAGCATTCACCTACTGTGAATTTGCTATCTTTTTTGAACAAATAAAATTAAATACCGTAATATACATTTGCTTTTTATGAGTCTGCCTGCATTGACTAAAATATTACTTTACCCCCTCCTTAAAGCAAAGTTATCCAGCTGTGATCAGTTGTTATCACTGTGAAAAGCAATGAACAACCATACAGAGTTGTATAAATTTTTTGCCGTGGCCCATGGACAACCATGAAAAAAGGAGATTATCCATGCAGCAACGTTATGTTTTGACTATGTGGTAAGAGACCAAAGGAAAAGTTAAAAACATTATTCCTAATTTAAAGGGTACCTGTCACCAGGTTTTTTCCATATAATCTACCACCATCACCTTTCAGCCTAGTGTTACAGCATGCCAATCTGCAAACCAAAAAAGAGACCTTTAATTATACTCACAATGGACGTTGCTGGTCTGGGCGTCTCCTCTTTTCTTGCGACGCTGTCCTGCTTCTCTGCTCCTTGTGCATGACACATCTTACATCATCCACACAGTGTCCCAATTTGCACACGTGCGCAAATGTAATTTTCTCTGCCCTGCTGAGGGCAGAGCAAAGTATTGTAGTGCCCTCGTGACAGCATGCGCCGGCATGGAGACTTCGATACCGCATTCCAGAATGCTGTAACATAGGGCTGAAAGGTAGTGGCCGTAGGTTATATGACAAAAAAGGGGTTGGCTACTACTTTTTTTATTGATAGCCTATTCTTTAGTTGAGCCATAAATATCTGATTGCCATCATTCATCAAGACATCCAGATGTAGCAGAGATGGATTATGACATGAGACAAATAGATTATCTTCTCATCGGACAGGTGAGGAATATGTTTCTTGGTATTTTCATTTTTACAGTAATTAATGTAAAAATGAGGGATATGGAGTGTTTATTTCAAATAAAGGGTTTCATTCTTCATGTGGGTTTATTTCAAAACTTACTATGGGTTTAGTAATGGGAGCATCTTATAGATGCCTCTTCATTACTAACCCCTGTACATGATGTCGGCGGACAATTCAAAACTGATATAAACCCCAACCCTATCACCCCACTTTCCACTGCCATAGGTCAAGTGGGAAGAGTGAGGCTAAGCACCAGATTTGGTGCATTTTATTTGTGTTATTTCTGGGGTGGCTGAGGGTTGATGTTTGTAGCCTGGGAGAGGGGGTAATATCCATGGCCCATTCGCAGGCTATTAATATCAACACAGAGTTGTCTGTTTAGCCTTTGCTGGTTTAAATTTACAGGGGGGCCCTACGTTATTTTTTTTTCTGGGGTCCCCCGTAAACTAACCAGTTAAGACTAGAGATGAGCGACTTTGCTTTCTTAGGGTCGAGTCGGGTTTCATGAAACCCGACTTTCGCAAAAGTCGGGTCGAACGAAATCAGCCAACTATAGCGAAAAGTTGGAGGCAGACTGAAACACGAAACCCAATGCAAGTCAATGGGGAAGCAAAGTCGGAAGGGAGTGGAGGACAGTAAACAAAACTACAGTGCCCATTTCAATGCCAAAAACATCAATTCTTATTACTGAAGCTTGTAAACCTTAATATACTTCATAATAATAGTTACGCATTGAAAACTGGGGGTTATTTGGCTAAAGTTGTGGGGGGGTAGGGCTGGCTCCAGGTTTTCGAGTGCCCTGGGCCAAAGATTGTCAGTGCGCCCCTTTAACACATACCACAACTCATGATGCTCCGATACGGCACAGAAATATAGGTATAGTAGAATGACAAATACTTCACTGCTTTCATGACATGACTGATCTATTTTAAATTGTACAATAGCTCAAAAAAAGGACAGTATATTACTTCATACAGTATTATGCCACCACATTGTGCGCCATACAAAATAATGTACCCCATATATTTCTCCATACAGAATTCGTCACATATATAATGTTCCATACAGTATATGATGAGCTCCACATAATGCTACAGTATATGATGGTCCCCATGGACGATGCTCCAGTGTGTTATGGGCCCAAATAATGCTCCATATATAATGTGCCCCATTTGTAATGCTCCAGTGTATAATGTGCCCCATAGATGCTGCTCCAGTGTCTGATCAGCCCCATTTAGAATGCTCCAGTTTATGATGGGCCTCATGGATGATGCTCCAGTGTCTTATGGGCCCAAATAATGCTTAATATATAATGGGCCCCATTTCTAATGCTCCAGTGTGTAATGGGCCCTGTAAATGCTGCTCCAGTGTCTGATGTCCCCTATCTGGAATGCTCCAGTATATGATGGGCCTCATGGATGATGCTCCAGTGTATAATGGGCCCTAATAATGCTCAATGACTCTTGTACAATATTTGTGGTATGTCCTGATGAAGGGGTCACCTGAACCCTGAAACGCATAGAATAAACCACACTGAAACCTCTACAATTTTTGGAATTCTTCTTGTGGCAGCGCGGGGATGATCCTTCCTTCCTACCTATGTGTATGCTTCAACCAGGTCCTGCACTGACCTGTGGATCTGCAGCAGCTGTCATTAATATATGTCTTTCCTTTACTCTCACTAGGTGAGTAGTTCTCTTGGTGGGCAACTCTGTGTAACATTTAATAAGACCCTATTTGCGCTTTTGTCTCCCTCTTTTCTGACTCCCGATCTCCAATGGGAGATCATCTCATGAGCATGCTCAGTAGTGCGATGGGAGGACTTAGCCTCTGGAGTGACTTGCTGCAGAGCAGGCTGCGCTGCTATTGCTGGCCCAGAGGTGGCAGCAAAAACCAGACCCACAGAGCTGGTCTGAGCAGGGCGTCTGGAACGCCGAGACTGCTGTGCAGGCTCCTGAGCTGTCGGTGGAGAATGGGAGACCGCTGACTATAAGGCGCTGGATTCCTGCTTTGCAGTTGCAGGAACCCGACGCCTAACACATAGAATGGTCTAAAAAAATGTGTGAAATGACCCACAGATATTGCTTCTGCCACTTACACTGCGGTTGCTAATGTTTTTGCATTGACGACTTGACGTTCCTAGGGTTGAAAGTCTATAACTGCGAGGCACACTGTGTGCCTCACCGCTGTCTTAGGGAAAATCACTCCTTCGTTTGTCTACAAGCATGTTTCAATACTCCAGCATGCATGCACTTCTTCTCAGGGGGGGAATCTGGCAAAAATTACTCCTGTACCGTGGCTCTAAGAGCGTGGCAACCCTGTAGTCAGTGCTATTTCTAATGGTAAGAATAAGTGCATTATGTTGCAGATAGTGCAGCAAGAAGGCGCTCATTGTCAGATGCTTCCATGAGGTCCAAGTCCATCGTGTTGGTGGCGAGGTACCACACAAGCTTGTTTCCTCCCTTTTCTCCCTCCAATCACGGACAACAGATTGGAGATCATCATTCACTTCATCTCTTGATTGTTGCGTGCCCACCACCATTTTCTCCTTGTCCTCCATTTGTCTGGTACCATGAGTCCCCCTCGATCACTGTAATCCACACTCCAATGGCACCCACCTGTGCGAAGACAGTCCGGAACTTAGAGTTATTGTCATCCTTTCCGCATTCTTCTCTGCTTCCACCTCTTCCAAATGGACCACCACCTCCTCCTACAGACTATTCAAAGTGTGCTCCAGCATGTAGATGACCAGAATAGTGATGCTGATGATGGCATCATCAGTAGAGTTGAGCGACTTTAGTCGGATCGGGTTTCAGGAAACAAAATTTGTTTCAGATGAACCTGGTCCGACTAGGGCAAAAAAAGTCTGAGTTTCATCTGAAACCCGACCCCAGTGCAAGTCAATGGGGAATAAAAGTCGGCATTGAGTGGATGAATGTCATTGCTGAAATGCACCCTGGCAGACATACATTTTTTCAATGATCCAACAGATTGGAGATGATGAAGTTCAAGCTCTTAGATTTGGCATGTGTAGGAGGGTAGAGTAGGGAGAACAGGACAAATTGCTGGACTGTGAGTGATGTGCAGGCAGATATGTGATGGTGGATTGAGAAAGATGTGATATGCCTCGTGTCTGAGATCAATCAGAAACAGCAGACATTTTTATGACTATAATGTAGCAGTCAAATTATTGCAATTTTTGACATCTACTGAGTATTCTCTAACAAAGTTGACAGATAACGTAAGTTGGGTCATCCTTTTCAGTCTTAAGAATGACCCAGGCAAGTCAACCCTTTTCCAAGCATATGAATTGCAGACCCGCCACTGTTCCTGGCTGAAGATGCAGTGCTTTTCTTGGTTGCATCACTCAGTTTGTGTGGGAAGCTGCAATGTAACCTCCTTGTCTTTCTTCTCCCCCATCTCCTCTGTTGAGCTATTCACCTGCATGACTCTGGGTTCACACGCAGTGATATCTACAACATCAATGTCATCTTCTCTGTTATCCCATTTGTTGCCCTGAGAGTCAACCTCCTCCTCTCCTGCTCTGACAGCACAGTACAGTCCACAAGTACATCAGGTATCTAAATTTCATCAAGATCACCTCCACCCTGGGAGTTAATGTCTGGTGACGAGGTTATTGATACTGCTCAAACCTTACTCTGTCTGGCCCCGGATGCAACTGAAAAAAATTTGGGCATCGGTGCAGATGCTTTTCTCCTTTTGAGTCTGTGAATCTTTAGAGCAGACATCTGATGTCAATAGATTAGAATGTGTGAACAGCTCTGCAGACTCACCCATCTGTGGTTACCCACATTCAGTTGGGTGGTTGGAGAGTTGTGACAAAGGAGAAAACAAGAGTAATTGGGGTATCTCCTCTGAGGACTGTACTGTGTGTGATGTTATGTTGGAGGAAACATAGAATCATAGAATGGTAAAATTGGAAGGGACCTCCTGGGCCATCTGATCCAACCCCCTGATAAAGGATTCACTAAATCATCCCAGGCAGATATCTGTCCAGCCTCTTTTTGAAGACTCCTATTGAAAGAGAACTCAACACCTCTCGTTGCAGCCTGTTCCACTCATTGATCACCCTAACTCTCAAAAAATTTTTTCTAATCTATTCTGTGTCTCCTCCCATTCAGTTTCATCCCATTGCTTCTAGTCTTTTCTTGTGAAAATGAGAATAAAGATGATCCTTTTACAATGTGACAGCCGTTCAGACCACAAAAGATTTATATGCTGAAATGTGGACTTGTGGTGGGACCTCAACATTAGCACAAAAGATTATTATGCTGAAATTTGGACTGGTGGCTGGATCACACAATTAGCACAAAGGATTTAAATGCTAAACTGTAGACTGGTAGTGGGACCACACAATTAGCACAAAAAAATTGGATGCTGAAATGTGTATTGGTGGCTGGACCACACAACACTAAAGATTTAGATGTTGAAATGTGGACTGGTGGCTGGACAATACAATTAGCACTCCAGATTTGACATCGGATTTTATCTGTTTGAACTAGCTGAGAATAATTCACCTAGCTAAATATCTGACTATTTACAGCAGCAGGAGAAGCCTTTCTGCACTGTTACACTGACAAAATGGTGCTGAAACAACATGTTGGCTTTTTATATGGAGAGGAACATGTAACGTCGGAAGCCAATAACAGAAGCCGTTGTGTCTGGACGTTATAGATGGTTTCTGTGCCCTGATTAGCTGCTGGAATCCCCACACTTTAAGTTAATAAAAAAATGAACAGTCTGTTGCTCTTGGACCTGCTCCCACCCCGTCCCCTCATAAAACACGTCCCCTCCACTCTTCATACAGCACCACTATCTTAGCCAAAGTCTTAACAAAAGCATTAGTGGAAACTCGATCATTTACCGAACTTCGGTCGAATTTTGAGGATTTTGAGGAAATACTCGGGAATCCAAACATGAATCTGAATGAGCAATGTTTGTGCCGAATTTACAATACGATTTGCGAACAAGTTCTCTCATCTCTAATTCTGACAAAATACCTAGACAGTATCATCATTATTATCATCATGATATTCCATAATTACTGCTTGATGTACTCATAGTACACTTCCTCCGACTTTGCCACCGCACTACCAGATATCCATTTCTGATTGTGTGTCAAGAAAATAGGCATATGCTCCCAGTCACCAACTTAATTTTCAAATAAAATCCCACCTTAAAATGATGACAAACATTCAGAATCACTAGAAGACTCGAAGCCACCACTATTATTCACACAAAGGTGTGCCCACTCTTGACTCATCATTGACCTTCAAAGTGTACTGTATCGTAGTCATTTAGAACAGCAACTCATGGCTCATTGGGTTAATGTTCTGGATTGTGGTGATGCATCATAATAACTAAGACAGGTGGTAAAGCCTCCTCCGCTATGAGATTTGTCTGTTTTCACCCCCAGGTGGCGAATATCTTTCTCTTCTTACACACTCTTCACATTCACTTCAACAGACATTATCAAATCCCCAACAGGCACAGAGCACAATGCTCATTCCAAACTCTGTCCTCATTCTTTTCATTCAAGCAAAATAAAGCAGATTTTCATCTTGAAAGCATCTGAGACAAAAGCCATAAATAGACAAGTTGCTACTGTCCATCAAATTGGAAGCTGGATCTCTCCAGCAAATGGATGTTATCATAAGTCACAATGCCCAGAAAATTTTGGCTATTTTATGTTTGGCAAAGTAACTCATGCTCCCTGTTTGGTGTATGCATTAAACTTAATCTTTAACATTTCTGTAAAAAATATTCTCTTGATAAAGATAGTGGCTATATCCTCTAACCTTTGGCAATCATATAATCTACCCGCACCCTTCATGCAGTATTTGTTTTGCAATGTCACCCGGGGAGTCTATCTCCATCATGCTCATTGAGATATTAGACTCAGCTTTCTGTCCCTGATATGTTTTCTCTATGCAATGCTAACTGCTTACCAACCTCTTTAGGTACCAACTAGAGTTGAGCGAAACAGGTCGAAAAAATTCAAAAGTCGCCGACTTTTGGCAAAGTCGGGTTTCATGAAACGAAACCGACCCTAGGATGAGGTCGGCCACGAGGTCGGCGACTTACGCGCCAAAGTCGCGTTTCAAAAGTTTGTTTTGCGCTCTTTTTCAGCCAATCAGGATCCACGGACACTGTGGGCAACGTGATGACCTAGGCACGGGTCACCACCATCTTTCAGAAGGGCATGCAAGTGATTGGCTTGCTTTGGTGGGCGTCACAGGGGGTATAAAAGGGCGTGCACGCCGACCGCCATCTTACTTCTGCCGATCTTAGTATAGGGAGAGGTTGCTGCTGATTCTGTAGGGAGAGCGTTAGGCAGGGAAGAAGACAAAAAAACTGCTTCTGCTGCTAGCGATTTGGCCTGCACAACACACAAGTCACTGTGTGTGCAGTGCAAGGGGAGGCTATATAGTAGTGTATCAGTGGTGTTGGTTGTTGGGCTGCCTTTTAAGGCTTCCTGACACGCTGGCATTGCTGTTTACCCACTGCTCCACAAACTGCTTTTTTAAAAGCAATCCAATCTCCCTTATCCTCTAGTCACTTTTGTCACAGCTGTGCCATCGAGCCTGTCACATAGCGCTCAGATATCAGTGGGCCTCACACAATCCACAAGTGTCCAGTGTCCAAAAGTGCGCGCAGAGATTCAAAATCTCCATTATCCTCTCGTCACTTTTGTCACAGGCAGCTGTGCCATCGAGCCTGTCACATAGCGCTCAGATATCAGTGGGCCTCACACAATCCACAAGTGTCCAGTGTCCAAAAGTGTGCGCAGAGATTCAAAATCTCCATTATCCTCTCGTCACTTTTGTCACAGGCAGCTGTGCCATCGAGCCTGTCACATAGCGCTCAGATATCAGTGGGCCTCACACAATCCACAAGTGTCCAGTGTCCAAAAGTGTGCGCAGAGATTCAAAATCTCCATTATCCTCTCGTCACTTTTGTCACAGGCAGCTGTGCCATCGAGCCTGTCACATAGCGCTCAGATATCAGTGGGCCTCACACAATCCACAAGTGTCCAGTGTCCAAAAGAGTGCGCAGAGATTCAAAATCTCCATTATCCTCTCGTCACTTTTGTCACAGGCAGCTGTGCCATCGAGCCTGTCACATAGCGCTCAGATATCAGTGGGCCTCACACAATCCACAAGTGTCCAGTGTCCAAAAGTGTGCGCAGAGATTCAAAATCTCCATTATCCTCTCGTCACTTTTGTCACAGGCAGCTGTGCCATCGAGCCTGTCACATAGCGCTCAGATATCAGTGGGCCTCACACAATCCACAAGTGTCCAGTGTCCAAAAGTGTGCGCAGAGATTCAAAATCTCCCTTATCCTCTCGTCACTTTGGTCACAGCTGTGCCATCGAGCCTGTCACATAGCGCTCAGATATCAGTGGGCCTCACACAATCCAAAAGTGTCCACTGTCCACAAGAGTGTGCAGAAATTCTAAATCTCCCCTGTCCTATAGACACCTTGTACCTTGTTTTACATTACTATATAGTTTGTTGGATTTTGTCTACATTTCTACCAAAAATGAGGAAGGCTGGTGGAAGAGGCCGTGGAATTGGGCGGGGGTTGGCAGCTGGTAATGATGGTGTTGGTGGTGGATCTGATGGTAGTGGCAAGAGCAAAATAGGACCGAATGCAGGAGGTGCTAACCCTGCGTCATCGTCTGGCTACATAAGGCCTCGAACGCTTAGTTTTCTAGGAGTTGGCAAACCGCTTTTAAAGCCAGAGCATCAGGAAAAAGTTTTGTCTTACATTGCTGACTCAGCCTCCAGCTCTATCGCCTCCTCTTCTTCAGTTGTAAAAAGTAAAAGCACTGAGTCGTCATTGGAGGCTCATGTTCATGAACCACACCTTTCCTTGTGTCCTTCACCCCAACCAAGATTGAAGGATGACGCAGGCCATACTACTGATTACTCCATGGAGCTGTTTTCACATACCATGCCTGGATTATCAAGTGAAATGGTGAATTACCCAGGCCAAGATGAATCTGACATGGAGTGCACTGATGCACAGCCGCTGATGGATGATTCTGCTGGTACATTCACTCAGAGCACTACATTGTCCTCGCAGTGTACAGAGCCAGATTCTGACCCTGATGAGACTCAGGTGCCCCTTCCCGCACACTATACCACCATACACGGTGACACAGAGGAAGGTGCACATGACATAGAAGAGGAGGTGATGGATGACCCAGTTGTTGACCCAGATTGGCATCCATTGGGGGAAGAGGGTGCTGCTTCCAATAGCTCAGATGAGGAGCATCCACAGCAGACATCGACATCGCAACAGCTGTTATCTGGCAGGCCCGGAGCACTCCAAAGACAGGTTCCAAACATCAAAAGAGTTGCTGGACAGCTTGTCCAGAGGGTCAAAAGATCACAGCGTGCTAGGCCGCAAAATGTCTGCCAAAGTAGGAAGAGTGCAGTGTGGTACTTTTTTGAACAAAATCCTCATGATCAGGCCAAGGTTATCTGCAAGAAGTGCGCAAAGACCTTTAGCCGAGGGAAAAATCTGAAAAATTTGAATACCAGTTGCATGCTTAGACATTTAACCAGCATGCACTTGCAAGCGTGGACACAACACCAAACCTCAAGTGCCACATGTGCAACTGATCACAACGAAGGTAGTCAGCAACGCTACATTGTTTCCCCCACTGTAAGCCCACCGGTTAGCACAGCAGCAAATGTTGAGGTGTCGTTGCAAGGCCACAGCAGTCAGGGAATCCCACTGTTATATCAACGAAAGACTGATTCTAGGCCATCAGAAAGAACACCAACTCCATCACCATCATCAACCCTCTCTCAGTCCGCCCTGTCCACCGCTACTTCCACCATATGCAGCTCTCAAGTCCAGCTCACCCTCCCAGACACTATGAGTAGGTCAAGAAAGTACTCAGTCTCTCATCCGCGTACACTGGGTTTGAACGCCCACATTGCCAAACTAATCTCGTTTGAGATGATGCCCTTTCGGTTGGTGGAAAGCACAGCTTTCCACAAACTCATGGCCTATGCAGTACCACGCTATGACCTACCCAGTCGCCACTTCTTCTCTCGCAAAGCCATCCCAGCCCTCCACCATCATGTGAAAGACCGCATTGTCCATGCACTCAAGCAGTCAGTGAGCGGAAAGGTGCACCTCACAACTGATGCATGGTCCAGTCGGCATGGCCAGGGCCATTACGTGTCCATCACTGCGCACTGGGTTAATGTGGTGGATGCAGGGTCCACAGGGGACAGCGGTGGTAGGACAGTGCTGCCTAGCCCACGGTATAGGAAACAGTTGGCTGTAGGCGTTCGACCCTCCTCCTCCTCCTCCTCCAGAAGCGAAAGCTCATCCACAGAGCGCAGTCGTACGAGCACTCCATCTGCAGCTGCCACTGTTGCACACGATGTGTCCCCCTATCGAGCAGCTAGTGGAAAGCGTCAGCAGGCTGTGTTGCAGATGATGTGTTTGGGCGACAGACACACCGCCGAGGTGCTGGCCGAGTACTTGAAGCGACAAACTGAGTCATGGCTGGGCAGTGTACATCTTGAGGCAGGCAAGGTAGTTAGTGATAACGGCCGTAATTTTGTGGCAGCCATAGCCCTTTCAAAACTCAGCCACATACCTTGCTTGGCTCACACCTTGAACCTGGTGGTGCAGTGCTTCCTCAAAAATTATCCGGAGTTAACAGCCCTGCTCCAGAAGGTGCGAAGACTGTGCGCGCACATCCGCCGGTCGCCTGTACACTCCGTTCGTATGCAGAAGCTGCAGCGATTGCTCCACCTTCCCAACCACCGCCTCATTATCGACATTGCAACAAGGTGGAACTCCACCCTGCACATGGTGGAGCGGCTGTGCGAGCAGAGGCAGGCCATAATGCATTTGTGGGAGGATACACGGCCAGGCACTTTGAGAGCAGACATGGAGTTGACAGGCGTGCAGTGGTCGAAGCTGAAAGACCTTTGTAAAGTACTTTAGTGTTTTGAGGAATGCACACGGCTGGTAAGCGCAGACGACGCCATCCTAAGCATGAGCATCCCACTTATGCGTCTGCTCATGCAAACTTTGACGCACCTTAAGGAGCAGGCGTCTGCAGCCAATGTTGATGAGGAGGAAGAGGAGGAGGGAATCCTTGATGACATTCAGCCATTGTCTGCTCAGGGACCTCTCCTGGACGAGGTGGAGGAAGAAGAGGAGGAGGAGGAGGATGATGGGGATGATTACTTAGGGGAGGAGGATGCATCTCGTGGGGCAAGTGAAAATGTTGGCGTGGCAAGGTCTGGTACAGGGTTTGTGCGTGACTGGAGGGATGTGGATTTGCCAGAAAGTGCTCCTCCACCCAGCACTCGCAGTGCATCATTGACACCGGGAACATTGGCCCACATGTCAGATTATGCCTTGCGGATCCTAAAAAGGGACCCCCGCATTGCCAAAATGATGAACGATGACGACTACTGGTTGGCCAGCATCCTGGATCCACGCTATAAAGGCAAATTACAAAACATCATGCCACAGGAGAACCTTGACCTAATATTGGCTAATAAACAAGCAACTCTGGTAAATCGGTTGCTTGAGGCATTCCCAGCACACAGCAGCGGTGATGGTTCTCACACGAGCCATACGGGCCGGGGGCAGCTTGGCAGAGGTGTTCGTGGTGCACACAGCAGAAGTGGCATTGGAGACAGGGGTTTCATGACAATGTTGTGTACTGATTTTTCAAATACCGCTCACACCACTGGTAATACTGCATCGATGGAAAGTGACAGGAGACAGCAGTTGTCAACTATGGTTACAAACTACTTTTCCTACCATATCGATGTTCTCCCACACAGGTCATTCCCCTTTGACTATTGGGCCGATAAACTGGACACCTGGCCTGAATTGGCCCAATATGCCTTACAGGAGCTCGCTTGCCCAGCTGCAAGTGTGCTATCGGAAAGAGTCTTCAGTGCAGCTGGATCAATCCTGACAGAAAAAAGGACCCGTCTGTCAACCCAAAATGTGGATGATCTAACCTTCATTAAAATGAACCACGCATGGGTTTCCAAGGATTTTGTCCCACCTTCCCCTGATGACACATAGGGTGACAGTAAAATGGCTTGCTTTGGTCCACCTCTTCCTGGTACTTCACTTATTTCGCCTTTTGCATCAGCTGAATGTCCAACATCAACATATGCCACTTTCTAAAACTCCCTAACTGTGCTGCCTCCCCCCCCCATGGCCGGGGTCAACACCTAGCGCACGACACCGTGCGAGTGCCGTTGCCCTGGACAGGTGGGTAGGCCGACTCTTGGGCGCGGGCACTGGCACAGGGTCCCTCATAGTGCAATCAAGTGTCTCTGACGGTGGTGGTGCACACCCGCCGTCAGACACACCGCTGTACTATGAGGGGCCCAGTGCCAGTACCGACGCCCACGAGTGGGCCCCCCTTGCTTGGGCAGGGCCCCAGCATTTGCAATCTTTACCTCTCCATGCTCCTCCGCTGTGTAATCTGGGCCGTCAAATCCATACTGGGCCTAACACCGTCTGAGCCTGCCTCCTGAGACATATATTTTGAATGTGTACGCTATCCATACATGTTATCCAGGGATACGGTACCCTTTCTAACCTTTGTGCAATCACGTGCAATCCATACTGGGCCTAACACCGTCTGAGCCTGCCTCATGCTGTATAGACATATATTTTGAATGTGTACGCTATCCATACATGTTATCCAGGGATACGGCACCCTTTCTAATCTTTGTGCAATCACGTGCAATCCATACTGGGCCTAACACCGTCTGAGCCTGCCTCATGCTGTATAGACATATATTTTGAATATGTACGCTATCCATACATGTTATCCAGGGATACGGTACCCTTTCTAACCTTTATGCAATCACGTGCAATCCATACTGGGCGTGAGAACGGCTGGCGAGCTGTTAAGCAAGCTACAGCACCTGTCCAGACAAGTACAGGGATTCCCTAGCGAGGAGACTTATTTGATTGTTTTCAATGTTGGGACAGCAATTTTTGGGGAGCACTATACTCTGGAGAATGATAGATGGGGCCCACCATACACTGGAACATTCCAAAGGTGGACATCAGACACTGGAGCAGCATTTTCAGGGCCCATTATACACTAGAGCATTAGAAATGGGGCCCATTATGTTTGGAGCATTATTTGGGCCCATAAGACAGTGGAGCTTCATCCATGGGGACCAACATATACTGTAGCATTATGTGGAGCTCATCATATACTGTTTCAAACATTATATGGGACCAATGATTCTGTATGGAGAAATAGATGGGCCTCGTCATGAGATGTAAAAAGTGAGGTATTTTTCATTGTACTATACCGCTATTTATCTGCCGTATCGGAGCATGATGAGTTGTGGTATGTGTTAAAGGGGCGCTCTTTCGCCCAGGGCACATGAAAACCTGCAGCCAGCCCTCCCCCCCCACAACTTTAGCCAAATAACCCCCATTTTTCAGTGCGTAACTTGTATTATGAAGTTAATTAAGGTTGACAAGCTTAAGTAAGAAGAATTGATGCTTTTGGCATTCAAATGGGCACTGTAGGTGTGTTTCCTGTCCTCCTCTCACTGCCCACTTTTATTCCCCATTGACTTACATTGGGTTTCGTGTTTCGGGACGACCCCGACTTTTCCCTATAATCGGACGATCTTGCTCGACCCGACTTTTGGAAAAGTCGGGTTTCACGAAACGAAACGCGACCCTAAAAAACCAAAAGTCGCTCAACTCTAGTACCAACTACGATCCACTCCTATCACACTCCCTATACCTCGATGTCTGCACCACTTAGCCTGAGTCACAGACACTTCTATCCTCTGTATGAATCTGCTAGCAACAAGAGGCACCAACGGGAATCTTTCTCCATATCCCTTCGTAGACATTTCATTAGAGCAGATTTATCAGCTACCTTGTTATGTCATTTTCTTCTCGACATGCACCAATAGTTTGGATTAATATACTGCTGTTCGTAATAGAGTATACAAATATGAACTGAGGACACTGTTATATGAACAAAAACAGTTTATCTAAAAATCTTAGTGTTTTGTATGTCTACTTAATAATTATGCCTCAATGTTGTCAGTGTAATTTACAATACCTCCCCCTTTTTTCTTTTGTACACTTCCCTCCCCCACAGTTCTGATAAAGGTCTGAATAAAACACCGAAAAGGTTCAACTTTTTGATTGCAAAAATACTTTTTTTTACCGTTCATCTTGAGTGCCAAGTGTCAAGACTCTGGTCAGGATAGTTCCGCCTCCATCCTGGTCAGGTAAGGGTTAATTTTAGTCCGCCTTTCTTTGGTTCTGCGGTGGCTATTTAATGTTGTCAGTTCCTGGATTTGGTGTCGGTGATATTTCTGTATACTCAGTTTGTGATTGCTGACCCAGGTTACTCATCCGTAAAAGTTGTGCCTCTGTGCTTGTGTGCTTTGCTGTGTATGACCCCATTTGTCCCCTGACTTTTGACTTTGCATCCTGCTTTGCACTGCCTTGTACCTCCTGGTTATCTGACCCCTTGGCTTGTCTCCATTTACTCTTTGTCGTATCCCTAGGTACTACGCTCTCACCTGGCTTTTGACCCTTGGCTCTCCTTGACCACATTTACTGTCTGCCCTGCACTCTGCACACTCAGTTCCTTCCCTGTACTCACGCACGGTGACTCCGCCCCCTGGTCACGTGATTGCTAAGTGCCAGGTCCTGTATTCACTGCATTAATCTAAGGTCCTTGAGCACCGTGTGCCTTGTTCCTGAACTCCCTTCGCTCGTTCACGTGCCCCCTTAGGCAGCGCCAGTGACAACATAGGTGTCATCACAACAAGTTCTTCTTTCAATGCTACATACTTGCTGGATACCCTACTTGTGCAACTACTCTCCAATTAGAACTGCCGTAAATTACTTTTAATATAGTCGGTAAAGTGTCTGCTCATTTCATTTGTTCTTCTATGGCAAAGCACACACTCATGGCTTTGGAAAATTAGAACACAACTTC
The DNA here is from genome assembly GCF_039654945.1 of Dendrobates tinctorius. Lineage (NCBI taxonomy): Eukaryota > Metazoa > Chordata > Amphibia > Anura > Dendrobatidae > Dendrobates > Dendrobates tinctorius. The sequence continues at coordinate 12,605,503 of NW_027361699.1, forward strand.
CAATTTGTCATATCAAACCCACTGGAATTCAATGCTGCATAAGTTGGAGCATTTTGTATGAACAGCATAAAGCATTGATAAACTTTGTCATGCAGCTATCAAACTGGATCATGGGTTACTTTGAGATACAGCTGAAAAAAGTTTACATACACTATATAAAAAGACACATACAGTATGCATGTTTGTCTCAATAGTTGATATAAAATCAGAATAAACCTTTCCCGTTATACATTAATTAGGATTTTATCATAATTATTAATATTTGCCAAATGCCAGAATGAGAGAATGTCTTAAGGCATTTTTAATACTTATTGCAAAGTCAAAGGTTAACATACAGTACATTTCATTATTATTTGGTACCATTGCTCTTAAACTGAATGACTTGGGTCAAATGTTTGGGATATCCTTCCACAAGCTTCTCACAATAGTTGGTCGGAATTTGGGCCCATTACTCCTGACAAAACTGGTGTAACTGATCCAAGTTTGTAGGTCGCCTTGCTCGCACCAGCCTTTTCAGCTTTGCCCATAAATTTTCAATAGGACTGAGATCAAGGCTTTGTGATAGCCACTCCAAAACATTGACTTTGTTATCCTTAAGCCACTTTGTTGCCATTTTGGCAGTATGATTCAGGTTATTGTCCATTTGGAAGACACATTTCCGCCTAAGCTTTAACGTTCTGTCTTGAGATGTTGCTTCAGTGTCGTTTAAAGTTTGTAACAGGCTACCTGGGAGACACATCAAACATGTGGAAGAGGGTGCTCTGGTCAGACGAAACAAAAATCAAACTTTTTGGCAACAATAGCAAACGATGTGTTTGGTGTTCAGGCAATACAGCTCATCACCCTGAACACACCATACCCACTGTCAAACATGGTAGTGGCAGCATCTTGGTTTGTCCCTGCTTTTCTTCAGCAGGGACAGGGAAGATGGTTAAAATTGATGGGAAGATGGATGGAGCCAAATACAGGACCTGGACATCATCTTTCAAGCATCTCACACTGAGTACACCTGAGAGCTGTGTATGCCTCATTCGGTACCACTTTAGAAAGAGGTAAACGTTGCCTTAGAGAAAATGATTTTCCAGACATTCACTGTCTTTTTTGCACATTTTTTGCAGCTGTGATCTTCACCTTATTGGTGTGGATGTGGTAAATTTCTAAGTCGGCATCAGTACCATCATTGTCCATAAGTTGTAAAGAGGAAATCAGGTGTTTCCAAGGGTCGTGGTTAAGTACATTTTGTGGCATTTCTTTAACAGTGTTCGTTACACAGGGACAATTAATTTTAGACTGGAATATTAGGATATTATTGGTAATATGTATGGGTGAAGATGAAGAAGCTTGTGCCACGGGTGTGTTTATAGTTACGAACGGTGCACTCCTTTTTAAACTTAGTTTTTCACGAGCATCCATTAGTTTGTTTGGTTTTCCTCCAACACTGATCTGCTTTCTACAAATCAGCATCTCACGGACATATTGCACTTTGCCCTTTATACAGACACATGCGTGTTTGGCAGCATATTTTGTACAGGTATTTCTTAGGCAGAGTCTCACACGCGCATCTGTTACACCGATCTTCAAACGGGCATGAAACTGATTCTGGTAATTGATGGTGGCCAAAATCTCGAATCATTGTTGTCTGTATCCTGGATTTCATACCTCCTATAGCCACTGCTGTTATTAATCATATATTTTACCATTCCTGTCATCACCATGCCCCTTTTCCAGATCACTTCATCCAACGATTGGTCCGCTATATATTGTTACTAAAAACATGCACCTTCCCAGCAGCAACTGTGTGGGAAACCACGTTACAGTTTTGCAAGGTGTTTATGATGGCCCTAAAAAAAATGAATTACTATGTTGACATATACCCCCTTGGGGAAATGTTTGCCAGGCCATACAGTTAGTGTATGGGCATTACAAGTCTAGTAGACCTGTTACTTTAAATTGGGCATAGTTTTTAATCAGGCCTTCCTCCATGTCTCATCAACCACCGCCACTAGGTAAACCTGGGTTAACGTGTTCTGTGCTGCTTACAGCCAGTGTCAAAATCCTTACAAGGATGGGTGTTTTTGGTGGGCATTAAATACTTGTTATGGTAAAGGTTGAGGTGTACCCCACAGGGGAAAATGTTTGCCAGCCAACACATTTATTTATATGGGCATTACAAGTGTAGGAGACCTGCTCCTTTTTAATGGGACATTTTTTAAGAGACCCTCCTCCATGTTTCTTCCAAGAGGGGATTGGGGTTATTGGGGTACATATGACTTGGTAGCACGGCAGGCCTTTCAGTCAATCCATAAGAAAACAGAATGGGAGAACAAAATGAATAATGTGAAGTGGATTTTCCTGGGCCCATCCAGTACCTGGATTCAAAGGCATATTGGGGTGCATATGACTTGGTAGCAGGGCAAGCCTTGCATTCAATGCAACATTTTTTTATGGAAGCCCTCCGGACATCTCGTGAAAGGGGTATTGGGGTGCATCGTAATTCTTGGCAACCCATCAACTCACTGCATAGGCTATAACAATTTAGGAGACCCACTGTTTAATAATGGCCCTTTAAGCAGATTAATGCTGCCTGATGCCCCTGTAAAAATAGGCTCTGTGACTTTAAGAGTCCCTCCTTCATAAATGAAACAAGATGTGTCTGCTTATGTGTCACACACCACATGGCCAGCTAGGGTGGTTAAATGTTACAATGAACAGTTAATGCATTTGTATTGGTTGAAAGCAATGTTAAAGTTGAAAAACGCTTCAAAAACGCTGTATCTGAACACAGCCCACGTGGTGGAAGAACATTTTGGTCTGAGGTTAATTATTTTGCATAATATACAAGTCATTAACCTGGAAAGGATGTACCTTTACATATTTCCCAGCAAAATCCGTTTGGTTTCGTTTTGGTATGTTTTCGGGTGGACCGGTTAAAATGGCATGAAACTCTGACAACATTGCTTAAAGCTGTGAACTAGGAGTCAGGAATGCTTCCAGGGGTGATCCCCATGATGTCCCCGTGTCATTTGAGCAGTGTTCCCATCATTTTTAGATGTTTTTAGACCTTAAAAGACCCCCGGGGGATCGCAGTAAAAATACTCGGGTCTCCCATAAGCTTACATTGGGCTCGTTGTTCTGTCCGAGTACCCGAGTATTCCAATTTGCTCGACCAGAGCAACGAGCATCTGAGGATTTTAGTGCTCGCACATCACTAGTATTTCGTCCTCATGAGAAATGTTCAAGAACACCTTGACACACTGTTATAAATAATAGATAAAGAAAACCATTCTTCCTCAGGTACTCCTGAAAAATGATTCAGATTAAAGGAGCAAAACTGAGGGTAAAATCCTTATGCCCCGAAGAATGGGGACTTGCCAATAAACTTGTGACTGGTTATTCACAGCGAATTCAGCTAGATGCCCTGAAGAATGGGGACTTGCCAGTAAATTTGTGTCAATGGTTATTGACAGCGAATTCAGCTAGATGGAAATAAGAAACCCAATTGCCAGTGATAGCCAAAAATGCTAACTGTCACAATCCATTTTTGGATGCGTGGCAGCTCTGGTTCCTCTATAATTTAAAGGTAGCTTTTTTCCTTTCTGGCCAGCAGGGGGTTAATGTCAGTTTCCCTGGCTGGCAGCATGCTGTAGCTGCTGAATTGCTAGGTCAGCTGATGTGGGTGGTGACCACTCCCACCATACTTTAAATCGTCACCTGCTTAATCAGCTGACTGTTGGTAAGAGGCGAGAGGCTTGGAGCACAGTAGCATGACATTTGGCTCCCGCTCGCAGCAGAGCAGGAGCCGATGGTCATTAGCATATTGCATCTGATGCTCTCGCATTGGATGCCATACATTAGTGTGGCCCCGTCCTAAGGAGTAGTGAAGGAGAATAATTATAGGCTCTCGTGCTGTAATTATAGACCCAGATCAAAATATTCGACAATGGCATACAAGATCAAAATACAAAGCCCCAGGCCCTGACTGACACTGGCTCGGTGATAGGGTCGGCTGTAAGTAAGGGCCAGGTTACAGCGGCCAATCTGTATTCTCAGAGCAGTGACTGAACTAGTGCCGATGCCGCACCTCTGACTGAAGCTGGAACATTGCCGGGATAATAAAGTTTATTTTCTCCCCGCAGTGTTCAGCTACGAGTAGGCCAGGCAGGTTATTAATAGAGTTGAGCGACTTTGGTCAGATCGGGTTTCATGAAACAAAGTTTGTTTCAGATGAAACTGGTCCGACTAGGGCAAAAAAGGTCGGAGTTTCGTCCGAAACCTGACCCCAATGCAAGTCAATGGGAAATAAAAGTCGGCATTGAGCGGATGACATTCATCCACTTAATGCCGACTTATATTTCCCATTGACTTGCATTGGGGTCGGGTTTCGGACGAAACTCCGACTTCTTTCGCCCTAGTCGGACCAGTTTCATCTGAAACAAATTTTGTTTCATGAAACCCGATCCGACCAAAGTCGCTCAACTCTAGTTATTAACGCTATAAATCTGCAGATTAAAACCATGTCTGCTGGTTAATAGCATTTTTTCTGATGACAGTTTACCTTTAACCCCTTCACCCCCAAGAGTGGTTTGCACGTTCATGACGGGACAATTTTTACAAATCTGACCACTGTACCTTTATGAGGTCATAACTCTGGAACGCTTCCATGGATCCTGGTGATTCTGACATTGTTTTCTCGTGACATATTGTACTTCATGTTAGTGGTAAAATTTCATTCAAATAACTTGCGTTTATTTGTGAGAAAAACGGAAATTTGGCAAAAATTTTAAAAATTTTGCAATTTTCCAACTTTGAATTTTTATGCCCTTAAATCACAGAGATACGGCACACAAAAAACTTGATAACTAACATTTCCCACATGTTTAGTTTACATCAGCACAATTTTGGAACCAACATTTTTTTTTGTTAGGAAGTTATAAGGGTTAAAAGTTGACCAGCGATTTCTCATTTTTACAACACCATTTTATTTTTAGGACCACATCACATTTGAGGTCACTTTGAGGGGTCTATATGATAGAAAATACCCAAAAGTGACACCATTCTAAAAACTGCACCCCTTAAGGTGCTCAAAACCACATTCAAGAAGTTTATTAACCCTTTAGGTGCATCACAGGAATTTTTTTTAATATTTAAAAAAACAATGAACATCTAACTTTTTTTCACAAAAAAAATACTTCAGGTTCAATTTTTTTTATTTTACCAAGGGTAACAGGAGAAATTGGACTGCAAAAATTATTGTGCAATTTGTCCTGAGTACGCTGATACCTGATATGTGGGGGGGAACGACTGTTTCGGTGCATGGCAGAGCTCAGAATGGAAGGAGCGCCGTTTGACTTTTTCAATGCAAAATTGGCTGGAATTCAGATCGGCGCCATGTCACGTTTGGAGAGTCCCTGATGTACCTAAACAGTGGAAACCCCCTACAAGTGACCCCATTTTGGAAACTAGACCCCCCAAGGAACTTATCTAGATATGTGGTGAGAACTTTGAACCCACAAGGGCTTTACAGAAGTTTATAACGTACAGCGGTACAATTAAAAAATCATATTTTTTCCACAAAAATGATCTTTTCACCCCAATTTTTATTTTCCCAAGGGTAAGAGGACCCTAAAAGTTATTGTGCAATTTGTCCGGAGTACGCTGATACCCCACATGTGGGGGTAAACCACTATTTGGGCGCATAGCAGAGCTCGGAAGGGAAGCAGCGCCATTTGACGTTTTTGGCTGGAATTGAGATCGGACTTCATGTCGCGATTGGAAAACCCCTGATGTACCAATGACCCCCTAAGGAACTTATCTAGATGTGTCGTGAGAACTTTGAACCCCCAAGGGCTTCACAGAAGTTTATAATGCTCGGGCATGAAAATAAAAAAATCGTATTTTTTCCACAAACATGATCAATTAGTCCCCAATTTTTTTATTTTCCCAAGGGTAACAGGAGAAATTGGACCCCAAAAGTTGTTGTCCAATTTGTCATGAGTACGCTGACACCCCATATGTGGGAGAAAACTACTGTATGGACACACGTCGGGGCTCAGAAGGGAAGCAGTGACATTTTGGAATGCAGACTTTGATGGAATGGTCTGCGGGTGTCAGGTGCGTTTGGAGAGCCCCTGATGTACCTAAACTATTGAAACTCCCCACAAGTGACCCCATTTTTGACACTAGGCCCCCCACGGAACTTATCTAGATGTGTGGTGAGCACTTTGAACCCCTAAGTGCTTCACAGAAGTTTATAACGCTCAGGCGTGAAAATAAAAAAATCATTTTTTTCCACAAAAATGATATTTTTGCCCCCAATTTTTTATTTTCCTAAGGGTAACAGGAGAAATTGGACCCCAAAAATTGTTTTGCAATTTGACCTGAGTAGGCTGATACCCTACATGTGGGGGTAAAACACTGTTTGGGCGCATGGCAGAGCTTGGAAGGGAAGGAGCACCATTTGACTTTTTTAACTCAGAATTGGCTGGAATTGAGATCAGACGCCATGTTGCATTTGGAGAGCCCCTGATGTGCCCAAACAGTGGAAACCCCCAATTCTAACTCCAACCCGAACCCCAACACACCCCTAACCCTAATCTCAGCCCTAACCCTAACCCTAGCCCTAACCCTAACCCTAACCCTAGCCCTAACCCTACCCTAACCCTAGCCCTAACCCTAACCCTAATGGAAAAATGGAAATAAATAATTTTTTTTTATTTTATTATTTTTCCCTAACTAATGGGGTGATAACGGGGGGTTTGATTTACTATTTATGGCGGTTTTTATGTTTGGCGGCTGTCACATGCTAAAAGACGCTTTTTATTGTAAAAATAGTTTTTGCATCACCACATATTGAGAGCTCTAATTTTTCCGTATTTTGACCCACCGAGTCATGTGAGGTCTTATTTTTTGCGGGACGAGTTGACGTTTTTATTCGTACCATTTTCGGGCACGTGACATTTTTTGATCGCTTTTTATTCCGATTTTTGGGACGCAGAATGAACAAAAACCAGCGTTTCATGAATTTCTTTTGGGGGGGTGCGTTTACACCGTTCCGCGTGCGATAAAATTGATAAAGCGGTTTTATTCTTCGGGTCAGTACGCTTACAGAGATACCTTATTTAGGTCGTTTTTTTATGTTTTGTCGGTTTTATGCAATGAAAACTATTTTATATAAAAAATAATTATTTTTGCATCGCTTTATTCTGCGAGCTATAACTTTTATATTTTTTGGCGGATGCTGCTGTGTGGCGGCTCATTTTTTGCGGGACAAGATGACGTTTTCAGCGGTACCATGGATATTTATATGCATCTTTTTGATCGCGCGTTATTACACTTTTTGTTTGGCGGTATGATAATAAATCATTATTTTTTGCTTGTTTTTTTATTTTTATTTTTTAAGGGGTTCGCTAAAGGGGTTAACTAATAGGACGGTTTTATAGGGCGGGTCGTTACGGATGCGGCGATACCTAATATGTGTACTTTTATTGTTTTTTTTTTATTTCTAAAAAATGGATTTATTTGGAGGAATATTTTTTTTTTTTCTAATTTATTTGGCGATTTTTTTAAATTTATTTTAACACTTTTTTTAATTTTTTTTTTACTTTATTAAATAGTCCCAGGTGGGACATCACTGTCCTGTGACAGATCGCTGATCTGTCACATCACAGATCACTGTGACAGATCAGCGATCTGTCACAGGCACTGCAGAAGGCTTCCTCATGCCTGCGCTTTGCAGGCACTGAGGAAGCCAGCTTCCTGCAGGCCCCCGAAGGCCCCCGTCGCCATCTTGGATTCAGGGGACTGCAGGATAGGAGCCCCCGGCAGCAGCGCTGCACATTGCGCTGCCGTGGGGGGCTCAGGGAAGCACGGAGGGAGCCCCCTCGCTGCCGATGCTTCCCTTTAACTCCCGGTACACCGCGATCATGTTTGATCGCGGTGTGCAAGGGGTTAATGTGTCGGGGCGGGCCGTGACCACCCCTGACACATTGTGCCGGGTGTCAGCTGTGATAATCAGCTGACACCCGGCCGCGATCAGCGGCGCTCACCACGTGGGCGCCGCTGATCGCGGTAGACGTACTATCCCGTCCATGGGCATAGGGGCCCGGGTCCCATGGACGGGATTGTACGTCTCATGTCAGGAAGGGGTTAAGGAATAATATGTAGATAGTAGGTATCAAATATGGGTACTTCTGTATCTATAATTTTAGGCTATTATATATAATTTTTTCAATTCTGACCACTGTCACTTTATGAGGTCATAACTCTGGAACGCTTCAATGGCTCCCATTGATTCTGAGAATGTTTTCTCGTGACATATTATTTACTACTCAAAAAATAAAGGGAATACTAAAATACCACATCCTAGATATCTCTGAATTAAATATTCCAGTTTCAAATTTTTATTAATTGCATAGTGGAATGTGTTCAGAACAGTAAAACAAAACAATTATCAATGTAAATCAAAATGAATATCCCATGGAGGTCTGGATTTGGAATGATACTCAAAATCAAAGTGGAAAATCAAATTACAGGCTGATCCAACTTCAGTGGAAATGCCTCAAGACAAGAAAAAGATGCACAGTATTGTGTGTGGCCTCCACGTGCCCGTATGACCTCCTTACAATGCCTGGGCATGCTCCTGATGAGGCGGTGGATGGACTCCTGAGGGATCTCCTCCCAGACCTGGATTAAAGCATCCACCAACTCCTGGACAGTCTGTGGTACAATGTGACATTGGTGGATGGAGCGAGACATGATGTCCCAGATATGCTCAATCGGATTCAGGTCTGGGGAACTGGCGGGCCAGTCCATAGCTTCAATGCCTTCATATTGCAGGAACTCCTGACACACTCCAGCCACATGATGTCTGCCATTGTCCTGCATTAGGAGGAACCGAGGGCCAACCGCACCAGCATATGGTCTCACAAGGGGTCTGAGGATCTTATCTTGGTACCTAATGGCAAGTAGGCTACCTCTGGTGACCACATGGAGGGCTCAGCGGCCCTCCAAAGAAATGCCACCCAACACCATTACTGACCCACTGCCAAAACGGTCATGCAGAAGGATTTTACAGGCAGCAGATCGATCTCCTCAGCATTGCAGACTGTCACATCTGTTACATGTGCTCAGTGTGAACCTGCTTTCATCTGTGAAGAGCACAGGGTGCCAGTAGCGAATTTGCCAATCCTGGTGTTCTGTGGCAAATGCCAAGCATCCTGCATAGTGTTAGACTGTGAGCACAACCCCCATCTGTGGACATCGGGCACTCATACCATCCTCATGGAGTCGGTTTCTAACCATTTGTGCAGACACATGAACATTTGTGGCCTGTTGGAGGTCATTTTGCAGGGCTCTGGCAGTGCTCCTCCTGTTCCTCCTAGCACAAAGTCTGAGGTAGCGGTCCTGCTGCTGGGTTGTTGCCCTCCTATGGCCCCCTCCACGTCTCCTGGTGTACTGGTCTGTCTACTGGTAGTGCCTCCAGCCTCTGGACACCACGCTGACAGTGACAAACGGATGTGTGAAACAGGCCTAAGCAGCGAAGTATTTGTCATTGTACTATGCCTATATTTCTGTGCCGTATCGGAGCATCATAAGTTGTGGTATGTGTTAAAGGGGCGCACTGACACTCTTTGGCCCAGGGCACACGAAAACCTGGAGCCAGCCCTACCCCCCAAATAACCACCAATTTTCAATGCCTAACTATTATGAAGTAAATTAAGGTTGACAAGCTTCAGTAATAAGAATTGATGTTTTTGGCATTGAAATGGGCACTGTAGGTGTGTTTACTGTCCTCCACTCTCTGGCAACTTTGTTTCCCCATTGACTTGCATTGGGTTTCGTGTTTCAGTAGGCCGACTTTTCCCTATAGTCGGCCTATTTCATTCGACCCGACTTTTGCGAAAGTCTGGTTTCATGAAACCTGACTCGACCCTAAAAAAGGCAAAGTCGCTCATCTCTATTCGCCATGCAATGCTCCTCTGGGAAAATAATATGCAAATTGCCTCTTCGAGAAAAAGAGGACTTGAACTCTATAGCGCCACCTGTTGTAGAATCGCTACTACCAACAGGTGGCGCTATATCATTCACCAGAGACATTCATACGTGCATACAACTCTCACTCCACATGGTCTAAATCTTTCTCTATATTAGCGCATGACCGAGCGGCCATGCAAACCTTTTATAGCCGCGTCTTTCCGGGACCTTCCTGTTGGTCCAATCCGAGCTGAAGAAGGACCTGAGCATGTGACCTCCGATCTCCAATGAGAGATCGTCCCAAGGGCATGCTCAGTGGACCGAAAGGAGGACTCTGGAGTAGCTTGCTGCTGACCAGCATGCGTTGCTATAACTGAACCAGAGGTGGCAGCAACAACCAAACCTACAGAGCTGGTCTGAGCAGAGCACCTGGATCGATGAGTCTGCTGCGCAACCTCCTCTGTGGCCGGAGAGAAATGGGAGACTGCCGAATGCAAGGCTCGAGATTCCTGCTATGCAGCGACAGGAACCCGATGCCTAACAATATTGCACAAAATAGTTAATAAATAACATTTCCCATATGTCATCAGCCCACTTTTTTAAACATAATTTTGCTTTTTAGGAAGTTATAAGGGTTAAAAGTTGACCAGCGATTTCTCATTTTTACAATAAAATTTGCAAAACCATTTTTTTAGGGCCTACTGAAGTGACTTTGAGGTACCTATATGACTGACAATAACCAAAAACGACACCATTCTAAAAACTACACCCCTCAAGGTACTCAAAACCACATTCAAGAAGTTTACGAGCTCTTTAAGTGCTTCACAGGAATTTTTTGAATGTGGAAAGAAAAAATAAACTAATTTTCCTTTCACAAAGATTTTCTTTTAAACCTATTTTTTTTACTTTCGCAAGGGTAACAGGAGAAAATGGACAATACAATTTGTTGTGCAACTTCTCCTGAGCCTGCAAATACCCCATATGTGGGGGATATCTACTGTATGGGCACACAGCAGGGCTTGAAAGGGAACAAGCACTATTTCACTTTTTGAATGTAAAATTTGCTGGCATAATTAGCGGACGTCATGTCATCTTTGGAGAGCCGCTAATGTGCCTAAACAGTGGAAACCTACAAAAAGTAGCACCATTTTGCAAACGAGACCACTTAGGGAACTTATCTAGATGTGTATTGAGCACCTTGAAGCCACAGTTGCTTCACAGAAGTTTATAACGTTAAGGCTACTTTCACACATCAGGATTTCGGCGTCAGGCGCGATCCGGCGTCGTGCCGGAACGCCGGATCCGGCAAATGTTTTGTAAAACCGGATGTGACGGATCCGGTTTTCTGCCGGATCCGTCTTTTTCTTGACAGACAAAACCGGATCCGTCTCATCCGGTTCATCCATTTTTCTATCCGTTTTTCGACGGATTACGCCAGATCCGGTTTTTAAAAACACCACTTGTGGCCTTCCGAACGGGATTGGCTACTGGAAAACTATATATAGCGTGTTCCTACAGCCCTTCTTTGACAGGTTGTAGAGGAGAAAGTGCAGGTTGGAGAGAAGAGCAAGTTACTGGCGAAGATGGATGTTGTGATTGGAAATATTTTGAAGAATTTGGCGCATTTTACAGCGGAGGAGAATCGTTTGAGGGTGATTGTTCTGGAGAAGGAGAGAGCGAGACAGCAGCGCATCAGGCATCGTAGACGACGTTTGTGGATCCACCCCATCACAGCCAAGAGAATGACGCGTGGTGTCTATTCTACACTCTGCATGGACCTTCGACGAAACCCGGATAAATTTTTTGGATATGTTCGGATGAAAATGGAGAATTTTGATTACTTGGTGGAGCGCATTGCACACCTCATAAGAAAAGCGGACACCTATTGCCGCTTCTCTGTTTCACCCGCAGAGCGTCTGATGGTGACTTTAAGGTAAGCCACATTTATTGGATGTGCTCGCATCAGAGCACACTTTCAATGCAATCTTGTTGGTGGTAGTTTGTATCTCCAAGTGTTATAGCTGAGTTTTGGTATGTAATGCTGTGATTTAAAACTAATTGATTGTTTTTTAATTCCCCACAGATTTCTTGCAACTGGAGAATCCCTTTCGTCACTGCATTTCCAGTACAGACTCGGGATTTCCACCATATCTGGAATAGTGAAGTACACATGCCATGCACTGTGGGACTCCTTAGCTGAATAGTTTTTACCAGAGCCCACAACAGAGAGGTGGATTGAAATTTCAACTGCTTGGGCGCTGTGGACGGGAAACATATCCACAATGTAAAGCCAGCCGGATCGGGATCGGAATATTTCAATTACAAGAAATATTTTTCAATTGTCCTCATGGCCATCGCTGACGCGGAATAAAAATTTATTGCTGTTGATATTGGGGCCTATGGCCGCTCCAATGACTTTCAAGTTTTCAAACTGTCTGCCATGGGGCGTAAACTGTATGGAAACACCTTCCAGTTCCCACCACCTAGACCGCTGCCGCAAACATCTGGTCCACCTATGCCATTTGTCTGTGTAGGGGATGAAGCCTTCCAGCTGTCAGAACACCTTTTGAAACCGTACTCTAGCAGAGGATTGACAAGAACAAAACGCATTTTTAATTACCGCCTCACAAGAGCAAGAAGAATGGTTGAATGTACCTTTGGTATTCTGACAGCCAAATGGCGGGTCCTATTGACTGCGATCAACCTCAAGACAGAAACTGTGGACGAGGTGATCAAAGCTTGCGTGGTACTCCACAATTTTGTTATCTGCAAGGAACCCATTTCCATTGAGGACACCTCTGAAGAATCCACCTTGCAAGATTACCATGACATTACCACTAGAAGTTCTGTGACGGTTTCAGTAATGAGGGACAATTTTGCACTATACTTTGTCACCTCAAGGCAGAGTACACTGGCAGGATGACAGAGTGTGAAAGATTTGTGCCAAACTTGTGTACCTTCTGTACCAACAGTATATACCTTTGCCAACCAAAGTTGGCTATCTTGTCATGGTCTCTATTTTTAGCTTTAGGCCACAGGTGTGTAACTGGTTGTGTTTTCTGCAAAGTATTTCACCTTTTAACAAAAGGTGTGTACATTGTTAGGAAATCACAAACAATAAACACAACTTTTTAGGTGAAATACTTTGCTTCAAACACAACCAGGAACACAACTGTGGCAAAAAGCTAAAATTTACCCACAGTTATATACCTGGTTTTGAATACCTTTTTACCTTTTAAATACCCTGTATTTAACCTTTTTTTTAAACATATTTCGCCGCAGAAAGAAATGACAGACAACCAGTGTAAACAATAATTTAACTTTTATTTAAAATATTTTTTTTTTGTAAACTGTTTTTAAAGTTAAAAAAACTTTTTTAATAAAGGTTTGAAACCAACTGGGCATTTTTATTACAAAACACATCATAAATCTGTGTAGTGTGGGGTGGAAATACTGCTGGAGGGGCTGCGGGACACTTCGACACTGGGAGTGTGGAGAGAGGATTGGGATCGTGGTGGGGAAGGAACAGTTAGAGGTGATGGTGTGGAAAAAGCTACAGAATGGGTGGACATGTGGGAGGCAGAAGAGGTGGTGGGCGGTGGAGTGGAGGATTGGGCAGGGACTGTAGGAGCAGATGATGTTGATGGCAAGTTGTATGGGGAAGGAGTTTGGTACGGGGAAGGAGTTTGGTACGGGGCAGGTTGCTGGAAGTGGGGAGATGTCTGGTACTGGGGAGGTTGCTGGTACTGGGGAGGTTTGCTGGTACTGGGGAGGTGGATGGTATGTAATAGGAGGGGGAGGATGGAAAGTGGCTGGAGGGGGTGCAGATGTAATAGGAGGGGGAGGATGGAAAGTGGCTGGAGGGGGTGCAGGTGGAGGAACTACTGTGGTGGGAGGAGGAGGTTGGGAGGTAACGTGCTGGAGAGCACCGTGGCATGAATGCATTACATGCATCTGCTGGGTAGGAGATAGCGTTTCCATGCGCTCCACAACAGACCTGAAAAAGGTGTGGTTTGGCGAAGATCTTGCTTCTGAATGCATGGTTTGCAGAAGTGTCTTCACCTCCAGAATGCTGGAGTTGATCTGCTGAAAGCCTGCGGAGATTTGCTCTGACGAGACTTTTAGACAGTTCTGGAAAGATGCATTCAGATGCAAGAACTCTGGCGCATAAGTCTTTTCCTGACCCCTCTGCCGCTGCCACCCAGTACCCGCAGGTGTACTAGAGGTGGCAGGGGCAGAAGGGTGGGGTAAAGGGAAAGCGATCTCCTCACCAGCAGCTTCATGTAATGTAGGCGGCCACGATGCTCCTGTGCTGGTGGATGGGACAGATGGGTCGAATGTGTGGGAAGGCTGGGAAGGTGCAGATGTACCGGGGCGGTCGAAGTGTCCCTCGGTGCCGGTCTCCTCAGGGATCGCCTCAGAAGGGTCCAATCGTGCAGGCTCCCGAGTGCTGCTCACCGTGCTGTGGAATAAAGAGAAAAAAAAACAATTAAAATAGTGACATGGTATGGCCCTGGCTGAAAAAAAAAAGTTACATCTAAACATTTTTTTGTCACATGTGGTGTGTAATATTTACCTTCTGGTGACCATTGTATCCCGGAGGAACGACAGGGCTCGTGTGTACTTGTACTTGCTCATGCGTCCTCCAGATCCACTCGGGGCCCGCATCTCTTTATTGAAACGATCCCTCACAGACCGCCACCGCTTCACAATTCTCTCCCCTGAAACGAGAAAGGACAAAGTGGTTAGTATACAACATCAGTGTTTCCCAAACTCCAGTCCTCATGGTCCCCAGGGGTCATGTTTTCAGGATTTCCAAAGTAAATAGAAATCCTGAACACATGATCCGTGGGGACCACGAGGACTGGAGTTCGGGAAACACTGGTTTAAATCAAGCAACCGGTACTGTATATACTTACGCTCTTTAATCTGGGCCCGAGCATCGAGGTCCTCCCAGCGGTCCACAAGGAGCGAACAGATTTCCTCCCAGAGTCGTCGGGTAACGATAAGGTCAGCGTGGCGGCGGTCAGCCATATTCCAGAGCGGCTCCCTTTCTCTGACGAGATCGATGAGGTGGTCCACATCGATTCCTCCATCCTCACCGTCAGAGTCTGGAGCACGCTGTGAAGGCTGTTAAAGAAAAAGACAAAAATAACATAATTAGCCTCCACAAAAGAAATGAAATAAAAAGTGCAAAAAAACAAAGCAAAAATATTTATACTTACACGCTGGTGACCGCCACGTTGCTGTCGCCGACGACCCTGGGAGGCACTGCGAGGACCTCTTGGCCGAGCACCAGATTGGGAAGACTAGAGAAGAAAACAAAAAATGTTATGTCTTTAGATGTAGGCATTTGTTTGCTGTGTGTGGTCTGCAGAACATTGTTTTCTATGTGTTGTGTGTAGTGTGATGTTGTGTTTCTGCGTTTGATGCCAAAATCTTACCAATTGTGAGCCCACTCCAGGTGTCTGTCCACCCCTTCCTTCTTCTTCTGGGAGCTCCTCTTCATCTTGTGATTCCTGTTTTGAAATAAAAGGCAATGAATAGACATATATTACAGAGATGATGGATTTTGGAAATAAAAACTTACCGTCAAACGATGACGATGCGAGTGAGGGCTCCCAGAAGAAGATGTGCTGTCTTCCTGCTGGCCAGACTCCATGGCTGTGGGTGGTGTTCCTGCTGCTGCCATTGCTGCTGCTGCTGCTGCATCTCTTGGGCGGCTGTTGAATAAAGAGAAACAAAGGGTCAATGAATATCTTGATATTCCATGGCCCTAGTTTGGAGGAATGGGGGATTTGATAATTACCGTCTCTCATCTGCTGCTGGACTCCCCTCCTCAGCATGTTCCATTTTCTGCTCCATTTGGCGTGTTGGTGGTGCTGATGGTGCTGCTGCAGATGTCTCCTGCCTTCTCCTGCTCCTGGTTCTTGGCTTGGGTGGCATGTTGGGTGTGGCTGAGGGTCCCACTGTCTTGCTTTTATATATGTCTTGTGGGCAGAGCTACTGAGCATGCTCAGACCAAAAAAAACGGATCTGGCCACCGGATCCGGCTGTCGCCGGATCAGGCGCATTGCGGCGCTCATAGGCTTTCATTGTGTCCGGCTTTTTCGCCGGAGACAAAAAACGTTACAGTAGCCGTTTTTTCCAGACGCCGGATCGCGACGAAAACCGGATGAAACGCATGGCCATCCGGCTCGATGCGGCTCTAATGCAAGTCAATGGGGGGGAAACCGGATCCGGCATTGCATTTCGCCGGATCCGGTTTTTGTCAAAAGCGCTGGATCGCGCCTGACGGCGAAAACCTGATGTGTGAAAGAGGCCTAAGCCGTGAAAATAAAAAAATCACGTTTTTCTCATATAAATCTTTTTACCTCCAAATGTTGCATTTTTCATAAGGGTAACAGGAGAAATTGCTCCATCCTATTTGTTATGCAATTTCTCCTGAGTCCGAGATACCCCATATGTGAGGGAATAGTACTGTTTTGGTGCATGGTAGGGCATGGAAGGGAAGGAGCATATTTCACTTTTTGAATGCAAAATTGCTGGAAAAATTAGCAGACATAGTGTTGCGTTTGGAGAGCCCCTGATATGCCTAAACAGTGGAAACACCCCACAAATGATGCTATTTTAGAAACTAGAGCCCTTTGGAAACTTATCTAGATGTTTAATGACCTTCTTGAAATCGCAGGTGCTTCACAGAACTTTAAGCGGTGAAAATAAAAAAAGATCACATTTTTCCAACAAAATCTTTTTTAGCTGCAAATTTTGTAGTTTCACAAGGGCAAAAGGAGAAAATGGACCAAAATTTTGTTGAGTAAATTCTGCTGAGTTCACTGACACCCCATATGTGGTTGAAAACTACTTTGGAGGCCAGTGCAAATTTTGGAAAGGAAGTAGAGCTATGTTACAGTGCAGATTTTACTGCACTTGTTTGAGGGTGCCATGCTACATTGGCAGAGCCCCTGAAATGTCAGAACAGGGGACCCCCCATAAGTGACCCAATTTTACCAATTAAACCTCTCAATGAATTCATCTAGGGATGCAGTGATTATATTGACACCACAGGTGCATCACAGACTTTATACCATTGGGCAGTGAAGAAAAAAAAATACTTTATAACCACCAAGATATTGTGTAAGCCCCAAATTTTCCTTTTTTATCCTGGGAAATGGGTAAAAATGGCAACAAAATTTGTCCCAAAATTTCTGCTGAATGTAGAAATACCCCATATGTGACTGTACAGTACTACTTAGCCATACGGAGAGACTCAGGAGGGATGGAGCGCTACTTGCCTCCTGGAACATTTTCCTAGACTAGTTTAAGGATTCCATATAAATGGCCCCTAAGTGCTAGAAAAGCAGAATCACCCCTGAAGTGACCCTGTTTTGGAAATTATAATCTGAGAATTTATCTACAGATGTAGTGATGATTTTGACTCCAGGGGTGTTTTCCAGACACAAGCAGCAGTGGATGTTGCTGGGTGAAAATTTCAAACTGCCGTTGTAGTGACAAATGCGGTGCAGTCACCAGTACATTATGCCCAGCTCATGCTTCTGGATACACGCACCTGTAAATTAGGTTGGCTCTCATCACTACAGAAATGCCAAACATGTGGGCGCCAAATGTGGTTTAAGCACACTGGGGCTCAGAAGGGAGGGGGACATTTAGATTTGGGAGCAGAGAATTTGCTGAATTTTTGGGGGGAGCGAGGAGCCATTTAGCTTTTCCAGAGCCTTTGTGCTACCAGTAAGATGGAAGCCCCCTATATTTCCATAAACAGATGACAGACCTGAGTGATGACTTGCTTTTTTTGTGGATTGAGTTGAAGCTTTTATTGGGAACATTATACCTAACGTTTGGGATCACATTTATCCGGCGTTCTATGCTGAGCACTTTAGTGTTTCCATCTAAATCTCTGAGTGACATGACAGATGAAACTCCTGATGGATCCATTCACTATAATGAGGCAGCAGAGTTACTCTGGACTCTGTCTGGCCTATGTTCAGCGGTGTCCATTTCAGAAGTGCACAAAACTGTGGCTAACAACACTATTAAGCAATTCTAGAAAGACAGATGTTAAGTGTCGGGTTTCTTTCCCTGCACAGGAGGAATCCCGAGCCTTGCCTTCTGCGGTGTCCCATTCTTTCTCAACTGCAGAGGAGGCTGCTCAGCAGAGATGTTTATCCCGGCATCTTGCCCAGGCTAGTACTGTCGGTTTAGTTGCTGCTGCCATCCCTGGTCCAGCTATTGCATTCCACACTAGCCAGCAGCGAGCAGCTTCTGGGACCAAGTCCGTCTTTCAGTGCACTGAGCATGCCAGTGGGACGACTTCTCATTGGACGTCGGAGGTCACTTGCTGCTCCAATTGGACAACAAGGAAGGTCCTGGAAGGTTGCAACGGTAAAAGCCTCACATTGCCGCCTGGCCATGCACTTGTATAGAATTATGTACTTGTTTGTAAGATGATGGATGCATGTGTCTGGTGTAGAGTTGAGCGATACCATCCGATACTTCAAAGTATCGTATCGGATGGTATCGGCCGATCTTTAAAAAAAGTATCGGTATCGCCGATTCCGATACCGGAAGTCCCATTCAAGTCTATGGGACTTCCGGTATCGGAATAAGAAAAACCCTTTCCTGCCCTTGTACAGCCTCTCTGGGGTCTGTACGGGCCTTTCGGGGGGCTGTGCCGGCCTGCCAGGGGGTCTGTGCAGGCTCCGGTGGTCTGTGCCGGCCTGCCGGGGGGCTGTGCAGGCTCCGGGGGGCTGTGCCGGCCTGCCGGGGGGCTGTGCCGGCCTGCCAGGGGGTCTGTGCAGGCTCCGGTGGTCTGTGCCGGCCTGCCGGTGGTCTGTGCAGGCTCCGGGGGGCTGTGCCGGCCTGCCGGGGGGCTGTGCCGGCCTGCCGGGGGGCTGTGCCGGCCTGCCGGTGGTCTGTGCAGGCTCCGGGGGTCTGTGCAGGCATCGTCCGATGGGACTACAAGTCCCATCGGGCGATGCCTGCTACCATGACAGTGATTGACACATTAGCCAATGATGGGACAGTAGTAGTCCCATCATCCGGCTAATGTGTTAAATGTAAAAAAAAAAAAATAAAAAAATTACATGCTACATTCATACTACATACTACATACATGCTACATTCATACTACATATATACTACATACATGCTACATTCATACTACATACTACATACATGCTACATTCATACTACATATATACTACATACATGCTACATTCATACTACATACTACATACATGCTACATTCATACTACATGCAACATACATACTACATATATACTACATGCATGCTACATATATACTACATACATACTACATATATACTACATACATGCTACATACATACTACATATATACTACATGCATGCTACATATATACTACATGCTACATACATACCACATACATACTACATACATACTACATATATACTACATGCATGCTACATACATACTACATGCTACATGCATGCTACATACTACATACATGCTACATATATACTACATACATACTACATATATACTACATGCATGCTACATATATACTACATGCATGCTACATACATACTACATACATACTACATGCTACATACATACCACATATATACTACATACATACAATACATTCATACAATACATACATAGACATACAGTACATATAACATAGAGTAACATACTTACCAATACTTGTCACATTGTTCCCCGAAGCCATTGTCGTCTACGGAATAAATATTAACATAACAAACCACAAAAATACTCACCCACGATCCGAAGCAGTCCACGAGTGTGTCCCACGACGATCTTGGGTAGAGAACTGCAGCATCAGCTGATGCTGCCGTTCTCTACGGGCTGCAGGAATCCAATGACGGAAGGTAGGTATCCTTCCGCACTGTATTCCTCCGCCACTTAAAAAAAAAAAAAGTCCCTAGTCTCACTTTATGCCATTGCTGTGTGGGAATTTCCCACACAGCAATGGCATAAAGTGAGACTAGGGACTTTTTTTTTTTTAAGTGGCGGAGGAATACAGTGCGGAAGGATACCTACCTTCCGTCATTGGATTCCTGCAGCCCGTAGAGAACGGCAGCATCATCTGATGCTGCAGTTCTCTACCCAAGATCGTCGTGGGACACACTCGTGGACTGCTTCGGATCGTGGGTGAGTATTTTTGTGGTTTGTTATGTTAATATTTATTCCGGAAAGACAATGGCTTCGGGGAACAATGTGACAAGTATTGGTAAGTATGTTACTCTATGTTATATGTACTGTATGTCTATGTATGTATTGTATGAATGTATTGTATGTATGTAGTATATATGTGGTATGTATGTAGCATGTAGTATGTATGTAGTATGTATGTAGCATGCATGTAGCATGTATGTAGCATGCATGTAGTATATATGTAGTATGTATGTAGCATGCATGTAGTATATATGTAGCATGTATGTAGTATGTATGTGGTATGTATGTAGCATGTAGTATATATGTAGCATGCATGTAGTATATATGTAGTATGTATGTAGTATGTATGTAGCATGTATGTAGTATATATGTAGTATGTATGTAGTATATATGTAGCATGCATGTAGTATATATGTAGTATGTATGTAGTATATATGTAGCATGCATGTAGTATATATGTAGTATGTATGTAGTATATATGTAGCATGTATGTAGTATGTATGTAGCATGCATGTAGCATGTAGTATGTATGTAGCATGCATGTAGTATATATGTAGTATGTATGTAGCATGCATGTAGTATATATGTAGCATGCATGTAGTATGTATGTGGTATGTATGTAGCATGTAGTATATATGTAGCATGCATGTAGTATGTATGTAGTATGTATGTAGTATGTATGTAGCATGCAGTATGTATGTAGTATGTATGTAGTATATATGTAGTATGTATGTAGCATGCATGTAGTATGTATGTAGCATGTATGTAGTATGTATGTAGTATATATGTAGTATGTATGTAGCATGTAGTATGTATGTAGTATTTTTTTTTTTTTTTTTTAACATTTAACACATTAGCCGGATGATGGGACTACTACTGTCCCATCATTGGCTAATGTGTCAATCACTGTCATGGTAGCAGGCATCGCCCGATGGGACTTGTAGTCCCATCGGACGATGCTTGCACAGACCCCCGGACATCAGCACAGCCCCCCGGCAGGCCGGCACAGCCCCCCGGCAGGCCGGTACAGACCCCCACAGGGTGCACAGCCCCCCGGCAGGCCGGCACAGCCCCCCGGCAGGCCGGCAGAGACCCCGGGCAGTCCACACAGCCCCCCGGCAGGCCGGCACAGCCCCCCGGCAGGCCGGCAGAGACCCCCGGAAGGCCCGAAATGACGGCGCATCATGATGCGCACACACCGCGCATCATGATGACGTCAGGCCGTCAATCAACTGAACTTCCGATTCCGATGCCGAATTCCGATATTGAAAAAATATCGGAAGTCGGTATCGGAATTCCGATACAGCAAGTATCGGCCGATACCCGATACTTGCGGTATCGGAATGCTCAACACTAGTCTGGTGACTGACTACTTATGATTCCCTCCCTTTGGTTGTGCATGTTATAGGGTTATCAGAGATAGTCAGCGCCTAGTAGTGGCATTGCCTATTTGCAACAGTGCGCCCAGTTCTCTGCACACGCGTTAGCACCAGATTGTGCCATCCGGCACAAGGCACGACTATACCGCATTCACAGCAGTCTCTGTCAGAGCGGCGCCATGTGCTATTAGGGCGCTTTCTAGTCCTAAGCTTAGGATGTTGTTGTGAGTTCATTTTCCCCTTCACCATTGAGGTCTGATGAACTCCCTCTTCTGGTGAAGGAAGGTAGTGAGGCTGATTACCAAGCACCTGAGCAGGATGATGATGACTGGTGTAGTGTCGTGATGTCGGCGATAAAGAATTCAGAGAGGTACCCTGATGTCCTAGTGCTTGGCTGCCAGGCCGTGCTTTTTCTTTCTTCCTTACTTCCTCCTTCCTCTCCACGTCCTTCCCCCGACTCCTCCTCTCCCCTACATCACTGTTACTAGGCAAAGAATGCAAACAAGGGCAACAGCCCACAAACAACAGGAGATGTGACAACATCACAACTGGGTGACTGGAATTGCTGATTGGATATAAGGCAGTTGACGCCCTTCTGCCTTGCTGGTGATTTCTCAGAGGGATTCTAGGAGACCAGTCTGATTCCTGCTCTTCAAAAGCTAAGTTTTCTGCTCTGCTTTTTGCATTTGTGTTTTGGTTTTGTTTTTCCTTGTTTTTTCTGGATTTCTGCCATTCCCTGCTGGGGTGAGCTGAATTCCTTTTTGCTCTGTCTTCAGAAAATTCCTGAGTACTGATATAGTCTTTTTGAAGCCTAGCGTCTTCAGGGCTTTTTTCCCTATCAGTCTGTTGGCTCTTGTTTTGATAGGGTTTTGGCGGATTGCAGACAGCAGCTTTTCTATCCTGTCCTATTTAGTTAGCTTGGGCCCATCATTTGCTCAGCCTCTCTTTCTATCTGTGTGAGTGTTTTTTCATCTTGCTTCACCGTCATTATACGTTGGGGGCTGCCTATTGCTTTGGGGTCTGCTCTGGGGCAGTTTAGATTTCCCTTTCTGTCTTTAGGCTATTTAGTTCTCCGGCTGTGATCGAGGGGTCTAGGGCACGGTAGGAACCCCCACGGCTACTGCTAGTTGTTGTTGATAGGTTCAGGGGCCTGCAATCCGATAGCTGCCAACTTCTCTGGTTTTCTGAACTTAGCTAGTATTTCTGTTTTTGCCTCCTATGGTGACTCATTCATAACAGGATGGTTAGTGGTGTCCGCCAGAGCGGCGCTGCATGCACTTCTTGTGGTTAAAACTTAGTTGCTTTTTCTGGCACTGCGGTTGTGGCACCAAATGCTAGTGGGTCTAGAGGGACTCTAACCCTGTGTCCTTGGGGCTTGGCCCTGTGACCAATATACTAGCGCTCTCCCTGTGGTACTGCGGTCTTGTGAAGCAACAGGGTTTGCCTTATACACACCGGGTGAGGTTAACCCGTGTGTGTTTGTTATACCACCATCTTGTTTCTGCCATTACCTGGCAGCAGGTAACATCTCTGCACCGTGGACTCCGGGCTGCTAACGGACTTCGTCTTTACTATAATATTATTTGGTGCGTTCCGCAAGCCCATAACAACAGACACCGCCAGATCACAGGTCAGATGGCATCCACAGTGCCTCCATTTGCCTCACTATAGGAAATCTTCCCTTGGGAGTTCTGTCTGAAGCACATATTTCAGAGATTTACATGGAAACCATGCTGTAAGCGCTCAGTGCAAAGCACAGGATAAATGTGCACCCAACCTTATTGCGATCTTTGGAAGGCAGAATAAAAAAATCAACAGCATGCTAATAATTAGATTTATTTGATTTTTATGTCATTCTCGTGCCGTATAAGTGATTAGGCGACTTTATTCTTCCGGTCAGTGAAATTACAAACCAGAGTAATATCTGGTTTTTATGTCTGGCTGCTGTCACACACGAAAAGATGTTTTTTATTGCGAAAACTAGTCTTTGCATCACCATATTTTGAGAGCTATAATTTTTCCATGTTTCAGCCGACAGAGTCATGTGAGGGCTTGTTTTTGCAGGAAAAGTTGATGTTTTTAATGGTGCCATTTTGGGCACATGACAATTTTTGCTTGCTTTCTATTCTGATTTTTGGGAGACAGAATGACAGAATGAGCAAAAACAGGCAATTCAGGAATTTTTTTTTTTCTTTTACCGTTCTGCTTGAGGTAAAATTGGTAAGGTAGCTTTATTCTTTGGGTCAGTACGATTACAGTGATACCTCATTTATATCTTTTTTATGACTTTTTTGGTGCTTTTACACAATAAAAACTATTTTATAGAAGAAAAAATATTTTTGCAGTGCTTTACTGAGGGTTACAACTTTTTTATTTTTCTGCTGATGGAACTGTATAGTGGTTTGTTTTTTGCAGGACAAGATGTCATTTTCAGAGGTACCATTTTTATTTACATGTGTCTTTTTGATCGTGTTTTATTGCACTTTTTGTTTGGCAGTATGATGATAAAACATTGTTTTTGGCCTCTTTTATTTATTTTATTTTTTACTGTGTTCACTGAAGGGGTTAAACTAGTGGGACATTACATAAAGGTATTTACTGAAAAAACATTTCTTTCTTTTTATTTTTCTTTAAGATTTTTAAAAAATATTTTTACACTTTTTTTTTACATTTTTACATTGCCCATCCTTGGGACATCACTGTACAACTTAAGATCACAGATCTGATACTCTGCACTGCTTCTGCACTACAGAGTGTCACATCAGGATCTGACAGGTGCTCACAAGCCACCTTCCCTGCAGTACCCGGAAAGTCCCCGCTGCCTTCTTGGAGCCGGGGATCTCCATGGAGAGCAACAGGACAATGCTATCGAATCTTGTTGTTCTGATGGAAAATCATTGCCTATACATTGCTCCTTTGTGTCGCTGTCACAAGGGGTTAATGCCCGCAATTGGTGCTAGCTCCGAGTGTGGGCATTGCTGCAGGATGTCAGCTCTGTGTGAGAGTTCCCGCAGAGCAGTTTAGGTACGACGCATGTCGGGAAGGGGTTAATTTTATTTTTGGTTTAACCAAAGAAAATGAAGTGACTTGTTGTTCTGTACCTTACATATTTTTATGTATTCTCAATTGCTTTTTTCCAGTAATCTTATTAACTCTTGAAAGCTTTATGTCTCTTCCTTCTTTAAAAAGATCAGCACAAAATACTGATGTTCTCATTATACAATGTGATCATTGCAAAGTTCTTATTCAAACCACATAAATGTAGGTCAGGGCAAGCAGAATCACAGTTTCTGTCTTATTAATAAAAAAAACAGAAATTCACAGAGTTCAGTCAAAAAGAGCATCAGGTAGCTGTAACCTACACAAAATTGAATCTAAATCATGAACGTCTTATATCATCCCTTCAATTTTATCTTGATAGACAAATAAGGAAAAGGTTTGCAATGGATCAGTTTGGAGCTACAAGAAGTACAATATTATATAGCGATACAGCAATTTTAGTTTATTTTTTATTCTAATTTACTGTATCAGAGTGCTGATATTATTATTACAGTCAAATGGTCAGAGAAAAATGAATTAAATATGACAAGAAGCAAAAGCCTACAGTGGTTGAAGCAAGGAGCAAACAGCTACTCCTAGAAACTTTTAATATAAGCAACACAGAATACAGGCTAAAAAGATATATCATGAAGACCTTATCATAAAACAGAAGTTAATTTCATTTTACTACTTTGCTTTTAACTGATAGATGCATTTTTGTGGCCTAGTAAGCTGCACCAATTTCCAATAAAAAATAGCTTTTATTTGTAAAGAAATGGTGCTTTATAGGAGAAAGATTTTTAGTTATTAAACGGAAAAAGATTTTTACTTATTAAACAGTATGTTGACAATGTGAACATGGTAATTATTAAAATAATTATACATATATAGAAAGGTACAACAAGAAAACACAGTGACAGATTTGCAAAAATACTCTGCAATAAAAAATGGCAGTAATCAGCAAGTGCTGGATAACAAATACAGGGTATTTAGTCGATACGTTTTTTGCGCAAAAAAATGTACACCAAGCTGCTCCACCACGTCAAGGTAACCCCTATTGAAGCAGAATATATACAGTTGTGGCCAAAAGTATTGACACCCTGCAATTTTGTCGTAATACTGTTTCTTCCAGAAAATGATTGCAAACACAAATTCTTTGGTATTATTATCTTCATTTAACTTGTCTTAAATGAAAAAACACAAAAGAGAATGAAGCAAAAAGCAAAACATTGATCGTTTCACACAAAACTCCAAAAATGGGCCAGACAAAATTATTGGCACCCTCAGCCTAATACTTGGTTGCACAACCTTTAGCCAAAATAACTGCGACCAACCGCTTCCGGTAACCATCAATGAGTTTCTTACAATGCTCTGCTGGAATTTTAGACCATTCTTCTTTGGCAAACTGCTCCAGGTCCCTGATATTAGAAGGGTGCCTTCTCCAAAATGCCATTTTTAGATCTCTCCACAGGTGTTCTATGGGATTCAGGTCTGGACTCATTGCTGTACACCTTAGAAGTCTCCAGTGCTTTCTCTAAAACCATTTTCTAGTGCTTTTTGAAGTGTGTTTTGGGTTATTGTCCTGCTGGAAGACCCATGACCTCTGAGGGAGACCCAGCTTTCTCACACTGGGCCCTACATTATGCTGCAAAATTTGTTGGTAGTCTTCAGACTTCATAATGCCATGCACACGGTCAAGCAGTCCAGTGCCAGAGGCAGCAAAGCAACCCCAAAACATCAGGGAACCTATGCCATGTTTGACTGTAGGGACAGTGTTTTTTTCTTTGAATGCCTCTTTTTTTCTCCTGTAAACTCTGTTGATGCTTTTGCCCAAAAAGCTCTACTTTTGTCTCATCTGACCAGAAAACATTCTTCCAAAACGTTTTAGGCTTTTTCAGGTAAGTTTTGGCAAACTCCAGCCTGGCTTTTTTATGTCTCGGGGTAAGAAGTGGGGTCTTCCTGGGTCTCCTACCATACAGTCCCTTTTTAATCAGACGCCGACGGATAGTACGGGTTGACACTGTTGTACCCTCGGACTGCAGGGCAGCTTGAACTTGTTTGGATGTTAATCGAGGTTCTTTATCCAACATCCGCACAATCCTGCGTTGAAATCTCTTGTCAATTTTTCTTTTCCGTCCACATCTAGGGAGGTTAGCCACAGTGCCATGGGCTTTAAACTTCTTGATGACACTGCGCACGGTAGACACAGGAACATTCAGGTCTTTGGAGATGGACTTGTAGCCTTGAGATTGCTCAGGCTACCTCACAATTTGGTTTCTCAAGTCCTCAGACAGTTCTTTGGTCTTCTTTCTTTTCTCCATGCTCAATGTGGTACACACAAGGACACAGGACAGAGGTTGAGTCAACTTTAGTCCATGTCAACTGGCTGCAAGTGTGATTTAGTTATTGCCAACACCTGTTAGGTGCCACAGGTAAGTTACAGGTGCTGTTAATTACACAAATTAGAGAAGCATCACATGATTTTTGAACAGTGCCAATACTTTTGTACACCCTCTTTTTTATGTTTGGTGTGGAATTATATCCAATTTGGCTTTAGGACAATTCTTTTTGTGTTTTTTCATTTAAGACAAATTAAATGAAGATAATAATGCCAAAGAATTTGTGTTTGCAATCATTTTCAGGAAGAAACTGAGTATTATCTGACAATTGCAGGGGTGTCAATACTTTTGGCCACAACTGTATATAGAAAGGTAACTTGTCACTAGAGATGAGCGACTTTGCCTTTTTTCAGGTCGAGTCGGGTTTCATGAAACCTGACTTTCGCAAAAGTCGGGTCGAATGAAATAAGCCGACTATAGGGAAAAGTCGGAGGCCGACTGAAACACAAAACCCAATGCAAGTCAATGGGGAGGCAAAGTCGGCAGGGAGTGGAAGACAGTAAACACACCTACAGTGCCCATTTCAATGCCAAAAACATCAATTCTTATAACTGAAGTTTGTCAACCTTAATTTACTTCCTAATAATAGTTACGCATTGAAAACTGGGTGTTATTTGGCTAAAGTTGTGGGGGGGTTGGGCTGGCTCCCGGTTTTCGTGTGCCCTGGGCCAAAGAGTGTCAGTGCGCCCCTTTAACACATACCACAATTTATGATGCTCCGATACACCACAGAAATATAGTACAATGACACATACTTCACTGCTTACATGACATGACTGATCTATTTTAAATTGTACAATAGCTCAAAAACAGGACAGTATATTACTCCATACAGTGTTATGGCCACCTCATTGTGTGCCATACAGAATTATGAGCCCCATATATTTCTCCATACCAAATAATTAGTCACATATAATGTTCCATACAGTAGCTGATGAGCTCCACATAATGCTCCATATATAATGGGCCCCATTTGTAATGCTCCAGTGTATAATGTGCCCCTTAGATGCTGTTCCAGTGTCTGATCTGCCCCATTTACATTGCTCCAGTACATGATGGGCCTCATGGATTCATGGATGATGCTCCAGTGTATGATGGGCTCCAATAATGCTCCATATATAATGGGCCCCATTTGTAAAGCTCTAGTGTATAATGTACCCCTTAGATGCTGCTCCAGTGTCTGATCTGCCCCATTTAAAATGCTCCAGTACATGATGGGCCTCATGCATGATGCTCCAGTGTATGATGGGCTCCAATAATGCTCCACATATAATGTGCCCCATTTGTAATGCTCCAGTGTATAATGGGCCACTTAGATGCTGCTCCAGTGTCTGATGTGTCCCATTTACTTTGCTCCACTACATGATGGGCCCAATTTTTAATTAACCCAGGCATGGTATGTGAAAAGAGCTCCATGGAGTAATCTGAGGAGTGTGCTTCCACATCCTTCACTTTTGGTGTGGGTGAAGGACACAAGGAAAGGGGTTGCTCCTGACCAGAAGCCTGCAGTTACGACTCAGTGCTTGCATTTTTTACAACTTCAGAGGAGAAGGCGATAGAGCTGGAGGCTGTTTCAGCAATGTAAGCCACAAACAGTTCCTGATACTCCGGCTTTAAAAGCAGTCTGCCTATTCCCAGAAAAGGGAGCCTTACAGGCCTTCCAGAGCTACACCATGACGCTGGCTCAACACCTCCTGCCTTAGCTACTATTGTGTTTTTGGCACTACCAGCCGATGCACCACCACTATCAGTACCAGGTGGCCCTCCACACCCACATCCACGTCCTCTTCCACCATACTTCCTCATGTTTTGGAAAATGGACCCAAAATACCAGCAGATATATGGTACTGTATCAGAAGCGTACAGCTCTATACAGTCTATGGATAACAGTAAATCTCCGTATATATTTCATGAGGCCTACACAGACACTTACAGGCTCAGTATGGATTACCCAATAAAATAACAAGTAGAAAAAGGGTACAGTATCACCAGATACAAGGTATATATAGTATAGTGTAAACATTCTGATTATCCATAAACATTTCAGGAGGCAGACACAAACGCTCTCAGGCCCAGTATGGATTACACAAGAATATTAAAAGCTGTAAATGGGTTATGTAACACAAGCGTACAGCTGTATACAGTGTTGGGGTAATCTTAAAGTTCCAAATATATTGCTGGAGTAACAGACAGACGTTTACAGGTTCATTATGGATTACACCAGAATCTAAATAGCTTAAAAGGTTACTGTATCAGAAGCGTTCTGCTGTATACAGTGTTGGCCAAATAGAAAATATCGGTATATATTTCCGCAGTCACCCTCAGATGCTCACTCAGTTTGGTTTTGACCATAATAAAAAATGTTGTAAAAAAGGTCCTGGATAACAAGATATCAAGTATATATATTTTAGGGTACAATTGAAATCTCCGTATAAATAGTTTAATTCAAAGAAAACACAGATGAACGGCACCAAGGCACTAATTTACCAGCAACTAGTCCAGGATCATTCACGGGCACACAGTATGCAACTCACTGCTAGGGATAACGGTGCTCTGCATCAGAAAAAACATGTAGAATTTTTAAACGGAGAAAAGATGTGGCACTCAACCAACTTGCAGTGCAGTGTTTCTTTATTCGACCACTAGGACTACTGGTATAGTAATTTTGACTACTTGCACTTTTTATTTCTCTTCTGTGACTACATTTTTCGGAATTCCGGCTTGAGACTCTGTGACTTTTCCTCAAATAGGATGTGAAAAAAGATTTTGTGACAATAAATAATTTTGGTGAAAAAATTGCTCGTTTTTTTTCAAAATTTACCTTTAACTACTAAAGGTAGTCATTTTGACTACCTACTATATTTTGCTGTCCTTTTGTCACTAAATGTTGCTGTAAAGTTTTGTGCATAATTTTTTCACTGTATCTTATTTACCCTGATGTTCATATAGATGTAGTTCAATTCAGATGTCAACTTTTCACATTTTCATTGTGTTACCTGGTTCTATTACTGTGTAATGCTGAACTGAAAAGAGCTTGTTTGTAATACTGTAGGCTCTTATCTTATGCTAAAGAAGGGAGGTGTTGTTTTTCTCTGGTCCTAGCAGTAGACAGTAGTCTGGATAGTAAGTTTACTTTCAGTTCAGCTGAAGAGACAAAGAGAACACATGCAGACATAAGAGCTCAAAAAACTCATACAAGTATATAGCAGATACAACATTTTATTGTCATATTATTCGATTATTTTGTACTGTATAGTGTGAAGCAGCAATTTTTTGTGGGGGAAAAACTATATTTGCATACAGCTTGATGTTATAGTTTACAGCTAGAAAGAATATTTGTTTATCTGCAAATGGGCAATGTGCAATGTGCAAGAATATAGCAATAATTAGAGTTGAGCGACTTTGGTCGGATCGGGTTTCATGAAACAAAATTTGTTTCAGATGAAACTGATCCGACTATGGCACAAAAAAGTCGGAGTTTCGTCCGAAACCCGACCCCAATGCAAGTCAATGGGAAATAAAAGTCGGCATTGAGCGGATGACATTCATCCACTCACTGCCGACTTTTATTACCCATTGATTTGCATTGGGGTCGGGTTACGGACGAAACTCCGCCTTTTTTTGCCATAGTCGGACCAGTTTCATCTGAAACAAATTTTGTTTCATGAAACCCGATCCGACCAAAGTCGCTCAACTGTAGCAATAATGCAATGTAATGGTTTATTTTTCTTTTGTTTATGATCAACCATGTTCACATGCAGTATAAATTAGTTAAATCATCAAGACTTTTATAGGTCCAGTCAAAAATGAACGAACATTATATTTGTATAGTGGTAGCGAACAGAACAGCAGGGATATGTTACTGGTGATTCTCACTGTATGCTGTGTTATATAAATATATACTGTATATATGTCCAGGACTACATCTTCAGATGTGATGCTTCAAAAAAAATTTTGCCAGATAAAAGAAAAATGCAAAAATAATAGATCTGTTGGCTATTGTATGACTTGCCGTAAGTCTTTGTGGGCAATGTACTATCGTAAATGAAAGACGATGCCTGAAATGCGAATCAACAAATGTTTAGAAGGTCAATTATGCTGTACTTTTTAAGAGGAGAAGGAAAATGTAGAATTGGAGCTGAAGCTCAATAAAACGTAATTATGAAGTACAACCGGTATCGATCCAACGGCCTTCTTCAGGTACTGAGGAGAAGGAGCACTGACTGACCTAGTAGTCTCTTTCTCTGCTTGTTGTTCTTGAGTTGTTGTTTATATGTGTGCACTTTAATAATAAATGATTGTAAAACGTCTATTATTGTTTTACTTGGTTTACTTTTATTATTTCCTGTAGAAAAATATGAAAAATCAGAAAGAAAATATTCCAAAGAATTACTGTTGGACCTCACAATAATAATACATTAAAAAAATAATATTAATAAATAACCACAAATGAAACTCTAAAAATAAACGAAAACAAGTCAGTAGTCAGAATGACTACATTCAGTAGTTCTAGGTGGGGTCACGAGTCCAGTAGTCCTAGTGTTAAAGGTCACACAATAAAGAACGGGCAAGTAACATGAGGAATGCGGGGAAAAAGCGGACGACAGCCGTTTCGCGTACACAGATGCTTCAACAGGTCCAGGTGTGTAATTACGTGATGTCATTTCCTTAAATAGGTCTGACTAACAACGAGTGAATATATAAAACCATGAATAAACATTTCTGATTAAAAACAAATAACATAATTACATCTTCATGCTGACTGAAGCAAAGATCATAAATAATTTTCTTTTTATCTTATCAAAGAGTCTTATTGCAAAAAAGTGGAAATATATAAATATACAAAATTCCTTACAGAAAGATAGACAAATCCAACCTATCATTCAGTCCTATTGGACCCTGTGCTTTTGATTTAATTATCCATCTGGCTTCATGTCTCATCAACAGTTTATTATGATTACCACCCTGTGGTGGAAATTTTACAATTTCTAAACCAGCAAAAGGTAATAATTCAGGGTTGGAATTGTTTTTCTTGCATATGCTTTATTAAGCGCAAAGACCCCTTTCCTGTACTAATAGAATGATAGTGTTCGCGGAATCTTGTTGCAAGTGGTCTAATAGTTTTTCCTATGTAAAAAAATAAACAAGGACAAAACAAAATATATACCACAAATTTACTTTTACACAAAATAAAATCTTTTACCCAATGCTGAACGGGTCCGATTTTTAGAGGATTAGAAGTCATATGTAAATGACAGTAATTGCAATTACCGCATTTAAAATTCCCTTTTGGTGATTTTTTTTGTAACCAGTCTTTATCAAGAGGTAGCAAACGATTATGTACTAGAAGATCAGCTATATTATTAGTGCATTTATATGCAAATTGCGGAGCCAGAGCACAAATTCCTCGCAAATCTTTATCAGAGCACAAAACATGCCAGTTTTTTCTGATAGCTCCATTGATAGGATTATACATACAGCTATGTTTAAAGCTAAAGAAAAATCTCTTTTGTGGATTTTTTTCAATACTCATTTGATTTGTGTGATGTTTAGTGACCCTTTTTAATAAATCGCTTTGTGAAATGGCTTTAACTCGTTCGTGAGCTTCATTCAGAACACCAATAGGATAACCTCTCCTCAACAAACGTGTTTTTAATTCCTCAATTTGTTTGGTGCAAATGTCATCATTATTGTTCAGCTTCCTTCGTCTAACCATCTGGCTAAAAGGAAGCCCTTTTTTTAGTATGCATGGGGTGTGCGCTTTTAAAATGTAGGAGTAAATTAGTCGCAGTTGGCTTTCTATGTACCTTGGTGATCATATTACCATCAACAATATCGATTTTTACATCCAAAAATTCTATGTTTTTTTGCCCAAAGCAAGACGTAAATCGCATATTTTCCACGTTAATTTCGTTTAGATATTTAACAAAATTATTGAAGCCATTTTGAGAACCGTTCCATATGATGAAAATATCATCCACAAATCTCAAAGATGTGGATGTGCTTTAAGAAAGGATTGGATGTGCTTGTAATATATTTTTCTTCAAACGCTGCTAAAAACAAATTAGCAAAAGCGCATGCTGCAGGCATCTCCATAGCGGTACCAATTTTTTTGAAATACCATTGATTCAAAAATTTAAATGCATTATGAGATAATACAAAGTCCAATTCATCTAAAATAAACGTAATCCAATCAAGACTCATCAGAATTCATCAAAAATTTTTGAATAGCCTCAATAGCATTTTTTTGAGAAATCTGTGTATAAAGATTCACTACATCGATTGTGGTTAGAGAAAAACTTGACTGCCAATCAAAGTTTTTTAAAATGGAGATAAAAATCCCCTGAATCATTTACATAAGAAGGAATCTGAGAGAGTAATGGTTTAAGTAGCCAGTCTAAATATTGTGATAACGGTTCTATCAATGAATTAATGCCCGATATTATGGGGCCACCGGGGGTTGCGTAATAGACTTATGTATCTTTGGAATGCTATACCAATGAGCAATATCTGGATAATCAGGCATCAAATTTTCAGCTCTTTTTTGTTAATACACCATTTTCAACATTTTTCTCAACAAAGTTCTCAATTTATTTTTAAATCTTTCTGTCGGGTTACCATCCAGAGGTACATAGGTCGATTTATACTCCAATTGAGATAAAGCTTCCTTGATGTAATAATCCCTGTCTAAAATGACAATATTTCCTCCTTTATCCGCTTTATGGATTACTACATCATCCCACTTTTGTATATCCCGTAAAGCCTTCAACTCCTTATAGATTTTTTCTAGGTGTATCATAATAAACAGCTTCCACATATTTTATTACTAAATCTTGAAACAAATCGATGACATTTTCGTATAAATAGTCCCGTAGTCACTCTCAGATGCTTACACAGTATGGATTTGACCCTAATGCTAAATGTCCAACAAAGGTACTGTATAACAAGATGCAAGCTGTATCGAGTATAGTGTAAAAATTTGTTTCTCAGATTCACCGTATATATAGAAGGCATAACCCACACACTCACTCACTATGGATGATGTAGGGAAGGTGGATTGACAGACAAACCAGCCTGTAGTGAGAAGCAGAGGAGTAGCGCAGTGTAGGTGTGAAACCGCTAAGATAAAGAGAGAGGGTGCAGTGTTTTAGCTTGCCCATTGGAGGGCAGTGGAGAGTGTAGGAGTGGGACAGAATAACTGCCATTGGTCAGAGAAACTGTTAGATGATGGTGGGCAGAGTTACCAGAACTGGAAGTATAAAAGGCTGAGGGAAGGTTCTGGAAGAGTCAGTCAGTGAAGGGAGCACAGTAAAGAGGAAGTTCTGCTGAGGAAATAGAGACAGTGGAAAGGCTCCAGAGAGGACTGACAGTTGAGGCGGTCACGGGGGGTGGCTGCTCAAACTGGTGCTGCGCTGTGGTGGTTGGGCCTAGGCCAGCCACAGTGGAAGAGCCACAGAGGACGCCACGATTATAGTTACAAAGGAAGTGACGGTACCGGGGCCTGTGTTCAGAGAAATGTGAAACGGCTGTGGTGAATTGCCATTGCCGACAGAAGGATGGGCACTAAAAACGGACCTGTTCAATACAAACTCTGTTTCAGTCTCGTGTTTGTCAGTGACAAGAAGAGGTTCCCCCCATAGTTGGTTATCCTACAGATGATACCTTAATACAATTTTTTGAAACAAGGTACTGTATCAGCACATACCAGGTGTGTCCAGTCTAGGGTTAAATTTCCGTCTATACTTCCGGAGTCAGACACAGACACTCACAGGCTCACTATGTATTACCAGAATTACCAGAATTACAAAAGTAGAAAAAGGGAAAGGTATTCGTGTACACCAGTATACAGTGTTGTGGTACTTTTAAATCTTCATATATATTTCAATTTCTGTAAGTCAGTCAAGAATCTCCGCTACTGGAAACTACATGGATACAAGTATAGACACAAAGTCGAGTGTTAGCAGAAATTTTGTAATTACTCATTGCGGGAAAACCTCCCGGTAGATGTTGCAGAGGCGATGCAGAGCCTCAATTACTGTGTCTGTGAAGAAAGCAAAAAAGGTTCTTTGTGAAGAAAGGATTGCTTTATCGCAGTAGCGTGGATCACATCACCGTTACTCGTCTCCATCAAATTGTGATCACAGGGAGAGATGTACCCATGGTCCTCACTGCCTATCATGATGTGTCTGGTCATTTTGGAGTGCAAAAGACAGAAGCCACAGGCCGTAGGCGATTCTATTAGATTGGCATGACAGGAGACATTGAAAAATGGTGGCAGGAATGTCACACGTCTGTGACTTTCACAACTGTGAAAGGTGATCATAAACTACCACTGCATCCGCTTGTAAGTTGACGTCCATTTCAAATGGTAGCCATTGATCATGTGAAGGTAGAGGCCAGCAGGACAGGCCATATCTATATCTTAACCATTATTGATCAATATACCAAATTTCTAGTGGCCGTCCCTGTCAATGATTTAACTGCACAGACTACACAGCGGAGGAGCAGGGAGAGGTAAGTATTGCAACTTGCAGGGGGGGCGCAATCATGGCTGACAGTACTGGCACAGGGCCTCTCATAGTACGCTGGTGTGTCTGACGGCGAGTGGGTCCTCCCACCATCTAAGACACTGTATTGTACTATGAGGGGCCCTGTGCCATTGCCGTCGGCCATCAGTGGGCCCATCGACCTGTTCAGAGCAATGGCACTTGCCCGAGTACGCCAGGTGTTGACCCCAGCCGTTGGGGGAGGGGTGAGCAGCCCAGTTAGGGAGGTTTAAAAATTGGCATATGTGATGTGTTGGCTGGACATTCAGCTGCTGCAAAGGGCGTAATTGGGCAAGTCCGAGGAAGAGGAGGAAAAAACCGAGGCACTTTTCTGGTAACCTATGTGTCATCAGGGGAAGGTGGGACAAAATCCTTTGAAACCCAAGCATGATTCATTTTAACGAAGGTTAGATCATCAACATTTTGGGTCGACAGACAGGTCCTTTATTTTGTCGGGATTGATCCAGCAGCACTGAAGACTCTTTCAGATAACACACTAGCAGCAGGGCAAGCAGGCTCATGTAAGGCATATTGTGCCAATTCAGGCCAGGCGTCCAGTTTAGAGGGTCAATAGTCAAAGGGGAATGACCTGTGAGGGAGAACATCGATATGGGAGGAAAAGTAGTTTGTAACCATAGTTGACAACTGCTGCCTCCTGTCACTTTTAATCGATGCAGTATTAGCAGTCGTGTGAGCGGTACTTGAGAAATCATTCCACAACATGGTCATTAAACCCCTGTCTCCAACGCCACTTCTGCTGTGTGCACCACGAACATCTCTTCCATTGTGCCCACTATGGCTCGTGGGAGAACCAGCATCGCTGCTGTGTGCTGGGAAAGCCTCAAACAAACGGTTTACCAGAGTTGCTTGTTTATTTGCCAATATTATCTCTAGGTTTTCCTGTGGCATGATGTTGTGTAATTTGCCCTTGTAGCGTGGATCGAGGATGCTGGTCAGCAAGTAGTAGTCATCCCTCATCATTTTGTTAATGCGGGGGTCCCTTTTTAGGATCTGCAAGGCATAATCGCACATGTGGGCCAATGTTCCAGGTGTCAATGATGCACTTTTCAATGTGAAGCGAAAAAAGAAGAAATATGCAGCACTCACCGATGTAGCTGAAAAACTGTGAGTCTTTATTTCACATAATTTCCATCAAATGTGTGGACATGCAGGACGTAGAGGAATGCTAGGGGAGGGAGGTGCCGGACAACGGCCGTTTCGCGATTACTCGCTTCTACGGGTCAATGAAGCACTGCCCGTGGTGGGTGGAGGGGCAGTTTCTGGCAAATCCACATCCCTACAGTCATGCACAAACACTGTCCCTGACCTTGGAACGCCAAGAGATGGTACTGTATGAGGAGCGTCCAGATGTGTAAGGTGTATTAAACAAATTAAATCAACGTATATATTTTGCTAGTCACAGACGCTCTCACAGTATGTATTGGACCGTAATCCAACAAACAGATATACGGAACTGTATCAGAAGTGTACAGCTGTATACGATTTTTGTGCAACTAACAATCTCCATATATGTATTTATGGAGTGTCACACACATGCTGACTAGGTATAAAAGTGACTGTAATGCGAACGGCAGATATACAATACTGTTGGAGAATCGGACAGCTCTATACGATATGTGTAAGGAAAATTGTCAAGCTCCGTGTATTTGTATACGGACTGACACACGCTGTCTGTCTAGTTTAGACCGTAATCAAACAACAGATATGCGGAACTGTTTAAGAAACGGACACAACTCTAAGGTATAGGTCTCTAAAAATGGAAAAACTCCTCGGCTTTTTCTTCCAGAGTCACACCCAGATAGCTTCTATTTGTCCGTGATACCAGCCGGTACACGCTAGTGTGTGAGGAGCATATACTGCGAGACGGTGTCAGTATGGAAAATTGTCAAGCTCCGTGTATTTGTATATGGACTGACACACGCTGTCTCTGTCTAGTTTTGACTGTAATCAAACAGCAGACATACGAAACTGTTTGAAAAACGGACACAACTAAGGTGTAGGTCTGGAAAAATGGACAAACTCCTCGTTTTTTTCTTCCAGAGTCACACCCAGATAGCTTCTATTTGTCCGTGATACCAGCCGGTACACGGTAGTGCATGAGGAGCATACACCGCTAGACGATGTGTGAAAAAATGAACGCTCAGTAACTCACCAGGACAAAATAATAAAATTTGGAGTGCTTTGAAAAAAGCAGTTTGACCAGCAGTGTGCACACAGCAATGCAGCTAGCAGGTAGCCTTAAAAGGCAGCCTAATCACCACCAGCGCTGCTGCATACAAAAAAAATCCTCCCCTTTCACTGCACACTAACTGTACAGTGAAAAGCGCTATCAGCAGAAGCAGGTTTTTTTTTCTTCTTCCCTGCCTAACGCTCTCCCTGTTCAGAATCAACAGCAGCACCTCTTCCTATTGTAAGATCGGCAGAAGTAAGATGGCGGTCGGCGTTCACAGCCTTTGATACCCACTGTGACGCCACACAAAGCCAGCCAATCACTTCAATGCCCTTCTCTAAGATGGTGCTGGCCGCTGCGCATGTCATCGCGTTGCCCACAGTGTGCGTCCTCCATCGTTGGGTGAGAAAAGGCGCTGAAAGCATCATTTGAAACGCGACTTTGGCGCCCTGATCGGCGACCTCATGGCCGGCCTCACGCTAGGGTCGGGTTTCGTTCGGCGAAACCCGACTTTGGCGAAAGTTGGTGAATTTTGAGTCTGACCGACCTGTTTCGCTCAACTCTACCTGTCACATAAAATAACGATATCAACCTGCAGATATGGGGCTAATCTTCAGTTTAATAGCGTTCTGACACTGTGTGGTGCTTGCACTGAGAACCCTGCTGCCGGAGGGAAATTAACTTTGTTCTTCCCCAGAAACTTCGCTTTTTTGGCAACAGAAGTGGTGCTGGTATGGTTTCAGTCACTGCTCAGTGTATATGTGGCGCCACAGAGGTACTGCACCTCCTCCTGAGGTGTAGTATCCCACCATCCAGGTAAGGTGGAGACTCCTGACCACGCTCCAACACCTGCACCCCCAAACCACAAAGTAGTGTAGCAAAGCACCTTCGGCTGCTCCCTGCTTGGAGTATAGCAACGCACCCATTGGTGGCTCCCTGCTTGGAACACGAAACGTGCTGGGAGGTGGGTGGAGTTAGATTACATTACAATGAGCAGGAAGAGTTTAGGATGAGAGGTCAGTTGGTTAGAGAGTTGGAGAGAAAAAGATCCCTGGAGAGAGGGATAGATGGATGCAAGTGCTGCAGCAGATCCCGGTGACCTGGGTCTGCTGGCACGGGAAAGGAAGAGAGAGAGCAACATAGACTGAAAGCATGATTCTCCATAGAAAGAAAGATTAGTACGGAACGTGAGGAGTAAAAGGGAACAGAGGACATGGGTTAGAAGAGAACCCTTCCTGGAAGTTCCAAGCGCAAGGCCGGGGCCCGGTCCCCGAGGTTGTATGGATACTAATGGTCCTGCAGCAGACACCGGAGGAATAGAAGTAGTGACCACTTTATTCCCACACAAGACTTGGGGGCACAACAGCAACTGGATAGTGAGCCGGGACTTAGTAGCAAGAAGTCCCCGAAGCAGGCTACAGCTGTCTGCCGTACAAGTAGAGTTCATAAGAACATCTGACAGGAGGAACTCCAGTGTAACTCAGTACTAGGACTACTTCATTTAAAGGCGCTATAAGAGGAGACGTTCAGAAAGGCACATGTTGGCGGAGTGTTGGAAGGGAGTATTCCATCTGGCCTGGAGGTTGACTGAGTCCCTGACCCGGAGGATATGGCATGGAGGTGGGCACCTGTTTGTACAACAGACTGTGAGGAAAGCTTTGGAACTACATGCCCTGGTGTCCTCCACTTATTCCCTGCGCTATCCCGACTAGTACAGCCGCCACCTCTGCGCTTGACACTACACCATCTAAGTGTCACTTCACCTACACTGCCCTGGGACTCCAGCCCTGCCTGTGGAGGGCTATAGCATCACTGCTGCACCACACCATCTGTCCCAGAGGATCTGTCTGCAGCGTTGGCTTACATCTTCATTGCCGAACACCACAGGTGGCGTCACGAATCACATAAACTTTCATCACTATAGGCACACTGCAACAACCCCCTTTACAATAGGCACCCAGGGCCACGGGCAGGGTTACAGCTGCCATGACATCTCCCATTGGAGCTCATCGGTCCCGGTACCGAGTACCTCACAGCCCTGGGTGTGAGGGCGGCCCATATACAGTGCAACTGCTGCATACATTGAGCAGGCAGTGACTGAAACCATTTTGACGTCATCTCTGATTCTACCAGGTCATTCTTTACTGTTTTTTTTCACATAATTTTCCAGTATTATTTTGTAGACTAACTTCTGTTTATTTATAGTTACCACAAAAAATGTCCAACAATCATCGGGCACTCCAACAATGATAAATAACTCTACTTCCCATAACCAAAAAAACCCAAGGGAAAAATTAAGAGATCCCAAAATTACTAAAAACAATAATATTTATTATATTAGTTTAAAATACAACACTCAAGTAAAAAAGCACAATGCTGTCCAAGGGACACTGAGCCTATCTAGTATATGACAGAAAAATTATAATATCTCCTAAATATACTGGAATGCTCTACTATATGGTAGGGCCAATAAAAATCACCAAAAAATACAATACAGACTAATTATATATAAATATAATACACCAGCGCTAAACAACATTCAGATAATACAGGTCAAATAGCCATGTGACTACTAAGTATATATAGAATCCCATATTGATCATAAAGCAGACCCCAGTATAACCGTTGTAATGAGCATAGCCCAGTGAATGGACTGGATACTAATATAGATGTGAAAATAAGTAATTACATGTTACCTAATGCAGGACACGTGTGGCTCAGCGTCCCCTCACCCCGATGCGCGCTTCACCGCCAGCTTCTTCCGGGGGCGTGAACTTTGCTTTTCGGCAACAGGAGTGGTGCTGGTATGGTTTCAGTCACTGCTCAGTGTATACAGTGCAACTGCTGTATACATTGAGCAGGCAGTGACTGAAACCATTTCAACGCCATCTCTGATTCTACTAGGTCATTCTTCGCTGTTTTTGTTTCACATAATTTTCCAGTATTATTTTTGTAGACTAACTTCTGTCTATTTATGTTTAGCTTATTACCCATTTGGGACAAAGATTACCTGCATAGCGGATGGACCATTGTAACTGCCCTCTGATGCTGACACCTATTTTCAACCTATTCATCTAGTTACTACTTCCCCTGCCAAGATTGGCCAAGGTAAGAAACTTCCATTTTTGATTATGAGCTATTTTCTTCTGAGATGGAAGGATCCACCTGTATGGAGGATCAACTAATGGGACATGGCTATACCGTGTGACGATGACTGTCACTTTGAATATTGTTGATAAAGTCATCACATCATTCCACCAAATATGACAAAGGAAAGAAATCCTCCATTTATTTAAGAGGTCAACATATGGACTGAACGGTCTGACCTTTCAAGTGGACATGACAGCTTGACTTTCTGTGGGTATTGCAAGTGCCACCAGGATTTCTTATACTGTCCTTTTGGAAATCGATATGAATGGCTAAAATCTACGATAATATGCAAATTTTACTAATATGATGTCTGATATTTACAGGTTAATCAATATGACTCTCTCTATTACATATGTTCACCATTTTTTATATATTTCTGCACTAAGCACTTGCCAGCACCTTTTTAGTAGCTAAGCCTTCTCGAATAAAGTATTAGACTATTTTCTGGCCATTACATCAAGTCTGATGTTTTGGCTATTTTTGCACTTGGCACTTGATAATTTATTCCACACCTCCTTGTAGTCGCAGTTTTGCACTTTATCGCAACAGATGTACTATGTATTGTTTTAGAATAAACACCCTTCTTCATCTTATTATGTTTTCACTGTATGACTCTGTATGTATACACATTGTCTCACCATAATATGTCGTATTTGCACTCTATTTCTTTACTTTGTTACACACATAAATGCTGTCCATACATTGAGAATATCAAAGCTGTCCATCCACCTTAGTACTAAAAACCTTAGATGTCTTCATTTAGGATATCTTTCCTTCAGTGTTTTAGTTTGCTACAGAGCGCATGCGCACTCCTTCCCCATAGACACCCTGGTAAGCAGGCGGCTTTCACGCGCCATCTCCATGACGGCAGTGGAACTCTTTCATCTCATGGGGCCACAAGCCAGAGCGTTCTTCATATATGGGTGAATTAAGTTATGTATGTGCCATAATATATGCAAACAACCGCCATTCACATCCCTGTGCAGCACGTGACGTACATACCTCTTCTGCTTCACGTACTCATTGGCCACAGTATGCTTTATAAACTACACCTATCTCTCCCCAGCAAATGCCTCCTTAAGAGCTAACAAAACGTGCATTGGGGCAGCGGGAACTTTGCAGGCAGTTGGTGACATCCATATGTAAGTTTTAGGCTGGAGTCACACACAACGATGAAAAAAGGTCCGATTTTAACGGTCCGAAATCGCACAAAGGTATCTTAACCTGTGATCCGTTTTTGATGCGATTTTTGTTCATTGATGCGATTTTAATCGCATGTAAGGATCCGTTTCACATCCGTCTGCCGATTTTTTTTTTTTATTATTTATTTATTTTTTTTAATCTGACCATTCCAAAATTGACAAATAATGGTTTTTAGGCCTGAAACTCATTTAAAAAATCATCGCACCCTATATTTATGGCCTCTCCTACAGGTGTGAGGCTGCTACCTTTGAAATACAGTCACTGCTTGGATTTGGTTAGCTCTGCTTTGTGCTAAACATGACAGACAGGCTCACTTTTAACACCACTGAGCGTATTCTTTTCTATTGGGTTTTATCCCAACGTTTTGGGGAGCAATACCCTGTGATTGTGGATCCGAGGAGGCGTAGGCGAATGTGGGTCCATCCCCTTTTGCTCCGAAGGATATCTAAAGGCCATTTCCACCGTCTCTATACATCTCTGCATAGCCATCCGGAGAAGTTCTATCAATATTGTCGGATGAGCCTTGCTACCTTTGATATTTTGCTGGAGATTGTGCGCCCTGGGATCACGTTTCAGGACACGAGGATGCGCAAAGCTATTTCTGCAGAGGAGTATCTACTCCTCACCTTACGGTATGTCTCAAACCAATATGTTGATGTGTAAAGCTGCATATTTATTTAACACACCTTGAATCTTATTTCGTATTGCCCTATTATCTTAAATAATGTAGAAATCATTTACCCAAAAAAATTTTATGCTTGTGGCTTACGTAACCAAGCCATGGCATGTAATGTAATGTTCATCATGCCTACTTTAGACTTCCTCGACTTTAAATGTTTTTGAAACTGTATCTGTTGTTTGTTGGGCTGTGTACTCAATGTTTTTTTTTCCTTTTTTTTAGTTTCCTTTCAACTGGCCTTCATATACTGGTCTGCATTTAGAATTTTTAATTGGGAAATCAACAATCTCTGGCATTGTACAGTCTACATGCTCTGAAATCTGGACCAGACTCCATCATGTGGTAATGCCGGAGCCCAAAATGCCTGACTGGTTGCGTATCTCCCGTGGATTTGAGGACACGTGCCAGTTTCCACAATGTATTGGAGCCCTAGATGGGAAGCACATCCGTGTGCGTAAGCCGCCCAACTCAGGGTCCCAATTCTATAATTATTAACCATATTTTTCAGTAGTATTGTTGGCTTTGGTTGACATTCACTACA
The DNA here is from genome assembly GCF_039654945.1 of Dendrobates tinctorius. Taxonomy (NCBI): domain Eukaryota; kingdom Metazoa; phylum Chordata; class Amphibia; order Anura; family Dendrobatidae; genus Dendrobates; species Dendrobates tinctorius. The sequence continues at coordinate 12,648,799 of NW_027361699.1, forward strand.
GGTTTATAATTGTAGATATTGGGGCCTATGGAAGAACTGGAGACTCCAGAGTCTTCACTTCTTCCATTATGGGTCGGCGGCTGCGTAACAATGAGCTTGACCTACCACCACCACGTCAGCTTCCCAACTCAAATCTGGAACCGGTGCCTTATGTTATTGTAGCAGATGAGGCGTTTCAATTGAGCAGACATGTCATGAGGCCATATCCAAGACGAACCCTTGACCACCGGCGGAGAATATTTAACTATCGCCTATCACGTGCTCGGCGACTGGTGGAGTGTGCCTTTGGCATTCTTACGGCCAAATAGAGGGTCCTACAGTCCGCAATTCAGCTGAGTGAAGATAATGTCAATTAAGTTATTAAAGCCTGTGTTGTCCTACGTAACTTCACAAGAATTCATGACTGCCCCTCATATGATGATGCTCAAGTGGACTCTGCTAATGTGTCTACGCCTAGGACACATGTAAACCCACCCTGTCATCCAATTTCCGGACTCAAAGTACGTGATGTGTTTACAAATTATTTCATAACACCTCAGGGTGCAACTCCATGGCAAGATGATGCCTTATCTATGTAGTGGTTTGGTAGTGTTGTGTTCTCATAAAGATTGTTTGCTTCACCTTTTTGTTAATATTTTTTAACCAATACTTACTATATCCATCTAACACATTACAGAATATGTACGTACATGAACAGACACACATTGTGAATATAACCAAGTTTATTACTTGTTTTTTTTGGCTTATTGCCATACCAAATAACCATAGTACTGGCCTATGGCCTAATGTTGTCAGCACATTAGTATTAAACATTACAATAAAAAAATTAAACATCATGTAGAATACACAAAACCTACCAACAAGGTAAAAAGGAAAACCTACAAGTCATGGTAGGTTGGGGGTGGTGAAGGTGGGGGGCCTGTTTGTACATTTAGCCTTGGTTGCTGGCCCACATCTCTGTCCCACTGTGCACTGGCAGCTGGCTGTGGCATCTGTTGCATCCTGCCAGGATCATTTTGTTGGTTTTGGTAGGGGTAATTTGGATATTGTTGTGGGTAGTCCTGGTAGGGCTTCCAAAATTGCCCATATCCCCCAATATGTCCTGGTCTAACATACCCATGTTGGGGCCAACCACCAACATTGGGTAAGTTAAAGTGGCCATATTGGGCATGTGCACCCTGGCCCATATATTGGACCTGTGGAGCCACATTGGGGAAGTGTGCAGGCTGAGGCGGAGGTGTTGGCACCCGTGGAGGAGGAGGAACAGGTTCCAAGGATGGTTGACTTGTCACATCAAGTCCAACCAGCCTATCAATCTGATTCTCATCTGACAGCTGCCACCTTTCAAGAAACTGAAAGACACTGCAGGGATTATTGGGTGGTGTGCTGGCATCCAAAACAATTTGGAGAGCCCCTCTCGTACAAAGCCTGTACCCACGGGGAATTGCCCTCAAATACTGTGCGAGACTGCGCCCATAAGCCTCCTCCCCATCATCATGAGCAGCTGTGGACAAGTAGTCCAATACACCTCGGTCAACCTGCATCCTTGTTCCCGAAGCTGCTCCTTCTCTCCTGCACCTGCCTTGTCGTGGTAGGGCAGAAGGCTGTGGCGAGGTCTCCAGTGGCATGGTGGGGCTGCTACTGTTGCCCCGGTCATCAGGCCGTGCTGGCTGGCAAACTGATTCTGGTGGTGGTGATCTTGGTGGTGGTGGTGGTGTTGCTCTGGGAAGTCCTGCAGATGGGCCGCAGCCTGCAGCAACATCCAGCTTAGGATCATTCAGCACCTCAGAGTCGGAACCCGTATCCCTCTCTGTGAGGTTTGACTCAGTGCTACAATGGTAAAAATAACATAAAGTAAATTGTGCATACAGAATATACAAAGTACTACATTAAGCCATGCACTTACGGTCTCAGATCCATCACAGGAGCAAGGAAATGTAGGCGGTCGTAATAGAGGTATTTCCTCTTGGTGGTTCCGGTCTCTCCACTACGGGACCTCAGCTGTCTCTCCCTCCTATATCTGTCCCTGCAGCTGCGCCAACAACTTATCACATCATTCACTACAATGTTAACAAAAACACAGGATTTGGTTACAACACACATATGGCTATGGTATCAAGGGTTAACCTATGCTTAGGCGCATATATTTTACAAATGATATGATTTATATTCCTGTTGACTCCACACCAATCCAAAATAAAAAAAAGGTTGAGGCCTACTACAAAGGACCTTTGAAACAACATAATTGCTCAAAAAATGTAAAAAATCCTGTGGTATTAATGCGAACATCTATGATGTTTTTATTACAAAAACACTAGTTATATAGTGGCTAAGATACGGGGCCTAAAAAAAAATCACTGCATTTGGTGGCAGAACAATTAGCTAAATAATTTAAATTTTTTTAAGGCAAAATCTTCATGCTGCCACCAGTCAGGGAGTTGGAATGTAGATGTTGTAAATATGGGCCAAAAAAAAAAGGCGAAGTAATTACTGATATCTGAGCAATGATGACACTTATTGGGCCTTACATTGTGCAGATTAGATTTGGGGATTTGATTATGTGTACACATTCTTTCACTTACTAATTTGGTCACGTTCCTCATGAGGTCTTGCCACATATCCAGTGATCATCTGGCCACAGATTCTTGTCCACGCTGCCTCCCTGCGTCTGCGGTCAGCATAGTGGGGATCTCTCTGGTCCCATAGTTCTGGCCTCTCCTGGACCAGAACTATCAGCATTTCCACATTGACTGGCGTGGACATGGAGGACTCCGTGGAGGCGTTCTTCCTGGTTTTTTTTTATGCTGCAAGAGAAATTTGCATACCCAAGCTTCCTGGCCATGCCTCCTGCTCTTTCCTGTTGCCGAGGAGAAGTCTTGCGATTTAATCGCAAGTCACACGTGTGGTGCGTTTTCAATGCGATTTTTAATCGCATCCATAGACTTGCATTGTCGAATACGATCCGAAAATCGGTGACAATCGCAGCATGCTGCGATTGTCTCGGTCCGACAATCGGATCCGATAAAAAAACGCATGATGGGAGCTGCCCCATAGAATAACATTGGGACGAATGCAATGCGATTTTTTTATCGCATTGCATTCGTCCGATTTAATCGCTAGTGTGACTCCGGCCTTAATATTTTTTTCTTAAGCTCCACTTTTCCTGGATACATATATTTGAAAGTCTTTACCACTTAATACCAGCATCTGAAGAGGACTATGTTACATCACTGCTACATTTTGCATGTTCTTTTCACCTCTTGCATGTGCTTATGTTCCCTTGTTTGTGTGCCTAGCAGCCTAGATTTTTAAGGTGTTTCCAAAAGTATATTATTTTAATGGGCAAATTCATTTTGTAGGTGTTTTTCCTACTCCCTTGTGTTGCTAACTGCTCAGAAGTATACAGAGCAGTTGCTGTTTGCATTGAGCGTGCGGTGACTGAAACCATTTTGGCGCCATCTCTGTGACTGAAAGATCGAGGCTTTTAAGGGGATTAAGGGTACCGTTACACTTAAGCCCCCGTTACACATAGCGATATCGCTAGCAATATCGCTGTAACTTCACCGATTTTGTGACGTAGCAGCGATATTGCTAGCGATATCGCTATGTCTGATACCTCCGAACGGCTCCCCCACTGCTCATCACTGATTGCGCGAGAAAGTCCTGGATCATTTCTCGTCGTCAGCTTCCTGCCAGGCTTCCTGTGGCGCCGACGAGCGACACGTGGACGCGAGCGGGAAGACGTCAGGATCGCCGCGTCTGACAGGTAAGTAGCGACCCCCGTCCCCAGCGATGTCGCTGGTGAGATCTGCCTGTGTGGCAGCTCACTAGCGACCACTTAGCGATGCACCAGCGATCCATATCGGTGTAGGGATCGCTGGTGCATCGCTAAGTGTAACGGTACCCTAAAAGTTCATTTCCTCCAGCAGAGATGTTCTCAGTGCGTGCACCAACAGTGTTAGAATGCTATTAACCAACAGATTAACCCCATAGCTGCAGGTTAATAGCATTATTTTACCTGACATGTTTCCTTAAATTGCAGCAAGCTAATTATATCATATACTTGGCATGTTTCTTTTAGACACTAAAATGCTAGTATAAATATACAACAATAATTCACAGATTTTCTTAATCACAATATGATAACATCTTGAGAATATGCACTTATACTATAGAGTAAGCTAAATAGTTTTAATCCACACTCATTTTATTCAATTTTCATTTACTCAGGAATTATATTTTAATCCATGTCCTAGCCATGCAGCATAAACTAACTCTGACAATGACTGCTATCCTGGGCCCAGATTATATAGGCGATGGGATTGGCTAACAGTGAAAGCTTCCAAGATCTCTTGATTGAGGAGATTAATCCCTGCACTGCTAAATGAAACTTGCACCATTTATTACGAAGGTGAAGTGCTTCTAAACAGTGCATGAGTAGGAAAAATCAGATGCTGCGGTAGTTGCTGACATAGCTTTTATTTGTATTTATATTAAAATGCACAATCATGCCAATGCCCCATCCCCCGGTGACGCCACACATGTTTGTGAGACATGTGCTATGTTAATAATTGTCCTATTTAGCTAATAAGTGGCACTCCGGAAAAAGAATATTTGTGGCAACTATAAATAAAATGTAACAGCTTTTATTTATATTTATATTAAAATGCATAGAGTGTATTAAATTGTTGTCCCTAATCTCTGGGTTTTATGGCCTAACAAAGAGGGATTTCCATTTGGGGTTCTCCCCATTTTTTGCTAATAATCAATTATATATCCCTCCAAGGCCATTTGTTGTCCTCCTTTCTGTCTGGTTTTCAAACACATTGATCAAATAGATACAGTTCAAAAAACTTTTAGCAATCTGTAATGAAAAATCTTATGACTGATAATGATAACTTAAACTTAGAGCCTGATTCATCAAAGCTTTTACTGCATAATTCTGATGTAAAAAGGTTTGAAAAATTGCAAACGGTTAACGCAACATGAGCAATTTTGTGAAAACTTTGTCAAAGTGGGTGGGATTTTGGTGTGACGGTGGTGGCATCATCTGCTTGCCAAATTCATGAATGGCAGCATTCCTTTTTCCCCAAATCTTATTAGAGTCATGACATGACCGGTGTCAAAAATGTCAGTTTTCATGAATCAGGACCTTAATCTTGATATTGCATCCAATCTAGCACCTTATTGGTGAAATGTCAGAAATGACAGAAAAGAAGATACAGGAAAGATAGGAAAGATGTATTTCTTTGTACCCTGTTAGCCAGTAGATAGAAAAATATTCAGAATTGAGAGTCCTCAGTGGTTGATACCTTTTAATGGCTAACTGAAAAGATGGTAACAAATTGCAAGCTTTCGAGACTACTCAGATCTCTTCATCAGGCATTGACTAATACAACATCTGAAGAATCACATATTTATACACAACACAGCACAGAAAAAATGCAATAGATAAGACAAGTGACGTGAAGAAGAATTATCATTATGGGATAGGGAGAAACATAAATATTGGTCTAGTTCATAGATAAGGAGTCAGGATGTTTTATTGTCCTCTGATTGGGGTCTCCTAATGTGCTGTGATGCCCCCACAAGGTCTTAGGAGCAAATTCCTTAATTGATGTAAAAAGGCATAAATCCATGCGACACATTCAATCTAGCACTGAGAGTGTCAAAAGATAAACTTTTCTCAATCTGCCCACACTCACTCACTAGACTGAGGTGTCAATATTCACACCTCTCAGTATTCTTCCAGAAGACCTTCTATGGTTGAGTTCTTGCAATATTGGTAAATCCAGTTTTGTCCTTTTGTGAACTAAATGTAACTGTCCTGCTCTTAAATATTCCCCTACAATTGCATTTTCCTTCACAGTATGCCACAATGGATTGCTGAAGAATCACAACTTATATGTATTCATCACCTCCCTGGGGATGTTAGAAACCCTCAAGATTAATGCTACATGCAGCAGTATGTTGAGAATCTGAGGAAGGGTAGAGGAGGAGGAGAAGGAGGATGTGAACAGTGACATAGAATTATCCTAGGCATAGGTAAGGGATGAGGTTGAAAGTCTGTGTGACTTTCATGACTATGACAATGATGGTGGCCATGATGACAACTGAAATACCTGGGGTATGCAAATTGAACTAATGGGTCTCTCAGTCATGCTGATTAGTGTGCCAAGTTATTTGCTTGATTGTTTATTGTATAAGAGGTTTATTTTTAGTATTCAGCAAAATGAAGATTATCGGATAGAATTGCTTTTTGATCCTCATTATAGATGCAATATGGAGTATTTCCTGTTACTGAAAGGCAGTCAAGATAAGCACATTAACAGAATTAGCTGTAATGCCTTCTTGGCCACCGAGTTTGGCAGATGCCTACTGTCCACATAGCTAACCAGGAAATCTCTTCATGCCCCCCACAGAATCAATGATTTTTCGCCTGTTCCAATACTAGTATTACAGCAAGTAGTTGAGGAAGCAGCAGTGATTACAGTTCAAATGACATGATGGACCAGAAGTTTTATCTACCGCTGCACTATCCTATTATACTTCAGAAAACAGCAATTCCAGTGTACCAGCAGGCTGTCTAAGAGGGCACTCAGCATAGCAAGTGGCTTTACTATGCCAAAGTGAACTAGATTGTCCTTCACAAGCATATAAAACCTAACATTTGTTAAAATGAATCAGGCATGGAGCAGGGCTTATTTTTATTCATGAACAGCTGATGGTAATGATTACATGAGTTTTGGCATTGTGTTTCACAATGTTCTTCTGTCATCAGTGTCAATGCCCACTCCCAATCGGGAATCTCCTGCCTGTCTATCATGTTAAGGTTATATTGTGCTACTGCTTCTGCTGACAGAGCTGCTAGTGCTGGCCCTACACAACTGGACATCTCCCTGCTTGTCCCATCATTTTATATACTGCCGTGTTGTTGCCACTGCCGATAGAAAGTTCCACATTTCCTGGTTTTTCATATGAGACTCTTAGCATAAAATTTGGCCAAATATTATCTGCCCAACAGCTAATGTCAAGGCGGCCTCAAATCTGATGGGTACCTACACTGTGTGAATACTTCTCTAAGGCTGATGTCTGAATTACTGGGTGAATGTGGACACCTCTGTCAGCAATGCCTGCATTTATGGGTAAGTAGGGACCTGCTATAATTAAAATCACCACCTGGTGCAACAGCAAAAAGCCTGATTTTATATTATTTTACACTGTATAACTAGAGGATATGTACTGCTTTCTATTATAAATACAATACATTAACAAATTCAGAGACTTTGTGAGATTCACTGACTGTTCAGTCTTAAATATAACATTTTTATTAGCTTTTTAACGTAAAAATTTGCATCACTGAGCATGATTTCAACACATGGATGAATATCCAACCTACAGTACTTCTCTCCATGCTAGGGAAAATAAAGTTAACCAAATCTCCAGATTTGAAGAGCTTATCAATTCATCAAAAAGGCTCCTTCTCTAAAATCTGGACACCGTGGCTCACTATTCATAAAAATCAGCAACACTTTCAGATCTCACATACACCATCACAATGAATTGATATGTGTCTTTACTGGCATATTTCACATACAGGGGCTTTTGGGGATCTTAAAGGTCCATATTACATGCAGCAAGAAGTGAAGGGGGGACAAGTAGCTACAGTAGCAGATGAGTTATCTCAGGAACAGGCAAGGGACTGGCTGAAAGTCAAAGTGAAAATGAGTACAATTTCGCTGCTTGTGAGTACTAAGGGTACCGTTACACTTAGCGATGCACCAGCGATCCCGACAAGGATATGGATCGCTGGTGCATCGCTAAGTGGTCGCTAGTGAGCTGCCACACAGGCAGATCTCACCAGCGACATAGCAGAGGTCGTTACTTACCTGTCAGACACGGCGATCCTGACGTCCTCCCGCCGGCGTCCACGCGTTGCTCGTCGGCGCCACAGGAAGCCCAGCAGGAAGCGCCCGACGAGAAATGATCCAGGACCTTCTCGAGCTACCAGCGATGAGCAGCGGGGGAGCCGGTCGGAGGTAAGTATCAGACATAGCGATATCGCTAGCAATATCGCTGCTACGTCACAAAATCGGTGACGTTACAGCGATATCGCTATGTGTAACGGGGGCTTTACTTTTAAAGGGGTGTGGATAGTGAAGCAATGAGGCACTCTGTCATGCAGGATGACAGTCATATCATGACTATCTCCAACAAAGTGTTAATCCGCACAGCGTGGAAGCCCATTCATTGCACAAGTGATTGTATGAGCTGGTACTGCAAACATGTGTACCGCGGGAAGTGCTCCATGAACCAGGGTGCCACTCCAAAGGAATTAGCCACAATGGATACAAAAAAAAAACAAATGACACTCACCGGTTAAAACTTCTTTATTCCAATACTTTAAAACATCGGCATAGGGAGGATGGGAGTAGGAGAGGAAAGGACGACAGCCGTTTTGCGCTGCAGTAGCTTGTATATATCATGACTATCTATAAGGATGACTGTTTGTTAGCACTTCTTTTAGACCCTTGTCATAAACATAAAATTGGGGGAATTTTTTCTGGCTTTCAAAATGGAGTGCAAGTTGACATGTTACTAAGCCTGAACCAATTGGACATCCGTGGAAAGTACAGATGGCCAGAAGACTCCTCTCTGCAGAATGAATCCTGTCCTACCCGTGCCAGCATCAGTGGTAGAACAAATAACCGAGACAGCAGCAGTTACAGCGACTACAGGATTTTTTATATCATGGACAAGGTGTTTTAAATGTGATGCACCTCAACAAACTGAGAACCACTGGCCAAACAGCTAGGTTCAGTTGTATCTAGATTGTGTACATTCTCTGACAGATGCCTGAAAGGGGTATTTCCATCTCCAAGATACTATCTCAGTATGTACTAGATGTAATAATAATAATACTAATATTACCATAACCCTCCAAATAGAAATGTATTATAGTTTTGTAAGGAGGTGGCATGGACCCTCAGTTTCTCACTCTCCCCTTCCTTGATGTGGCACCCCCCTGCGGTGCCCTGACAGTGGGATATGCCCTGTGTGTTGCTGTTAAGTATGTACTAGTGTGTTTTAATAATGCTGTGCTGTGTTAGTAATGTCTAAAGGCCCTTTTACATTTAGCGATGCACCAGCGATCCAACCAGCGATCCGACCCGGTCAGGATCGCTGGTGCATCGCTAAATGATCGCTAGTGAGCTTTCATACAGAAAGATCTCACAGCGATGCAGCAGCGACGCAGCGGACGATACTTACCATTCACACACAGCGATCCTGCGTCCTCCCGCCCGCGTCCACGCGTCGCTCGTCGTCACAGCAGGAAGTCTCAGCAGGAAGCGCCCGACGAGAAATGGAGCCGGACATTCTCGCGCGATCAGCGATGAGCAGCGGGGGAGCCGGTCGGAGGTAAGTATCACACATAGCGATATCGCTAGCAATATCGCTATAACGTCACAAAACCAGTGACGTTTTAGCGATATTGCTAGTGATATTGCTTAGTGTAAAACCCCCTTTAATGTTGTACCTTTGTAATGTTTATGTATTAGTTAACTTAAGGATAGCAAAGGGTTAATTGAGGGGGCTGTTATGCTGGAGGAAGGCACCTAATAATGAGGTGCGTTCGCAGCCTGGGGCCCTTGAGCAGAGATGGAATACTGCTGATAAGTAATGGCAGACACTATATGGTGGTATAATAAATGAACGCACGCAGGTTAACGTCACCCTGTGTGTATGAGGTGGACTCTGTTGCCTCACAGAGCCGCACTACCGCTGAATATAAATGCCGAAGCCTGTTAAGCTCACAGAGCTCGGCGAAGTGAGCGCTGGTGTAAATCCACAGGACTCTGCCCCAAGACACAGGGTCGGAGTCCCTCTAGACTCACCAGCACTCGGCGCCGCAGTAGATGTGGTACTTCTGTGCCTAGCTGGATGGCACTAAGTAAGGTGCTGACCTGGAGCACTGTGGCATAAAGCCTAGCCACTGATAGGTGCTGATTCTAATCACAAAACCCTAACAGCAGGCACAACCAAGGGTAGGGGTTTCAAATGAGTCAGTCACCAGATACAAGCATCCATCATCATACGCAACATAAGCATGAGTCTGTACTAGCGCATGGCCGAGAGGCCATGCGACTCTTTTATAGCGGCGTCCTTCCCGGACCTTCCCAGTAGTGGACTAATCAGAGCAGGAACGGGACCTGCGCATGTGACCTCCGACCTCCAATCAGAGGTCGTCCCACGGGCATGCTCAGTAGGCAAAATACAGGACTTAGTCCCTGGAGCATCTGCTTGCTGCTGATTCAAGCTTAGGCATCCTCGAAGCAGACCTCTTCCCCGAACAGTGTGCCAAACCGTGCCGGGGACTCGTTCTGCCTCACTTGCTGCAGGATGAGGCAGCCCCCCTTAGTGCTTAGTGTAACTCCCGCTCCCTCCATCCTCCCTCTCACTCCCGCTTTCCTCCGTGTTACTGGAGTCCAGTGGGAGGGCAACGTGCTCAGGGGCTATCCCGCTGTATGTTACCTGACAGGTCTTCAGGTGGTGGTGGCCCGGGTGTAACGTGGGTGCCATCTTGCTCCTCTTCCTCCTTGTCGTCCACCTGGATGGGGCCTCCTGACCCCCCCAGGAGACCCACTGGCCATGGCCCTGAACTGGTCTCCGTTCCTCAGTTTCTCCTCGAAGGGGCCGCTGCCGGACAAGATGGTAGCTCTCTGGCCCTCCAGGGCCCTTATCTCCCCCTTTAGCCGCTGGACCGTGGTGGCGACCTCTGCTCTCCTTGAGGTAGGGAGCTTGTTCTTACTGACAATTCTCGCTCCCTCCAACTCCCCCCAGAGCCTCTTGAGCTGTTTTCCGGCCTCCTCATAACCAGAGAGGTGGGCATGGATGCGGGAGGCGTGGACAGTAGCCGGCTCTCCCACAGCCTTGGAGCCCCAGATGTTAACGGGGACCCCTCCGCACCTCCGCTTGTTTCCATACCTCTGGGGGAAGGGCCCGCAACGGCCTTGTATGCTTCGGGGGTCCTGGACCCTGGAGCCTTGCGGCCCCCCGGGGTCGTCTTCTTCCCCATCCCTGGGACTGGCTGGCTCCGCCCTGGGCCTCTTGGTGGTGGATGAGGTCCCCCACCCCCAGCTGGCTTGCTGGGGGGTGGAAGCCAGGGACATAGCCCCAGCGCTCAGTCCCAGGGAGAGTCCTCTTTCCTGGGAAGGGTTTAGACGGAAAGTCCTGCAGGAAAAATCCTTCCTTCCCAGGAGCTTAGCTGTAGTCCTTAGCCTGTGTCTCCTCCAGCAGCTCGCGGCTCCTCCCCTTCCTCCACACCTGCTACTGGAGCTGGATCTTTTTATTTTTTTTACAAAATTATCAAAATACATTCATACAAATAATAAACCACAATACATAAACCAAAAATAACCAACATAAACATACATTAACGTGTGCAAATCATGCTCTGAAAGTCCAGTCCTTAACTCTTTTTTCTATCTTTGCAGCTTTAAGGTACCCCCAGCAGGAACCTACCGAAAAGAAAAAACACAGGAAACAAAGAAAACAGTTTTCACCACTCACACCACATTCAACCCCATTCGCACCCCATTCACACTTGCACTCGTGCTCTTTTCCCTCATGCTATATACAAAAACCAGAAAAGAACAATTTTCCTTGGCCCTCTGCCATAACAAAACCATTACCAATTTGGAAAAATCCTTAACCCTAATTAGACAGCAAAATATTTTTTTTTTCCCCTCCACCCACACCACAGGTCCACAAGTTCGTAGCCTTTTTCTCTCACCGGGTCCATGAAAGTTTATGGCCCTTTCAAATCCTCACACCCCCGGGGCCATGATAGTTTATGGCCCTTCCCACATCATGGTCCCTGGTCAGTTCCAGGCCTTTTCTTCTTTCCCTTCCCTCCCCCCTGAAAAACCCCCAACCCAACCTGACTGTACCCCCCCTTTTCTTTTATTTCTAACTAGCTACAAAAACCGTCATGTGCATTATACATTATTTACACTATATACACATACAAAAATACCATTCCCACCATTCATACCCCCACCAATTTATACTCCTATACGCATATACACAATATACAGTACATATAAGTACATAAATTAATACAATATTCTTCAACATCACATAACCTTTATCCACCATCAGCATAAACTTTCCCCCGCAAGGCCCAAGTTAGGCACCTGCAAGCCCAATATCCATATGTCAAACTTTTCCAAAGCAAAAAGCTAAATGCGTGCTATGCATCAGCCCATTACCAGAAAAGGAGTTCTAGAGGCCCCATCCCTCACTAAGACATTCACCCTGTCCCTCAACAACTAAGACTGTCCCTACTTCTGTCCCTAAAAGAAACTGTCCCTATCTGTCCCTCAAACCTGTCTGTTATGAATGGGAAACCGAGGAGGAAAAACAAAACAAGCTAAAACCAGAGAAGTTGGTAACTATGCAGATTGCAGATCCCTGATCTTAATCGCACAACTAGCAGCAGTTGTGGAGCGTTCCTACGTTGGTCCTAGACGCCTCGTCACAACCGGAGAACTACATAAGCCTAAAGCAGGAAAAGAGGAAAACTAACTGCCCCAGAGCAGACCCCAAAGGAAAGACAGCCCCCCACATGTATTGACGGTGAAACAAGATGAAAATACTAACAAAGGCAGGAAAATAGGCTGAGCAAACGATGGGGCCTGGCTAACTAAAAAGGACAGAAAAGGAAGACACTGTCTGCAATCTGCCAAAAGCAACCTACAAAAATATTGTCCAACACTTCTGATAGCAAAATTAACCCTGAAGTCACTAGACTTCTAAACCTATATCAGCACTCTGAAATATTCTGAGACAGAGCAAAAAAGAGGCCAATCTAATAAGGGACAAAAAGCAGATTGGGAAATACTGATTAATAGGAGTGGAATTTCAGCATAGCCCCAGCAGGGGCAGGCTGATTACACAACAAACTGAATTGACCAACAAGCGCAAGTGTGAACATTAGCAAAAAAGAAACTTAAATTGAGAAGACTGGAAGAGAGCTGAAGTCCAGGACCTGAGAAGCAGACTGAATCACCAGCACCCGGATAGGGCATCGGCTGTCTTAAATCCAGTCTGATGCTCCAGAGATCCAAGCGTTATCTTCCTCATCAGGTGGCATATCACTACCACTTAAACCAACCGCACTACCTCCTGTCACCACCAGAGGGAGAACGGAAGGGGAACTCTCAACTGGTGGAGCAGAAAATGAGTTCATGACACCTGTCCCTCCCTATCCCTATCTGCCCCTACTTCTGTCCCTCAACACCCACACCACCTTATACTGCCACTACCCACATTCACACAAAATCTGACTCTCCCTAGAGTGTTCTTTTTAAAGGGAAAGGCCCCTCCAAAGCCAAGAGGCCTTCCTCACACCCAACCTCTCGAACTCCAAAGAACAAACCTTCACCAGGTCACCCAAGATGTTACTAACCACCTCGTCCCTTGGGAGGGTTTTCTGCTGCGTCGATACTAAACACCGTGCGTTCCAAGTGTAGAACCTAACCACTAAACTGACTAGGAATAAAGTGCACGGGTCCCGGCCACCCAGGGATCTGAACGCACCATAGGCCCACTCGACGTAGGAGAGGGACATCAGCCGCGGCCAACATATGGAAGCACCCACCCTGTTGTAAACCTCTGCATTAAAGGGACAATGAAGCAGGAAGTGCTCCATGCTTTCCAGCACGTTGCCACACTCCTCACGGGGACAACCCCGATCATCGGAGTTCCTGTACTTCAAGTTGTCGCTTACATACAGCCTCCCGTGAAAGCAGCGCCAGGCCAAGTCCCAAAACTTCATGGGGATCTGATCAGAATTTAAAAGCCAGAGCCCCACCTTCAGATCCTGGTCTGGGCAATCGTTAAGGGCCAGGGGCTTCCGGAAATGGGTCAACAGAACCCTTCTGTCAAGGAATTGCCTCGACATGGTCCTGATTTCCCACATTCCCAGACACCACCGGCGGATCACCATCAGAACCGTGGTAGAATAAGCCGGGAGATGACCATGAGGTGTGCGGAGGTCCTTCACCCGCCCTCCTGTCTCCCATTCCTGGAAGAAAGGCCAAAGCCAGCCCTTGCAGGAGACTACCCACGGAGGAGCCCTCTATAGCCAGAGGTTGGAAATGTTGGCCTTAAGAAAGGTGTTTACTAAGAACACTACCGGGTTGACCATACCCAACCCACCTAGTCTCCTCGTACGGTATGTGACCTCTCTCTTGATTAGGTTGAGCCTATTCCCCCATAACAGCTGGAAGAACAGGCTGTAGACTCGTGTCCAGAGAGGTTCTGGCAAGATGCATATGCTGCCCAGGTAAATTAACAAAGGAAGCAGAAAGCCTTTGACCCTGAGGGAAAGGGTTGCCCTGGCTAAAGACCAACCCTTCCACTGGTCCACCTTTTGGGCGGCGAACTTAAGTCTGCCCTCCCAATTTTGCTAGGGGTAGTCCCCAGGGCCAAATTCGATGCCTAGAATTTTGGCGGTGGCCTAAGACCCTGGAAGGGTGTCTGGGAGATCAAAACTAGGATCTCCCCCCCCCAGTCAGAGACATTCGCACTTTTCCCGGTTGATCATGGATCTGGATGCCTCCAAGCAGCGCACAACGTCAGACATGACCCAATCCACCTCCCCTCTTGAGGATACGAAGAGGGAAACGTCATCGGCGTATGCCACCACCCTCAGAGAGGACTCAGAGCCTGCCTGGTCCATCCCGACTCCCGCCAACGGTCCACGATCTACCCTCCTCAGGAAGGGATCGATCGCGAACACGTATAAAAGCGGGCTCAGCGGACAGCCCTGACGGACCCCAGAACCCACCTCAAAAGGGCGACCTGACCAACCGTTCACCAGCGGAAAAGTCTCAGCCCCTTGGTACAAGGTCTCTAACCAATTTACAAACCTCCCAGGCAGACCATATCTCAAAAGGACGGACCAGAGTTACTCGTGGTTGACTCGGTCAAAGGCTTTCGCCTGGTCTAAGGACAACAGGTACCCCTTCCAGTGGCCTGCCCTACCCTGCTCCACTGCCCCTCGGACACCGAGTACAGCACTAAAAGTACTGCGGCCTGGAACAGAGCAGTGCTGGGCCCCCGAAAGGAGCCGTGGTGCAAACTTCACCAGCCGATTAAATAGCACCTTGGCCAGAACCTTCCGGTGCGTATCGAGAAGCGCTATGGGACGCCAATTCTCGATACGGGACGGATCCTTACCCTTTGACAAAATGAGGGCCGACTTCCTCATTGACTCGGGAAGAGTGCCCGAGGAAAGACACTCATTAAATACCCCTGTCAAGAGGGGGACCAAGGAGTCCCTAAAAGTTTTGTAAAACTCGGATGTTAAGCCATCCGGACCTGGCGATTTCTTGGGCCTGAGCCCATCAATGGCCAGTCTAACTTCCTCTTCCCTGATTTCTTCTGCCAAAACATCAAGAGAGGGATCACCCCCTGGCTCAGGGACGGCTTCAGCCAGGAAAGCCGACATCCTGTCCCGATCCAGATCCTTCTGGATCTGAGAGTAGAAGGATCTGACCACCTCCAGGATCCCTGATTTGGATCTGTTCAGGGACCCCGTACTGTCAATCAGTCCTGTTACCATCTTACAATTCACTGACATCTTACAGTTTCTGTAAGGGTCGGGCGAGCGGTACTTCCCGAAGTCCCTCTCAAAAACCAAAGATGTGTGCCTATCGTACTGACACCTCTTGAGCAAAGATTTCACCCTGGAGATTTCATCGCGGTCACCTCCAGTCGAGACAAGCTGCTCGAGTTTCCTCCACAGGGCCTGGTACAAGCGGTGCCTGTTCAGACTCCTGAGGCTCGGGAGCAGGTGGAAGAACCCCGCCACCCGCTTTTAAAGATCTCCTACCACTCTGACTTACTACTACAGAGATCCATTAGCGGTACCTGGCTCTGAAGAAAGTCCTCGAAGGATTGTCTCACCTCCGCTTCTTCCAGCAGGGAAGAATTGAGCTTCCACAGCCCTCTTCCAATCTGAGGAGTCTCTGCAACATTCAGAGAAAAGAAAATCAGACCGTGATCGGAGAACTCCACCTCAACGGCGGACACAGCAGAAAAGATGGCTTCCTCCTTTAAAAAAAACCTGTCTATCCTAGACCTACTGCTACCCCTATGATAGGTGAAACCCCCGTGACCTGGGGTGTGCCGGA